>NC_071092.1:8589107-9218928 GCF_027358695.1 Spea bombifrons | reverse complement strand
CAAGGAGCTACAGCATATGTTAAAGCCAGGAGGACAAACCGGGGAGGGAGATGAGGCACTGGAGTTCTATGCCAAACATACAGCTCAGATAGAGGTGAGGGAATGTGCTGAATGGGTGGGCATTGTGGGCTGTTTGTGGTCAGTGCATGTACCCCGCTGTAAATGTGTAAGAATGGATCGGGGCAGCTTATTGCAGGGAAAGCCTAACAGAATCCACTCTGCCTCCTAGATTGTCCGTCTGGACCGCACCATGGAGCAGATAGTGTTTCCCGTTCCAAGTATCTGCGAGTTCCTCACCAAAGAATCAAAGCTACGCGTTTATTACACGACAGAAAGAGATGAACAGGGCAGCAAGATTCACGACTTTTTCCAACGCTCAGAGGATCTCTTCAATGAAATGAACTGGCAGAAGAAGCTGAGAGGTGAGGAGGCTTCTGGTGTATTCTTAAGAGGATTTTTACTCGGATTTGGCAATGACCACTTATGTACTTTGGTCTAAAGCAAAAATAAAAAATGGCCTACGTGGCACTAATGCACGTCTCGCCCACCTGTCCAAAAATGTCACTAAGTGTATGGGTTAACAATCAAAAGGTAGTCATCTGTGACCTCTCTTTCCCTGATGTTCTGCAGCGCAGCATGTCCTGTACTGGTGCTCACGCAACATGACCTTCTGGAGCAGCATTTCCTTCAACCTGGCCGTGCTAATGAACCTCCTCGTAGCATTCTTCTACCCTTTCATTGGTGTCAAAGGAGGTAAATGTCTACGTTGGCTGTAGTGGCGTGTGTTATTTAGTTACTGCTCTGTGACATGTGAAACATCACCCCTGGCTTCCCTTTTATTGCATTTTATTTTAGGGACCCTGGACTCCCGTCTCTCTGGCCTACTTTGGACAGCCATGTTTGTGTCTTTAGCCATAGTCATTGTCTTACCTAAGCCACATGGAATTCGTGCATTAATAGCTTCCACCATCCTACGTCTTATCTTCTCAATTGGCCTGCAGCCCACGCTTTTCCTGTTGGGAGCTTTCAATGTGAGTTTTCCTCTTTTCTCAATGATCTACCATTTACTCCTGTATTTCTAAACAGTCCCTTTAATTTCAGCAATACTGTTTGTCTCTTGTTGGTCACCTTACTGCCTTTTGTCTAAAACAGCTGCGCTGTGTGTGACAAACCTTTTTTAGCCTGTGAATTTTGAAGCCTCAAAGTGAATTGATGTAAAAGTCTTGGTGTTGATGTTTGAGTTTGCTTTCTCCATACCAGGTCTGCAATAAGATAATATTCCTTACCAGCTTTGTGGGGAACAGAGGCACTTTTACACGGGGTTATGGCGCAATGATCATGGATGTGGAGTTTCTGTATCACCTGCTCTATCTGCTGATTTGTGCGATGGGTGTCTTTGTACATGAATTCTTTTACAGCCTGTTGGTAAGTTACGCCTTGATTTAAGTCCCAGCTGACTTGATGTGAATGGTCTTTGAGAAACAAACCTTTTATGAAGATAAAGTTGAATGATTAATGGGACTTTGTCATTTTAGCTCTTTGATCTTGTGTACCGAGAGGAGACGCTTCTCAATGTGATCAAGAGTGTGACCAGGAATGGACGCTCGATCATCCTCACCGCCGTGTTGGCATTGATCCTGGTCTACCTCTTTTCAATTGTTGGGTATCTCTTCTTTAAGGATGACTTTATACTGGAAGTGGATAGGCTGCCCAATGAGACAAACTTTCCAGGTGAGTGCGAATGTCCTGTTTTGGGAAGGCTTGGACTTGGCAGTTCACGCGTTCACCCTGCTTTTGTCTACTTTGCAGAAACTGGAGGCACCATGACTGGAGAGTTATTGTATCCAGAAGTCTGCCGGCTGGATTCGGGACGAAATTGCACGCAGGGTAAATACATGAACCGTCTGCTCTGTGATTAAAGAGCCTGTGAGTTATTTTAGAGTAATTATATAACAGGAGTTCCAGGCTTGTATCTAACAGTACTCTTGTCCAGTAGAGGAGCTATCCCAAAGTCTGGAGGAGGAGCAGGAGGAAGAAGAAGAAAAGGAGCACACCTGTGAGACCCTCCTAATGTGCATTGTGACCGTGCTGAGCCACGGATTGCGGAGTGGTGGTGGTGTTGGCGATGTTCTCCGGAAACCTTCCAAAGAGGTAATGCAGCGTTTTTATTCCAGAATTGAGAATTTGATGCATGTGTGCTTTTATTTGTTATTGGGGGGGGGGCACACTGGAAATCTCCCATGTCTGGATAGATACACTAAAATAGCTAAACCAGGGATCAATGATCAATGTCACTTTTTAACAGGAGCCTCTTTTTGCTGCTCGGGTGATCTATGATCTGCTGTTCTTCTTCATGGTGATCATTATCGTTCTGAACTTGATTTTTGGCGTGATCATTGACACGTTTGCCGACTTGAGAAGTGAAAAACAGAAGAAAGAGGAAGTTATAAAGACGACTTGCTTTATTTGTGGTAAGAGGTTTTGCCTTTACATTTAGGAATCTTCTTCCTACTCTTGTCTTCTGGTGTCAAACCATTTTTCCGTGGTTTGTGGATGTTACCATTGTTTGAACCACTTTGTTCTTGTGGAGGGAGCTTGGAGTTGAGTACTGGAGACGATGTGTTGTGGTTTCCGGTAACTTTCTGTAATCACATGCTTGGATTGTAGTGCATTTGCTCAAAAACATTCTAATAATCCCCCTTCCATGGGTTTTCTTACATTAGCTATTTGGGTGGCAGGGTCATTCGGACTGTGTATGTATATGGCAGGTAATGAATACTTTTTTGTTTTTTTTCGTAGATACATAGTTATTAATGCCATTTTTTTCCTGATCCAGGGCTGGAACGGGACAAGTTTGACAATAAGACCGTGACATTTGAAGAACATATTAAGGAGGAACACAACATGTGGCATTATCTATTCTTTATAGTGCTAGTGAAGGTGAAAGATTCCACAGAGTACACGGGACCAGAGAGTTACGTGGCGGAGATGATAAAGGTGGGGACTTCTTCATACATTCAACAAACTGTATTGGAAAAAAAGCTGGATAGTTTGCAAGACCGACGCGGTCCCAACCTTCGTTCAGTGATCCAAAATGTTTGCTAGATACGCTTTTCATGAGAATCCTTTGTGTAAATCAAACTTGTTGTTTATTTTGCCAATTTTGGGTAGGTTTTGGTCTGAGAGGCGGGCTGCGTGTTTCTTCCGTGGGTGTGTTAACATGGACCACATAAGACTGCTGCGGGACTAGACCTCTAACACAAAGGGTGTATAGGCAGACAGTCTTAAAATATCACCCTGACTATCAAGGTCTGCTACAGTTACGTAAAGAGAACATCATGCGATGTATGTGTTGGTTGTAATAGCCCAAGGAATCTGGCGCTCTATAAATAAATGGTTAACCCTTGGTGTGCCGGGGCGCTGAACACCTCTTTACGTTGCGTTGAGGTCACTGCATTTATTTTGTGCCGTTTACGTGTTCCGAGTTCCGTCTCGGCTGGATGCTGCGCTTTATAATGTGCGGTTTAAAGGAGCCAGATGGGGTCATATAGGTGGCTGCTATAAGCGTCGGGTTTTTTTTACCACACTTTGCTAGAACTGTGAACGTTTAACCCCGCTATTGCCAAAGAGAAATTGAAACTGCAGATTCAAATGCCAAAGTTGACATGGAGGAAGCGGGTCTATGAAAGAAGTAAGATCTAGGGAAGTCTCCAAAAACAGCTTTTGCCCTCGTCACCCCAGGAACTAACGCTATAGCACCGAGCCCCCCCCCTCCAGGTTTCCGGAGCTTTCCTCCCCCGTGTCTGGGTGAGAGGCTTGTGTCCAAGGGACTTTTCCAGTGACTTTACTTAGAATTGAATTGTTATGTGGTTTAAGCACATCTGCTTGGAGGAAGTTGTGGGAAGAAGGGAGGGGAGGCTCTGTGTTTATGGTGGGGGGGAGTGGATAATGGGTGAGAGCTGCTTACTTGTTGCGGAGGAAAACTGAGCCCCGGATGATAAGTACACGCTGCGGAGGTTAAAGAGCGGCTGACGAGTACTGGCGGGGTTTGGTTTCTCAGGGAAAGCAGACGGAGATGGCCAGACACATGGACTTTTCCTACCGTCTCCATGGCAGAAGATCAAGCGACATCACTGCAGACTTTACATAAACACGCGTATAGACACGCATACACAGGGCAACGTAGCCCCCTTTTGTGATGCACAAAATATTTTAGCGTCTGCTGTCCCGGTATGCTGGGTTTTTCTGACGTTCTCTTGTGTAACGAATACCAGAGAACGGTGTTGTAATGTTGCCTTCAGGTAGAAAAGGTTGAGCCATGGCTCAGGAATCCTACTCTAAATGGTTCTTCCTAAAGAGCTGAAAGGTATGATTGTGTAGAGCAACGATAATAACACGCGATTCTCAGCATTCCATCTGCAAGAACAATAGCTGCAAATGAAGCTAATGGATTACTTTTTTCTATACATTAAACATTGTGATCTTGCGTGGATCTACTGCTCTGGTTAAATGTAACGGCCGCTGGACACCTCTTGAGTCACAACAATAGAAGATGCAGCATGGCTATGAGATGTTCTGTTGTAGGGTTATCAGACCTTTGAACTGGAAGCTTTAGTCAGACAGACTGGTCCAAGATAAGCAATGCTTGGCCGATAATGCTTTATAGCGCCAACAGATTCCACAGCCCCATAAAGATATGTTATACATAAGACGCTATTCAATTTTTTTTTCCACTCTTCCCACCTCCTTCCCTAGGACCGGAATCTAGACTGGTTCCCGCGCATGCGAGCCATGTCCTTGGTAAGCAGCGACTCTGAGGGCGAGCAGAACGAACTTAGAAATCTGCAAGAAAAGCTGGAGTCTACCATGCGTCTCGTAACAAACCTGTCCAGCCAGCTGAGTGAGCTGAAAGATCAGGTGAGGAGATGCGATAAATGCATGGATCCCCCGGGGGGCCTGAGTTATGTATGTAGGGGAGACCAAGTTGCTTGAGTAGTTGCATATATATCTACTGCTAGGTAAACTTCTGGGGATGGTCTCTCCAGAAGAAAGTCCTTGACTTGAGTGACTCCATGCCTACTTCCCCACCTTATTTGCATGCTCGTGGGTGTAATGGTGTGCTTAAGAAAAAAGGTAGTCACGTATGTTATTTTGTTCCTCTCCAGATGACAGAACAGCGGAAACAGAAACAGAGGATCGGTCTCTTGGGACAGCCCGCTCATCTTAACATCAATCCCCAGCAGCCAGCGTAGAGTCTCGCCTTGCATCGTGATGGCTGTGTATCTGACGGCAGCCTCTAACACCCCCCCCACCCCACACCCACTTTGTCCTGGACCCCCACACCTTGTCCCACCACTATACTTCATTCAAGGATCTGATGGCAACAAAATGTGAATCGTGTGCCAAATGCCGTCAGAATGCCAGAAGAAATCAGACTTTGCACTCGAGGATTAAAAAAATATATATATTGAACTGATAGAAGGCGTTTGTTTTATATATTTCAAATCTAAAGGATTCTATTTATGAAACTTTTTTTGTAAATCATGACATCTGAGTGTACGGATCACTATATAATTATATGGTACCCTGTGCAGAACAGCTTCCAACCTCGGCCCGTTTTCCTGAGACTTCTCCGTCCGCCCCCCAAGCAGGATTACTGGAAGGCATCCACCTCGAAGCATGTAGATTGTCCCCCCGAAAGTGGCTCCTTGCCCAGGATGACCTCACCAGGCTCCGGCGGTGATAACGTCTGTGCTTCCCACGCCGATTTCCCAGAAAACTACTATGTGAAATGCTGTATATTTGGGTGGGTTTGAGGAGCAGTCAGACTCGGCGCGGGGTTTTGGACTCGATAATCCAGCATTCCCTGCAGATCCACAGCTGTGACGGATTCCTGCTTCTTCAGAGGGGGGCAGCCACTATTTATAGCCATTTCTCCCCATCCCCGTGGCTCTTATTTGTACACACTCTGTTTTCTGGTGCAGGGATGGGTCTCCTTGAATTTGTAAATGTGCGAGTTTGAGGTTAAAATAAAAATGAAGCAGTCTGATCTGTGCCTGACTTTTTTTTGTGGCCTTGAATGAAATAGATCATCATGGTATTTGTTCAAATTCTGTAGCCATCTTGAGGTCATACTCTGAAACTAGAGGGTCAGAGGTTTAGATCTACTATAAGGACGTTTTACTTTACTGAGATGGTGGTAGATAGCACTGCCCCTCAGGAGAAGTGGTAGCTAGGCCAAAACAGTGAGGGGATTTAAACATGCATGGTATAGACAGTTATTTGGAACCAAGACCAAGGACTGGTTCAATTCTTTGGGCAGACTAGATGGGCCAAATGGGTTTTATCTGCCATCAAATTCTATTATACCCTAGATAAGGGTAAGACCCTTACCTGACAACACCGTGGTCCCAAAATGATTATCGGTTTTAAGTACAATGCCGGTGAAAACACTATACACACTACCTACGTCAGGAAAAATGGGCGGAATGGCTCATCTTCCATCGTTTTGTTGAATATACAGTCTGGTAATATTAAGTATCAATGTGTGTGGGGGGGTCTGTACAAGCAACCCATTTCTATAATTCAACTAAACCAGTGAATTAGGAGGATCATCGAGGACGACCGGCCTGAATTGTCATTGAAATATCACATCTTCGATGCCACGTTTAGGTTTCAGGGATCATCGGTTGAAGTGCATCTCCAGGGTTCCTTTTCTCCAAATGTAACTTTCGTCATCAAAGCAGCGACGTGTAAATGGAGCTCGTTAGTGGACAAGACTTCACAAGCAATTATCACAAGACATTATGATAAAACAATGAATCAGGAGTCAAACCTACATTTTGAATCAAACTTCGAAAAAGTGATCTTATAACCATAGCAACCAACAGAATGGCCCAATCAGCAGGGCACTTTGTTGGTCGCTATGGTGATGACTGCATCAGAATCACTTTATAGATGGCAAGCAGTGTCTCTAAACATCTGTGCTGGAATACAGATGTAGAATTCATGCGTGTTTCATATTTTTTTGTGGGGGGCTACTTAACAATGTAAGTTGTTGAGATCCATGCGCAGACTTGTGATTCTTGGTCATTCTGTTGGGTGTTTGATGCTCGAAGTCCTGGAATTCCCCTCCTCCCCTCCCAACGCCTCCTCTGTCCCGTCTCGTACCAAAAACCTCCCGGCGTGTGAGTTGCGTCATCGCTGATCTCCGTGTGGAGGTGTCTGGGCCGTGCGAAGGAACGCTGCGGTGCTGCGGAGGGACGTGGGATTGATTTTATTTCATGTGTCTGGAGAATATTTCAGTGCAGAATGTTGAATGGAAGGGGGGGGGCATTTTAGTATATTGTAAGATCCCTGCAAGCCTCTGGCTATGAATTAAACCAGAATATCTTATATTTAATCGAAATATTGTGTATGTAAAGTTGCCTGTAAATTGGATATTGTGTAGCACTGTGGAATATGATGGCGCTATATAAACCAATAAATCTAGCTATATATTGGCCCCGCAGGAGATGATCCAAGGAAGCTTGTGATATAAGATAAGAACATTGGGTCTTCTTTTAAGACTTCAGATGTAAAGTATAATCTATAGAAGGGCTCTCCGAGTTCTGGAACGTTTACCTCCTGCAGAACGTCTGATGGAAGGTATTAAAACTAAAATGGGCTATAAATTATTTATAAAGAGATGGACCGGGCTAGGTCGCTTGGTTGCCCCAAAAGCTTCAGCATCTGGGCTAGTCTCCTAGTAAAATACGTTGGGCAGATCTCTGCTACACAGGGCCGGCCTGGGGGTTCTGTAAATGCACGTGAGGCTCGCAGCTGGGATGAGTAAAAAAAACCCCCAAGGTCTAACGGCTTACGCTAAACTGTACTGCTGAACGCATGCCAAGCGGAACGCGTCTCGCAGGGTTTCAGAGGAGCCGTCCGGTTTCAAGCAGACAGCTGTGAAATAAACTGGTTAATCGCTAAAAACGTCAGCGCTTCTTGCTTGAAGCAAGGCTCGGCATGTGCTTGTTCGTGAGAGCTCACATTATATAACCGGCTCTCTGCGGATACACAATCCGGCTTAACTCACAGCGTTTCATTGATGGAATAAAGGATTAAGCATGCTGGGATCGGACCGGAGTCCTGGAGGACGGGTGTTTGCTGTTTCCCAGCCACATTGTTTACTTGAGCAACTTTGCACCAAATCATCTCGGTTTTCTGGGGTTTTGGTCTGCTGGTTGAAAGAATTAATATTCAGTGTACCTCTACCTACCCCTGTCCCTTCTGTGAATGGGTCACCAAACACTGCGTGGGGCTTATTCACTAAATCGCGAGTTTTGCAGGAGCGTTGTGCCTTTGATTCCCTGAATTTGCATTCTAAAGGTCAATCCCTGGTAAATATATCCGGCGGAAGGGACCGAGCTGACCCTGCGGAAGCTCAATCAGGTATCATTCCTGGAGCTTCAACTCACTGAGGATGAACCTTCATAAGTAAAGTGAGCGACTTGAAACTCCTGGCAAATCCCGCTTTAGTGAATAAACCCCTCTATGAATTTATCCCCCGACACGGTCCAATAAAATCTTGCAATGATGATGATTTCTTTTTATAAAGGGTGGATATAATCCTTCATACTAAATGATGAAAACACGATGATGAATGCGGGGATCCCTTCTGTTTAAGACATTTTTTTTCTGTTTCATATACATGATATGCAGAACAGGGGCATGTAATGCTCACAGAACATATATGTATATACGTGTGTCTGTATATATATATATATATATATATATATATATATATATATATTATATATATATTTATTACCTATCTATAAGTTTGCTTCCTAAGACTCCGCCAGCTCTCCCTCTCCTCTACACCCTTTTCCCCCACTCCCTCACTCTCCTCGCATGATCAGAGCTCCTCAAACACAGGTCTCGTTGTTCCCTCCCTTCGCTCACGCTCCTCTCCCTCCCTGTACGAGATGCAGCATTGAGCAGCACGTGAGCTTCATATGACAGAAGCAGCAGCTGGCTCACTTGGCACAAGGCGTGCTGCTGTCACAGGGAGGGACACGCCACCAACCTCCCTCCTACCAGAGCAAGCGTCCACTCCCCCCCATCTAGCCAGAAGCTACAGCTCATAACACCATCGCCCAGTGGAGTAGCACTCACTTGCTTGCGCCGTCTCTCTGGGAGGAACACTAGCTGTCTGAGACTCTGTCTGGTGAACTTGGGCTGGACGTGTAAGACACTGCACTACCTGGGACTTACGTGGACGGATCCGACAGCTGTATCTCACAGACATGGAGAGAATTCCCAGCGCTCAGCCTCCTCCTGCCTGTCTGGAAAGGTCCCCTTCCTTGTCTGGGTAAGTTTTCCGCCGTGGACGTATGACGGTCCGCCAATAATTGAATAATAATATATCAAATCATTATACAATGTATCATATAAAAGCTATACATGCTATATTGTATAAATTGTATATTGTATATATAATATATCTTGTGTTGCAAAGTTTTTGTTTGGTTGTTTAAGCCGTTGCGACTCTCGTGGGTACTGAGTTGTCTCTTTATATTGCAGGGTGGATTTCTCGCACATGTATCAAGTGTTCAAACCGAGAAAAGGTCTAAAGAGATGCGAAGACAGCAAGGTGAGTCTAAGCGAGCAGCTCTGACCAAAAAACAAAAAGAATTAGTTTGTATAATGAACCCATTGGGGAGGAATCTGCAATGAATTAGGAACATCCGGGGGGGGGGGTTAGATTTTGCGTAATAAAGTAATTTAAGTCTGATAACAGAATTACCATTTTTTTGCCCTAAACCACGGAATGTTAAAATAAAATCAATATTGGGTTTATTGAGTGAAAACCTTTAATACAGGAACAGTCGTATTATTTTTTTTTACGGAAGGGTCAACAGATGTCATAAGTGGTTACAAAATAAAAAAAGGCAAATTGACGCAGGCTGTCAGGTTATGATTCCAACGAGTGCCCAAGTCTTGATCTGCGGTTGCTGGATTCCGTAGTCATGGACGGTAAACACGCAGTAACTAACTCTGCTAATAAACTAGCCTAATATAATGTATTCTACTATATCGGATGTTGGCCAGGATCTTTTCACTACCTGTAGCTATTGATCTGTGAGGTGGGTAGTAGATAAGCGGAACAGCCTCCCAGCAGATGTGGCAATGGGGGAATTTAAACATGCATGGGATAGGAATATGGCTTCGGACTGATTAAGGGCTGTATGGGTCTTACCTGCAGTCAAATTCTGTATCGGATCTGTGTGGATGTTGTGTTATTGTATTTGCACACTTTTGTTATCCGTGTGGGTGATTATTACACGGTGTGCTGACTTTGTTGTGTGTAAATGTGCGGGTTTGTGTGTACTTTGTGCAGTGTGATATGTCACATGTACTGTCACATGTAGTTAAGATCCTTTCACTTGCCGGGTAGAAGACATGTTACAAGGGGGGGGGGGTTAGACACAATAACAGAAATGTTGCCGTGTAAAATCTATGTCTAAGCTTGCTTTATCCCGTTCTTTCTCCAGGACACGTATAAATTGCCGCACCGGTTGATTGAGAAGAAGCGCCGCGATAGGATTAATGAATGTATTTCTCAGCTCAAGGACTTATTACCCGAGCATCTCAAACTGACGGTGAGTCAGACCTTAATGGCTCTTTCTGGGGGGTCCGGGGTCGTAGATGAGATTGCTCTGCCTGACATAGAAACTGATCTGAGATTGAAATGTATGCTTTAAATACTGTATAATGGTTCTATACCGCAGAGCTTACACTTTAAGATGCTATCAATTAATGGAGATTATCAGTAAAGCTTCAGAAATCTCTTCTGACTTCTTAAGCACATAGAATAGGGCTTCACGGGTTAATAAGTAATAGGCGAGCGTATGGAAGTAAATAAAAGCTACGGCAGATGCATGTGACAGCCATGGGAAGCAACACAGATCCATGTGACTGGCGCAGGACACCACACCGAACATGTGATCATCACAGGACAAAGACGCCCATTCTACAGGCACGGGGAAAACGCACGAGCTTCAGAACTGCTTATGGGCTTTCACACCTTCCAGATCCAAGCTTATCCAGGACCGCCAAAGCTTATTCCAGGACCGCCAAATGATACTGCCAAGGAGAACACGCACTGCGTCCCACCCGTCCGCTGGAATTTCTCAGCACTTAAAATACTGAGGGGTATCAAATGCCGCGTCTCGAGGGTCACAACCAGGCCGGATCTTCTGGATATCCCCACATGAGCTCCGGCATCTCAACCAAACTGGTTGGAACTGATTAAAGCAAAGGCTTTGCCGGAGTCCTGGTCTGTTTGTGGCCCCCGATGCCTGGAATATATCACTCATGTATTAGACGTTCTATTCCAGAACTCGCACTGAGATGTTGAAGCCTCTCAAGGTGTCACTGGGAAGGTGTCTTCCTGGGGTAGCCTAAGCATCTACTGGAGGACCTTCCAGCAGTGTCCATATATCAATAACAGTGGTATTTTAGGGTTATTGCCCCCCTGTTCCAGAAGTATGGGTTACTAATTCGTGAATTGATGGCCGGGGCATTGTGAGACTTCACTAACCTCTTAATTTATTCATGCAGACTTTGGGGCACCTGGAGAAAGCTGTTGTATTGGAGCTAACCCTGAAACATGTCCAGTCTTTATCCAGTCTGATTGAGCAGCAGCAAAAGCAGATTGTTACCCTCCAACGTGGTAAGTAACTTCCCCTTTTTAAATCAGCCAACATCTTGAGACTGTAGATTATATAAAAAGGTGCATGTAGTCTGCCATCTTTCCCCCAACATAACCAGGTTAACCTTTTCCCTACCACTTCTCCTGGATGGCTGTGCAACTTATACACCCCCAGCTCAGTGAAGGAATACTTTCTTATATTACACCTAAGCCTCTCACCCTCTAATTTTAGACTATGACCTCTTGTTGGAACATTTCTCCTATGCTGAAACAGATTTACCGTCTGTTCTTCATTTAACCCTTATACGTTCTTAAGTGTTGATATTTAAATATTTTATAAAATACACTTATTTTTGTTATAAAGTGCTGCATATTAGTGATGTTGTGTGTTCTAATACTAGTATTAGGGGAATGAGGTAGGTCAGTGTACCCTGCACCTAAAAATGTCTGCAAAATGAGTCAGCAGCAGCCCTTCGTCACCTGCCGGCTCTTTATCAATACCTTTTCTGGAGAATTCAGAACCAAGCCCCATTTATTACTTTCCTCATATCCTAATGGCTTTGCTTCTTCTCATGCATCTTCTCAGGTTCACCTTCTGATGGAAGCAGAATGTCTGGCGAGGAGATGTTCCTCTCTGGTTTCCAGCTCTGCGCTGAGGAGGCTCTTCGCTTCCTCGAGGGTGGCGAGAGACGTGAACTGGTTGCTCACCTGCACCGCGTGGCTTCCGATCTCAGCCGGAGCCCATCTAGGACACCAAAACTCTCTGACAAACCAGTCCTCAAGGGACAAGCTACCAACTGTGTCCCGGTCATTCGGCGCGCAGCCCCTCTTCAATCAGGGGAACAGAGCGGGACGGACACAGACACGGATAGTGGTTATGGAGGGGAAGCAGATAAAGTGGAGTCTTCGCATGAACAGAGTGGTACCTGGAAGGAAGAAAAGAGCAGTTCCCCAAGCTTGGACCGCATCATCAAACAAGAGGAAGATGAGGTTCCCAAGAAGAGACCTAGGTTGGACACCAACGTTGGGGAGGACCGCTTCTGTAGCAATGACCTACAATCAACAGAATCCTACCCTACTCATCCTCTCTGCCTGCCCTTTTATCTCATCCCACCTTCAGCCTCTGCCTATCTCCCCATGCTGGAGAAGTGCTGGTATCCAGGATCTATGCCCATGCTGTACCCTACACTGTCGCACTCCGGTTTACTGAGTCAGGACAGGGCTCAGCAAATTCACTCTCCTGCCATGTCATCGCTGGACTCTTCTGCATTGCTACATGCGCTGAAACAGATGCCCAAACTAGGTACAGATTCTAAGGAATGATCCCCAGGAGGGATGTCGGTAAGGCAGCGCTACCAGTAGATTATTCATCAGAAGAAAAAATGAGCCCACCTTGGTGAGAATAAAATGGTGTGGGCGCCAGCTATCTGCGGACCATGGACAATGTGCAGTAGTCCGCTGGTTCGCCAGGTCCCAGATGTCAGGAGAAGAGACGTGCCATGTACCAGCCCTGGTCCCATCTTGCCAGACACCACAGGCTGCAAATGTGAGCCTTCATCTTTAGAGATGTGAAGAAACATTCTCAGCATTGAAACAGGTGGCCGGCGGTTTTTGGGAGTGGGTCGGAGGCTTCTAAACTATGTAGACAGTTATGAAGGGAGGTAACCGACTTGAACTTGACCCTGTGTTTCAAAGTGTCTCAAGGAATGAAACACTTCTGGAGGGGCTTAACCAGACACATCAAGACACCCCCTCGCAAACTAGCCCCGATCCTCTGCCCACCCCTAATAGTGGGTACAGAGACTACACGACAAAGCACTTTATTTAAATACACCTGTTCATACCTGTCCGTTGGTGTACCCTGAGGGTACTAGGAGGGTATGTCCCTGAAATGTTATAAATATTGTATTTTTATGAGAAATAAAACAAAAATCTTTATTTCATGAATGTTGTTCTCTATAATTCATTTTATGATTTGTATTATATTTATGTTTTTTTTGGTATTGTTATATTCAATATATTTACAATAGGGGAAGTGCACGTATTTAGCAATGACATTAAAACTGACAATAACGTTAACGCGGAGAAGAAGAGGGTCCTGCTCTTGCAAGCGTGCAGTCCATTGTATAAGCAGACCTCGGAGGTCCCTTCTTCAGAACACGCGGTTGGCTGTAATAAAGCCGAATCCGGTTATTTCACAGATTTCTTCTGCTTTTGCCTCTCGTCAGCCCTGCGGCTTATCAGTCTAGTCTACCTCCACCCTCGTTTTCAGGGTCACCTCCTCCATAGTGTGACTCACTAGCTCCAGGTGTGTGTAAACAATGAGCCCTTTCTCAGGAACCCCCTGTAAGGGAGGGGTTAGGTTCATGGTAAGGGTGGGGGGGGTAGATATAGGAGCTGTGGCCCTTTGATGTCAAGCAGACAGATCAGTTCCCCTTCACTTGTTTTGACAGTGTCACCTCCCCATCACCCTGCGCATGTTGACACAGTCAGGCTTCCGACTGCTGCTTTCATGTGCAGCCTGGAGCTAAATGTATCCCCTGCTTCCTGGAATGAGACGTGACTGGCAGCAGTTCAAAAGCAGCCTGCTGACACTGTGCTCTCTGCTCCAACGCCACCGGCCCCCTCCACTGATTCACCCTACCTCCTCCTCTTCCCATAATGCTCCTTGGCGCGTCTCAGCTTCACCCTTATCTTCCATTCCCCTGAAGCCTCAACAAACTTCTGATTACTGTTGTTTTTTGGGTTTTATGCCGCCATCATATTCCGCAGAGTTGTACAATACTTTAAATTCCACTACTTTTTGCTTCCTTTTGAAATCTGTTTCCATGGTCATTCTGACCCCACCGAGTCTCTCCCTGGAGTTGGGATTCCACCTGAGATTTATCCCTTCACTGCCACTCCTTTAAGTACCGTAAGGTTTTATTGCAGTTTAAACAGGAGGGTGGATGAGATCAGGAACACTAAATCAATGAATTAACAATATATTAGCATACCTCCCAAATGTCCCTGTTTAGGAGAATCGGTCTTCCTTTGGGACCTCAATCTCTTTGTCCCTTCTTCTTCCCCTGATGTCCCGTATGTTATGTAAAGATTATTGCTTTTTTTTTTTTTAGATCTCTTAGTTACGTTAATGGTCATTAATAGGCATACCTGGGAACTCTCCGGGTCATGCACAGAGACTTGCAGGTGAAGCACCACTTCTCTGGGTCACCACAGGAAACTTCGGGGTCACAGGATTGGCGTTGCGGCACGCCTCACACCCCACCCACTACCCCTCCAAAAATGGCGTATGTCCCGCGATGTCGTCGGGACCGCCCACCTTCAGCGGGACTTCCTACCTGCATCCCGCAAGGGGTGGCTCCGGGTAGCCAGAGAGTTCCCGGGTATGTTACTCGGTCACAAAGCCCCTATAATGTTCTCCCCTCCTAACCTCACCCTCTAAATCAAGTGCCCCTCTTTGACCATTCCAAATGGTATTCTGACCGAGGTCTTGGGGAGCGGCAGCCCATTTGCTGCATAACAGCGAGCCAATCCTATTGGGCAATCAGGGCTCCCTGTAGCGCCACTGCACTGCGGGCCGGTGAAAAGGCAGACCCCCCAACTGGCCCATTAACACTATGGAGGACTCCGGCAGCGCATCCTTTAAAAGGGGAACAGCTTCAAATAGCACTCAGAAGGATGGTGGCACCTTGATGGCGTCAAGTCCTTGTGCTCCAAATGGAATAATGTTTGCACATGAACACATATCCAATATGTATATATCGGAAACCCACCTTTTGTGTACCTCTTGCTAGCAGCCATGTTACCTTCCTCTTCTCATAGTTTGTGAATATACCCAGTAAGTTGCTGCTCCCTTCTAGCAGCAGAAACGTATGTATCCGACCTCCAAAATATTAGACATGGGGGCAGGACGCAGTATTAAAACAAGTGTAGAAGTGTGTAAAAATCATACTAGAAACAATTTACTGTCACATTTGCCTCATTAACATTTTTTTTGTCCTGGAAATACTTAATCGTCACGTGACAAAAAAAAAAATCAGGCACTGATAGGATGTTGCCATAGAAACTCAAAACACTTCTGTGTTTTTACCGGTATGTGACTAATCCTCCTGGGCAAAGAATGACAGACCTGTTAAGGTTATTTGCTTAACTTACTAGAGAACACAAATATTTAAAGCTGCTGGCTTGTGTGTGTACGTGACTAACGAGAAGACCTCCATACCGTAGTGACCCCTGTACCCTGCAGCGACCCCCCCCGCAGTGTACCGTGTGGGGTATTACGTACAAAGCAGGTGTTTGGGTACGAATTTACTGTCGCTTTCAATAAACGGCTCCCAGTTCTTGTTCTTGTAACATCATGTTCTCCTCTCCCCTCACCCTTCCCTCCCATTCATGAAACGTGAGTGTGTGCAGCTCCCCGTGGCGTGTTCCAACCCTTTATGGGCACAGACCTGCTGTGGTTGGGACACAGCTTTGGCAGCTCGCCCGTTAGGGTGAGAGGGTTCCTGTGACCTCCCGCCCTCCCCCTTCTTCTGGCTGAGACACTTCCTGCCTGGGAATGCAGTATTAGGTTTGTCTTTGCTATGAATCAGCAGAGGAGAGGCATCACCGTGTGGGAATCCAGTCTCCCATAAGTACGTGGAGTTTGGAAATGATCTCCAAGCGCAAGTTAAGGCTCCCATAGGCGCTTTTTTCCCTAATGATGCAAGCCGTATAATTCTGGAACATCACGATTAAAGAGACAGGAGGATGCCTTACATTAGTAACGCTGTCTCTATGTGACTAAGGGGACTAAACGAGGTGGTATCTCTGTGAGCTTTGGGTGTCCACAGAAAATGTTCTATTATTGGACAATGTCCGAATCTAAGTAATATACAGTACAGTCAATAAGTGAAGAAATTTAGACACGTATGGGACTGCCATAAAACTATCCTGACGAGACCAACGACTGATTGAGGTCTTTACATCAGGACAAACGGGCAGACTAAGCGGGCCAAATGGTTCTTATCTGCAGTCAAATTCTATCTTTCTATGATTTTTACATTTCCATCATTACAATTACCCAGGCATAAATCCAGAGGCAAAATGTCCCCTCTTATCCCTGTTTACGGATACTCGCAAGGTCCAAATTTACTAATATTACCCTCAATAATAAGAGTTGTAATAATATTACAACTTTTGTCCTTGTTCTGAACGTCAGCTGTGGAGGACACCACTGATTTCTAAATTCTGTTAGTTGCCATGTCATAGGTTATGATGTAGTCCGCATTATTCATGATTCTGAGCCCTTTTAGGCAAACACGAGTGCAGTTAGATATCCTACCAAGTCTTCTAATGTGGTCTAAATGTGTCTTAATACTGTCCCTCACCCCAACTTGGTCCCTCACACCCCTAATTCTTCACATACAGTATCTCACAAAGGTGAGTACACCCCTCACATTTTTGTAAATATGTTATTATATCTTTTCATGTCACAACACTGAGGAAATGACACTCTGCTACAATGTAAAGTAGTGAGTGTACAGCCTGTATAACCCCTCAAAATAACTCAACACACAGCCATTAATGTCTAAACCTTGGCAACAACCTGTGGCTACCATTATTTTCCATCACTGCCTTAACTCTCTTGGGCATGGAGTTCATCAGAGCTTTACAGGTTGCCACTGGCATCCTCTTCCGCTCCTCCATGACCACATCACGGAGCTGGTGGATGTTAGAGACCTTGATCTCTCCCAACTTACGTTTGGGGATGCCCCACAGATGCTCAATAGTGTTAAGGTCTGGAGACATGCTTGGCCAGTGCACTTTTACCCTCAGCTTCTTTAGCAAGGCAGTGGTCGTTGGAGGTGTGTTTGGGGTCGTTATCATGTTGGAATACTACCCTGCGGTCTCCGAAGGGAGGGGATCATGCTCTGCTTCAGTATGTCACAGTACATGTTAGCATTCATGGTTCCCTCAATGAACTGTAGCTCCCCAATGCCGACAGCACTCATGCAAGCCCAGACCATGACACCCCCACCACCATGCTTGACTGTAGGCAAGACACACTTGTCTTTGTACTTACCTGGTTTCCGCCACACACGCTTGACACCATCTAACCCAAATAAGTTTAGCTTGGTCTCATCGGACCACAGGACATGGTTCCAGTAATCCATGCCCTTAGTATGCTTGTCTTCAGCAAACTGTCTGCTGGCTTTCTTGTGCATCATCTTTGATGCAGTGTGCGGCATATGGTCTGAGCACTGATAGGCTGACCCCCCACCCCTTCAACCTCATACGTCTATTTCCCAAAGACAACCTCTGGATATGACGCTGAGCATGTGCACTCAACTTCTTTGGTCGACCATGGCGAGGCCTGTTCTGAGTGGAACCTGTCCTGTGAAACCGCTGTATGGTCTTGCCCACCGTGCTGCAGCTCAGTTTCAGGGTCTTGGCAATCTTTTTTTAGCCTCGGCCATCTTTATGCAGAGCAACAATCCTTTTTTTTAGATCCTCAGAGTGCTCTTTGCCATGAGGTGCCATGTTGAACTTCCAGTGACTGGTATGGGATAGTGTGAGAGCGATAACACCAAATTTAACACACCTGCTCCCCACCACTTAGGGGTGTACTCACTTTTGTTGCCAAGGTTTAGACATTAATTTCAGTGTGTTGAGTTATTTTGAGGGGTTATACAGGCTGTACACTCAGTACTTTACATTGAAGCAGAGTGTCATTTCTTCAGTGTGGTCATATGAAAAGATATTATAAAATATTTACAAAAATGTGAGGGGTGTACTCACTTTTGTGAGAAACTGTAAATTCTCAGCATTCCTGGATCTCCTGATTTAGCAAATAACTCATGTATAATTGCTGCATCATATCCCGATCTCATTCTAATAAATACATAACACTAGACGACGTCTGTCATACTGGTACCTTACCCGCATCATGCTCCTGAATTACTCATTCATAACACCTCAATCTTATGGATGGCCAAATGCAATCTGTTGCAATGCACCTTGCACACCAAATTATAGACCCGCTCCCCAAAATTCACGTCACAGATTCACACCCTGTACCCACACAGCCTCACAGCTATAAAACTTCCACTCCTTGGTGCATCACACTTAGTCTTTAATATTGCAATAACTCGCATTCCAATATCGCATAACCATCCAAGATACGCCAACCAAGCGGGTAGTTGTCGGGAGGTAAATGGGAACTGCATTCCCCTGCCGTATAAAGTATCGCCAAACATTTTGAAGACTGTCTCGGTAATTATAAAACCTGTCTTTGCATGAACACATAAATGTTTCCACTATAATGAGAGTCTGGGTGGGGACATGCAAACTGAGATATGTCACTTTTGGCTTCTATGATCTGGTCTAGATTTGGTTTACAGTGAAAATTATTCTGAAAGTAAATTTCTGAACTTTTAGAAGTTGTGCATAATTTCTTTATGTCTTACTAAATATATTATCATTACCGTTTCCTTATATAGAACCAGTGATGTCCGCATCTCTTCTTCTAGTCCATACGTTCAAAGGGTCCAACAAAACTAAGACAACCTGATACATTAGGTAAAGATGGCCCTGCTCAAGATTCCCATTTACATGTCTCTAAACTGCTGGTCAAAAAGAGATAAAAATATTGAGTTTTACTTACTTTTTAGAACAAGGCCCAATGGGGGATGACTAGGCAGCCCTGGCACTTTAAGGCCAGTGGCTCCAAAATAGCAGAAGTAATCCAACTGGCTGGATACATGAAGCCACACACCCCATTTTTATAGTTTTGCAGCATGAGCATACCCAGAGCCCCCCATTTGGGACATGGGTAGGAGGTCCCGCACTGACGTGGAGAAGCGACGCTTCACCCAGAGTCTCCAGGCACAACCCAGAGAGTTCCCAGGTATGAGCATGCGGCTGGACATATGCGATCAGCATCACTCCAGCACCCAATCGGTAAGCTCGGTGAACGTAGGGATCTGCCAGCCAACATCCTTAAAGTTTGTTATCTGATTTTACATTTTTGGATGAACTCCTTCGTTCAGCAAATTAAAAGCTTTTTGTAGCATATGGATCATGCCACCTTCTATTTGTAAGCACAACGTAAGTGGTTTTCTCCATAACTAATGTTTTTATAAATCTTTTTTTTCTTTAGAAATGCTGTAATTGACACAAATGTTGAATATGATTCTCAAACTGTGCTGTGTTTTGATGTTTGTATTTTTCTGAGAAATGGGATGGGTGGCATGGAAAATAATGGCTTCAGAAAGCAGCATTAGTGGCTACTGGATAAAATCAAAAGGCAAAGGTTGAATAAATGGTTCCTGGAACTTGGGTAAACAAAATGCCATCACTGGATAGAGTAGTTATGAAGTTATGGTGTTATATGCGGTGTGAAGAACTGGCAAGTAGAAAGACAGAATGGAAGATGACTATGGCCAAGTAGCCATAGTCACCTTTCATGGTCTCCTTGAGACCCAAGAAGTAATGCTTGCTTTGGTGCTAAAATAAGTTGATGTAGGTTGGTTGCTCAGTTATATATAATTATGATATAGTACTATGTACTCAGGGTCTCAGGCTCATGTTCCTCATGGAGTGAAGTAATTACTTCTCGTCATTATTCTTTAACAACATTTGAGTCTGACCCCAAAGATCAATCAGTCCAACCTTTTGTGGAAGTTAGGGCACAATTCTTCCCTTCTCATCTATGATCACCAAGTTTTCACTCAGTCAACCACAAAATTGCCCCAAGGGACAGAAGACAAGTAAATCCAGCCCGGTTCATAATAAGTAACATGAGTCAATCTTTATATTCTCGAGTAAGCTCAGAAGGCATGTGGTAATTGAAAGTGTAATGGTGAGTGGACAAGTGAGAAAATTAGATTTCGATAGATCTATGGAGATATTGCCATATCTAGAACCTTAAACCAGAAAGACGGAATCCGGGGGAAGACGTTTCTTAAGACAGCTGAAAAAAAACTGTGTGACCGCTGCAGCTACGTGATCAAAGATTGTGAAAATCGATTTTCTCTCTCCGTCTGACTTGTGTGCGGCCGTGTGACGCATGCCTTCTGCACGCAGCTGTGTGACATTTCGCTTATATCATTCTAGCACTTTGGTCTGAAACTGAAATTCCGGTTTCCTAAGAATTCTATGGTTTTCAAAAACAATAATCAGAAGGCGAGTTTAATATTCAAGCTCAGATGGGTGATTTATAACACTAATACCCATCAAGTACATGCGTGAAGGGTAAGCACAGGAAGAAGCACGGTAACAGAATCGTGACACGCTGTGATTACCGTGTTAGTTTATGATGTCCCCTTTTCCGCCCCCGCATGCATCTCGCGTGCACTTAGGTGAACTCCTGGCTGAACAGCAGGTAACGGGTCCGTCTCACTTTCCTATCAGTTCCCATCGGGTGCGGCTCAAGCAGCCTGATAAAGAATGGGGTTTGTACACAATGTGAAATCAGGGCAATTAAACTAACAGAAGTAGCTACACCCCACAGCCGGAGGTATGTGTTTCATTCACTCTAGGGGGAACTAAAGCCACCATGGCGAAAAGCAGGGGGAGAATTAATAACTAATAAATAAGTTAATGAGCCTGATAACGTCTATAAGGGTTTGTACAAATGTTGTATCTAGTGCTGGATTTTCCATGTGGCACATGACCAATGGGCCCTTGAGCTGTGGCGGACCGTGGCGTTATAGTGGGTAATCCAGCCAACCATACCATCACTGGCCAATGAAACTGAAGGAGACCCCAAAATCCATGTGCCTGTACTGTCGGCATCATTCATATGATTCATTGTCATGTCAAGCCACAATCCACTGAGTCACATGTCAAGTTTTAGGCTCCTGATACCCAGAGCCCCCCCTTGCAGGATAAAGTCATGACTACCTGCTGACATCGGTGGGCATTCCTGCTGATATCGTGGGACACACTTCCATTAAAGGGGGAAAACGGCGGGGAGTGGGGCATGTCAGGACCTGGAGGATCTATCAATCTGGAGAACTAAGAAGTAGTGCTTCCAGGGTCTCCAGGCAAAACCCCGGAGAGTTCCTAGTTAGGCACATGACGGTGTAAGAACGTATCATGCGGCCGCATGTATCCAACTGGTGGCCTTAAAGTGCCAGGGCCAATTTTCATTCCCAGTCCAGCCCTGAGAGGTAGCGCTACCAAATAATAATAAAAAAAAGCCGCTCCTATTTGTCTTAAGGGCCTCGTGGAAAATGCGGGGAGAAGCCTGTGACACACTTCATAGTTATGACTACAATATAAATACATAAATATTACATCACGTTTATGCATAATTATGCTTTTTATTACTTGTGTTTAAGATGACGCCCCAATAAATCCAATTGCTAAAAGCCCAGCGCTGTCTGTACACCAGAGTAGCGGTCCTGCACCTTGAAATACAAAAAGCACATTTGCATAGTTAGAGCGCTCTGTCAAAAAAGTGACTCTTAAGAAGTATTCTTCATAATGCTTAAATTAGAGTTCAGTTTCCGCTGCTATAATAAATGGGGGGGGGGGGTCGGAATCACATCTGCTGCGTGTTGAGGAGCGCTCTGGAAGGCAAACACAGGTAATGCCGTGCTCGTGTTTTGTGTTATTGGCTGATGCGATACGGGTGAGCTGGGGGTTTCATGGCCACGTTCTGCACTCGGAGGAGGTGTGTAGCAGGTCAGTGCCACACTTTGCACGTGACGGAGTGATCTGTGAGCTGGGCTGGCAGCTCAGGGCTGTCTGCAGGCTGTTTATTCTGGGGAAGGGGGCAGAGATAGGAATTCAGGGCAGTGACTCACTCTGTGGGTGGATAACAAGATACAGCGATCTGCGTCACGGGCCGGCGAGCGGTCAGAGTCTCAGAGAACGGAGGGGCTCGGGACTTCTGCTCCCTCTGCTGCTTGTACATGATATGCGCATGCACACGGGCTGTACACGTGTGGCCAATTCATTAGGTTTCCCAACCTTGTTACTAAGAAGAGGGAGAATTAGCAGTCCAGACAAGTTATCGCATTAACATTTTTAAAGGTTATTAAAGGGGGACTGCCACATTCCAGATTATTCACAGGCTTTATTACACCGATATACACTATTTTGTGTAATTTTTTTTCTTTTAACTCATTAAAGGTAAATGAGGATAAGAGGTTTTTTTTTTAGCATTTTTATTGTTTCAACCGTATTTTTTTCCCTTTCTCATTTAGATAGATATTGCCTTTTTTTCCATGGTAAACGACCGATTAGATTGGGGGGCAGCAAACATGCCTTCTGCTAACAGGAAAAACAATACAAGAACAGCACAGAGAATACTGTCCATCTCTCGCTGGGGTGGCCACCTGTCTAACAAACGAAAAATTAGGATATCCTGTAATTATTGGTATACAGTTGAGTAAAATGTGGAGTTAGGACCATTCCTGGATAGAAAAGGTTAAATTACAGTTTCAGTCAATGAGGGACATGTATAAAAGGTGAGCAAAGTTTGAAATGTGATGGGGTCACTATAGCAACAATTTGAATGGTCCATCTGATTGGCTGCAATAGTGATAAGGACTCTGTAAAAACTTAGCACCAGGATTCCTTTGTGTGCTCGTTATATATATACACTACTATTCAAAAGCTTGGGGCCACTAAGAAATGTCCTTGTTTTTCAAAGAAAAGCACATTTTGTCCATTAAAATTACATGAAATGGATCAGAAATCCAGTGCAGACTGGATTAATGTTGCAAATGACTATTGTAGCAGGAAACGGCTGATTTTTAATGGAATATCTTCATAGGTATACAGAGGCTCTTTATCACTCCCATTACTCCCGTGTTCCAATGGCCCTTTACCACTCCCATCAATCCTGTGTTCCAATGGCCCTGTATCACTCCCATCACTCCTGTGTTCCACTGGCCCTTTATCACTCCCATCACTCCCGTGTTCCAGTGGCCCTTTATCACTCCCGTCACTCCTGTGTTCCAACGGCCCTTTATCACTCCCATCACTCCTGTGTGCCAACGGCCCTTTATCACTCCTGTGTTCCAATGGCCCTTTATCACTCCCATCACTCCTGTGTTCCAATGGCCCTTTATCACTCCCATCACTCCCGTATTCCAATGGCACGTTGTGTTCACTAATCCAAGCTTAATTTTAAAAGGCTAATTGATTGTTAGAAAAGCCTTTTGCAATTATGTTACAACTAAGTGACTCCAGACATTTAAATGGTAGTGTACAGTATGTATATATATCAATATACATACAGTATAAATATATATATATACACATAGGCATCAATAAGAACCATTCCCAATGGTTTGATTTTAAACCCAGTAAGAATGTGTACTTGTTGATAAAATGAATGAGATAGAGGTGGCTCATCGATAATATTGTCGGCCTGTATAAATGTATTGAGATTTATAAAGGGGGATGCTATGTACATGTTTGGCCTTTGACAGCACGCGGTAGGAATTCCTGCCCCATCTCAAACAGCAGAGGGGTAAAGGGGGCATCCCCGCTGAGCACCGCTAGATATTTCCAGTTTCATTGAAGTCGTTCTGGGAAACTTGGCCGAGAGGATATCGTAGATCACTTGAGGCGAGATAAAAATAAAAATGGAAAAGGCCGGCTCGGTCTACTAATGGCTTTCTCAGAATGAAGAAAAAAAATGGAAAATATTTTCTTTGTGTCAACATCCCGTAAAAAGGTACATGCAGTGACGTGTTCTCATGCACATGCCTAGAGGCGATCTGAAGTCCATGCGTTAGGGAAGGGAGACGTCTAAATCTTTGTGAGTAGCTTCACGCGATATTAATGGCGTGGGGGGTTTAGGCATCCAAACGAAGGAAAATAGCATTTCACCCCTTTATTCTGATGCAGTTTTCAGAAAATGAACTTCAAGGCCGCATTTTCTCTTTTGGGTTTTTGTGTCCTAAACGCAGTGTTTTGTACTTTTGCTAAAATAAACGGTAGGTCCCAAAAAGGCCCCAGGTCATTTTGCTGTTTTAAAGGACAGTGGGGTACTTTAATATGCATTCTTCACAAATTAAGAGAATAATAAAGGTGCAGGTCTGTAGCTGAAGCTGTCCTCCTCTCCGTGGTCCGACGGACCGATTGTCTGCTTCAATCAGCTAGCTGGGGGACGGGCAAAGCACATATGGGGATTCTTACTGTAGTAGTGTCCTACTATGCCAGGGGTGGGTTTTTGGACTCTGGGAGGGGTCCAAAACTCTTCAAACATGGCTGGAAGTCGGAGGCGGGAATGCATGGGGTCACAAAACATCGCTGTAAAAACAAGGCTGCTTGCAGAGTATACAACTGGCTATTAAAAAAGCTGTATGCATGTATGTTTGAGTGAGTGTGTGTGTTAGGATGAATAAGTGTGTGTTAGTGGGAGAGTATGTCTGTAAATATGTGTGCACGTATGCGTGTTACTTACGACATGGAGGTGGTCACTTCTATTTATCTTCCTCCGATATGCAAGAAGATGCCAGCATTTAAAGTGAATATGGTGGCTGGAGTGTCGACCTTTAATGTAACCCTACTGGAGTGTCAACCTTGCTACAAAGTTTGGGTCATCTGCGAACAGATGAAGCTTCCTTAGAACCCTCATACAATCAGTGTTTTGAAAAAATTAGACTTTGCTGCTCAAAAAGTGCTATATATCACCAGATACAAAATCCAAGAAGAAATGGGGTATCTCGTGAAAAACGAGAAAATATCTTTTGAAAAGCAACAGCTGTTTCTAAGAATCAATGCACGTTAAAAGGTAAGAAGGGGCAGGGGAATTGGGAAGTCTGATTTCCTGCGAGAACCTGCATACTAAAGCTGTCAATTCAATATAAAAGCAATAAAAAGTATCTGAAAAAAAAATAATCAATGCACGAATCATCGCATTTGTACAGAGAGCTCAGGGAATATTTGAGTTTGCTGACACCTAGTGTCAATGAAAACTATTGAAGAGGTAGTCGTGCCCATTTCCTTTATGAGTCTTAAAAGAAATTTAGTCCGGCCACCAAAAGGCCACTCTGTTGGGCAGCTTTCCTGACAAAATTGGAGCAGCTAACAAAAATGACAGATCCAGACACCTACCATGTGCATTATAGTATACAAGTCTTGGCATAATATGATTTAACGTCCATCCCCCATCATGCTACTTCCTACACATGACCCTTTTGCATGAAATTGTGACATTGCTAGAGAAAACTGACCTGCAGGACTTAAGTCGCCTACTGCAAACATACCTACCAAATTGAGACTGTTCACTCCTATACTGACCAGTGGTCAGAGCATCTCCAAAACTACAGCTCCTGTGCGGTGTTCCCGGTCTACAGCAGTCAGTACCTATCAAAAGTGGTCCAAGGAAGGAAAAGCAGTGAACCAAGCCAGAGGGTCATGGGCGGCCAAGGCTCATTGATGCACGTGGGGGGGGGGCGAAGGCTCAAATTGCTGAAAAAGTTAGTGCTGGATCTTATAGAAAGGTGTCGGAACACACAGTGAATCGCAGTTGGTTGCGTATGAGGCTGTGTAGCCGCAGAACAGTCAGGGTGCCAGGCTAACCCCTGTTCACTGCCAAAATGAGCACGTGAGGATAAGAACTGGACCGTGGAGCAATGAAGGAAGATGGCCTGGTCTGATGAATCGCGTTTTCTTTTCCATCACGTAGATGGTGAGGTTTGTTGTTGACCTGGAGAACACATGGCACAAGGATGCACTTTGGCGGAGGCAGTGTGATACTTTGGGTAATGTTCTGCTGGGAAACCTTGGGTCCTGCCATTTATGTGGATGTTAAACATATCGCCTAAGCATTGCTGCAGACCATGTACACTCTTTCATGGACACGGTACTCCCTGACGGCATTGGCATCTTTCAGCAGGGTAATGCGCCCTGCCACAAAGCCCACATGGTTCTGGAACCTTTGAGGAACACAACAACGAGTTCATGGTGTTGACTTGGCCTCCAAATTCCCTCGATCTCAATCCAGTTGAGCATCTGTGGCATGTGCTGGACAGACAAGTCCGATCCATGGAGACCTCACCTCACAATTTACAGGATCTGCTGTTAACGTCTTGGTGCAGATACCACAGCACACCGTCAGAGGTCTAGTGAAGTCCTCGGTGGGTCAGGACCTACACAATATCATGCAGGTGGTCCTAGCGTAATAGCTGATCGGTGTATATTTTTATTATATATTTAAAGGCACACTCTTGTCATGATCTGCACTATAATCCGTATGATAGCTGAGAGGTACCTTTACCTCCCATGGCCTCCCATGTTTGGTGTCTGATGTAAAGGCTCTCTTGAAACATTGCAAGGAGCCTAACGAGGAGCCTAACTTCATCTTTCGGACACACATGGATTCAAAGGTATTGTGTACAGAAGAGCTCTAAAAGGCCTTCTTTATATAAACAACAGACTTCTGTGGCCTTGATGGGTTATGTTGCTCTTCGAGCTTTAGGCCAGTAAAAGGTTACAAATTAGTTCGGACAATAAATCTCTCGTTATATGTATCAGAGGCCGGCGCTCAGCTCCAAAAGCCTCACTCCGTACAATCAGTCTATATGTACTGCTTCCCGCCAGCAGGGGGAGCACTCGCGTGCTCTGTGAGTAGAGACACTTCCGCTTCCGGATCGTGAAGCCTCCAGCTGACAGTTCCGGTGTGTGACAGCACTGATGCCCCTGATTCCGCTGGTCACTTCCTAGACACTCCTCACAATCTCCCATCTCCGGACTCCCTGCCGCCGCCCAGTCTCCTCACCCCAGGTGCCCCTGCCAAGCCTCCGCGATGCTGTCCCTCCTGTCTCGACTCCTGGACTGGTTCCGCTCTCTCTTCTGGAAGGAGGAGATGGAGCTCACCCTGGTCGGGCTGCAGCACTCGGGCAAGACCACGTTTGTCAATGTCATAGCGGTGAGAGAGGGTCTGGCTACCGGGGTCGGGTGGGAGGACTGGAAGCTGAAATATCATAGCTGGCAGCCTCAGGGAATGGGAACGTGTCTTTACAGCTGCCTTGTACCATAACTCCCATCATGCCGGGGCGGACCACCTCTGCCTGTGTATGATGGGAGTTAGTGAGTCCCACCCTTTAAATTGGAGATGGTCATCGCTCAATGCACATGAAGATAATGTAAAGCTAGCTTAATTTATTTGCGATCGCTCACTATAGTTCATGGCACAATAGATATATATATGTATGTTGCTCTTATGTATAGCATTTCCAGCACATGGTGTTAAAATGTTTAGCAGAAGTATTTGAAAGCTGCGACTGTTGTTTCCTTTTTCTTTTACATTAACACCATAATATCTTAATCACCTTGATACTTAGTAACGACTCTGATAAATCCCAGCGCCGGATAAACAGGTTTTAAACAATTCAAACGTGTTGTGTCTTCTCCTGGCCAGTAACGCAGCCTACATTTAGGTGAAGATCTTTTCACGTTTCTATATGTTACCTGTCGTCTCCCTTAGTTCATCTTTCACGTGGTCCCTTGTGTATGTACAGATGTAATGCAGAGCGCAGCTCATGCATGTATCTGTATGAAACATGTCTGCAACGTGTAAGCACATACACAAGGGACCACATGCAAGTAATAGAGAGATAAGTATGTGTGTGTGTATATGTGTGCAAAAACGTGTAAAACGTTATACCTTTGCCTTATTCTTTCAGAAGTTCAATTACGTCATACAACACATGAGTACCGTTATGAATGCTGTCAGAGTTTATTGGTCATTTTAATTCAGGAATACCATCAAAGAAAATAAGCAAGCGTGCAAAAGACACCACAGTTTGTGCTTCTATATAGTTATATAGTTATATGGTTATATGGTTGGCTGGAAATTTCTTTGCACGATGCATCTTTTTCATCTTCTAAACAAAGCTGTCCCCTCGTGCAGATAGCAGGTTCAGTTTGGCGGAGATTTCTATATCAGCTGTGATTCTTGGACTTGTACCCTCAGTGAGGTTTATTCGGGAAAGACAGAGTTGATTTTTTAATTCTCAATTCACTAGTCGTCATGAAGGGCCAACGCCAGCAGGTCTCTCCAGTAAGAAGGGCTGAACTGCCCCTGTGCTCGCTTATTTTCTTTGATATAATTCAGTGTGTGAGTAGACTTCTTGAAGACATCTTGTTGATTTAATTATGCATTATACAGGGCCAGCCTAGCTCTTGCAGAAGCTGAATCTTGCTAGCCTTTTTAATGTATGGTAAAGTCAAGGAACTCTCCTGAAAACTCTCCAGGCAGCTCTCCTCTTAGTGAATAGACCCTGATACGTGGTGGGAGGAATGTCCGCATCAATCCTTGCTGGCCATGCAATGTATGCTGGGTTTCTCTGATTAACCTGGCGTATCAGTAAATAACACTCCGAGTATCACCTTAAGACAGTGTGACTCTGCCCTTCTCATTAATGCACCAGATTATTGGCAATAAAAGAGTCTCTGACATCTTAAGGACGCCACCACACCCAATCATTCCTGAAAATTACATTCAAAAATCTAGTTGCGTTGTCTACCTGCACATTGGTGGAGCCTCTAAACGTTTGCCTCCGAGCCAGAAAGTGAAGAATAACTGGAGCTGACATGGAAGAAACACATCGTTCAGTGATCTCTTCAAAACTTAACTATAAGGAGATCTTCCCCGACCTCATCAAAAGTTCCTGCCTTATTCTGCTCATTCAACGTTTCCAAACCACCCAGGAGAACATTGCAGTGACCTCCGCCTCTGAAGGAATTAGTTATTTAGTCTGAATGACCTCATGATGAGTAATGCGCTTCTTCACTTAAAAACGACATCAAAGCTCATATTTAATCGCATTTGTTGTAAGCATCGCGATTCATTTCTTGAGTAGGTGACTGTAGTAAACAGGGCTATGATGTAATTTGTGATTATGCTGATTCTTACGTCTCATGGTTTGTCTTTTCTCCTCAGTCAGGTCAATTCAGCGAGGATATGATTCCCACCGTAGGATTCAACATGCGCAAAGTCACCAAAGGCAACGTTACAATAAAGGTCAGCCGGATTTCTATCAGCTCTGTACTGCATACACTGGAAATGGCATTGATTGGTTCCAGCGTGTTCACACTGTGTACTCTTCTTCTGTAAATATATTATTTTAACATGACCCATTCGCAGCATCTTTATATCACAAAGCAATCCTTTACTCCTTCAAAAGTACTTGTCTTAATCTGTCCATTGTGCACAATAACAGGGGTAACAAGCGTCTAGCTGCTGTGGAACTACAGCTCCCACAATCCTTTGCCAGTCAGACTTTTTTTTATTATTATTCTTATACTAATGGATGTCATGAAGCACCACCTGTTGACTACCACTGCTGTAGCACTCGGATTTAATGGCTGTAAGATACTCTGCATGGCTTCCAGCTCTGGGTGTGTGCAGCTGCCTGGTCAGCTCTACTCGGTTCTTTGCCTATACATGCACAGCGCGATTTAACGCTATGTAGGTCTTTACTCCAGGTTTCTATGATCTTATACTGCGTTATACTTATATTTATTTATACTGCTGTTCTTGTACATGGATAAACACAGCCGTTTATTTAATATAACCGGCGCTTTCTTTTTTTTTCAGATATGGGATATTGGCGGCCAGCCGCGTTTCCGCAGCATGTGGGAGCGTTATTGTCGTGGGGTCAATGCAATAGTGTAAGTTATCATTTGTTCTGTCCTTCGGGATAAGTCAAGGGAAAATCTAAGTCAGGGGTGTACAACCTGCGGCCCTCCAACTGCTGCAGGACTACATCTCCCATACTCCTCAGCCAACCCCTTAGCTGAAAGAGCATTATGGGAGATGTAGTCCTGCAGCAGCTGGAGGGCTGCAGGTTGGACACCCCTGATCTAAGTGTATGATGGCTGTATTGGGCATCAAACATATTTTTAGAGCTTAAATAAACTTGCGAGCAGGGGAGGATATTTTATTCTAAGTTAAATAGGGGGAGAAAAAAAACTGCATCTACAATACATTAAGAATGCATGTTATATTCTAGTGCTTAACCCCTAAAACCCTTTTAATCAAGTGTGTTCTATGAGCGTTATATTTTCCAGTTTTACCGACCCAATGCGCATAGAAATTCAGTTTTACTTTTATTAAATCTGAAATCTGCTCGTAGAGTTTTTACCGTCCGTCCAATATTTGTACTTTTTGCTTTTCTGGCGTTGGCTGGTGTATCAGGCTCTTTTGCAAACTCGTTGTGTCTCTTGAACTCTTTATGTAAACCTGTCAAGAACCTTCTTTTCATTCCTTTAAAGCTCTTAAAAGCTCATGTTATGTCCTCGGTTAAAAAATTCCATTGGAGACTGTGTTTTCCTTATATGCCATGAAAAGACTTGCACAATATTATTCTTTAACCTGTGGCATAAAGCATTTATTTTTTACTCCACGCAATGAAAACCTTTAATATGGAACCCAAATATCACAAAAAAAATCAGTAAAAAAACTCCTTGGTATTGAGGCTCATACATTCCAATTTTTTTTCCTTTAGATCTAGCAAAATATAATACATTACTTGTTTCAAATTAGTCAATTTCACCATCACCAATTTTGAGATGTATTTTTTTAAGCTTTGGCTTGCTTGTTCTATAGGTAGATTCATCTAGGATGCTCTGAGATGACATTACTGATGCCTGAAAGTAGCTGATGTGGTATTCATTCATTCATTCATTCATCACAGAGTAAACCCTGTTACCTCATTCATTGATGGTTCACATTAGCATGCTGTGTTCGCTTATTGGTTCGGATTCACTTATACCGACATTGGTTTCCCTTGGCAGGTACATGATTGACGCTGCAGACAGAGAGAAGATTGAAGCGTCTCGGAATGAACTGCATAATCTCCTGGACAAACCCCAGTTACAGGGTATTCCGGTGAGTTATTACCCCCTCCAGATCCACACCGTTTTGTAAATGAAAAGAAATGGGCTACAAGGACAACAGACAAAAGTGCCCCCGTCATCCAGAGACGATAAATGGAATTTAAATGGCAGAGAACTGCGCTAGTAAAATTGATATCAAATATAATAAAGCAGACCATTATAGAAGGGACTATAATAGCTACATCCTATATTATGATGTATATAACGTTAGGTAGAAACACTGCTAACCTATCCAATAAGGCATGTGTTTGAAATAAATATTTGTGTTTATTTTCAGGTCTTGGTGCTTGGGAATAAGAGAGATCTTGCCAGCGCTCTGGATGAGAAGCAGCTGATTGAAAAAATGTATTTGATGGTTGGGGGAGGGTGTGACTGGGGGGTTATAAATATAGTGGTAGCTTCATAATGTCCCAGATCCCACTGTTAATGATTCTGTAATAGTACAGTGCATGTTGCTATCTCTTTGTGTGCCAGGTTTTCATACAGTGTGCCACTGTGCTACATAAGGTTAATTTTCCCATTAATATGTATAATCTCTATTTTTCAGTATCTTTCCCGGATCTGTTCCAGATGTGGGCTGCTTAAGATCATAACAAATATTAATATGTGCCTTTTCACCCTGCCTAGGAACCTTTCATCGATACAGGACAGGGAAATCTGCTGCTATTCCATTTCGTGTAAAGAAAAGGATAACATAGGTGAGAGGCAGAGAAGTTTATGTGCGAGTGCTGTGCCGGTGACTTTATGTGCAGTCACATTTTAATATTTTTTCCTTTCAGATATCACTCTGCAGTGGCTCATCCAGCATTCCAAGTCACGTCGCAGCTAAAATCGACTTTGTGTCTTTGCTGCTCTGCGTTCTTGGACAAGCGTAACTGCTCTGCACCCAGAGACTCGCCCCACCCCTAAAACGCGCATCCCTGAAAGCTCTCCTTAATGCCCATCGAGGATGTGCTTGGTTCCAGACTTTAAGGTTTATCGTCTGTGGCTCTTCCACCTAGCTGTCTGTGGCCATCTAATAAGAGACTATTTTCCCTTCTGCCTCTTGATCTCAAGGAAAAGACCTGTTCCCTTTCTGCTGTCCGTCATAGGAAGGGACTGACCCTTAATTGTCCACTTGTAAGGTAACCCCCCAAATGTTTTTATTCGTCCATGGGAAGAATCAATACTATGCCTTTCATTCCAACAAGTGGCATCATCCTTCTTGCTGTTCACACCAGGGCATGTCTGTCCACTTCCTACCCTCTTCATATTGAAATAACCATTTCCGTCAAGCTTCATTCACGTTGATTGTTTTTGTGCTTTTTGAGGATAACGTAGAATGAAGTATGGTCTTGATTCTCATATGTAGTTCAGGTAGGCTGTAGACCTCGAGGACAATGAGAAAATGATTTACGTGAATAACTGGTGTATATTTAGAAATATGACAGGAAGAACAGCGTATGAGGGGTGCTGGAATAGGAGGTCATAACCTAAGATCAGCTTCACTGAGCAGATAGTGAATATATATTTACGACAGCCTTATAGCAGTGCTGGTTGTTAGTGCTAGAGAATTTAAGCAAATAAATTGAAGCCCCGTTAAGATTTTTAGGTCTGATGCAAGGCAGACAATATATAATATGATTGACAGACTAGTTTATGGAGTCGGATGCTTTGTACCCATCATTTTATTCTTCACTTTGGAATTAACCTACGCTGCGACTCCTTTACATCCAAGGATCCTGTGTCCCTTGTTTCTTGGGATTCTGGATATACTACCAGGATCATGATTTGGACAGTCCCAGCATCATGACAGACGCAGTCCTTTTACTTTAAATGTATACATCCCTTGGGGTGGAAGACAACCGGTATAGAAGAATGAACATTCTTTAGTGTTGTTTTGGTGGCTCCCAAAGTCGTCTTCTCATAAGACAACCGCATGAGTGTGGTATACAGGTTAGACTTTTACTACTGAAACCTAAACTACTAACTCTAAGTGTAATGCGCTTCTAAAAGTACGTGGAAATATTAGGGTCACTGATTATTGCTTTCTGCGATCATGTTGTCGATGGTCGTTGGGTAAGTGAGAGGTGGATCTGTCGGAGCTGGCATAATGTGAAGGGGCACACACTGAATGTAGCCAGCTGTTTGCATGATAGGTATATATATATATATATATATATATATATGTATATATATATATATATGTATATGTGTTGGAAGTATATTTTGAAACCTAGCTTTGTAATTCTGCCACTGCAGAGGTCGGGCACCGGTGTTACTGCTCAGGGTGGCCTTTCCTCCACTGAGATGCCTTCAATTTTTTTAAATTCATATATATATATAAATATATATATACGGTACACTGTCGGATGTTGCTACTGTCGGTACTGTGTGCAGAGCAGTGTGTGGCACATATGACAATATACAACCCTTTTAGTACGCAGAGCGATTAACGCTAGGAGAATGCGAGTGTACTGTAGGATTTCTTCTGCCCGGTATGTTTAGCTTTACATGACGTCGTAGCACCTACACGGAGCTGTCTTCCTTTCTTGCCGCTAGAACAAGCACCGTACAAAAGCCTTTTGAGCACCTCTTCCCTCCAGCATAGTCATAGTTTTTGTGATACTTTAGCTGTTTTGGTGATCACACAGAGCCTCTGTATAGCTAACCATTCACTGCTGCTATTTACAAGTAGTTTTTCCCCCTCTACGTTCGCTTGTGCCTAAATTGTACAGAATTTGAACTAAATTGTGAGAATTTGTTCCTCTCTCCCCAAAACCAGTTTATTTTTTCCTCCACTAAGCAGAATCAACTCATCAACCGGTTTGTTACAAGCCTTCTTCCAAAAATGACGCTATGACAGTATGCATTGGCTACTATGGTGCCTGTTACGTAAAAAGCTTTAATTTCAGGAGAAGGACTTGGGACTTAAATAAAAGAAATGAACGGTACGACCCGGATCTATTATCACTTCCCCAAAAATGTTTGTTGCTTTTATGTCTTCAGTATACGCACTTACTGCTATGTACCGATCTGTATATATGTAGATATACATATATATAACATATCATTTTTGGTGACATACTGGATTCTCACATGAACATAATAACGGTGCAAAAATATATTCCTAAAGACCCCGGAGCATGCAGCAGCCTTGAACAAATAGATTTATGTTTTCTACTGTGGCTTACAGGATAAAAATGATCAGGAATGAATAACCTCTGTATGTATGGCTTGGAGGAAAGAAGAGAGAGATGAAATGTGATAGAAACATTTAATACATTTAATTCAGTTTTATTATACTGATTTATTAAATATGTATGGGGTGGGCATAGAGCTATCCGGAATCTAAGATCACACCAAGGGCTGATTAAGGTCTCAGTCTGAAAGTGGCCATCAACTTCTGTGATGCCTGTAGTTACGCTCATGTGATTGTTCAGTATCAAACCTCTTGACGCTTATTGGCGATTCTTATCTATGTCGGTCATATGCACATAATTGAGCTTTTAATCAACAGGATAGTCAACAGCCAGCTCTTCAATCAGCCATCGAACAAAATCCCCATGATCCTGAGCCTGTAAATGCACTTGGTGTATGCTGTGGATCATGAGAGTTGTAATGTTCAAACATGAACCTGTTTTAGACCCATGTAACATCTGCTTTAATTCCCCCATACCTCTCATGGTGCCTTACGTTCTTAGCACCAGTTGTGTGTTGCATTCTAGACATGTTGGGTAACGCATTGACTGGTCTCCTTAGTGGTATAAGGGAGATTGTGTGTGTGAAGACTTCATAGTCCCGCGTCCCCCCCCAGCTATCCTGACACTTCAGTAAGTGCATGTAAATGTCCATGTTTTTTGTAAATATACTTGAATTTCTTTTGGTCTGGTCTCTGACACCCCCCTCCTTAGAGTGCGCTGAAGCTGAGGGTTTTATAGGCTATTTTAATTGTACAGAATTTGTTTCTAAATCAAAGCTTAATGTATTTTATTTATGGCAAAGATGATGTTGAATTCATTTCCAGCCAGAACTCTGCACCGTGGTGAGTTGTAGATGAAACAATTAAAATAAACCGGTTCAAAGAATATGCCTGTGTCAGTGTGTTTGTTAAAGGCTATCTAATATGGAGGAATGCATGGGCAACCAGTTCATTACCAACTGTCCTGATTCTGCTAGGATAGTACCAACAGCTAGAACTGTGTGCAACTGACCTAGAATTTTGGTGGCTCCCCATTTTGACAAGGTCCAGTCGGATCATAATGGTGTCGCCTTAACCACTTTCTCTTCTGACAGGTTTGGTATACAGGTATGATCGCGGTTACGATTTTGTGTATGAATGATTGCGCCAGCATCATATGGACCCCTTTAAGCCAAAGGACCTGGGGGCCAATCACACAGGACCTGCACTAGCCAACTCAATAATGGCCTGTCCCAGATTACCCATGCCCTTCACCTGTACTCTCCATGGCATGCCCCCCCCCCCCGGGGACCAGGGGCCACCAGGCAGAAAGGGATGAGATTTAGAGTATCTGACTCAGAAACAGACGTTTAAAGGTTAATTACCTAAATGTTCCTTCTGTAAGAATAATATATGGCAGATTGTATCTATGGGCAGAAACATTGAAAGGAGGTCAGATCGTGATAGGAGTGGTAGTCCTAAAGCAGCTGGTACGCATCTGACACATCTTAGCGCTCAGGACCCGGAAGCGTCTCTATGGACACTTTCAGCTGTTCTGTGGGCGTGCGGGACGTGCTGGGTAGCTATTGGTTGAGCTCAGTCCGTGGGTCCAGCCTCCATCCAATCAGTTGGCACTGCGTTGATGGGTGGTGTCAGAGCAGAGTAAGCGCCTATGGAAGTTGGTGGGCGCGGCCATACCAGGAAGTGTTTACCCCGGGATGCGGTGGTGCTCGGTGCTGCTTGGGCTGCTTTTGCTCCGTCTTGGGCTGCATGCTCTGCGGGGCCTGATCCCACCCGATACGGTGCGGGCAGCGGCACAGGGGGTCTCCGCCGTGTGCAAAGCTACGTACGGACGCTTCTTTGTGGGCCCCGGAGATGACTATGGACGCCGGTACAGCTCCTTCCCCACCGGACTCCGCATGGAGATGCGGGAGATGGCCCGGAACATGTTCTCGTTCGGCTATGATAACTACATGAAATACGCTTTCCCCGAGGACGAGCTCAACCCCATCTGGTGCCGAGGACGCGGCCCGGACACCGGAAACCCGTTAGTACCTTGTTTGGGATAACCTACTTTTATACTGCATATCGTCCTCTCTAGCTGCTGTTAACTACAATTCCCATCACGCAGCCTCATCATGGTCTTGAGGATGATGGTCATTTTAGTAAACTGGCGCTGTATGTGGGACTGGGTGACCAAGTGACCCGGACAGGAGGGGAGCTCGTTCCAAAGGAGGAGAAATGCAAGAACAAGAGGTCATAATCCAAAACTAGAGGGTCAGAGGCTTAGATGTGATGCAAGGAAGTTTTACGTTACTGAGAGGGTGGTAGATAAGTGGAACAGCCTCCCAGCAGAAGTAGTAGAGGCCAGTACAGGGAATTAAAACATGCATGGGATAGGCAAATGGCTCCTGAATCTAAAACAAGATCAAGGACTGATAAAGTTTTGAGTCTTTACAATCAGGAAAATGGACTGATTGGGTCTTATCTGACATCAAATTGTGTGTTAGGGTGCAGTCTCCTAAGTAAGATACTGATCAGCATTGTATCTGTGTGTGTGTGTATATATTTATAATCTAAAAATGTATTCAGAGGGCTGGAACGTGGAGCAGACACCATACTCGACTCTTTAAAACAATGTATTTTCCCTTTAAAATGTCTTGAAGTCTCCTGTAGCTCGTAGACGGCGACCGAGACCTTAAAATAACAGATTACGACATTATCAAAAAAAAATAAAATAAATCCCTTTGCGTGTGATTTATGTGTAAAAGATAAAGACTGTAGTGTTTGTGTCCGTTGTGTGCGGCTTGTAGCCAATCATCCAGCTTCACCTTGAAAGTTAGTTACGTAAAACGATAACAGACGGCCGTCTTCTTGGATACTTTTACACAAACACCCGTTAGCCGGCTGCTCGCCTTGTTTTGTCAACACAGGAGTGTAACAATGTTGCCGGAATGCTGTATCTTTAATAGATAACCATCTCCCTGACCCTTATAGTAGTTAGAACCGCCTTGTCTTAGATTCAGTATAACCATATGCCTGTCCCATCCATGTATAAATACCTACCACTTCTGCCGGGAGGCCGTTCCACTTACCCACTACACCTCAGTAAAGTATAAGTTCTAGCAAAACTGCTAAAACTCTTCCGTCCTTAAGAGAATAACCTACCTTCAAACGCAGGATTAGAGTAATTGGCTTGTGAAACAATCCTGGTTTATTTGTCCCGGCTGGGTGTGATTTATCACGCACTGTTTGGCTCTGTTTGTCATGTAATGTGTGTTTTGTGCCTATTGTCTGCGTTGTGTGTTTTGGATGCGCATAGTGTGTCTATAGACTGTCCGTCGCATACAATGGCAACTAACCTTCTAACCTATTGGACCCTATTATATATTGGAATATAAAGAGTTAATTTTGTAAGCCACGGCCAAAGGTAAGAAGTTTCTATCACATGTAGGAGTTAATTAGTAGGGTAGTTTAGTAGTTGTCTCCTGGATTGCCATATAAAGAGTTTAAAATAAAAAATAAAAAATAAAATATATATATATATATATATATATATATATATATATATATTTTCTCATATACAGATCATAAAAGAAATTATAAATAGGAATATATTTTGAAAAAAAAAAATGGTAAAGTGAGATCCCAACATGGAAAAAGGAAAAAAAAAAGTATAAATTTTTCGTGATTTCTATATGCGTGATGTTTATGTTCTAAATATCAGTCTGTATGCGCATCGTCTTCTTTACTAAAAATACTTTATTTTTAGGAACTGAAAATCTATTTGTTTACTGAGGTTTAATTTAAGGCAAATTCATTGGTAGGAATAGTCCATAAAAAGTGAAATCATTCAAATGATGCTGATATTATGTAATTTGCTGAAATTCATAAGTTACAATAATCATAAAAATCATCATTGTAAAAAATATGCATAAAATGAATTCATGATCGTCAGCCAATGAATCAAAGCCGTCTGTGACCTGGAAAATGTTATATATTTTGCTGAAGATAATTGAGCCCAAAAAAACCTCCAAAACATCTTTGTTTTGGTAATAATTGTGTAAAGAGTTAATCCATTGTTTGTAGAAATAACACCGGCTGCGCGTGCGACTGGAGTGGCCTTCCTCGGCCGTTCTGTTTATATTGGAATTATGTAAATTGGGAGCGGATCGTACCGGCATCCCCGCAGATAAGACCCGTTTGGCCCGTCAAGTCGTTGGTCTCGTCCCACATGCCTAGCTCATGCGTGCTTAAGTTAGCTTGCTTTATTAGCCTCTACCACTTCCGCTTAAAGGCCGTTCCACCTATCTACCACCCTCTCAGTAAAGTAAGAAAGCAAAATAAAGGGATTGTCTTGTATGCGAATTATTGTCTCCATTTAAAAACACCTTATAAAGCAATTCTTTGGTAATGTTGGGGGTGATTTGTTCAGCCCTGTGACCCTTGCTAGTAACGTATACAAAGTCATACTGGTGCAAAGTTTGGAACATGGAGTGATGAGTGTAACGTGCGATATGTTGCTAGTTGCTATGGCGATATGACTGTATTTCAAACAAAGCCCCAGAAATACTCTTTCTTTATAACCCCCGATGCGTTATATAGTGTCATGATTGGTTTAAACCACAAACACCTGCGTGGCTTCCCAAGCAATAAACCTCTCCCCGGAGTAAGAGATTCTATATGACACTCCATAAGAAACCCCTATACATTAAGGGAACGGCCCCTGGAAATATAAAGATAACACTTAAATATTATTTATTTATTATTGATTAATAATAAAGATATGTCTTGGTACATAAAGACAATCAAATAGCGTATATGGAAGTCCGTGTTCTTCAGCCGGTTAAGTTGTGGTCGTTCTCTTCTCCTCGTGATCCCGGGATAATTTGAAACGGTCTTTTGGTTCTGTGATATCAGTGGCTGCAAGCGAGCAAATACAGGGGGTCTTATACTGGAGGGGGGGCTGCATTACCAAATGATGCCTCTGTCAGCAGTTGCATCCAATGTTCCACCTTTCTCCTCTCGTTATAAATGAGGAGAGCCTGATGTCTATAATGTAATCGATCCGTATCCGGTCTGACTGAGTCCGCTTGGGTCAGGCTCTGTATGCGGGGTATGTTAACACCTCTCGACTGTGTTGTTTCAGTTCAAATCTTAACATCAATGATGTCCTTGGAAACTATTCTCTTACCCTGATTGATGCTCTGGATACGTTAGCGGTGAGTTACCTGCTATATACCTATAACATTAACCCTATAGAGGCTTGAGCCCATGAATCGCTACTCCAAGGCCCCTAACACGGTAGCAATAAGGCACTACGGCCCTTGATGACCTCTGTGAACCATTCCGAGCACTTGGAGGACCCTCTAGTGAGTTGAAGGAACTCGTTTTCCGTAGGATCTGAGACAGACGCACAGATTCATTCTAACGTCCATATCGGATCTGGACCCTCGCCCTGTATGTGTCCTCAATCTGTAGGCTCTGTGAAGAACCCATCTCTATACCCGTGTTACCAGAACACGTTAAAATACAGATTATTAGCACATTCCTAATGTTAGATGTTCATATATGTTGAGTTTTTACTGAGAATTAATATATGAACACATAAGCCGGTCCCAATACCAGGTTACCTTCCAGGGTCCTCTTAAAGCCAAAAGGGGGCTTCTTATTACACGTTATCTTTAATGATGATGTCACACTCTAAACAGTTTGACTTGAACATAGTGTTTTGTAAACAAACAAACAAGCAAGCTTAACCCTTGGTGAGCCCAAGAGGAGAGCGACGTCTTGCTTTGTATACAGCGGTGCATATGGATCAGGCCGCTGTGATAATCCTCGGTGTTGAGCTCAGACTGGTTCACGCCGCGGTTTCTATCCTTTGCCGTCGGTATCACAGCTGTAGCCACTTCCTGAGGTTGGTTTCAACCATAACGTCCGCCTGCGTGGAGAATCGACACCTGTCTCCCCGTCAGATAGATCTGCAACTCTTCCCTACTGAAGACAAGAACCATTTAATAATAAATACAGCGATACGGGCTAGTGAGATCAGGAAAGCCAAAGCTGTTTTTCCTCCTCTCCTTATCTGTTCCTTAATCTCTTTTGCTTGTTACCACCACTCAAATCAGCCCCTTCACTCCTATTAGCTTGGAGTGCAGCATTCCTCATTAACTATACGGTTGATAAGGAGACGTATGAGATCTGCTTCAGGTTATTCTGTTAGTAGATCGGTAGGTATGTAGCAGCGTATTAAAGTGGGACGCGCAGGGTGCAGATTCGTTATGTTATTGGTAAGATCTATTTTGTGTATGTGAATAATCCTTTCTCTGCAGGTCATGGGGAACGCCACGGAGTTCCAGAAAGCCGTACGCTTGGTGATAGACACGGTCTCTTTTGACAAAGATTCCACGGTTCAGGTGTTTGAAGCAACCATCAGGTATGAAGCCCAGTAGGGGACTGACACCTTCACAGCTCGTAGCCGTTAGTGTAGTTATAGCGTGTGCCGTGTAAATATGTTTGAGGTATTTGTTCCAAAAAGCAGCGACTGCTTCACCTAACGGAAGCTGAGGTCTGTGGGTGAAGGTGGCAAAGCATTCCTAGTAATAGGTTTCCTGTATACAATCTTAACTTTACTCTTTACCTCAGGATCCTCGGTAGTCTGCTGTCTGCTCACATCATCCTAACCGACTCCAGTCAGCCCTTCGGCAACATGACAATAAGTGATTATAACGATGAACTTTTGCACATGGCGCATGACCTCGCTGTTAGGCTTCTTCCTGCCTTTGAGAATACCGGGACAGGCATGCCCTATCCAAGGGTAAGTGACTCATGGTAGGAGAATCCACTGCATGTCTTCACAATACGATGTTTAGTCTCTGGTGTCATGGTCGTCTTGATTGGCCTGATTTATGGACATTGCAGGTCGGCATTGTCTTCTGTCTCCTTACCTTCTCCATGATTCCAGGTCAACCTGCAGAAAGGAGTCCCACCAGATAGCCTCAACGAGACCTGCACTGCCGGTGCTGGTTCACTGCTGGTAGAATTCGGCATTCTAAGCAGGCTTTTGGGGGATTCTACGTTTGAATGGGTTGCCCGCCGCGCAGTCCGAGCCCTGTGGAGTTTAAGGAGCAACGATACGGGGCTGCTGGGTGAGACCTCTTCCCACATGGGTGGTCTTGTCTTCTGTTTTGCTAGTTCTATAGTACGCAGTTTCTTACTTTTTCTCTCTGGTTATAGGTAATGTCGTAAACATACAGACTGGGCATTGGGTTGGGAAGCAGAGTGGATTAGGAGCTGGGCTGGACTCCTTCTTTGAATACCTTCTCAAGTCCTACATTTTGTTTGGGGAGGAAGAAGACCTAGGCATGTTTAACGAAGCCTACAAAAGTATCCAGAGCCACCTCAGACGAGGGTATGTAGAAAATGTTGGGATTGGAGAAGGAGTACTGGCTTGGATGTGCCGTTTCACCTATACTTAATTTAACGGTACATTCATGCCCTCATAGGAACTTTAATGCATATGATTGCTGAGTGTAACCCTCATAATCGTTCAGGATATGCTTGTCATGTGCCTGGTAGATTGTTGGTGTTAAAACGTAAAACTATCTATATGATTAAACCTTCAGAGGAATAAATAAAATGTCAGATCTTCTAATGTTTGTTTGCTTAACATGCTGATTATGTATGTTCTCAGACGAGAATCATGTAACGAGGGCGAGGGGGATCCACCTCTGTATGTCAATGTGAACATGTTAAACGGGCAACTGATGAATACGTGGATTGACTCTCTGCAAGCTTTCTTTCCTGGGCTTCAGGTACATCGCTTGAGTTTTCTCACTTTAATTTGAGTGGCAGGAAGCCATGTTTAGTTTAATTACAAATCATCTGATTTCCAATGTGAAAGAAAAGTTGCCATTTTCATGATCTTCTTCTCTCTCTCAGGTATTGAAAGGGGACATAGAGGATGCTATCTGCCTTCATGCTTTTTACTATGCAATCTGGAAAAGATATGGAGCGCTTCCTGAAAGATACAACTGGCAGCTACAAGCTCCTGATGTCTCGTTTTATCCCCTCAGACCAGAGTTGGTGGAGTCCACGTACCTCTTGTACCAGGTTAGATTTGTCTATTCTTTTCTGTAATGTGACAGTGTCCCTCTACTGATCTTTTTATGTGTCTGGTTTTACATCTCCCCTGTCAAGGTTTGTTCATGATCCCCACCGGTTTGCCTGGCTGTCGCTACCCTCATTTTCTTTCCCTCTTTGGTTCCCTGTCTCTATTGTTGCCCCAGTGCTCTTCTAAGCAATCTTCTGATATTCTGTAGGCCACCAAAAACCCATTCTACCTCCATGTTGGGATGGACATCCTCCTGAGCCTGGAGAAACATGCAAAAGCAAAGTAAGTAGTGGGTGAAAGAAAGGTTTCCCTGTAATGTTCCTGCTCTACCTCTGTTGGTTTTTAACATTGTCCTCTCACCTCAGGTGTGGATATGCTACTTTACACCATGTAGTTGAGAAGTCCCATGAAGATAGAATGGAGAGCTTCTTCTTGAGTGAGACATGTAAATATCTTTATTTGGTAAGTTATGACAAGATTTGTTTGTCACTATATCTAAGATGATTCTTCTGCATACACTTTTGTCTTTAACTGTCGGCTCTTCCCTAACGATTGTCTTTAACCTACGGAAATTTCGTCCTTCTTACCCCTGTGTTACATTCTGTGCAATTTGTCTCTCCATGAAGCTGTTTGATGAGGATAACCCTGTGCACAGAACTGGAAACAAGTATCTCTTCACAACCGAGGGCCATTTGGTTCCTCTGGACCCTCGTTTCAGAAAGACACCCTGGCATGACTTCTTTTATGAAGAAGGGAAAGGAGAGAAAAGTTTGGAAAAACTATCTCAGACCAAGCTTCGCACAGCAAACTCCAGCACCAATGTGAGTGCAGACCGGGTTCCAAGGGGGTGGAATGGGGGAAATTGTCCAGACAAAAGCGGTTGATTTACTCTAATACTTTGTACCTCACTCCCTTACGTGTTTAGTGTCACAGAGTCCCTGAAGAGCGAAGGTTTTCTCTCCCCTTGAAGAGCGTCTACATGCGTCAGATAGATAAGATGGTGGGACTCCTATGACCTCAGCGAGCTGGGAGCCGTCCCAGCATGCGTACCCCAGAATCCGATGGAACTCTGGCCCTTCCCGCGTTACGAAACTGCACCTTCGTCTGAGGCCATATACAACCTGCCTAGATGGGAGAATTCTCCTCTGTTTACTGAGGAACAGCTGCTCCCTCTCTTGCACACGATGGCATCAGATTTTGGAACTTGCTGTGTAAATAAATGAAACCCTCAGGGACTGTGCAAACGTACACACCACGTGTCTTCCAAAGGCTGCTGCGCCTTCCTTTAAGGTTTGCTTTCTTCAGGTCCAGTGCAGAAGTAGAAAGGAAAATGCCGGACACTTCTGTGCTCATTAATCCTCGCAACATATTACTCGAGAGTGGATTTTAAAATCCCCATCACTGCCGTATCATGTGTTTTCCTTTATTGCTGCAGACCGATCTTGGTTTTTTTCCACCCTTGGGATTTAGTCTTCTCCAGAGAACAAAAATAACTTGCCAAAACCTTTAAATGTGCATAAGCCATGTTTTTCCCCCTATATTATCAAAACCTACTATTGCTTACAGGTGCATAGGCCATACAACCATTTCTAATACAAAAATACGATCTTTAAGTCTCTATAGTCTCCCCTCCTACACGTGGGGTCAGTGCCTTAAAAAAATACCTTTTTTAATTTTAATAGACATTTTTTCCATGCAGTTTAGGCTGGTGACAATGTGTCTAAATTTCAGATTTGTGGATTTTTTTTATGTTTTTATTTTTTTTATAAAGACAAAATCTGTAATCGCATCTTTTTACGTTTTAAAGAACAAAAAAAAATCCTGACAATGTGTCTAAATTTCAGATTTTTTTTTTTAAATCATGTTTTAAAGAACAAAAAAAATCCTGAACTGTAGGCGGAGTTTGCACAAAATGTGCCCCTTTTTTTATGTTGTATTCTGTGTTTCCGGGACAGCGATGGGTTTTTAAGGTTTGGAAGCTATATTTGGAGGTCTCTCCGCAGCACCTGCCCGACCTCACAGACTGTGTGCCTTCCCACACTGACCTAATTGTCTAATCATTACAAAAAAAGTATTCAGGGATTCTTTTTTTTTTTTTTATAAATATGCTGAAGAACTAATATTTTTATTTTTTTCATTACAAAATCCAAGTCTTATATTAAAAATAAACAGGCAAAAATAAAAATGTTGACTCTTTTTTACACTTGTAATAGCTATATGTAACAGCCATGGTAAAGGGGTGACTATGGAAGGTAAAGCTTACAGTCTGTACACAACTGCTTAATGGTTTGGGGTCACTTAGCTGTTTTCATGGAAAACAAGGACATTTCTAGTTGTAACAAAAGGTTTTCGTTTTCAGTTAACCTTTTAAATTTGAATTAGCAAACAACGTGCCATTGGAACACAGGAGTGATGGGAGTGATAAAGGGCCATTGGAACACAGGAGTGATGGGAGTGATAAAGGGCCATTGGAACACGGGAGTGATGGGAGTGATAAAGGGCCATTGGAACCCAGGAGTGATAGGAGTGATAAAGGGCCATTGGAACACGGGAGTGATGGGAGTGATAAAGGACCTCTGTACGCCTATAAAGATATTCTATTAAAAACCAAATGTTTCTGGCAAAAATAGTCATTTACATCGTTATCTTTGCTGGATTTCTGATCCTTTTCATGTTATTTTAATGGGCACAATTTGCTTTTCTTTCAAAAACTAGAAGTTTGTAAGTGACCCCAAACCTTTGAATGGTAGTGTATATGCGTCCACTGCTGGAGTGATGGTGATGAGTGGTATAGGGAGAGTAGATGTTCGTAGTCTATCCCAGTGCATCCCAATCTGGGCACACCAGTCCACCATGTTTTTTTTTGTATCTCCCTATTAAAATAGGGCAGCATTTCCTAAATGTCCAGATTCTGAGTGTCCCTAGAGGAACGGGCAGCATATTTATTAAATGATTACAATACTGTGGCTTTAACAGTAGAGCCGGCCAGAATCGTTCATGAACCCGTCCATGAAAACCTCATTCTGCTGCAATCGATTGTAAAGCAGCCTATATAGCAAATATTGATTATATTGAGTGGTGCTATTTTTATTCATGTGTTTGCGATAGGCATAGTCCTGTATACCTCCGAATCTCGGTATTCTCCTTTTGTGGGCTCTGAATGAATCGAGTATCTCCTGGGAGTTATTCTGTTCTATTGGCAGCGGCCGTAACTCACTTTGGTTAGTGGTGCTTTAAATTTTCATGTTGTTTAAGGAAGTGAGATACTAAAGAAATAATTAATCCTATAAATTAGCAAGTGAACAAAAAGAAAGAGAAAAGAGATCAATGACCTCATTACAGTAACTATCCCTATCTGTCCCTGCCTGGGGAGAATCGAGAGAAAACATTTGCACAAGCAGAATTACATCGATCTATCTATAGTGTATTTATTATATACCGATAGATAGATATAACACGCATAGACATAAGTGTCACAATCACATTACATAGGCTTATTTAGGGCAAAACACTATAATTTCGGAAAGCGAATCACTGTAAATGTGGTGTGGCTTACACATGTTCCTCCAAAAAAAAAGCCATTATTAATACGTATTCAATAGCCGGTTTAACACGACATTGAGTTGGGCCGATGGCCAGCCCTATCCACGGACTATTATGTTAATGAAAATGTCAGGTAATTTATACGACAAAAACGCAAAACTAAAAAGCATGTTCGGCAGAAATGTGCAAAGCGCAGTGAAAATATGCTTTTTCTGATAGAGATATCTGTGGAAGAACAGAACTGTATTAGTAAGGAACATAAAAGCGTCAGGTTCTACTGTGTTTATGCGCGGCATTCAGAGCCGGGGACTCGTTTAGAGAAAAGCCTTTTTTTTTTGGAAACCAAAAGCCGGTATTTTCATATATTAAGTCATGAACTTTTATGGGGATCAGACATGGCATTAACTGCAGCTATGTGATGAAATAGTTCCCTGGATCAGCAGCGTCAGGATAAATTTAACCCTATCTACCTGCTTTTACTGAAAGGCAACCCAAAAATTATAAGGCAGTAATGGCAGAATATGCCAGTACGTCCTGATTTCTTAGTGAATTCCCTCGCAGCCCTTCCTGTGAAGAAATATATTTGACATCGGTATGGATTCTTCACCTTACTTGGCTGTTTTGTGTCTTTTATCGACTTTGTGATATTTTGATATAAAAAAAATATCTTCTTTTAATACGGTATTAATACCATAGGCTAAACTGTCGTAACCTGCTATATTACATCATTACTTGAGTTAAAAACAAAATCTCTCATGTTTCCCAAAGCTTGCATTTTCCAGTTGTATTCATTGAAAAAAAAACTTGAAACGAGTACTAAAAATGAAAAGAAGCCATATAGAAGTATTCAAATCCCCCATCAGTATGTATTCCATGGGAGCAGTGATCTTAATCTGTGGCCAAAGGGGCCTCTTAACTCTCATGATTGGCATGATTATTCCTCCCCATTATATCGCTCCTGTAATTAAGTTAAGTTGATTGTTGTTCAGTGGTTCATAAAGCCCTTCGTGCAGACTGACCTCCAGGCTCCGCTCCAGCTGATGTCAGATGCCCCATGTATGAAGTTAAAGGTTCTGCTGGTAATAAGGGGTGACGTTATTGCTGGTCCTCCAATATTGTATTTTTTTGGCATTCACCATGTATGAGTAATAGGGAAAAAGTATCTGAAAAAATATGCCCAAATCTAGACACTGTTATTGGTGGCCATGACTATGGATTTATCTTTTTGTAACTTGCATCACATTCAGGCAGAATGCTGAGATATGGCATCATATCCTGATGCCCCACGAGGAGGCAACGAGGGAGCTGTGATTGAGGTCTGTGTTGGAAAAGCTCAGACCATGCTGATCTCTCTAACCAGCCCATGATCCCTATTCGATCGCGTTCTACACATACATATGTTTGTATCTTCATTGGTGGTAGTATGGCTATGGACATTGCTGGAAATGGCTCGGTGGTTTTTGTGTGCCAAGATCCCCCGGTTCACAATACTAACAAAATCAAGCCGTATAACCTGAAGATTTTGCCTTGAGTTGACATTAGAGGGCAGTAGAGTATTGGCTGATGGAAGCCAGCATGACATAGAAGGAATCGTTCCCCACCAAAGGTGTTTCCGCACTTCCCAACATTCCAGACCCTTAATAATGAAAATATTAAATAATAAAAAAGGAAAAAAAAGTTACAAACAGCAATAAGCAGGAGGTCCCACAGAAAGGATCAAGACAAAGAATAGTTCAGGGTATCCAAGCACAGGAACATCATCGTCAAAGGTCTTATTATGCCTTGTGTTATTCTCCTGAAGGATACATTCTGTCCTGCTGGATACGAAATAAGTTGGGCAGGGCGTGACAAAACTGAAATTTTAATTGACGTAACTACTTTAGAAAGAGGGCATCATAATTGCAATCAGTACATTTCAACTCAACAGGAGTGCATTACGGAGGTTCATAACAGCGACCTTTTAAACTGACTGCATAATACATAGATAAATCTGTGAGATAATAAGAATTCACTCCACATTAACCATGAATTGAGAGGCCAGCTCAGCCCTTCTTGCAGAATAGGACATCCACATAAGAGCCACCCTATGGATCCAGTTATGGTGGAAATTATTTCCTGAAGCTCACCCTACACATAAAAGTAGTGCTTAGATTTAGCATTGTGCATAAAACATAAGGAAAGGACATAAAGACAAGTAAAATGTAGGAGGAAACGGAGAAGAATAGTCAAGTGTTGAGTTAAAAAAAAAGAAACCGGAGAAGGATGTAAGGAGTCGATGCAGGAGATTAAGAACGCAAGAGGTAGGAAGGAAGGGATTTGAAGCCATGATGATCTAAGAGGCAGGTGTGAGCTACGATCTAACAACGTCAAGGCTCCTCTCCTGCGGTATAATGAGACTTCATCATCTGTACAGTGTTCGCGGTGACATCAAGTCAATACTGTTTGTAAAGGCAGGCCAACGAGTCTCCCTTTCCCATATTGGTATATGTTTTTAATAACAACACAGAGACAGCAGAGACTTCTCTTCCTGCTAAACAGGCGGCTCCTTTAATTGAGCACGGGTCATTAGTGCTGATATTAGAGCGTTTGTTAGGAAGCTTTCATGGGATCAGAATCTGTAGATGAAAACCTCAAAATGAGTCGCAGAGCCTGGGGACCCAGCTGAATAATTAAACACATGCATTAAAAGTTCTAAGAATATATAAAGCTTGTTAATGTTACACGTTTAAAGCCAACACTGTAGCGTTAAATCTGTGGGTTATCTGGATTTGTGAGTCTCATTAGAAAGATTTTCTTTTTGGTTTCACAGTTGCTGCTTACACAGCCTGTAAAAGAACTATAATCATGTGCCTTAATCGTGAGAAACGGGGACACAATGATTCATACAGAGTGGGAGGCACATGCTGAAATAAGATCATGTCTGGCTAATAGGTCACTACCCTGTCACCTGCCCCTATGAGGTGGGATGGACCGGCTCCATAGATGAATTAATGGCGGTGTAACAAAGAAATTGACGAGGCTAAATCTCTATCACTGGAATGGCCTGAAAGATTCTTCATGAACAATACCTCTAATATGAATAATGCAGATAACTGGGAATGTTATTAAAAGAGCTCCGGAGTGTCCTGGCAAAACCGGTAGGAGACTTAGTTAACCGGTCACTATTTACAAGAGCAGCTCCAGAAGACTAGAAGTTGACAATTGTCGTATCATTCCACAAGACGGATAGCAGGGAAGATTCAGCCAACTACAGTCCAGTAAGTCTTACATCAGTAGTTGGGAAATTAGTGGTGTAAATGGTTTGAATGATCAGAGGAAGGACTGGGGTACCTCAGGGACCAGTATTGGGATCCGCACATCTTAATAGCATTGAAGTCAAATGGCAAATGCCTTAAGTGAATTTAGGACATGAGCAAATGTCGGCCAGAAACGATTTGGACAAATTGTTTGGTTTCTTTTTGGCCCATTCATTTTCAGGCAACATTTTTTCCCTTGCTCATTCGGTTTGCCTGAAAATTTGGAGGAATTTTTAATTCATTAACGAAATTTGTTGGTGCCCACATTCACTCTCATTCACTCTCTGACACTTCCATTCTCGTTTACTCTCATGCTCTCTAAAGGTTTCCCTACCTTCTCTGCTTTATCTTCTTCCATATATTCTTCTGCATCTTCTTCTTCATCTTCTACCTTCTCTTCTCTCTTCAATCCTTAACCTTCTTTCTCCATCTGCATCTTCGCCATAACCCGGCAACTTCCTCCAAAATGGTGGAGCTACGATTCTCCAATCGGGGGAGAGGACGTCACTGTAAGCACCTCCACATTGTTCTCAGGTGAACTGCTGGGATGCAGAAGTAGAAGTGGTCGGCAGAAGCGGTCAGCAGAGAAGGTAGGGAAACATTTAGAGTGTGTGAGAGAGTATGAGTGAATGTGGATCCATGAATGTCAAATGAAAATTCTGGGGGTCTGGACTCTTTTTGGGGCTTCGTATGAATTACAGAATTTAAAAAATTTGGTAAACTTGCAATTTATACAAATCTGAATGCAAAAGTTTAGTAAAAATCCCAAAGATAGATAATGTTAGAGCAAGAGGCCCTAAATAAATATAGATAAATATAACAGCCTCCCAGTGGAAGTGGTAGATGCGAATATAGTGAGGGAATTTAAACATGCATGGGATTGGCATAAAGCTATCTTGAAGGCAAGACCAAAGACTGATTAAGGACTGAGCCCTTGCATCAGGAAAATGGATAGACTAAATGGGCTGATTAGTTCTCATCTGCCATCAAATTCTATGATTGTATATAGACATTTTTACATCACATGGGTTTTTATAATGACTTGAATGCTCTATAATCCTAAAAGGGTTCTGACCTGGAGACAACTGGAAGGTGACATGCACCGATCAGCCATAACAGTATGAGCAGTGACAGGTGAAGTGAATAACATGGATAATCTTGTTATCATGGCACCTGTCAGTGGGTGGGATATATTAGGCAGCAAGTGAACATTTCGTCCTCAAAGTTGATGGGTTAGAAGTAGGAAAAATGGGCAAGTGTAAGGATCTGAGCGACTTTGACACGGGCCAAATTGTGATGGCCAGATGAGTCAGAGCATCTCCAAAACTGCAGCTCTTGTGTTGTGCTCCCGATCAGTACCTATCAAAAGGGGTCCAAGGAAGGAAAAGCGGTGAATGAAAACCACATCATATTATATATTATATATTATATATTATATATATATAAATATTATTATTTTGTAAAATGTTTGGAAAGACACAGTAGCCACAGATGTTTCTCTAAATGGACTGAAAATTCTCTTCTCTCACTCCCCCTCCTGAAATTGGACAGGGGTAATATTTTGCTTATAATATATATATATATATATATATATATATATATATATATATATACACACACATATAATATAGTGTATAGATATACATTAATATACATTATGCATATTATACATTAAAGGGATTTTTGAAACAGTAGAATCAGTGGAATTTTCCACCAGTCTGAAACTACGGAATTATTCTTTTTTATTTTAGGGTCCTCCATATAACTGTTTTAATAAAAAGTGCTTATGAAAAAGGCATACGGACAAGTCTATATTTTAACCGATTCAGAATTATAGTATGCATTTTTTATGTGTTCCTTATTAAATCAGGGAGATACAGCAACTGTGTTTTATGTGCATTACTTTGGGTGACTATATTTACGGAATAACTATAGGTAATATTTCTCTAGCTGCTTATAGATGTATAGACATTCATTCTTTATTTAAAATAATGTATGCATTCAAAAAGGCAAAGCCTGGGATGTCTATAAAAATGCTGCCTTTAGCAATTGGAACGAACATATACAATTAATATTAAACAGTAATTTTATTAAAAGAACAAATTCGGATATATGTTTACTTAATTAATTATGCATATATATTATTTTTTTATATTTATGTGTACTTTTTTAGTGCTTTATATTGTATTCATAAGTGTCCCTATAATTCTGCTGGGTCTTTAACTTTTTAAAGGGTGAAAATGCAAACAAGGTGGATTTTTTTTTTTTTTTTAAAAAAGCAAAGAAACTATCGTTTTTATATTGAAACCATTAGACTGTAAGCTCTTCAGAGCAGGGCCTTCACGTACTTAAGTGCATTGGTATGTATTTGTGGTTAGTACGTTTGATGCGTTTATTACTCCCTTTGTAATTGTGCTGTGGGTACTGTTGGAAATTTATAAAAGGAGCGTAATAATAGTAATCGGATGATTGATGTCATTGGAGGCAGTGGGTGGTGGGAATATGTGTTTTTTAATAGTATGGTGGGCGCTGTTTATGTGGACAGATGTCGATAGCTGCGGGGGGGGGGGACTGTTTGAGACACGACAGGTTTCATGTTATTTTATAGTATTAATATAGGAGCAGCTGGAGGCTCAAAGTTATTGCATATAATCTGTCTTCTGCTGTCACACTACAAGGTCCTTATAGACATATCACGTCCATGTAGTGAACGCATTGTTACACCTCAAGACAGTCATATACTAAACGTGATATTTATAGCAAGAAAATAGTTTTCTTAGTGTTCGAGTTGAGTTGTGTCCGTGTGACAATCCTATGGCTTCCTGCACTAAATACACCTACTGCGTCGATTAAACCGAGGAGCTACCTGATTAGTTACTAGAAGCAAAGTATAGTTAGATGCCTCGTCTGGTTCCAGACACGGGGAGTTACACGGTTATTATGAATGCCAAGAATTTAATGGACCTTTGGTGAAGTTTGGAGCCATTGACAAGTATCCCTTACTTTCATTATATTTTGTAGAAGCTATCTATTTCACAAACACTTCACAAGACTTGCACTCAATATCCTTGCATTTTTATACCCTGTACTCGGAATCCGGCCCTATCTTCAAACATGGGGCCTGGTCACTGAGCCACGAAACACGTTGCAAATCAAGATGGTCCTCTGGGCCTTCTTATGCAGGCTTCGCTTGGTACTTAGCCCCGTACTAAGGTCAACTGTGCACCATCACAGATTAAAAAAGGTTCCTTTCTCACGCATTTATCAGTATTCATGCCACCTGCAGCTCTTACCGTTCTCTTTTCTTAGGGAGACCATGATTAAAACATGAGCTGCTTCCATATAAATTAACGTTCTTTAACTTGAACGTATAAATATGTACGTCTCCATGCTGTGAATAAGCACAATAGTTTCCATCTGCAAATGAGACCTTGGAAAAAAAATATGGCGAGCTCTTTGAGAAGATCAGGGGTTTTAATTGATTAACTCATATTAAGTTAAAGAGAATAAAGCATTGGAAGACAAAATATCCAACTTTTAGGACTCAAAACGTATAAAAAATGTGCTTATCGTTCTGGTTCCATAACTACGTAGTGTTGAAAAGAAGAGAGCAGGTCACGCGCGTCTTGTAAGTGAGCAACGTGGCTGCGACAGTGTTTGGATAAACCGGGAAAGACATTTATTCCATGGTGGGGAATGGACGTCACAAACCATTAAATACCCCGATACAAGTTAATCTTTAATCATCTAAGACCCAAGTTAATTTACCCTGAAACAGGTAAACCTCGGAGATTCTACTCCTGCTGGCCAGTTAGTCAAATAATGTCCTAAAAAGTTGTCAACTACTATTTTAACTTAGAGGGCCACATACTATTCAGAAGGATGTTGGGCCAGACAATTTTAAAATAAAGATGCCAATAGAGTCTATATGCTTTCCAAGAAGGATGTAACCACCAAGGATTCTTGGGGGACCTCGGTCCTTTTTTGATGACCCTTGTGCTAGTGTCACATTTTGGGCGGGTTTCCAAAAAACACAAAAAAATCTAAAATGTCGGAACTACATGCATGTTCATATAAAATTAAACTTATTATTCCAACTGTTTTTCTAAATTATACGAACGATACACAGAAATGTCCGGTAACCCCAAGTTAGTAGAAGCCATGCTAGATAAAATAAAAAGTGTTAGTTTAACTTCCCCCTCCTACCCGCATAGCGACATATTTTAACGCTAACCATCCCTTCAGATCCATATCAATGGGCCTCATCATTCACAAGTAAAGCATGCCGAGCCAGCGGAATATTATTACTGGATTTCTCTAAACCCTATTTCTATTGATAGTCTGAATCCCAAGAGCATCTCCGAAATACTCGCACAGAGCTCCGAGCCGTCACCGAGCGTGTTGTATTAATTATTTACACAGCCTATGATGGAAACCACGCCAACCACTCCACTCTAATAACGAGTAACCAAGACAAATAAAAAATGCTTTCCTCTCGTTTTAGTGGGGAGGGATAGAGTTTGCAATAAAAGCAGAGAAAGTTCATAAATATGTTTCCCCTCTATTGACAGCAGCACAAGGATTTAGTTCCCGGCTTCTGGAAGAGAGGGTTTTATATATTCAGTAGCGTGCTGCAATGAGACGGGGATGTAATTCCATGCGTATACAGTACATATGGGTATGTCTGCAAGTATTAACCCCTGTCTGGGTCAATTAGGACTCTCCTGCTACTGACTTTCCATCAATGCTCAACTGTCTAGACATTTGCAGTGAGTAGAGGTGAAACGGACCCCTCGCATGCGCAAAACAGGCATGTTATAGCAGAACAAGTGAATGATACCTGTGGATATGCAATAATATGTGTCTCCATCATTTGTTTCTCTTATTTCTTCCTTATGGGTTTAAATAAAAATGACTTGGTGGTCTCCAACCTTATCTGAAGCAGAAGCGGATGCCATAAGTTATAATGAATGAGAAGAAACTGTGAACTTCTGTTTTCTGAATCAGAATGTAAGTATTGCTTTATACAGAACTTGCCACCAGTCTTTATCGCCTCATGAGAAACAAGGTGGGACGGGGAACCCCACATCTTATTTTTACCCTCACCCGACGCATCAAGCAGTGAGAGTTTATGGTGGTTTTTTTTTCTCCACCATCAGCCACTCTACCCAAAAGTTTCGGTCAAACGTCCACATGGCCTTCAAACTTTTGATGACCCAGTTGAGCAACTTGGAGCCAAACAGAAAACGAGGCACTGGGAGAAAGATACAGGAACAAGAATGACTCCGCTCTGCTGACTTGGGTAACATGTTCCACGATCAAAGAAACTGGTAGAGATGAAGATACTTTCAGAAAAATCTAAAGGTCAAAACATGCATCACATTCTTTTTTATTTTGTCAACCATTGCACTACGTACACGGCTTTGGAGTAATAGGGGTCAACCGTGTCCGATCTCCTGTCAAGGTGATGGTGTGGGCATCCCATGGTCAGAGGTCCATGTACATTGCATAACACAAACAGGAGCAATCTGTCCGTTTAATTACGCATCCGTACAGGAGAAATGTACAAACTGCATATTATGAACCTATAATTTGAGTGCTTACGGAGGTATACCGGTATGTATTAAAGGCTAGACTGAGGCAAAGTGTTTATTTGGAGCATTAATTCTAGAAAGCCTGTCATTATGAAGTTCCTCCGCACTATATTTAATATATTTAATGCTGTTAAATACCGCAGGCTTGGTCAGCCAGCACAGGCTTAGGGCAGATGAAAGCTCTTGAAACTTTTGTTCGCTAGCTTACGGCTTTCTTCTTAATCACGCTGGGCTTCCGCAAAGCGCGTTCCCGACAAGTGGCAGGTTGTAACGGAGAAGAATATTAATGAACAAACCTACAGAGTGCCTTCATTAGCTAGGAATCTGGTAATGTAAGTTTAATCGTATCATCTGTACTAAGGCATGGGGTAAAGTATGGCTGGTTATCCTCTGGGTAAAGCGCTGAGCCCTAACACACTGTGTATAGCATTCTCCATGTTCCTTTAGCCCAGTTGTTACCTATGTTCTGGCTGTAGACCTCTCCCGGTGACAGCATGTTATTGCGTTTATATATGGTATGGTTCATATATGGTTTGTATATAATATATATTATATATATATATATATATATGGATATGCCTAGCCTCATATGGGCGAGCATAAAATCATAGCATGCACCATGGCATATCCAGCCGTCGACTCCATTGGCGTCATTAGTCCGGCCCTAATATATAGTCACATATATAAATAATGTCTGTAACCCCCTACAGTCATTGAGACATTTATATTGTACATACACCCAAGCAGAAAGAAACATAAGCAGCTAGGATCAATTCCATCATTATGAGTTAAAGTCGTTAGGGCTGGCTGCTAATTTCATAGGATCTGGAGCTGGCAGCTGGAAGGAGCAAAGCTTTCTGGGAGCGACAGATCCATATGTTTAATTGTAGCTCATGTGCATTGGAAAAAGCAAATCGATACTTGTTTACAATTCGTTTCCCTCACTATGTGGCTCAGTTCGATGTCTGCAAACATTAGCTGAGAGCTTGCGTGCATTGTGCGAGAGCTGGGGCTGGCAGCACGTTATCCGCTATGCGGCTAACGCCAGGGGTCCAGAACGATTCCCGTACAGTGATCAGAATGCGGAACGCATGCAGGGGTCCACCATACCTCACACCTGTGACAAACTCCGTGTTATGCGGGGCAGTTGTCACAAAACAAATATATTATACCGTGTTGTGGCTCTAAATGAGTTTTTCATGCAGACAGACCCAATCTAAGAAATGAACATATTTAGTTTAATTGCATGCTTTTGAATTAAGTTTAGTTTAAATTGCATCTTTTTCGTATAGCGCTTCCAGCACTGATTTTTCGAATCAGAAGTGGCCAAGATGGGGTAGATGGTGGAGCATCCATTAGATACACTGGACATATACCAAGGACCTTCAAGCTCTGAGGGCCCCGGTGCCCTGATAGATAACCTGCTGATGGACCTTCGCTGGCCTCAAACAGTAGCCTCACTGTGTGCAGGTTATTGCCACTGATTGGCTGCTTCAAGCAACCAATCAGTGGAGGAACTCACCAGACCATGTAAGAAAAAAAAGGTGTATTAATTCAGGATATCTTGTTGTTCCGTGTGTATGATAGTCTGGTGGTGCCATAAAGCTAAAGAAACATGCCAGATCGTTATTGTGACCCTCAGAATCATTATATCTCTTAAGAAATTGTTTCTCTTGAGTAATTAGTATGCAATAAAGCAAACGAGACCTACAGAAGCCAATCATTCATGGGTGTAATGCAGGCTTACAGGCTGTGCTAAAAGATAAATACAGTAATTAAAAATGTCTAAAATTGCGCCAACTAAGGCTGATCAGTTTGGGCATCACAGAAGGGTCCACTCTACATGCTACCAGCATCACCGGCAAAAACGTTTAACTGCAAACCTCGCTTTGTAGGCTACAATGAATGCATCCCTGTCTCTACCGTGCGAACGTTTATTGTGCCTGGCTTACGCACATTAGACTCAAATTCACCACATGTAATAAATTATGCAGGACTTTCTTTCTCCTCCACTGTCCCAGGATGGATGGAACACTGCGTTCTTACTTCGCTCACACTGTCGCTTTGAGCCGTTCAATAAAATAACCGAATGTAGCAAGACATCAGCTTCAGATGAGGATGGGTAGCGTTACCATAGCATCCTCCGGTTATTCCCAACTCACAGCCTTCCAGACACCGTAGGATATATCTCAGCTCCTTCCATAAAGCTAATGGAGATATGTCCCCGTGGGTGCAAGAAGGATGGGCAAATGGTTGCAGTGTGACATAAAGCAAATTCATTAATTATCACTTATTGCTAGAAAAGTCAGCTACTGTGTCTATAACAGCACCCCAAGCTAACACATCTACTTAAATGGTACATATAACCCTAATGTAATAGATACCTTATGATCAATAAAGATGCCTAGTCCCTTAGAAGAGTTATTTACTCTATTGTTTTTAGACACATAGAGCTTGGTTAGAACAAATAAACATTGTTACACACACGCATTACATACATTATAAAATCATCCTATGTATATAGAGTGATTAGATTAAACACAGGCCCCTAGGGGCCACCTTATCTTCTATACTCTCAACACTAAAGATCAACCCATGTTGCAAAACATCTGCGTTAGAAGGTGGCTAGAATGAGAACATAAGTGCCCTGCTTCCCAAAAGAGATCATTAGTACAGTCCAAACATAGACCACTTGTACAGTCCAACTATAAAAACGCCAGTAGCTGAAGAGTCTAGTAAATAACAGCACCATTATTCTGATCTGCCTATCTTTTCAGTTACTGCATGAGATGAATAAAATATCAAACGTGGGGGGGGATTAGTTACAGTAGTTGTTTCAGGTCAGGCTGAGAATGTGATTTTTGTATATATTTATTCTTTGGATTGAGAATGCCCTGTTAAATTTCACTGTTCATCGATTATGACTGCCCCTTTCAAATGAATGCTAGAGGGCAAGAAGGAACGGGAGACGCTGTTCCTCCTCGGATATTGTCGCTGTCTAGACTGGGCAGTCAGGTGGGCCAATGTGTACGCACCAACCCTTACAAGCAGACCACCACTAATCAGGAATCCATTAATTTGGTAATTTGCAAGATGTTTAAGCCAGCCTCTATTGTTGGATGGACTTGATATATGTCGTATGAACACCAACTAATTATATGATGTTCAGTTCCAAGTCTTTGTTGCAGAAAACAATTAAAAGGGACGCTTCATTAACAAACTTAACAGCAGACCACGCGAAGAAGGAAGCAGCTCTAATGAGCTGCACATTTTTCTAATCGGGGTCAAGTACAGATCATGATACATCTTCAAGCACAATGACAAGGAGGATCTGGGCAGACACAATCACATAAGTCAGATGTTTTATTTGTGTGTTTGTTATGAAAGGCCACATGTCTACCTTAGGGTGACCACATCGGCCATGTATTCCAGGACACATATCAGTTTTACATACTGCCGACCCAGATAAAATGCTGCCCTGTAGTATGTGGGATGTATAGACGTATGAAAGAGAGCCAATTAGTTGGTTATACTTCCCCCATACTCCAGGGCAGCATTTTATCTGGGCTGGTCAGTAATATGTAAAAATGATATGTGTCTTGGAAAATATGGCGGAAGTCACCCTACTCTACCTGGGTGAAAAGTCAGGATTTGTTCTTTCCCAAGTCATTGTGATTTGGGCACCTGAAATGTTGGAATTATGCTACAAGGTCATCTCTGGTTTATCACTTGATGCTGAGTGGCTGTTTATTGGAGGCTTTTCTTAGTTGTGCAACAATTAATGCATTAGACTGCCAAATACCCTGCGGGCCACTGCCCGACATCGATCCATGGTGAGGGCACCAGCAGGATATGCCCAGCTGGACACTACATGAACACGAGAACGTATTAGGCGGCCACCTGTGGCTCTACGCTCTGGCCAAGTACAGTGCTTATGAAACACATATGTCTCTTCAAAGTTCCTCCTATGAACCTGACCCTACTGTAAAAAGAGTAACATAGTTAAGGCCTACAGAAAAAGGACACTAGACAGTTCTCTCTTCTCCTTTCACCTGCCAGATTAAAAAAGAGGGCAAGACACAGTAAGCTTTCATTCAAAGCACACTTAAATGTTCAATTACTAACCAATATGAGGAAACCACAATCAAATGTTTAAACTGTAAAGGACGAGACAATTCCTTAGACTGCAGCAGACGTTCTAGATGGCATAATTACACAGTCAGCTTCTGTTTTAGAAGAGACAAGTCCACGGAGTATTTCCGAACTGATTATATATTTTACCAACCCCTCATTTATATCAATGCAGGCTGAGCTACCACCTTCCTCCTCTCAGTAAATCTATCTGCGGCATTGGAAGGTTTGCATGTTCTCAACTCAATAATTACACGGTCCTCTGTACAATTATCTCTAATTATCAAGTGTCCAAATATTATCTAGTGAGGGTTTGTTGGATGAGTTTTGATGCCAAGAGAAAGCAGCAGGTTAATCAGATGTTTACAGAAAATGTTGTTAAATAACTTTCAAGGACTGCTGGGAGGAAACAGCTCGGTTTGCGATAAGGAGAAGTCTTTTTTGTTCAACGAAACCAGGTAACCATGGTGGAACCGAGCATTGTCCATCAGCAAGAGAAAGGCAGACCTGTAGGTTGATAAGAACGTAGATCCTTACTAGAGAAAGCGATTTGTGTGACCTGCAGTGGAATCGACCAGTTGGTGCTCTTCCTCTGTGCTTTATTCCAAACAACATAAATACAGTAATTAAAATCATTGAATTTTCCAAGAATTCATCGACTTGCCGATGGATGGATTTATGACTCTGAATTCCATCATTTGCAAGTAGCAAGTAACAAAAAAGTTGAATCATGATGGAATAACCTTCTCCTTTATAATTGGTTAGATGTAACTCTGTGTATCTAATAAGAAACAGTGGTATTTTCTCATCTATGCCTACTAGGGTGGCAGTCTCAGGGGACAACAGACTCCTAGGGGAGATTGCCCCATTTGGATGATCATCATACCTGGGAACTTCTGGGCTCCTGCAGCCTGCACTTGTGGAACGCAGCCAAGACTGCCCACTGATGTCCCACTGATGTTGGTGGGTGGTCCCGCTGACGTCAGTAAGGATTCCCGCTGACGTCAGGAAGCGTTCCTTCTGACATCGGGGAAACACCCCAATTTAAAGGGAATATTGGAGGGGATTGGGGCCTGTCAATACCTCGCTCCCGCGACCCAGAAGATTCGGGTGTTGATCATCTGAGATTGTGCTGACCTTTCAAACGGGGCGTCAAACAAGTACCAACACATCTGTTGATGAATGACACATGGTTACACTGGACTGGATTGGAATGGAAGTTTAAACATGGTGGACAGGCTTTCCCAATCAGGGCACAAGCTGAGCCAACTCAGGCCCCCGTGTCAGCTTGCAGAGCCAACGTGCAAGCCAAGCCAATTCCACCTTGGGAAGTAGAAGACCTTGTGTGTGACATCAAGCAGACCTACGACTGGGTACGGCGGCGGCATTTACGTTGGTCCTGCTCTGACTCATCCCAACTTGCACACTCATGAGGTGGGAAGAGCGGGGGGATCCGGTTTTAGCCAAAGTCAAGCCTACACTTGACCACCCATTCATATCTTTAACACCTTGAACAATGCTTTTGTTTCTACCCCTGTCTGAGTGACTCTACATGCAGTACGTATAGCACATTCTGCCCTGTACAAGAAAGAGTTAACAAAATCCAGACTACACCGACTTCTCACCAAGCACAGCAAGCTCATGTCATTTCAGTCTTTAATGAAGTGTTTATCTAATTATGATAAGGAGAGAGTCATTATTTTAAAACTAAATGACAGGTTAAGATATTTTTAAACATCATTAACTTAGGAACAGTTTTATGAAAATGAAACATACTAAGTTTTTATTCAAATTACTTCTACAGCTGCTTCCAGTCTGACAATAACTCACCAGGTGAACATTTTATATACATTGTGTATATGTATGTATATATAGGGTGAATATGATTAGTTGGACATTGGTAATGTGGACATATTGTATAATATATATAATAATTATGTTTCAGTAATAAATGTGTCTTTTTTATGGCGGGTTGGTGCTCATCTAAAATGTTCTTGCCATGTTCTTGTGGCCTGGTTTCTTGCTCGTAAAAGTTGAGGAAACTTGGGTTTCTCCAACCAGTATTTTATTTGTATGCTTGTAAAGAATTGCACATTGGGCTTATTAAAAACTCATTCAATCTCAGGGTATTTCTTTCTAGAAAACACGGTGCCATCGAGCAGGGTTTAGGTAGCACAAGAGGACTAAGAGAAGTCTTCATGAATCAGACGTTTATGAAGATACAAGGTAACCAGCTGCCAATAGATGACGAAGAGGAAATATAGGTAACTGGGCTAACTAGAACCAAATAAGAAAAGGAGAGAAGATGATTACAAAAATGAAGAAGAAGAAGAAGAAGGTTGCCACAAGCACGTGGAAGTATAATAAGACCAATAATACCTGAGGCCCCTTTGACCTCAGACAAGTCGTAACGATCTGGTAGAGATTAGAGCAGCGAGAGGATAAAAACAAAGCCCGAGGAAAGACAAACAATTGGGTGTGTAATTTGTAAACGTACCAGATGTTTTAACGTTAGAGAATGTATTTGCCGCGACTGTCCAAAGGTGGCACTAAAATACAGAAAATGGAAAAAAAATAGTCTAACAGGGCTGAGCTATTTTTTTTTTTTTTTTTTACAATGAATATAGGAGGCTCCTGTTTGGGGAAAAAGGGAAATTAGGGGCACTTCTGGGGTGAAAACAGAAATAATCGAGAAGGGAGGTTGTATTGAGTTCCTACAGCCGTACTATAGTTTCAAATTTAGTCAAAGCTTATTCATGTGAAAAGGATGAGATCTTCAACATCTTCAAAGAATCCTTATCAGCAAATCATGGTGTCCTGGTTTCAAAAGTCTTACAGGAATGGCTCTGTCACTTATATGTCTGGGATCTGCCCCAGTTTATGGGGTTTCTAAAATGGTCCTTGGGGAAGGTATAAAATAGTCCCTTCTGAGATGTTAACTGCCTTTTTAAGAGATCATGATGGTTTCCATATCTATCATTGTTAGGATTTGCCAGGGTTTTGATGGAATAATGATCTATGACATCATTGTTCTATAACATTCAGGTTTTGATTGCACCTCTAGCGGTAAATTCTATTGCTACACACACTCTTATGACCAGAGAAATAACAGAACTTAACAGAATCCTGACACTAAAAAGGGAGTTTGTTGGAAATTTATACGCATGATACCCCTATCCATTATCAAGAGCGAATCTCAGAGAGCATCTCCTACAGGAAGGGATAAACTGGCTCTGCATAATGCATAGTTAAAGGGGGATGTTGCTTAAAACGCTCCCTACTGATTTAGCTATGCATTATACAGGGCCGGCACAGCTCTTCGTGCAAGAGAAGCCCACTGGGGTTTGCCCTTAATAATGGAAAGTGACATCAGGGAGATGAAATGTTCAACTCTATGTTTAGTGAATAGGCCCCCATTTAGCTGAAGTCCATTAACTGAACCGTACCACCGACAGCTGGGACACAGTCACAGCTATACCGTCCTGTGCCACAAGAGGGAGCCATGGAATAGACAATGCAGTTCCTTGAGGGACCATCTAGAATTCCTGTCCAACACGCCTCGCCTCGCCTCCCGGGCAGGTATAAAAGTAGGTGATAGTACGCTTATTTAATCTGCCCCTTCCTACATAATTTCAGGGACTCTTGCAGTGGACAAACTCCCATGATATTCCGAGAGCTAATGTTGGTTCATAGTCCAACAACAGATTGAGCGTAAGAAGTTACAGATACCCATCTGACACTTTACCCAATATCGCACAGAAGAACATTATCACCCAAATCCAAGAGATGTGTAGGAAGCTTTTTTTCCCCTACTCGCTGCCTAATGCAGTCTCTTGGGGTGTTCATATCCTGCCAAGGGCCTTACCACAATGTGTTGCGCATGAATATTTAACACTGTTTTTACATTTGTTTTTGCAAAGGAATGAGAAGCTCTTACTCTCTCCATACCCAGCACTTTCCTAAATAATTCATTGGGACAGAACTTCTGCCCTGAGGGGGGAGAGGGAGGTGTAGGAGTGGAGGGCTTCATTCCGTCTGCTGCTTTCAATGCTGAATTACCCATTCCTGAAGCTGATATACCGTGTCCTGCAATCCTTTAATTCCCGTACAAAGCTCCCGGGTCAATGAATGCACAATACGAAACACATTAAATTAGAAAGAAAGACATTGCGTTGATAGGCCTCTGCGTGACCTCATTTGAGGTTATGCGAGGCAGAGAGTGGTTGTGAATTAGCGGATGGGGCTGATGCTGCCTCCTCACCAGACCTCAAACTTAAAAATAAATCACAGCTTTAATAACTAAGTAGATGCCAGGTTTAGTGATTCACCCCACAGAAACAATGGGTACTTAATACAACCTTACAAATTGGTTTTTAACTGTTTGTATGCCTGACCCAGGGCACTTCCTACCATTCTTGCCACACAGTAAAACGATCTTCCCGTAAGTGTTGGTTAGACAGTTTACTTTATAGTAAGCCAGAGGTACATATCACATTTTGGGTTTTCTAGTTTAATAGTCATAGAGGTATACTTATTGGTTTGTCGAGAGAGAATACAACTGTTTTAGCATTCTCTCTGCAAGAGGTGGACAAAAACGTCTGGCCATTTCCAAAAGTCATGGAAACTCCAGAGGAAACATTCTTCAATTTAGAGTGTTGTGAAATGGATAATATGTGATCGCTCATAACATCCCCAAATAAGACTCTTATCTTAATCCTTGGAAGTACAAAGCTCAGCGTTTCACAAAAACAAAAGTTCCGCAGGTACAGCTCCCCAGCTCCGGCATGTTTAAGTATTCCAAGGAACATCATGTTATGTGGTTCTGGCCGGGCCACTAACTTTAGGGGGAACATTAGTATACACACCTCTTATTTACAAAAATAGGCTCCTCGATATGGAATAGAGTTAACCTATCAAAACCTGATAGCTGCACAACATCGTGGTCTAGAATTAGTTGCCTAGACTTCAAGTACCCACGTGGTTAAATTTAACAGAGGAACAAGAGCTGGCAGCCTGTACTTTTAAGCCTGAAAAGAACAAATTGTAGGATGACTGTTCTTTTATAAAGAGGTAATTACACTTATTTATTCTCTAACAGCACATAGGGATTGCACCATTGAATAAATCAAAGTGTGTTCATTGAGCAAGTTCGAACCTTTTGTGTTCAGTTTGCCCCCCTGTTCTATACATTGCAAAGGCATCCGTTCCAGGGAGAAAGGCAGAATTGGCAACCCTTAAAATATTTCCAGAGACACTTTGCCATTAGTTCATCACATCACAACGTGTCACTGACTGACAGCTGAAAGGTAACACATGGAGACAAATACTAGCGTACAATAAACCACATAAGATAATAAGAATTTAAGATTAACATAACCCAGTAACCAGGCAATGCAATCCCACTTTGAATCCTTGGCAAAGATCACGTAAAACACAAGACAAGTGGCAGGTACATTTTAGGTACCAGCCAACTCAACCCGTCTCTTATTCTCCTGCACAGAAGATGGTCTTCCAGTAGTACATTGAACAAGTTACATTTTGCAAACACATTCTGATCATCATTCTGAAATCAATAATGAGGAACACAGAACCTCTTTCCTTCTTTTTTTTGTGATGATAGCCCTTGGAAGGAAAACAGAGGTCCCCATTTTACATCAATAAACCCCGAAAACATGACCATAGCACAGGAGCAAACTAGGGTTAACAGTTACCACACTGGCTGGTAAAATCATTTTTTTTTTTTATATAAATGATTGCCTATTTTCCAAGTAACTCACTTTCCCATCCCACAGTTGCACTTCATTCTGCTCTTGCATGGTAATTTCTGAATATTAAGGTGAATTACATAACAATAAAACCTGCAGAACAGATGCTCCGCACGCTCAGGTCCCACATTCACCACGTTTTGAATGGACTCATGGGGTCAAGTTGGTCCCTCCTGCTTCATCAGCACTTTGTGAACTTGTCTGAGAAGAGCACAGTTGGATTCCCTGCCTACAAAACAACAGAATAATAAATTAAGGAATTTTATTTATAAAAAATGTTACAGGATAAGGAAGTAGGGGGTGGGTGTATTTCATAACCATGAATCTAGATGAAGCATTGCATCTCACTGCTCTAACATGTATTATGAGGACCAAGCTCAGCCCTTCTTTGAGAAATTCCCCTTGATAACAACGGCAACAAGGCACAGCTGCCCCAGGCCCTTGTATTCCTCAGGGCCCATGGTTTTCGTTAAGCCAATGCTTAAAATAAGAGATGAGTCCACTGAAGAGGTAAATTCCCGGGCAAACCCTGGTTTATGTTTTACAGAAAACCTCCGGCATACACAGGAACTCTCCAGATTTCACCTGGACTTTCCAAGTGAAGCCCTGCTTCTCTCTGTCTCTTGGTCACTTTGTTGTTTCTCTAGGCAGGTGAGTGGGGTTTGGCCATGCCCACTCACTGCCTACTCGTCTCCCACTCCCCAGCTACTAATGGTTGTCCGGGGCTAAACCATCCCAATAGGCATGACTAGCCTCACTCCTTCATGTAGCCACTTCCTGAGAAGAGGGAATGTTCCGGCCATCCCGACCTGGGACGTTCCCAGGTATGACCCCCTACCTTTCCAATACAACAAGATATATTATATGCTAGGCACTTTTCCAAGTGTCCCCATTATGCCCCATTAAGAGACCCACAGGGGCACCCACAGTGCAAATAAAATTTCCCAGAAGGTTTTATACAATGATCATGATGATTTGGGGGCATATGTCCAAATTAAACACTGCAGATTAGTGGAAAATGTATAGGTTTGTATCAACATTAATACTTTTATCCAGGTGGTATTTTGGATAATCTATGAAACGGGAAACGTTTGTCGCACGACAATCATGTTTTGCCTCCACAATTAGATTCTACATTCGGTTCCTCATCATTTTCCCACCAATTTCGTCTTCCTGACCTCAGAAATAATAGAAGAAAATGATATACTAGAAAATTAATGCAACCTGAACGTCGAGTAGCAAAATTTAATAGCAATGGATGGGAACAGTTCTTTCCAAAAACCAAAAGATGGAGATTCTTTGAAATATAGACAGGAGCTGGAATTGTTCAGTAAAGAACTATAAAACGTTAAGTGATTAGCCAACAAAACAGTTTAGAGAAGTTTCACCTGTAACACGCTGAGCAATTGTTTCATATAACCATTTCTAATATATCTGGCAATTTAGGATAAAGCGAGCGGAGCATGATTAATACATGGATGGATACAATATTTTAATAATCCAATTATGAGGTTGAGCACCAGTAATTCATGGTGTGACAGAGTTTCTAAAACACTATCAAATAAAACAAATGCTGCTCTTAACAGACCATTAGCATTTCATACTTCTTGCTGGGAACCAGAGTAACAGACCAATTATTTATCAAGAAAAAATCCTCAAAAAATGATTAATCATCCCCCCCCCAGTTCATAAAGAAAATAGGGTTTTTAGACAAGTTCCTGGAGTTATTGCAGTAAAATCATGCACTTTAGCTGAGTTTTCACAGTGATAGAGAGGAGAGTTGGAGTAAAGCTTTGGATGAGGATGAGTTATTTGGGGGGGGGGCTCAAAGGATCAACAGGAGTCGTATGAACTGCATAGGGGCCTAGCCGTCTATGGGGCCCTGCATTTGTGGATATAACAATTCAGCGCATGCCCAGTGAATACCATTCAATAAATATTGGGGATTCTGTCACATATATTGCTCAGCCCACCACTACGTCAAAGTACCCCAAGTTTGGCGAGTACTATCTATTTTTTCATGGCTATATTGCCTACCAAGGAGCTAAATCAGCGAGACGGCACTGCAGTTTAACCCAAATCTCTCATGCAATTTAAAGCCTTCTCTGAACATCATTAATGAGGCTCCTGTGTACTTATTGGTCATTATAACTCTGCTTTTTATGTTTTTTAGGTCTACATGCTGCTCATCTTCTTGTTCAGAGACAGGACACGATGCCATATCCTAGCGCCATGCATTGAGCCAAAAAGATACTACAGAGACCCCATAGCATATAGTGTGTTGTGCCCAATGGGGCAATAAACTCCTGGTAAAGCAACACACATTGGCATTAACTGTACCACATATTCAGAGTTATTAGTTAAAAAACACACATTCCATATACGATGCCGTTTACAATAAATCCAATGCGAGAATTTACTATCCCATTAATAAAATATATGGTCTGCTCTGTTGGCACCGCTGAGTGGACTGTGGGAGAGGTGTAAATAGCTTGATAGATGAAGTAAAGAGGTGAGATTAAAGGTTTTTAGTATTGCGAGATGAAACCCAATATTTCATTTTTGAAGCACATTCTTTTATCTGTCTCATGCTGATAAAACGCGTTCCGACAACTTTAACCTTCTCTAATATTTAATTAAAATGTTTCAAAAGTAAATTACTCTTTCTTATGCTCTCCTCTCAATGAACGCTCTTCGCCTCCGTCAGTCACAACACCCTGTGTTACCGCAACGGCTTACTGTCTTGTGAAAAAAAAAAGTTCTCCTGTTCTACCGTGCAGATCAGATTTTCCGTGTCAAAAATAAAGACAATTAAAGAAGACCCACAACTTTTATTGGGGGTTATTTATGTTATTTTGCCTCAGTATGGTAGGTTCAAGGGCTATTGGTGATAAAACCTGGAAACCGACCTTTCTTGCCCTAAACACACCTCCCTTCCCTCTTTTCATAGAAGACAAAGCCAAAGCCAACCAGCATCCCAGGAAACTTGCTGGATTTGCCCCGAGCCTCCAGGTATGGTAGCTGTATGGAGGACCTCAAGGACAGTCTCTCGATCTTTCAGGGTAAGGGAGTGGTGAGACCTGTCAGCTCCCTGGTTCCACCTAATCACAGCTCTCACATAAAGAAGGAGATTTTCAGAACATCTTTTCTCATACATCAACTGTATCGATATTTGGACATCAGTAGGTCTTTTTTAATTTGTAAACATCGTTATTGACATTTATTAGCTTTAGTGAACTGTATGTAGTGACATCACAAGCAGTCACTTGTCATCTACATCAAACTCAGCGAAACATTTTTCAGGAGCCGCTTGGGCAGATGGGCAATTTTGGCCATCTATAGAAGTGACAGATACTCTTGAAAATACCTCCTGTTTTGCTCCTTACCTAAGTGTCTGTCACTATTGCAAATTTAATAAAATCAATCAGTCTAAAAAAGAACAGGATTAGAAGTCGCCGGTCTATGTAGGTTATCAATCAGCAAAACTGTCTACTCTCTAAACATGTACAACCAGCGTCTCAACAAAGATTGTTTTAATTCTCTTCATTAACAAACCCCGCAAGGAGCCATTTTATTAGCAAAGCTGTACGTTCTAGCCTGGCTGCTTTATACTAATTCTGTAATTACATTAATTTATGTAAATCCCTTCCATGCGTTTGCTAAACTAGAAATGTCACAGTTTGCAGGCCGAGTTGCCTGTGAATACAGAGCCATAGCAGTAATCTCTTGATGCAGCGTTCTGCGGAAGGTCTTCTCATTGCCCGCATGGAGACAATTCATCATAGTTCATCGGAGGTGAGCGAAAAAGCAATGGCCTTGGTTCTTTCCCGTTGCAGAATCACAGAGCTTCACAAAGGCTGATTCAGAAATTTGTACAGATGCCAACACGACTTTCTCTTTCAAAGCAGGCTCTTGGGAAGGATTACAGAGACATGTGCCACCCAGGAGTTATAGCTAGCCAGCCGGGGAGTTGCAGTCCTAAAATTCCTGGAGGGCACATAACTCTATAATGCTCCTCAAGAGCCTGCTTTGAGAGAGAAAGGGGTGAGAAAAATATGGCCCAATAAATGCTAGTCACACAATAACATATTCAGGTAGACTAATATGATGTCATTTCACGTGGACCTGACAATGTCCACTCCAAGTAATCATGATACATTACAGTATATATACAGCACCTAGTGGAATCATTTCCACTTTGTACCGTACATAAAAAGAGTTTCATTTACCTTAACTCTTGAAGACAGCCGGGCAAGCTGTTTGGCAAACTATATGTGAATGCGCTCCTGCAGCCAACTCTTGGTCACACATAATGCCGCACAGAAGCTCATACACATAACCTGCTGTGACTCCGCAGAAAGGATTTTGGGGCGCATGTGTCCACAACTCAATGGGCGGCTATATTTATAGTCTTTATGTCTACATTGTATATACCAATTCGGTGAGTTGTTAAAAGCCTGTAGGGATGGAGGGAGGATCGTATTATGTGTTTGCCTTAAACTATACTGGTGGAAGATTACTACTGCAAAGGATCTACTGTCACCAGATACTGCATGTTCAGAGATGGACTGAGATGTGGAGAAATTTGAGGCTGCTGAGCCAGCACATCCCCCATATTGTAAACAGGCCAGTTGGGGAGATCAAGGATCTACCATCTAACTGGTCCATTGTGAAGTTGGACACCATGGTGCTTAATCATCCAAGAGGGCGATCTGCCTCCCTGGCCAAGGCCAGTATATGTCCCTGTAACCATCCAGAGCACTTACGGAGAACACTGAATTTACATTCATATGGGATATTTTTCATTTTAAACGATAGCTTCCCTTTAAGGATGACGTAGGTGTGTTATCTGGCAATATGAATGGCATAATATATAAACATGTCATAAACCCTGACAATACAAGTGGATTAAAACATAATAAGAAAACCTAGCACTCTGTTGTTAAGAATATAATGAACTAATAAAGTAACTCATAAAAACACCATAAAACCAAAGCTTTAATGAGTAGAATGTACAGTGAATGCATTAAAAAAATGAAAAATACGCCATGTTTACTCCGCTGTGAGGACAGCAAAGGGGATTTCATCAAGATTAACGTAGGTGTTCTGAGGAGAATAAGAAAAAAAGCGAGGAAACAGAAGACATATATCACCCAAGCACTATAAAGCTATAAAACAATGCGGAAATAGACAAAAATAATAATATTTTTTATTTAGACCTTTATTCTCTCAAAGTACTTGATGATTTAGCAGCCAACGCTATCATGGAGGATATATACAACATGTGGTGCGAGATAAACCATAAGATCATACGTTTCAGAGGTTGAGTCAGGAGCTTTACTCACTTTGGTCTCTTGCAACCTTGGACCCGATGTCCACAGGGGAGACACTTCTTCGGATACAAGTAGGGTTCCTGGTCTAGGATCCCGTTAAAAGCAACCGGAGTTCATCTCATGGAACGTCAGAGCCCCTGCCAGACATGGATAACTCCAAGCTAGCCCCACGTTCAACCATGGTTTATCTCTGTGTGAGTAGACCTTAAAATCATAAGGAGCTTATTCCGGAATGGATGTTTACCTATAAAACCATTGATTTGATTTTTTTTTCCCAATAAAACCAGTGAAAGAGGCAATTTTAACTGGGTCAAAATAGACCAATACTAAGTTATGCTTTTCCTGCTGCAGTTCTACCTACCACACGTTTCGTTTTAGTAGACTACTGACTGAATGGCAGAGAAAAGGTTGAATATGTATTATATCATTAATACTGCTAATGACAGCATCCCTCAGGGCGAAGTCTCCCATTTCTCCGCTCTGTGCAGCTCCCAGAGGGCTGCCCCCCTGCCACCCACATCCTCTGCGAACAGTGACACACGGGAACTAATTAAAAAAAAAAAGGGAAAAGAACAATTTTATCGATTCCCAATCCCCCCAACTCACAAGTCGTGAGACAAATAGGCATTAGTGAGGGCATACAGACAGCATAGTGTCTAAAGTGAGAAGTGATGGGTGTCAGCATGAAGCAGACAAAGAGATTCAAACAAATGTCAGCAGACACCGAGGATGATCAGAAACCCTGTGGTTTTATTTGCATGCCAAGTTTTTTTGAATTGGCCAAAAGCTTTTATCTATTCATAAAAACATAAAACGATCTATTGTTGCTAATAACAAAACAAAGAAATGCAAAATAACACAAATGAATGCATACAGCCGTATATAGACACAAAAATAGTAGTTTAGAAAAAGAATATGATTTATTAAATAAGCTATTACTGAGAGGGCAGTATAATGTCATCTTGGGGGGGGGCAAATAATGGGGTTGACAACCTGTTTGGGCTCAAAGATGGAGCTGACAAGCTGTTTGAGGACAAAAGATGGCACTGACAAGCTGTTTGGAGACCAAAATTCCACCAACAAGCTGTCTTTGGAGACATGTTAGTTGATGAAGTCTGCAGGCCGAAAGAGGTGGAGTGGTTGCCATAGGAATGGGCGTGGTTAGATGTGTTATGTATGTTAAGAGGAGGAGTTAGAAATATAGCTGAAAAAATTCTTACACCCAGGTGTCAGCGACCGTAGGCCCAGCACATAATGGAAAAGCCACAACACCTCTAGGTAACATTTGATAAATAATGAAAGACAAATTACAATGATGTCCTACTGGATGAAGGGCTAAGCTGGCCTTGGATGAAAGTTAACCCGGGGGGAAAGGGTGACATGGTTTCTGATAGGTCTCACCCCTCTATCTGCCTCTCTCTTCCGTTGACCAAATGGGGGCACAGTGTTGCTCCATCATTGTTCCAGAACTCCCTACAATCAGATGTTGCCAAGTTCAACTCTCCATCACAACTTCAAAAGAACACTAAAGAACATCCTTTTACAGTAGAACTGATTCCCAAAACTCTAAATTATTCTTACCTTTTTCCCCTGATTATACAGAATCTGTTTATCTTATTGTACCTTTCCCTTTATTATACGGTGGGCTGTAAACTGCCGAGCACATATGTTTATGCTACATAAATTAAAATACACAGACATGCATAAAAGAGATTTTATAAACTTCTAGTCAGTCCATCGGTCTGCTTTTTCCCTTCCTTGTCTTTCCTAGGAGTGCCCCAAGTTTTTGTTACTGATGCAACCCAAAATACTCAGTGGGTCTTTCAACCAGAGCATGGCACTGGTCAATTTGTATGTGTATACACAAATGATTGTGTATATATTTGTTATATCTCCTTTAATGCAATCCAAACAAGGATTATTCAGCCTTCCTTTAATGCTTTGTTAAAAGAAGGATTTATGTTGAAGTCAGGGCTGTATTAACGAAAAGGCAAATGGAGCTGCAGCTTTAGGACCACCTGGAAAAAAGTGCAAAGTGCTGTTCTAAGTGGTCCTCTTCAGCGCTGTTGCATCCATGTATCATTGATGTCAGTGTGCACTCATACAAGAAATCTTTAATATTACTTTCTGCTAGAATGAGAGACTGCAGTAGTTGGAAACGTTTGCAACTAATTGTCAGAATAAATTCAGGAATTACAATAAAGCAATGAGCACTAATGCTGTAGCTCCCATATCATATGCCCCTGAAAACTGGATATTTGACTACTGGAAACGGTGGAGGACAGAACGGCAATTTACAATGTTAATTTAGATTGTCATAACTGGAAGACAGTAAATTGATACATATATATTCTAAAGCAGGGCTTCTGACCCGAGCATGAGCTGGCTTGAAATTAATCACACCAGGCCCTGCAACTAATTATGTTATATTGCACAAAATACATTTTGTCTGTGCCACGCTATGTGGTTATTTATTTAATTTACAACTGAATAAAATCAGTTTTACATACTGGTATTTAGTCTTTAACAGAAATTCACTTACTAAGAAAAATGGAAAAACATAAAAATGTTATGTTTTAGGTGTGGATATTTGCTGAGACAACCAGATCTAGACCCTTCTTTCATCGTTGCTTCTACTGCCACCCCTATAGTCAAGGGCAAGGTGGAAAAAAATGGAGCATAAAACAAGAAGAAGCTGAGAGACAGGGTTGTGGAACCAGGTTGAGAGCCAAGCTGAGCTCTGTCCATCTCTTCTGGCAGACAGAGGTCCCCTCTTGTGATTCAATGGACATTCCATGGTCAATTTGCTTGAAATGAACCTTGTTCTTACCACTAATTCAAGTTTCGGTCAGGATTTTGGTACTTTAAAAAAGGGACGTTGATTCACTAAAGGGAAGATTGGCAGGAGAGTGGTTTTAAAGTCCTCTCTTCACGAAAGTACTTCTCGCTCTCTGGCTCACAATGGCCCCTGCTAACATCAAATAATTAATGATTAACTTTGCTAATTAACCCTACAGAGAGACCAGAAGATGTTTCAAGCAAGGAGAATTAGGCCTTGGAGTTTTCTCCATGACAGCGTGCATTTTATTACAGTCATTATATGTCTGACCTATTTTATTTTATGGTCAGATCAGATTATGCACCATGGCTAACAACATTTAAAGCGCCTAATAGATTTGGTAGCTGTGACTCCACTCTTTCAAGCTGGCTGCATCTCATCTGAGAAAAAAAGAAACTTCACTGTAGGACACAAGTGTAACATTTATTCTGGTCGTTTGCTGCCATCAGAGCTGATCCAGTTGCAAAGCTACTGAGTAGATAGACTGAATTGTGCTAACACATTTCGTTTTCAAGTCTCTCTCTCTCTTTGTATACATCCAGGTTTTTATATACCAGTGTAAAGGATTCATGATCAGAGTTTCAACTGAGATAGACAACCTCTTTGTACTTCAGACTTTAACCCACATCAAACTCAACAACTAACTCAGGGGTTACCCATCTGTTGGAAATAAAAGGTTTATCAGGTCAGGTCAGGCAAAATTAGAATTTCATTAAAACTCAAAATGGGCCTACATCCAGAGCATTTTATGGTGGCTCCATCAAGAACCCGTCTACTGTATTAATCAAGAGAAGCAGCTGAAAAATACATATGGATGGAAGTAGACAGAAAGGGACCCCTTTTGTTAAGCCTCTTACATTTTTTGTTAAAGTAAATGTTAGTAAATCAGAATAACTGTTCAGCTATTGCATAACCATAAGTGAACCAGTCAGTAACCCTTCCTATTGCTGTGCCAAGACCCCCATTATGATGTTGAACAAACTATACACATTAAAATCCTGGTCTCCCCTATCTAGAGCGGTTGAAACATTTCTGCTTCTTAGGTGGAACAACGTAATAAGTTACTTCTTACTCAAGGGTCAAGGGCTTCATCTTCATGAATGGCCAACTAGCCTCCTTTTTGGTAAGTCAGTGTCCTCTTAGTGCATCGGGGTATACTCATGATGTCATATGATTCGCTGAACTCGTTTGCTTCCTTTAAAATGTTGTGCAAATGATATCCCGACAAAGTGGATGCAAAAATCATTTCTGTCTGTAATATATCTTTCGACATGCAGTTGTGGCTTTTGTTAATCTCGAAAAATTGTGCAAAAAAATGTATTTCAATTCCTTTTGTTATTTTCCATTGGATTGCGTTTTTTTTTTTTTTATTCTCCCGTTTTTTGGGGGGGCTAAAAATATTCCAGGGAAGCTGAGAGTGCAGCTTCCTCGCTCGCATGCATTTGCATATTCAGGAGTGTTGTGGTGATGGTCCTGATTTCGTACTCTCATACACTCATGGGGAAATTAGATTCTATATATACGTGACGGGTGAAGTATGTCAATACCTGTCTGTTTCATTACTGATTGAATACTGATAACATTTAGGCACAGGTAGTATTCAGCGTATATGATTGAGACATTTAATAATTATGAGCGGTAAATCAGAGGTCTACCTACCATACCGATCATATTAGACGCAAAACTGACATAAATGTAGTCCAGTTTGTAACAGAGGCAGTAAACCTAATTATTATTATATTAAAAGAGAACGTTCCTATACACAGTTCTATATTTATTGGGGAGATAATGTTTATGGAGGAAACTTCCCATGCCTCATCTACCAGATAATTTATATGGGGACTCCCACTAAACTATTTATTATTCATATCAGATTAAATGTAAAACAAAATATTGTGGTGATTTTTTTTTTAATAGTTCTAGTTTGTGCATTTTTTAAGTGTTTTCAGTTAGCTGCATATTAGCCATGTTCTATGTGTTCTAGCTTGGTTATCTTAGCCCAATCAAGTAGACAAACTTGACTCTTTATTATAAAGTGGTACACAGTAGAATGGCTCATTGTTAATCACCCAGTCTGGTATTCTGACTAATGAAAGTCTATGTAGGAAGGGACTTTATTAGCATTGTCATAAAGAAACAGCTCAGTGTGGTGAGTAGCAGTAAAAGTCTCCCCCAATTATCACATGACTGACAACAACGAGAACCTCCAGGTCCCCAGATAAAAGTCTTTTCTTTTGGACAAAAGAATTTTACGCTTAAATTGAAAAATATTATGGAGAATTTTAACTTTGCTACTACAGATTTCCATTACACAGAAATGCTTACTTTATCAAGGCTCCCCATACATGTTGCGGGGCTAGGAAATGTGTTTTTTAACATAATTGTGAAATGTAGCCTGTGAAGACCCCTATATTATGAATTTTAGGAGTGATCCCTAATGAAATGAATTTGCTGTCTATTGTTTCTCAATAGTGATTCAAAAACCAGTCAAAATTAAGATCTGTATTCTATAGAGTTCTGGAGAGCACATGGCAAATCTTGCTGTGTGGAGTTGCCCAGAAGGTCACTGAAAGGGACCATAACAAACTCTAATGTATTCCATGGCTGGGAAGGCAATTCCACAAAACCTGAGACTGTCTGTTCTAGAAAATGAAGCACAACCCGACGCTAATCAATTCCTGATTGTCATTTAAGTGTCCTTTCATTTCAAGTAAGAAAGTCAGCGGGAAACAGAATTCATTTGTTACAGTTTCACAATCCAACATCTAAACAGAAAGGAAGAGAATGAGAGGTAAGAGAGAGAATGCATAAAATACAAAAGGAGAAAAAAAAACCTCGAAATAAGTGGAAAACGGAATTAGTTCTGATGGACGTGCAGAGAGATACAGACAGATGGGAGCAAAAAGTCATGGATTGTCCAAACTTCTAGGTGTTAGCAGTTATAAAGGTCCATCACTGGCTAATTCCTCAAGAATGGCTGATCTGGCCCTGCAAGATGCAAAATTCATTCACTATTCTTGGAACAAAAGCTCACCGGGCATGTACCTGCAAGGAGGTCTGTAAGATGAAACTGCAACTTGCCTGCAAACTACATACATTAATACAGTTTCTCAGTCTTCAAGTTTCATGGTTTGCAGGAGGTGGTAAAAGCCACAGGCATACTCAACAACAGTTAGCTCCAGTACTGGCTCACATGAAATGTACACGGGATCTAACAAGACCCCTTTCGGGCATGCACAGAAAGCGCTTCTATTGATTTTCAATGGGATTGCTTTCCTGCCAGTGATTGGCTGCTTTTACCTGCCAAAACACGTATGTCAGAGAGGTTATTATGGCGGTATGATGTATCTGGAGCTTTTTTGTGGGGGTTGAGAAGCAGGTAGAGAATGGATATTTTATTATTCATTCGTTGCTGGTGGGGCTCTTTAGGACAGTATACTGTCCCTTTAAGGTTTGATACATTAAAAAGCATTAACAGCAGAATCCTCAAATTTCTTTCAAATTTGTACAATAAAATTGTAAATCATATCTCTCTTTAATGCATAATTATGGTAGGACATAATAGGAACTGTATTTGAGACTAAGAATTACTACACCATCAGAATCTGCACTGGTGCCAGTCAAGGCTTTTTATGGAGGATCAAATGTTCCTTAGACCATTCAGCCATTGCCCTTATCCTCGGCACCCAGAAAACTTATGATTATGGAAGTTCTAGCCACACAGTATCTGGTACAGTCAGAATGGCCAACTCCAAGGGCTTTCCCATTATGTTTTAGGAGAAACCGTGTCACACATGCCCCACACTGCATCAAGAGTTGAGAGCAATGGTCTTCATGACTTCTACAGACAAAGTTGTTTATCCCAAAGAAAAGACAAGAAAGTGAAATTAAGCAATTTAGCTCACTAACCCCACAATGCTTGTGACCATTCCCAGGGCTATTGTCCAGCAGACAGAGGTTGAGATAGCTCTGCATAATCCATCGGTTCATACAAGACTATGAGATGGCATTTCAGATATTACATGCGCCCATTCATATCTATGTAAATATGTAAAGATAAGTGCCAGTGCATCATCTGTTAGCGCTGCCTGCCCATTATTTGTCTGACCATTATTTTTGCCTAACCCCTTGGTACCAGGTATTTCACAACTCCTACATTAGAGATATTGTCTACAGAACGCGAGTGCTGACATTACAGCCATTCCTACATAAGAATATTACTGGAAAATGCTTTAAATCCCATCAATTCACCTGCACTCAGCTTAGTGAATAAGCCCCTAACTACATTTGCACCCTGTCAGCCTACAGATAACTTAATCAAAAGTGTTTCATAGCTTGAATCTGTGCCACAGAGGTCTCTTGTTAGAACTGTCCGTCATCATGGTGTCTGTAAGCAGGAGGATTATGCAAAGGATTACTGATGTGCAAGTGTGTGACTAATCCAAACAATAAGGAGAGAGGTAGTAACAGAAGATTGGCTCGTGCTGGGCTAATATAGCATTTGTTGGAGTCTTATTGTTTTGAGAATGGCGTGTTTACTCCATATAAATCTCTCGGTTTCTCTGTTTGTCTTGTGTCTCATAACACAGTGTTATAACAAGGTCCAATAACCAATCCCTGGTTCCAAACATAAAGCCGGTGAAATGGGGGTATTTAATAATAATAAAAAAACTCTTAAGTGAAGAGAATATTTAAAGTCTGATAGGTGAGAGATTTGTGTGAATGAGGGAGAGTATGAGAATGAAAGAGAATAAGAGCTTGACATGGAAGTATGAAATAATGCAGTGGGGGCATTAAATAACTATTGCCTTGATTCTGATTTTGCCCCACAGTAGACAATAAATCTGTAAATCCATTAATTTGAGCCTATATTGGTGATGTAGGGCCAAGTCAGCCCCTTTTCATTGAGATATATTCACTAAAGGCAGCGCTTTCAGAAAGGATTTGTTTTTAACTCTTTCACCTGACTATTGATTATGAAGGGTCAACGCCTACCAAGTTGTCTGGTTTGAAGGGCTATGCCGGCCCTGTATAATGCACAATACTATGTGTGAGGAGGTTTTGAAGAAATCCCACTAATTTAACAATGCATTATACAGGGCCAGCCCATCTCTTGCTGCAGCAGAAGCTCACTGGGGTTGGACCTTCATAATGTACAGTGAAGTCAATGAGACCAAATACTACTCTACTGCAAACAGTGAATACTGTTTACTCCCTTAAGTGAATAAACCTCCATTATTTTCCACAGTGTGAGACGTTAAAAGAGGGCGACGAGTCTCACTAAAACAAATCACACAGCCTTAATTACATTTTCCTGAGAATTACCAAGGTCCCTCCTGTAGCTTTCAAAAGAAGGTATTTTTTATGGCTACATTTTAAAATAAAAAAATAATAAATAAAAAAACTTTGAAAAACAAACCTTCATTTTGAAGTCCGTTCTGTGGGTTTCACACGTAATTCGTGGCTTCTGTTGGTTTGACGCTAAGTATCTGATTTTATAAATAAGCCGCATTAAAAACTGCCTAAAAGTAACAACATTTTTTAACAAACTGTATCATTGGTTGTAAAAGATGCACTCACGTTTTTCTGCCTCTTGTTTGGATATCCCAGCATGCATCTGACTCTCCACTTCCTGATCGGCCACTCAGCTAAGAACTCTTTTTAAAAAATTGCAACATGTTATTTGGAAACAGGAAAAGTTAGCAGGCTCGGACGAGTGCCCAATGTGCCCAAAAAGTATAGGAAATCTTTTCATTAAACTTGCAGTATATTACTGTGTGCGTGAATACCACATATCATCAATATGTCAGGCAGACTTCAAATAACTAATATTCAGACCATTTGTAAACTTACAATCTATTTTTTTCCACCTTCTTCCATTATTCATAAGACGTGGTCATTTGCCGCCGGCAGATTAGTAACATGAATAGTGTATCGCCTTGAGTTATTTTAATGCCTGAAATCACACTGCTTTTGCTTCATTTTAAATGTACGGCAGCTTGTTCCAGACAATATTTATTTCCAAATGCCCACTCGGGCATCTATGCGCCTTTTTCCTAATATTTGTAATTTCTTACTCAAAAAATCCGCATTCACGAGGGGAAGCCTACAGCATCCTATAAGGCCATAAAGAAACAATCAGCCTAAACCTTATTGGATCTTAAAGGAACAGTCAACGTTTCTTAATTTCTTGATATGTTTGTTTAAATGTTGCCGCCTTCTCCGCTGTGATATGTAAAAATATTGAAGTAAACACTAGGTCGTGTTAAGTTCTGCCCCAGGGGAGGCAGTAACTTATTCTGGCCTAGGACTGCAGGTCTTAGGAGTGGCATAAGAAGGGCTCCCTGCAATGCCACTACACTATAATACCCTCACACACTCACAAACATAACCAGACACCCACGCTAACATACCCAAAGACACGCTTTCACTAACCTACACAGTCATGTTTCCAGGGTTTAGATTAGACACCCTAGTGGCCGTTTGGGGTATTACATGACTTCTGCTGTCAGGAAAAATGACCGAATTTTTGGACTGGGTAAATGTTTTTCAAGCGTTGCCAATGAGTGTAAAAAATGTGGTTATGAGCACATTTTAAGAATTCATATACTGGACATGAATATCATAATTCTCAAATTTAATATTCACTGATATTTTATATAATTAAGGGTGGTTCTCCATAAAAAGTGCTTGGCTGATTGAGATCATTATAATGATGTACAATATTGCCAACGAAATTTTGCTCTACTTAATGAAATGTCCTATTTGTTTTTAAAGAGCCAGTATCATCAAAATTTTCATTATTCCATTTAAATAAATGCACGGCGTAAATTGTAGTAAAATCATTTTTGCATCACTAAAGATATTATATTTCATAAAATGATAACTCTTTAAAGTGCTTTTCTCCTGCTGGCGTTTTAATCTTTTTATCTCTTTCACTCTGCTAAGAAAAAAAAAATCCTTCAAATTCTATCTGACCGTTTTACTGTAGATAATATAACATTTTAGCACTATAAGGATACATTTTGGTAACAACCAAAGCTAGTAAATCAGATTTAGATGTTTTTTTTTTATCAACGAGGGAACACAGAGTTGTCTTTAAACCCATTAAAAACAATGCATTGTGAGCCCGTACATGTACGGGCTTTGTCATGAAGGGGTTAAAATAAGTATAAAAAAGACAAAAAACAAATGCTATTTTTCGTAACATTAAATGACCCTAAATGTTCTGAAACCTGAAAATCTCTCTTTCTTTTTATTAGTATATGTATGTATATGTGTATATAATGTATGTATGTGATCTCGTACGTTATCCTTATAAAAGTGCTTTCCCACATACGCTGCTAAGTATTAAGGTACAAAGATTAGCAATCCCCTTGACAAAGATGTGATAGGTCCTTTACTACACATATATGGTTGAGTCCTTGCCATAACGCTCTAACACCATACACTTACATACACCCTCTCTCCTACAATCCCCCCCTCTTAGGGGCCACTAACCCTAGGTACATCCCTTACACTAACGTCATAAGCTGACACATATACACACACACTCATTCTAATGCCATTCTAATGCCACATACTTACACACACAGTCACACTAATACAGGGGCGTAACTAGAAACTACAGGGCCCTGGTGCGAAAAATTGCCCTGGGCCCCCCAACTTCAAGTCTGTGCCATCATTGCCCCCACAAAACTGGTCTGTGCCTTCTTTGCCCCTTCTAACATACAACATGCTAAACAGACTTACACAAATACAAATACTTACTCATACCCACTAACACACACTCCATCTCATCCCACTTACACAATTACACATCCGTGCTCATATACACACACACAAATGTATACATCCGTGCTCACACACAAACACACGTACACATCTATGCTCACACACAGAAGTACACGTCCGTGCACACACACACAAGTACACATCCATGCTCAAGCACCCCGCCCCCGCTTACCTCTCACCGCTCCTGCAGCTATCCCTCTGGCTGCTTGTGCACACTTTTGAAAGGGTCCTTCCGGCCTGAATTGGTGTGGTCCTGGTCGGAGGGGCCCTATCTAAACAGTTTTGAACCGGTACAAGGAGACAAGAAAAAGGGGTCGCAGGGGTCACACCGGGCTGCCTAGAGGCACGGGCCCCATCACAGCTGATCCTTGTAGTTATTCCAGTGCATTAATACCAACACCATACACACTGACACCAAATAATGCTTACATTCTCCAACACATACACTAACATACACTTTAACACTTTTTTTATACATTTACACACTCTCACCTCTCCCTCTTTTTTTGTGCTGCCCCACTACAGCCCACTAAGGGTCATCTGGGGCTTATACATGCAGCTAGCCCACCTCCACACACATCTAACGCCAGCCTTTTACAAGAGGGAGAGCTCTGGGTAGCCCACCCTTGGAAGTTTCCAGGTATGGTCGTCGTCATGTACTTCGTGGCTTCCTAAATGTCCAATAATATTCTTTTTTTCTGTTGTATACCGAAACCTTTGGACAAAAAAGAAAGCATTTACCTTGTTTCCTGATTTTTCCCGGTAACACTTACCGGTCATGTAACATAGAAGCATGCACTAATAGGTTGTTTCAACAGAAACAAACAAAAAAAGCGTCTTGAAAGTCTCTGTTTTTTTGTTGTGGGACCGTCCCTTAAAATTGGAGACATCTTATCACAGACCAAGTGTAAGCATCCCTTTCCAAAGATAGGATTTGTCATCAACCTTCAATAGAACAATTTTAATTGCAGTTTTGTGTCTTATTCTGAGCACACAGAGACACCGGTTCATTTTGTGTTTTAATTTGTTATGATTCTGATTATGTACACAGTACATTATAGGATAACTGTTTATAGCCCTGGTAATTATGGTTTCCCCGCTGTGCCAGCTGTAAGACACACAGCTTCCGTGAACACAATTTCTGTTTTTTTTTTTTGCTTATTCCCAGCGACATGGATCACATGGATAGTTGATGATGGCAAATAATCTGAAGAGAAGAGTCACAAGTAAGTCAATTTCATAAATTAACTTCCCAAAAAAAGAAAAGAAATACAAGTAATTTACTAAATAAGCACCGTTGTATGGATAGATGGCTAACAGGACAGCCGGGACTGTGCTACACATTACACATGACATAGGTAGACATATGCCACGTAATAAAATTAAATCTAATAATAACTCATTTTGAAGGGAAACCCTTAAAAGGGCCAATTTTGTATCACTGGCACTCCCACTATCGAAGACTGAGTCTTTGTGAGTAACCCTAACCCCCTGTGAGAACATTCATATGTATTCTTCGCAATGGAAAACAAAATGAAGCTTTTACTAGACAAAGAAGAAGCTGCCCTGCTGCAGGAACGGCACTCCTCCTCCTTGGTCAGACATTTCTTGCCACTGATTGGCTGCTTATAGCAGCCAATCAGCATCAGGACAGTGCTCCATTTAAAATCAATGAGTGCTTTCCACACATGCACAGCATTCCAAAAGCCAGCACTGGGGTTCCAGAAGATGAATATATCACGTGCAGGGAGATGTGTCCCTTTAAATGCAAGTTAAGCATAATTAACTATTATATGCCCTTCCGTAGTGAATAAACCTCAATTTACAGTAACAGAAATCTTGATTTTCTAATAGGCTACTTCAAACTTAGTTTATAACACTGGACTTAGAAATAAAATGAAAAAAAAAATCTGTGAACGGTACTTTTAAAACAATGGTGGCTGTTAAAACTATGTTTTTAATGCCATTTAAGAACCACTTTTCTAAATATAATTTCTATTTAGACAATGTATTTCTAACTCGCGATAATTAAACTTCGCTGATTACAGAAAAAAAAAAAAAGTAATGGCTGATATCTACTCATTATGATGATTTTGATTCTAAATATTAGAAGATTACCGCTGTGCATAACAAAAAACACAAAATGGAAAATGTTTTATACGTTATTAAGATTTATTTTATTTCCTTTTAAAATCTTATTGCAAGCAACCTAATTATAATCATTATTATTGGCTACAGAGTCCCGTATAGTTGCAGTTTCCACGATATAGTCAAATCGATAATCAATTGATTGGTAATTGCTACTTGATTGCTTATTTTTGCATTGGCTGTGTTATACTTGCTTTGGAGCTGAGGAGACCCACATTGAATGCTATGAGGTCACCCAGTCAGGACAACAGCGCTATTTCCAGTCTTATTAAGCATTATACGAATTATAATTAGTGTTATTTAAATGCACATTTTTTGAGGCATTGTATAATTGTGAAAGTATGCACATTTTTTAAACATTGCAACAGACAGGAATCTTAGTTTGGAAAGTCCGGCTTTTCAAAGCATTATTAGGTGGAATAGCCTCCCTTGATGTAGTTGTGGTGGGGGATGTAGACAACTTGCGGTTTTTGCTCCCTCACTTCACCGCTCACTATGAAGGGACAACACGCTGAGCTGGGCCTGTGTAATGTATATTTTAATTGGTGAGAAGGCTAAAGAAATGTCACTAATTTGACAATACATAGTGCCGGTCAAGCTTTTTAACTCTCATGAAAGCTCTTCTGTCAACTCTCTTTAGTAAATAAATATACAGGGATAAGCCTAGGGTTTTGGTGCCTGGGTGCTGTAGCTCTTTGGTGACCCGCCCCATTACTAAAACACACTCATACTTACACACAAACTCGCTCTGACACCATACATTGAGAAAAATGATCTCCCTCCCCCTTTCCTTCACAACACTAAGCCTAGACTCGCCCTGCCACTCGTTGACACACACACACACTCATGCTAACATTATATACTAACACACACAATCATGCTTACACATGGCTGCCTTACTACTGTATTCTCAGTGATCTGTGTGAAACATGATGTCATTTCCCTTAAAAATATAGTAGTATGGGACAACATCTTCAGGAAAAGTATTACTCCACCATTACAACAAATTTCCCCTTATAGAGTCTGACACTGAGTGATCGCCCATCCTCCGAAGACTGTAAGCTTTCTCATTTTCTATTTTAGCTTATTTCTTCAGATTGAATTCCTTTTAAAATGACAGTGCTGATTCTCGTGCGTGAAAAACAGCCGCTTTTTCCATTTAATTAAAAAGTAAAAGGCCTAATAGGAAAAACAGTTAATTAAACCGAAAAGTACTGTCAAACCATTTGAAAAGTTGCCTCTAAATTAATCTCTAGAGACGGGTTTAATTCCTATAAACTTTCAAAGACAAGAGAAAAGGCTCCTTTGCAAATCTTTTCTGGCAATGAGAAGAACAAGGAGCAGGCATGTAACCATGATATCAAACCCCCAACTGCATGACCTCAAGACCTCTGTGCCCTTAAAGTCTTAAATATGGAGACAGGGGCATAACTAGCATTTGATGGGAACTGGACTAAGGATGTTTCAGAAATGCCTATGTCTGCGGCGTTACTTTTAAGAGGGCAATATGTCTAAGTGTCTCCTTCTTGAACTTGGTGCATGAAAAACTGTCTGTACTTTAACATCTGTGATATTCTTTGGCTACATTGGGGAGCTTGTTATAACAACAAGACCTCTAACCTGTTCCATCCCCTGATCTCTTTCTTACCAATATACACAATCCATTAGTTGAGAAGACAAGGCAACCAATAATGGTTGAGATACAGGCAGGGGCAATGGGATAGTGAACCCATTTTAATTAAGCAATCTCTTCAGTTTATTGTATAATCCCCATGGTTTGTTTCAATATATTAAACAATCTATGCTATGTGCTAAATTCTGAGACAATGCGTTGTATCTCTTGGTACATAGAAGAACCCTAAGCAGTTACTTTATGAACTTGAGCGTTAGCTTAGTCAGTCAAAATGCAAACATTTAAAAGCTTAGCCGTTAATGGCATATTAATCAATCTTAGGTAATTTGCCATTTGCATTGCACGTTAGTAAAATGAATGACAGCATTAAGGTTTTCCATCTGGAAGTCCCGACCCTGTGACCTAGAAGAGGCCCATTGTGTCATTTTGCATCTCATTTCTCATTAACACACAAAATAATTAATCTGACACATTTCCATGAATATATTCCAGAAGGGAGTTAATACAGAGGAAATCACATATAAAGAATACGGTGATGTAAAGTGCTGCAGAGTTAATAAAATAGATTGGCAATATGGTCGCTATTATAGGCTTATCACTTTTTAGCAAAGCTTAATTAAGTTATGAAATTGTAAAAATTAAAAGGAGTAGATTATTACATCATTGTTATGTATATGATTCCTGTTTATGCACAATGGCAATTGCCAACCTAGAATAAAAGAATGCAGGAAATAACAGCACCAACTTTCTAATAGAATGCATTGGTAACCAACTAAAATATCTCTGGCTGCTGTTGCAGTCTTCACAGCTAGATATATTGTACCATCCGGCATAGAGTAACCAGTAATCAGCAAATTACATTTCTGTGCATAGACTTCAGGTGGTAGAGTTTGGGGAAGACAGTAAGAGAATACTATTCTTTGGTTGTTGTTCAAGTTACAGTAGGAACTTGACAGCACTCAACCATAACTCAACAAACCCAACTTAAACATCAACTTTCTATTCTCAAAACGCCATTGTTTACTTGCCGAGTGCCCTATCAAGGTTTGCTCAAGAGTTTGCTGGGCAGTCGCAGCAGCTGATGAGTTTATTCCCAAATCTGTAAATTAAGTCAATTCAGTTTCTACTGTCAACCGTCAATCTGAGTTTAGCCAATTCTCTCAACTTTTTCTTGAAAAGTCAGATTGGTTTTGTTGTAGGGCCCTGAACCACCAACTTGATTCATCTCCATTTTCTTTGAGTAAAAGACTTTGTGTTCTTTTCATAGCAGCGAGTTGTATGTTGGCAGTTGAGTTGGGTCAACTGGATATGTGATTGAGTTGAGTGTAGTAAGTGGATGCACAAATTCAGTAGAACTGGCTTAAGTATTTCAGTTGCTTAAACAAACCTTTGTGAAAAGATCCCATTAATAAAATGAGACTTATAACTTTGTAATTCATGGAGGAATGAAACATTTTCTCTTAGTGTTGAATGTGGTATACATCAATGTAGTAATGCATTAAACTTTGTACAAAAACCTGCACCAACCTATGGACAAAATACATTGTTCTAAACGATTTGTGAAGTCATTTTCCCATAGATCCTCACCAGGGTTTAAGACTTCAGTCTTCTATTGTATGTAACAAGACGATACAATAATGACTTGCCTTATTTGCCTGTTACACCGAGATAAAATAATAGATATGAAGCAGAATCGTGGCAGTAGAACAATGCACTTTATGAAAACTAATATCTTTTTAGAAATAGTAAACTTAGCACTACTGTCAGAGGCTTTTGTAAAGCGGTATTAATAATAAACAAATGTGCTGGGGGTTCTTCTTTATTACCGCAAGTACTTACACGAACATATCCAAAAGTTATTTTGGGAATACTTTGCTCTCTGCTAAATTGTTTTCTTTGTAAAAACTTGTGCAGAAGATTATTATTACGATCAGATTTTTGCTTCAGAAATGTATCCTTAATAATATTCCTTCCGCTTTTCGTTTTAAGTCAATCCATCAAACAAGTGTAAAAAAACCTCACATGAGACTGAGATATATCTTGTGCAATCTGTGTATATGTGGCCTGACCTACATAGCTTATCACCAGATTATGCTATCAAATTCTTGTATTTTTTTAACTGAATTTTGATAACCAATTCCTTGTTCAGAGCCTCGTCGGCAGAAGATAAATCATAAAAAATACTTATTTCAATATAACAGCGTCTCTCTTTAAATTGAATTGAGTATATAATGGAATGCTGGGATTTGATTGGCCCCGTAAGAGAAAGGACAATTGGGGAATAACAGGTGCTTTGTGTAAAATGGTTCCCAGTCAATAGTTGCTAGGAAACAAGATGCCATAGAATAGATGTGTACATTCTGTTCAGAATATAAAGAAGTGATAGGTTTTACAATACAAGCAATACTTCAGAACTTAATATGCACAGTATTAAACCATATGCTAAAACTTACCTTGATTATAAGGTTACCAACTATTAAAAGCAAAGTTTGTGACGGGTATGAAAGAGTCAGCTGCTTGGTTGCATTTGGAAATTAATCTTCCATTTTCTTCCCAGCCCTACTTGTTTATCCATTCTGTACCTTCTACCCTATCTGTACCGAGTACCAGGAGTAAACAGCAACACCTAAGCGATCCATAGGCACCAGAAGCCTTGCCGCAGGCACTGGAGTCCTTGTATGACCGCTTTATCTGCCTTTGCCCAGTACTATTAAAATGTCCTTTCTCCACTGCTGTTCTCTGTTGTGTTGTGTTTTCTGGTTTCTTCCTATTTGCCATTTTCTTCTTTTTATTAACATCATTGTCCTTCTCTCGTCATCACCTGTCCTTCCCTCTCCTTCAACTCTCATCACCCATTCTCTCTCAAATCCCCTTCTCCTCTTCATTACCTTATTACCCATCTCCTATGCCAGTTGCTTCCTTTGCCACCAACATTTTCTTTTCTCTCACTATCATTACCCTTTTCCCTCTTTTGCCAATGTTATTCCACGTCTCTCTGCATTTCAGTCAGTATGGCTTTGTCCCGTACCACTCATTACCATTTCACTGGTCACCACTCCAGTATCTTCTGTGATATTATCCTTCTCTCTCCTACACTTACATCTTCTCGATGCTCTTCTGTCCCCTCTGCTTTGTTATTATAACTCTCCCTGATACCACACAACATCCTCAGCTTAATGTTCCTAATTATTTGTGGTCATATCCAGGAGAATAGTAATATGCGACCTACAATTTGACCAGTCTGCATATTTTACTGACGAGAAGCCATATAAATACACAGAATAAGAGAAATGAATTTCCTACCATCTTAAAGCTTTCGGTATAGTTGTTACCGGTCCTAATATGTTTCTTTGTGATCTGGCACTCCAGAGTTCTCTAACACTAAAAGGTTACTTTTATACTGTAAAATGTATCTCCAAAAGCAACTTTATCATGCAGGGTCAAAGTCCATTCATAAAATAAGAAGCCTAGGACGGAGGACACCCAAAATGATTGTAAAATCGAGAAGGGCCGGTTGTGACTTCTTTAAGACTGGGTATGTAGCATAGGAACACAATATACAATCCAGCGGACCTGCCGAGCACTGAATGGTCATCACTTGGCCCACCAGCGAGGACCCAGAACCACCGATAGCTGGACAAAACCATAAACAAGGATTTCATTCTGCATTTATAGATTGGCATTTAGGGCAGGCCCGTGTTTCTTCTCTATTTAAGTGGTCTGCCTGCTGGGGTGCCCCCTATTCATTAGGCTATATAAAAAATACCAATTTTGGAGCAGCACATTTATTTAGAATCAAAGAAGGGTGATATTTAATGAATTAGGCTCCTTTGCTACAGGGAAACTGGTGATAACGAAGCGGCCCTGGCACTTTAAGGCCAGCAGGCATCTAATTACATAAGTATGGCAGATGGCTGCATATGAGAGGCATTTTTATGCTCACGTAGCATGCGGCCGGTCATGTCCAGCTGCTGGCCGCACAACCTATAGCACCAGTGACAGAATTGGACCGTATAGGACCTGTGGCCAGCGGCCCACTGGGCATTCCCAAAGTATGTCAGATGGCCACCAGTCTAGGCCTGCATGGAGATCGTTGTTATTTAAGCCTTTAGCTGCTCATGGACTTTTTGTAATGTGGAGAAGCAGTTGCAATATAGTTTGTGTCTCCAATAAAAGGTTATTTTAAATATTAAATACCCAGGCAGGTTCCTGCTCTATGTAAAGCAGAGACAATGGTTAGTAATGTGGAAAATTGGGCTTTAGTGAGAATAAATGAGCCCTGATACTTTTGTTTTCCAAAGGAACACAACTCATTTGTCAGAGGCACCTTTTGTGACCCCCAAAATGACAGTATTGTCTCTGAAGTACAGAGCGGTTCGGAGCGCAGACCAGCAATAACGATTTATTCAACCACTAAGAAGAACCATAAACTATTTTTACTGCGTTAAATGAGTCACGCAGAGATATAGTAAAGGAATATAAAGGATGAAACCATAGAGGTTTTAATGCATTAAACTGTATGGAATTCTGTGTTTACTACACTAATGAAACTCTTCGACCACAGTACCCCCGGGGTGGGCAGTCATTCCCAAGGAGGGGTACAACTACATGTTTAGGGGTCTCCTGCCACACGCAAAAGCAACAATACTTAAAAGAAATGTGGAAGTCTTGTGTTCCTGTCGTTCTTACAGGACCGTGGATAACTCATATGAGAAACAGAGAACTTATCGCCAACTGGCTTCCCCATATACACTATGTGGACAAAAGTATTGGGTGTAACAGACTTAACTGTCATTTATGTTATAATTTGTTGTATGCATGTTCTGATAATTTTTGTAAGTTTTAAATGTGGATAGGGTTTACACTGTCCATGTTGCAGGGGGAAGGTGTTAGGGGTAGGACTGTTACTCAGAAGGAAATGGTCTTACTGGTCACAACAGTAATACAAGAGAGCCAGCATATTAACAAGAGTTATCAGAGTCCATCCTCATATACAAGGCTGATTAGTATGTTTAGCAAACCCCCTGAAAAGGCATAAGGTCTGTATATGTTTCACTATGTATTAATAATAAGCAAAAGATAGTTTATGGATAAGTCATTAATGCATATAATTTGTATTTTGTTCAGCTCTTACGGTGAATTTTTGGAGTTAAAATGGATAGTGTACAATAAAGCTTCTTAAAAATCATCAGTAAAGTTTTGGCCATCATTCAGACGGGGTCCGCTACATTGGGACCCCCAACAAAGTTCACCTTCGGCATACAAAGACATTTTGGACAATGCTATATTGTGTTTTGCTATATATATATATATATATATATATATATATATATATATATATATATATATATATATATATATATATATATTGTATATATTAGTTATGCACACACAGCCATGCTTCTAACCTTTCCCTTTTGCTTAGGTAGACAAGCACTGGACATGGCGTTTTGTGTGTGTTTCGTTTACATGGCATATACCTTGTCGGCGGAAGCGTATCTGTAAAGATGGAGGCTACTTTGTATGCAGCTCGGCGAGTAGTTCTGTGGAATGACCCACAGAGTGACAGAGACATCCTTTTGGAAGTGTCTTACCTTTTACCTACAAGTAACAATTCATGTTGGGTATACATTATTCACGGTGATCCAAGGATCTGACGCTTTCCACAAAAGATGTTACTCTTGTAATGTCTCGTTGCATTAAAAGACGGCCAATTATCCGTTATGTTGTGCAAGGGACCTGTAACATCTGTTGGCATGCAACAGAAATATTAATGCTTAAATTTGCCTTTAAATTGGTGTACGTGACCTAATAAAGTGTAGCGGTGCAGGCAGAAGCACAAAGGGGATGGTATCTCCTGAATTAACCCTTTCAATGATGGGGGGTTATGATTTGTGGACAATTTCTTTTACAGAGATGAAACATTTTGAAGATGATCTATATTTGGTATATTCCTTGCAATGAAAATTAGGCAGCCTTCAATATTGCTTCATAATTTATATAATGGTGACATCATTTTGTTACAGTTTGGGTGATTCCATACTGGAACCATGTAGCGAGCCAGAATGAAAGTAGTATACAAAACACATATTCAGCCCCAAAATCCCCTTGAGAGCCATTGATCTACATTGTAAATGCCCCAGACACGGAACAAGGGCCACAAAAGTTTTAGACTATCAAACAGCAACCCGTGGGAAATAGAAGACTCGATGTTATTTATCCTTCTTTGGTTGCATGGTTTTCTGGTTTGGAACACTGGCACGCAGAAGCCAATTACTATTTATTGAAATATATAGCGCTTTCATATTCCACAGCGCTGTACAATGGATAAACAACAAGCCATAACAAATAGCGCATCACAACAACAACACGATAACAATTTGGACTTACAAAAACAGGGTGAGGAGGACTCTTCTCAAATAAGCTTACAATCTAGAAGGCTATTATTATTAATTATTATTATTATTTTGAAACAGTAAATATTACACATTAACACAAACATTGCAAAACAACATTATATCCTAGATATTTTGCACGTAGCTATTGAAAATAAACACGTCAAGCTAATAAACAGTTTCATTAAACGAAATTAATGCAGCCTCTTCCAATTTAGTATATAGATTAGCGCTACCAAGATATTAGCCGTAAACAGTTCTAATGAGAAAATCAACCAATTACTTTCTGACAACTAACAGAACCTCTTGTGGATAAGAGGACACTAATGGGATAGCCAATATGAAGTCAGGTACAGCGGGGTGTTTACCCATTCTATACCAATTACGCGTATTCACGTAGATGACACGGAGCATTGGGTCATATAACTCTAAAAGGGGTTAACAAGACAACGTTATTATATCCGCTGCCTGTAAGGACCCAGGACTAGCTTGTTTATCTAAGAAAAACAACAAAGAAATCCTGGTGTATGGGGGTTGAGAGAGGACTTGGTATCACAACTGCTGTTAGAAGTCATCTACACTTAGAACAATGCCCCCCGGGGTCTCGGGCGTACCGTACGCTGTTCAGATGTGCAACAATTTGTCCACTGGCTTGACTACCACGTCGGCAAACCTACTCCTGTACACTTGCCTCTTTCACCCAGTCAGTCCTGTCCCCGCTTGATTGCATTACATCTAAATGCATGCTAAGAGGCAACCAAATAAGTTTAAAGGTGCTTCTAAATCACACGTCATGGGCGCTTTATGACCTAAATATTTATACTAAGACCTGCAAAATATAAGCGGAGCCTCGATTTACTGGGAATCACAGGCTTGGGACAGTGCCATGAATATTTCATATCGATCCCATAAATAATTCTCTTGGAAATTGAAGATCAGAAAGTGACTATTGAATGATGTGGAACGTTTATGTAAGGACCATGCTCCCTGCATGCTAAACCAGACTAATCTCCAGTGTCCGTGGAAATAAGGGCAACACCGCTTGTTTTCACTATATATATTTTTTTTATCAGGCTAGGGCTGTGTAAAAAATCATTCTAATAATGGATTTCTCTAATAGGAAGACGTTTCATAAAAATTGGTAAAAATTCATACATGTATTTTTAATCTCAAGGCCCGAAATCTTTTTTTGTTTGTGGCAATAGACCTGGCAATTATTATTATTACATTTATTCAAAAAGATTTATTAAAAAAAATAAATGTACTGAATAGATTGTGTTACATTTTGTATTTTTAATTTTATATATTAATATAAGAAAGCCTCTGCCCGGTTGAGGTGGATCCTCCTTCGAAGAATAACTTTTGACCAATAAACACAGCAAAAACAAAAATATGCAATCAGAGAGATCATTCGTATCTAGTGTTTGTATTTAAAACACAAGGGCATAAATACTCCTAATTACAGGTGTAAAAAATACATAGTTTATGAGGTTAAAGAAGTTTAGAGTTTCTACAAGGGTTTGGTTTCAAGGAGACATTGCCTTTAAGAGACTTTCAATTCTGAAGAGAAAACTTGTGAATTCAGAAAATAATTACAAACCCTAAGTAAAAAAGATACATATTTTAGAACTGGTCTGCTGGTTAATGTAAAGGTCCAGAGAGTTGCTTGGCAGAGTTGGCCATTGTAGATCCAAAAGTTTTATTTCTAAAATAAACCAAAATAAAATATCTAAAATATTTTTATTTTAGTTTATTTCTAAACTATTATCGATCTTGGAGAATTTTCAAGGTTCTGGAGTGTTGCTTGGCAGAGTTGGCCATTGTAGATCCCAAAGTTTGGTTTTCTGACATCGATCTTAGAGAATTTTCCAGTGGATAGAACCTATTAGGTACATATTGAAGTTGGCACCTTGCTCTATCGTATTACATATGTCTTAACTGCTAATTATTAAATAAACTCACAGGAATCTAGAAAGTTCTAGAAAGTTCAGCTGACTTGTTTTGACTTGAGGAAGCTCTGAGTTATACTTTACAGAGGGCATTAACCCAGTTGCCACCAAGTTGGCTACAGTTCTGCAAAGTGTTTCATCATCTTTTCTAATGCACATAGTTCATGTTAAAGAAGTGATACCAACGACTGCAGAGCATCATTGGAATAAAAAAAAGGTTCATCAACTTAATTTTCTATTAACGGATTTGCAACTCATTAATCTGTAACAGTCTAAGAACACTTAAGCAGTCATCAATTAGTGATACAGCCACCTTACAGTTGACAGATTATTAATCACAGACGTGATATTCTCAATTAACAAATGACACAGACAGGGAGCAGACCAAACGTGCTGATATGTGGTCTTATTTATAATAACCCTTACATTTACTCCTTATTAACAAAATATTGGAAGGAGGAGAGAGCGATGGAAAATGTATTGGATGTAAAACTTGAAGACCATGCAAAAATAATACTTTTGGATATTTATTTCAATTGTTGATGTAACATAGTATCAAATGTTGTCTCTTCACTAATGATAGAGTAGGTAGGAGAGTGGTGTTTAACTCATCGATTTCACTAGATAATGATGGGCCAATTCTTGGCAGCTTCTACTGCAGATTTCGGATGGTTAATTGATTCAATGAGAGTTTTCCACCCATTTAGTTATGCATTATGCAGGGCCAACTTAGCACTTCTTGCTGGAGGAAGATGTCAATGTTGACCCTTCATCAAGGAATAGTGATTACAAAGGTTGGATTGTTTTTAATAATATATGGTAAGATTCAGTGGATTTTCAGACTTTTGGAGATGCAAAAATGGGACATACCTCTTAATTTTATATAACATAGGAGCTATCAAATGATGCTTATTAAATGTCCCAGCATTGCAGATTACCTTTCCCGTGTCTTACTTCAAATGGACAGACAACCATTGTAGGTTGTCTATATATAAATATATTGTTGTATATATAAATGTCTACTACAATGTATGGGTGATTAACCATCATGGATTTACCATGAACTGGATCTTATGGATTTGTCACCAGTAAGAGGCCATGAACGTCCATGCTGGCCATCCAATATAAGGCATAGTATAAGAAATAATTATGTGTTTTGTGATTTTTTTGTAAAATCAAATAAATTCTAATGCCCTAGAGAGCAAAGTTGGCTCCACGATTTCTAGCCTCTTCCTAGGTGAAATATGGCCCCTCCTGCATGCATGTAGTTTCTAACATAGTCATAAAATTATCACCTAGGACAATGTCTAGTTTAGCTCTATGGTAGGTCCACCTCTGTTGATGGCCACAGAAATACTTAAACACCAGGCTACAATCCAGGGAGAAAAGGCATCATTAATAAAAGGCTGATAAACTCCTGATACATGTAAGCTCAGGCCTAGGGCTGACCAAAAAACAAATAAAACCCTCCTTAATTGTTATATGAAAGCAACTTCTCTTTAATTCAATGTGGGAGCTCCCCTGTCATCTATGAGAGAAGATGAGCTAATTAAGATTGGAGAACCTACCATTTCCTTCATATAATATACTCCTGTGATTTTAGCAATAGTTCATAAAACTTAATTTATTAACAGTGCTTTCGCCAGCTGATGCCAAAAGTCATGATGCAAAGAACAATATGAAGTCATTTGTTAACACACCGGGGACTGTTCTTCTGCAATTTCTTGATTGTCCTATTGTATGTTTCCTGCTCCTTGATATCGGCAAATAGTCTTTGAAGAAACACTCAAGAAAAAGAGGTGTATGGTTTCAAAACTGATACAGAAGAGATTTTCTCTCCCTGTTTATTTTATTCTTTGTATTTTTTAAATCACTTTTACAGAATGATTTTTGACCCAGCAGAACAATGCCTTTGTATGTGACATGATGATCATTCTCTTTACACCTGGGCAGGTTTTGTTATTAATTCAGAGAAACCCAACGTGACTACACAACAAACATAGCATTTGCCGGCAGATAACGACCATTTGGTTCATCTACTCTGCCCATTTTTCCTGATATCGAGACTCAGACCTGTATCAGTATCCCCTCTCCCTCTCTTCTTTTCACCAAGCTCTACAAGCTATCATCTAAGCTAGCTGTAGATGATTTAGATTCTTGTTATGATGTGAGAACCTCATTACACCTCTATTTGAAAAGTTACATTAGATACCCAAATATATACCTTGTATCATAAAAAAGTAAAGTCAGAGAATGTGGGTTATTTTATTATTTGCATTCTTTTATCTTCAAGAAACACCAGTCTTGTTAAGTTGAAATTCTACATCTCCCCAGGTCAATGAACCAGACTTATTTACCATATGGTAAAATATATACGGTAGCCTGGCCTCTCTTAGCTCTATTGACCCAATGCATGCGTGTTTTGCTGGATATTGAAACAGTTTCATCCTTTGGACAACAAATGTTCTTGATTCCTTACATCAAACTAATAAAATATTTTTTTATGGCTTGTGTAGATAAGCCTAGGCAGGCATGATGGAAGATTTCCAACCCTCAGGCAGAGGCAACAATACTTGCCCATCAACTGCGTTCCTACCCCATCCACCAGTATTTTTATGAAACATTATTGTTACTGGAACATAAATGTGACAGGTGCTTTTCCTGACTGTTCTGTTTATTATCCTTTGAACCTGTAATATTCAGCTAGCACACCGCAAGGAGAAAGGATTTTAATACCAGACCAGCTGTAGAACTTCCACATCGTTGTAGGTGATAATCAATATACAGATCGCGCCATTACTGCCGAAAAACAATTTTGTTCATAAGAAAATGTAATAACTCAATGTAGAAGATAGATCCACACAATGGATGCAATAAATAAAAGTATACATCATGACTTATTCTGGTCCAGGATCATTGTTAGCGCAATACCATTACCAGTGGAAACAAGATAAATGTTCTTCGGCCGTCCTTATAATTATTATTATTTATTGATTAATATAGTTCTATCATGTTCTGCTGCACTGTACTACGCGCAAGCAGGACTTAAGAAGTAGTGTATCATATAACAATTTGGATTTACAGAAAAAAGACATGAGGACAACCCTACTCTAAAGAGCTTACGATCTAGTAGCTAAGGGTGAGACAAAAATGCTTCCCAACAATGCAGTTTCTTTGGAGAGTTTGGTCCTTCAGCCATGTTCCTCCCTTTGTCTATGTCAGTAAGTTCAGAAGACACATGACCAAGGTGACCTGTTTGAAAAGCCTCACAAAATCCATCTGGTAACACAGCTGACTTAGTAACCTGTGTTACAAATTATGCTTTTTTAATGGAACCAAAGAGATGCAACACTTGCTAATTATAGAAACAGAATTTGTTGCAGATAACTGAGATTTGGTCTATTTTCTACACGTTATAACATCTGAAACTTTACTTGTCTTATATTCCGGATATCCTTCCGTATTACTGTCCCATTTTCCTCCATCACATCGGTTTACCCTATTCATCAATAGTGGAAGTGCCAATGTGTGCTCCGCTTATGTTCTGCTTGCATTCAATGTTTGTTCCACTTTACTTTATTATTAATGAATTATTGGCTGTTCTCAATCAAGTGTTCCTAATCAGGGCTGTTTAAATACTGGGCTTTCTCATTCAATTATTGCTTATTGTCCCGTTACTAGATTGGGCCTCCGGCTTTGATACTGGACACTGCTGATTTCTGGAACCCTTGACTTTTGATTTCTGCTTATTCTATATTTATAATATGGATTTTACGTTAAGTCTGTCTCAATTTCACATTTTTGGTAAGTATTCACGTATTCTGCTTTTTGTGTTACCCACACTGATTTGGTGGCTGATCTCTGTTGACATGTATATGTTGATCAATTTAGACTTGGTGTCTCCTGTTTTGAATACAGCATACAGGGTTCCTACATCCTATATTGCCCTGTTTACATACAAGTACTTATATTCAAGTGTAACACCCATGGATGTTCAATTCGTTGTTGTACTAATTTCCACTATTTCTACCGGAAGGATTTTTCACTTACCCACAGTCATCAAGTGAATAAGTACGTTTTTTGTAACACAACTTCTGAGAGAATACTTACATGGATATGATCATTTATCATGTGCAGAGGCGCAGGCAAAGTTGCAATTTTTTGAATAAACAAGCATAATATCCAGACACTACTTCGCTATTTTGAATATTACATCAATTAATCAATGTTGAAATAGTCTACTGCACAGAAAAGAGAGGGTAGAGTGGAGATAATCGTTGGTTTGTTTAAATGGCTTAACAAAAAAAAAATTATATTATAATTTTTTTCTACACTTACAACTCTTGTTATGATGAAAGGCCAACGCTCTCCTTACCTGGCATTGGTAGTCCATCAATTGGACAGCAATAAGCTGCCTTTCCACAGGATAACCAATGCACCCGCCAAGGGCAGACAGCTTACTTATATGATGACACCAAGGATTTGGTGAAAATATACAAACTTTGACATTAGGTAGGAAACCATGAGGCTTGTCTATTAATCTCCAACCATTAAAGGCTGCCTTGTACTATGACCCTGCTACTTAGTAGCTACCGAGCTGGTCCATTTGGTCAACCTGATCCTGCTAAATCTGCAATGGTTTTAGCAATAGACCTTAAATGGCTTTACAATAATTTAGAAAACAAACATATATACTGTTTTTAAAAATTGAATTTAAAGACCACAAGAACCCCAAGACAGATACAACACATTTTGTTCTTTCGTAAACATCCTCAAATAGACCTCGCAGCATCTCATGAAATATTGGCTTCACGGCTCATCAACTTGCCCGTTAGTGCCCCCAGGTGTTGCCTCTCTTGTGAACTCTAATAATCAAATGACCTGCAGTCATTTCGGGAGCTCAATGGCAAACACGGGCACATGACTGCAATTGATCTTTTTGCTACTGGATGGAGAAATACAATTTTTAGTATCTATTAATGGATTTGGGAGGAGGGAAAAAGCACCAAGGTGTCTTCATTTGATGACTTCTTGATGCCTCTTGACTTAAGACCAAAGCTAGGCTGATGTAAGAGGATTCTTCCATTCTATATAGAGTATAATTCAACTCCAGCCTTCTGATTGAACAAACAGCCCGGCCTTTCATCTTCCTGTAAGTTTTCTTCGTATACAAACACTCTTGAAAAACCAATCTACTCCTGAGTCTTCAAACGGACTGTGCCTCTGTATAGTGGTTTCCTTATAATGTTTCATGTACAGTATATTAAGATGTCCAAGCTGACTACCCAACTGTCAAACCAGAGATCAGCGATTATTGTTAGGAAGAAAACTTATTTCAGGAATTCCACTGCCAACATGAACAGAAAAGAAAAATAAAGCATATGTTAGACGACAAGATCACATTGGCTGTTCATCATATTGGCTGTCGATACAAGAGTCTACAGAGAGGTTGAAGGCATCTCATGCAAGATATTTAGCTCTGCTTCTCATGCCAGAGGAAGACAAATGTGTCATATAAATCTAAAGAATAACTGTATGGAAATCGAGAAGGTCAGGCATTGTTTGGAAAATAGATTGACTGGATGAAGTCTTTAGTTAAAGTTTTTTTTTTTATTTAGCCAACAAGTAGACTGAAGGTGACCAAACATTACCAAGTTTTTTTTAGGACTGATGTCTTAGTAAAGCTACACCAACCTAGATCGACCAAAAGAAGAGGGATTATCAACAAGTTAGTTGTACATGCTTAATATGACGAGTAAAATGGCTTCATGTTTAAAATTGTTTATTATTATTATATGTATTATATATTATATTATTTTTATAATTATTTTTATATTTTTATATTTACTTTCTCCTGTCTTATGACTTTATTTTAATATACTTCAGACCATGTTCTGACCACTTCATATACTGTCCTGATGATCGACATTAATGAACAAAAAATAGTAAGCTCCGTTACTTGGGAACTGGACAATAATGATATTATTGAGGAACCTCTTGGTCATGATTATGAGCTGTGAAGATCAGTTATTCTGATAAACCCCAGATTGCTTTTGAGTTGATTGAAGGATTATGTAAATACGTTGAAAATTGTTATCATAAATAGTGGAGATAAATGAGTCTCTTGAAAATTTACATCACAAGATTATTCTTATTTTTTTTTGCAAAAGTCAAGAAAAATAGGTTTTCATGAATATGGATACATCAAAGGTTTACAACCGAAAAAACAGTACATGCCTGGTTATCTCAAATTGGAAGGTTTTGCAATTTTGTGTTAGTTCTAAAACATTATCCCCTTTTTCCAGTGCCTGTAAGGCCTTTTTTTGATAACTTGATGCTCATTGCTAACTAAGTAACTTCCATCTAGCTGCCTAATTGACCATTGGCTATCTTGACTATATGTTCTCCCGCCATGACATTCAGTTATCCTGATGAAGCTGTCCTGCGTTTTGAACCCTATCTCCTGTTCTCAGGCTTTGGTGGGGACATTAACCTTAGTAGTGGTCATAGGTGAACATCTACCACCGATCCAGGCTACCAGCTCATTGGGGGTCCAACCACAACTGTATTGCTAGCAATATGAACCAAAAATATATTTAAAAAAACCCAATAAGATGTCTGTCTTCTGTCCTACTTCTGCCTTTTTTTCCCCATTGTTATAAAAGTATATTAACCCCTAAAACTACTCTGATAAGCAGAAATGAGATTTTATAAATACAGGGAGATTTGTGAATTATTTCCGGAATACATTTGACTGGTCTCTAATGAAAATCTGTTCGGAGCCAACACTGGTTTCACCCAGGGACTGATGAGCTAAGAGTTATACGTCTCGAGCTATCTTACACTTGTATTAAATATTTTTCACAGTTCCATGCTATGTTTTATTTTCACATTTTTATGAAAGCTATTTTATACCACGGGCTCTTATGGGCAAGATATACTGCCCATTGGATGTTGGTTGCAGCCTTCCATGCCACCCCTGTTCCCACTAAATGTAGCAAGAATAATGTATTCTTGGCAAAGCCACAATAAGTGACTCATTTGTAGCAGTATCTCAAGCATTAGTTATAAGGCACAGGAGCAGAGAGCTCAATCCCAAGGGATATCACTCATGGTTAGTGTATGAATAAAATCGTGCACACGTTATTATTAATACGTACCTATTTCTGCTGCGGGCAATTTGGGAGAGATTATTAATAATCTTTATTAATATTTGTATTATCCTACCTCATTAAACCAGGTGCCCCCAGATTACATAATATGCTAAACAATAAAAAAATATTAATTTAAATTTTAATGTATCCTCTTACTCAGTAGAAGGTCATTAATACATTTAAGAAAAAAAATGATTAAGTGCTGCTGAATGGATTGTCTGCATAATAATATGCTACTGAAACCCTTATTATGTATGGGAAAGATGGTGGCAACGACATGACTTGCCAAGAGATTTGTTAAATGCAGGAAAAGTATCGGTAGGGCCCGTTATGTAATAAAAAATGTTGGGGGTCCACTGAAAGCTTGGTCGAGGGCCATCCCTTGTACATATGTACGTACGTGTGTATGTATGTATATGTATGTATGTATGTATGTATGCTGCTTTGGGTTTTAATGACTACCTCTTGTAATACGTCATTGCACGCATGTGAAATTGGCAGATATATTATGGAACCTCCTTTTTTTAAACATGTATGGCTTCATAGGGGTCTACATACTTTTGAGTGTGGTCATAGGAGGGCATAGAACACGTGATGGAACTGCAGAAGAGGTAATCCTGGACTGGTTCTCTGGCACACTGGCAAATGCTCAGTGTGTGGCCTCTGGCTGGCTATGCCTGACGACATACTACGTAAGAATACAATGTGGCGTGTGGCTGTGCATATCCAGCTGGTTTCTGCACTTAGGTCATCAGGTGGCTGCCAGCCTTAAAGTGCTGGCGCCACCTGTTTTGTCGTCAGTCCGGCCGTGCCCAGGGGCTTTAGTCTTTGTTCTTTTATACATTTGACAATTACACAAGTAGGTGCTCAATGGACCTTGAGTAGCAAGTAGACTTAAGAACGGCTGTCATCACCAATCCAATTCTTCTGGCATGCTCAACATGTTAAATTCAGTATTAAGCCTCTATGGATGACTGGCTGGAGCCTCCTGTGGCTTGCATTGGTAATTTTCATGTATAACAGCAGATTCTCACATAGAGAAGCTTTATAAAATGAAAGACGTCTCCATGTCAATATTGTGGAGGTCTTTGCGTCTTTCTCTTGTGAGGTTCTTGCTCCTATAGAGTAGCAGGAATACGCTTCTGTATGTGTAAGAAGGTACGTGAGTATGCCTCCCACTAGGTAACTCAGCATGGGTGTAGGGGATGCAGAGTGTCAGTCACAGCTAGCCTTTATTCTTCAATGCATTTTGAATTTCTGTTATGAGTAGGCTATGTGCCATAGTGGAATATCTCATAGAGGTTCTGACCATAAACGTTGGGAAATGAGATATCTTGCTATGTAATGTCAGAAGATTGAATAAGCTTAAAATAACGCCATTCTGTTCCGCGTTCATTGTCACTGTGACAAACAGGAAGGTTAAGAACAACGGGAATTAGAATGCATGGTTCCTGACAGAGCTTTGTTGACAGAAGGAAATTCTCCTCGGTTGGTTGCCAGGTGTTGTCCTTCAAAGACTACATTGCAAAAGCATCTCCGTTCACAGCTGGGCCACTTGTTGTACCCAAACAACACTCATTGTGTTTATACAGGCTGAATACGCAGTTGTGTACTTAAAACTCACCTCGGCATCTCCAAGAGTCACAAATGGAATAAAGACAGAATGTCTTTACACGAGAACAATGAAGCACATTGTGTGCTTTCCTTTAACCCTTTCACATCTGTGCACGAGCTCTGAAGAGTGGCATTGAAAATTTGTGTAAAAGCATTTTAAGTGGGTATTTTGTATACGGAAGCCGATTCTTTGGCATAAAAGGGTCATGTTGCCATGCAGTAGCCTAACTTCAGAGTTGGAATAGGGGGGGATAATAACAAATACAAAAAGGCAATAATTCGGAGCTGCTTTGAAGAACACCTGTTTGTTTCAGAAAATACATTTTGTGCAGCTCTCAGTCCTGATGACGTCTGCATGTAGCAGCACAAATCAGTGTCTACAGAGACTAATAGTTTAAATTAATCTGTCGAAATGAAGGTAGCAGAGCTCGGCTATTGATCTGTAATTGCCACAGTGAAATTAGAAGTTACGGCTCTTATTATGTAGAGCATTTGCATTGCTGGTATTATACACACTCATCATTTGATGTCAGTTATCTTCTACTTTGCTGTAACAAAACACACTAATATTAAGCGTGAATAGAATAAGTCCTCTTTTTTTATTTTACCTGTGTACAATTTATAATGCACGTACTTCAATGCGTATAATCAAGGCATTCCATACAATGCATAGGCACTGCATGGTAAGGGTGACAATTTAACACAAACGGTTCTAACTCGTCACAGTATAGCTGAAAACTGTACCAAACTTGCCAGAACCTGTCTAAAAACAGTCCTAAAACCCATCCAGTGTCCTGATCATTCATAAAAGAAGCAAAGACGACCATTCCATGGGTGGAACACCATCTGGAATCACAACACTTACCATGCAGTGTTCTCAAATTTTTGGTGGCCCTTTCGAAGTTTGAAGTCAGAGGTTTTGTCTTATCCCATATTTGTGCTCTATGTTGAATGTACAAGATACATAGGTTGCCATTGTAACCCCAGCTATAGCATCATAATACAAATTCATGAAGACCATGAAGCCATCTGTTCCACCGTAAATAGACAGTGTTGGCCAGAGGGGGAGGCAAGAACATTGCCCTCCATGATCCTCAGGCCAGAAGAACAGTGATTGCCCCACACCCTTGTGGTGTGGATACTTCACTTGACCTTAGCCAAAAGGCCAAGAAGTAATAGACATTTAATATTCTACATAGAACTAACCAGGCACCATTTTTAGGTTCACCACGAGCATTCTCCCAAGCTCTGCCTATCATTGATTGGACCTCATACTTTTTCTTGACGTGACTGATTCCAGATCTACTGTAAGGGGTATACGGCGTGTACCATACTTTTATATTAAAGGTGCTTTTAAACTTAGCCAGGTCTTAATGATCTATCTAGTCCAGAGTATGCAGGATATAGAGAAATGGTATTGCGCCAAAATGAAACCTGTATTTTAAAACAAAGCAATTTAACAGCGATCCGTTATTAGAAACAATCCGCGCAATATTATTCACCTTTTCTTAGATCTTCAAATATTTTTGTCTACTAAAAACTCACGGTAAACTGTGAAAGGGAATGCATTAGTAACAGAAAGCTCGTATTGAGATTTCTTGATGTAATTATATATAGCTACAAAAGACATGATTCTTCAATTTTCTTAAAAGGCAGCTCTATTACGCTGACAGTGCTGCCTCAAAGGGATGCCATGGAGGGAGCACCAGAGAGACTGATGAAAAATTGTTATGTTTGAAAATTTTGGTCTTTTCAAACCAATAAAGTGATATCTTTAATTGGTCTGTAGGTGAGCACCTGTGATGTTTAAAAGAGACAAAAAAGTTTTAGCATTTAAAGTATTTAGCATTGTAGTAATTATGATGAGCATACTTGGGAACATGTAAGGATAGGCTACTTGGTGCGCTCCTGCTTTGGGGGGGTGGTTTCATGTAGAGGCGGGGCTATCTGCATGAGGGGCGGGGATAGTTATGCAAAGAGGCAGGGCTAGTCACGTGAGGGGAAAGAGTAGCGACACATGGAGGTGGAGCTTGTCCCATATAGTCTTGAATTTGATGGCAGTAGGAGGTGAGTGATCCGGAGATCCAGGGAAGTAGCACCTCCACCCGAGACTCTGTGTCCAACTCGAAGCGTTCCAGATATTATGATGAGACGTTAGATTATCCATGTTTACCATGCAAGCTAAAAATAACATTGTTATTTATAGATATTGGTTTTTTACTGCATTTTATTGGAAGGCTATTCTTTTTAATTGCGGGGTCATGTTTTGATTTGTGAGGATGTCTTAAAGCCAGTTTCTTGGGTCATGAAATTGAACAAATTGAATCATAAATACAAAAAAAAATCTTTTTACAGGTTTGAGCCTTTGCGTTATGTTTGCCCTCTCAACAAGATATGCTCATGCATACCTAATATACAAGAAATAAAGAGCAATGAAGGGTTTTGGTCATAAAAAGGGACTTGGGAGGTAGCTAATGTTTCAAGTGCACCCACAAGCTTATTTTTATATCTAAATAGGTAGGTAGGCGTAGTCAGTATAGAATATTTATTATCTAAACGAAACTTAACTAAACTGAACACAGTTAGTAACAAATATGACAATCCCGGAGATACAAGCTCTCTTAGAATCCCTATGTAAATAAAGGATATTGAAGATGCCGTTAGGAATATTGTTCCAGTAAGAGGTATAAAATCATTCTCTATGTCATTATCTGTCTTGATGATATAATCCTTTTGCCAAATCTCAGAGTACAATTTATTTACTTCTAAGAGTCTCACTTTAGCTTTGTTTCTAATCTTCAGATCCGCTTTAGAACATAATTTCCAGTTCTAAAAGGAGGGCAACTTGCTGCGACTGTCCTTGCTAATTGTATGATTGGCTTTGAAAGTCAAATCCTGCTATCTTGGTGTTGCGTTGCAGCTGATGGAACAAACACGACAGAAACCTTTTGCCAACCGATGGAAATACTACCAAATGTGGCTGAGGCTGATGTGAGTTGTAACTAACCCCTACATGGGCTGCCGTCACACATAAAAACCTTATGCAGCTGTTAAGGAACCCCAATCACAGAATGCTGTGGCCAGCGGCTAGATGTGCCCGGCTGCACGAAGGAGATGACCAAATCTTTTCGGCCTATTTGGTTATTTTATAATTACTAAGAAATGTATGGATTTATAGAAAATAGTTTAGAACTAATTTCTAATAGCAAAACAAAATGAGAATTGCAATTCATTAATATATTAAGGGAATATGTGGAGCTGCCTGGTTTGCAAAAAGATCTCAAAAGACGGAAGCGGAAATCCGTAGGTTCGCCGTCAGGGGTTAAGGGGCCGTGCGAATGACTCTATTGGTTGTCTGCAGGGTCCTCCTCTGGCATCAACCAATTGATTGATGCCAGAGGAGGACCTTGCAGGTGACCAATAGGCTCACTCGCACGGCCTTTTTAACTCCTGACGTCGAACCTACGGATTTACGCTCCTGTCAACCCCTGCAATGCTGCGTTAGATAACGGGAGCGGAAATAACTTGGCCGTCAGGGGTTAACTTGGTGCAACTTGGCCGGAAGAGACCACCGGTCTCCCTGCTCCAACAGTTAAAAGTCCATACAAACGACCAATAAAGTCTCTTGTACGGACCTTTAACTGTTGAATCAGGGATTTCCGCTCCCGTTAACCCCTGCGATGCTGCGTAGATAAGGTCGGCTAGATGGGGAAGGGACCAGGGAAATTAGTAAACGAAGATGAAGATGAACACAAAGATTCTTCGTGTTGTGTCTTCGTCTTCATGCTGCCGCCATGTTCGTATGTTCGGTATTCAGGCTGAACATCAAAAATGCACCCTTAGTGTTCGTTTCCATGTTCTCCCGAATACGAATGCACAAGTCTAGTTTCTACCCAGTGATAAAACAATCCTGATACTAGCTGAGGTTTCCAGTCTGGGCTGTATCATCTGAAATGGAAGAGTTTATAACATCAGATGGGTGCTATGGGCTGGTAAAGATTTGTGCGTCGTATTGGAAGCAACAGGAAAGAGCAATTCTTGGTGGCAGCTGCTTTATGAGTCAGTTTTCAAGAGACTCATGATAATAAAACGGGAAAATGCACATGTCCGATCTGCCGCGACGCACATATGTGACTTGATATAAGTTACGTGGATGACTAGTGCTCGATGCTGACAGTGTACGGGTCAGAGGACGCAGCTCTACGTGCCCAGCGGACTCGCAAGCACCAAACCAATTGCAGGGAGCTGCCAAACACATTCGCCTTCACGTACAGAAACACGCCAGTATAGTAAAATGAGTTGGGATTGGTACTCACACTTACCTGGGAATTGCATTATTAACCCCTTAATAGCCTGTCAACAAAATGTATAGCTTGCGGAAAGAAGCGAAAGGTGATAGAAACATTTAAATACTTAAAATGATTTAACTAGTTAGGTACTGGAGGAGAAATGTTAGAACAGATTGTCATAATGTAACACTAGAGGGTTAGAGGTGTAGATGTAATGTAAGGAAGATTTACTTTACTGAGGTGGTGGTAGAGGAATGAAACAGCCTCTCATCAGAAGTGGTAGAGGATAATACATCGAGGGAATTTAAACATATATGGGATAGATATATGGCTCCTGAATCTAAGACAGGACTGATTAAGGTCAGACTCTTTACATCAGAAAAACAGGCGGACTCAATGAGCTGAATGGCTCTGAACCTGCCATAAAATTCTATGCTTCTGTGCATCTATTTTATTGTTCTAATAACGATTTATAACAATTTTATTGTTTATTGCTCTAATAACGATCCGTCCAAATTAATTACTTCCCGGGAGGGAATTCTGAAATACGCTACCTGTCTTTAAGCAGGGATTTCATCTGTGATATATCAGTAAGAAAAGCTTCAATCGGGGGTGCGCCAATGTCTTTCAATCAGGTTTTAACTGGGTAAAAATCCAAGGGTCAGACCCTTACAGTTCTACTAAACATACAGAATGTATATATATATATATAATAGTGATGTGGTACTCAGACTCTATGCAAACTATTAAAACAATAATTCTATATTCATGGCCCCTTCCTACTCTCCAGACAGCACCGACTTTCAGAATATTCTGTTTCAGAGGAAATGTTTGTAACTTGTGGAAACTTGATGAACTTGCATTTCCAGTGAGCCTCCATCAATACGCTTTTTCTATGCATTTTGTATCAACCTTGATTTAGGTCATCAGCTGATAACTGCATTTTTAACTGAGAATGATCACTTCTGGGCTCCTTTATGGCCAGCCTTAAAATAAATCACGTTTCAATATCTTGACTTCTACATAATTTCATGTTTTCTCGGATTCCCAGCTGTTTGATATCCAGCGCAAGCATACATTAAATGCTAAATATTATATTTCCTGGCCACTGAGTATTATTTTTTTAGCAGCCCCGGGATAGTTTTAGATGTTCAGTATTAGCATTTTGCCCGGTTTATCATTAAATGCAACATATCCTATTAAAGCATCACGCAATTAATCGAAACGATTCACAGAGAAGACCAAAATGTCACATTTTTATAGAACAATCTGCATTTTTGATTTAATGAGCATTTTTTTTGTCAAAACACAGTGTAGATTTCTGTTCTTGGTGCTATCAGTTACACTAAATTCATTTTTTTTATATCGGATCTATTGCTTTGGCAAAAGTATCTAATCTGAACATTTGGAGTGATTGGGGTGGCGATAGGTATGATAATGTGCTAACCTGTTCAAAATGTAAAGAGTTAAATTGTGACAAGTTATCTTATAATTCTAGAGCGTTACTCTCGAATTCCGTACCAATTGGAACACAAGCCCTGATTGCGGAGACAGGGTAAGACACTAATTAACCAGTTTCCTTTGGCAGATTCTATTCTAAATGTTCAGCACTCTGTAAGAATGAAAAAACGCACTCATTAGCCACATAAACTTACTTTGACAATCTTCATATTCCTCATTAATAATCTGCATTTTACCGAATTCAAAAGACGCATGAATCACTTGCTGTTGGGTTGTTTCATCAGCGGAATCCATGATGAAAAGTGACACTGTCATTTACCATGTGACTCAACACAGGTAGAGATGACTACGTCCTATTTATTAATAATCTAGAGTTATGGCTTACCCAGTCGTGCCCTACCGAGCTGTCAGATAGGGGAGTCTCAGGGTTTGACCCTGAGTCTCAGAGTGGAAGGGCAGATTCTCCGGGTCACACAGTCAGTTCCTTCCTATTTTGAATTGACGTACTATTCCATATATTCACCTATGCTAACATTTCTATTTTTATTTATATATTCATGGCCAGACTGGGGATATTGACATAAGTGTGGCTAAGGGCTGCATATGACCGGCCTCACGCTACGTTTTCACGGTCATGTAGCGTACAGGCAGGCAAATCCAACCAGCGGCTCCCTGATCTGGTCAGGTGAGTATGGGGCACAGTTGGCCAGCTACCCGCATACCGTATACCGGTATATACCGTATATATATATGTGTATTATATGAAAAATAAAGTGGGTAGTTCAATAATAAAAAACATAAAACATTTTATTACTTATCTTATAATAAGAGGTAAAATCAGTAAGACATTATATCTGTTTTCATTCTCAATTTACTGGGTGGCATTGGCATGAATGTAACTATATTTACAAGCAATTAAGAACAATTACACATTATATTTTGGCCAAAGCTCGTACGCTTACCTGTAACTTTAACGCACCCGATGGGTAGGATGAAAACGCTGTGCTTCGGTGGCAGGATAAAGGCTTTGTAAAGGGTACATCCCAATGTTAAATATACAGAGATAATGCAGGTATCATAAACAGTTTATTGCAAAAAAACATAGTTATGGTTAATCTTCAACCTCTTTAATGTCTATCAGCAAAACTCGGGATGCAGTTACTATAGCAACAGAATCCTGTAAAACTGTTTGTAGAATTTTCCAAATTTGAAGTTACATGTAATGTGCGCCTGTCAGCAACGATAACACGGCGGCTCCTTGTACAGGACAGAATTTCATCCAAACAATTTGATGAGCATTTTGCCAACACATACGGTGCGAAAGTTATTTTAGCTTTTATCTGTATATCACCTAAATAAAGTACGCAAAAAGATGGAGAAATCTATGCTGAAAATGGGAGCCAGGCTGATTTTTTAGGATCAAAGAGGGGTGGATCGTCTATAGAACAGGACCGTAAGATAAGAGCCAACAGTGAGCCAAAGTTCAAGAAGCATACCTAACCAACTAATGGTGTCCTGTCCTGGCTTTGGTAGAATGCAATGTATATGAATCCGTGTACTGTAATGGATTAAAGAGAATTGTGGATGTGCTGCATGCACACAGGTTCCCATTGCTTGACCAAGTTCTTCCGGCGGGGAGAGACTTTAGTAAGAAAGGAGGTGGTCTAAAAGGTCCCCTTCCTTTCCGTCTATGGGTCTTCATGCCATTTCAAGACTTATGGGTCTGGAGGACAAATCTGGTTCATGTTGGGGATGGCCCGGCTAGGATCTGCTTGGCTTGTCATTGTCAAGCAATGTTGTTGGCTTGTCCACGTCTTAGGAACGTCTTTACTTTAACCAATTTTATGTCTGTTAACATTAGAAATGGTGTTTATCGATTGAAGATCCATTACTCATCGTCTTTTATCGCGATGATAGAATGATTATTAACACAAGAGTTGAGATTCTCATGCTAGCAAGTACTTAACACCAACAACACTAGTTATAAGAGCACACTGTTTTATACATGACCAGCACAGGGATGCACATTTTGTGCTGGCTTCATATCAGGCTTACATTAGATAAAATGTTCATTTTGGAGAAAGGACATCGTTTATCCTTTCCGATAAAGCCTTTAGAATGTAAAACACTGCAGGCGGAATATTTTCCTGTGGATGATACACAAAGAGCTACCTTTGCCTGAACCTTAAGATCTTCTGGTTGGAGTTTAAAGACGGTGGTGCCTCCCAAGGGCTGTTCTACTTATTTAACTATCTGTGTTGGATGTGTCGTAAGGCTTTGAACTCCGCTCATCTGCATTCCGAGGACTGCAGGTAACATTTAGTACAGAGAGCGTTCTGACTTCGGCTTCGTTTCACGTGTTTTATTTCCCCCTTTTAAGCTCAAATGGCAGCTGTTTAAAAATCCCAAAAGGACACAGAAAGTTTAGCCCCTGGGGCAGCTGGTAAGCGCTGGTGGAATAAAGGCTTTTAACATTATCTTAATCAGCTGTCAATAACAGAAAACTGAAATCTAGGCAACAGATGAAGTTTGCTGTAACATATTAGCCCAGTGCCATGTTGTCAATATACAATGGTTTGAAAACTGTTGTATACCAGCTAGATAGATAACAGTTTGGGTTTAAAAGAAAGACTTTATCTTTAACCCATAAGGCATTTTCACAATCTGAGTAACACAATGTATAACACAAATGGGGTCTGCATAACACATTGAAGTTAAGTAATGGTATGATCCATACACATAAGAAATAATAACCAAGGACTGGAATGCCAGGTAGAGTCCACATCCATAGGAAACTAAAGAACTGAGATTAACTATGATTAAATATGATTCATTTAATTAATTATATACCATCATAGATTGTTAATTTGTCAAAATGGAGAAGCCATTTCAAGTCCCTTTCAACACGTTCTTCTTGGTATGTAGGATATCCATGTCCAATCATGGCATGAGGACTTGTGTTATGGTGGCTACCGAACAGAAGACATATTGTACAATCCAAAACATGGTATAATATGATGTACTCACTTCTAATCATCCCCTAAAAAAGCATCTGTGACCTACAGGTGGGTGTAAATGTTTTTTTGGGTCAATTTCCAAAAAGGTAGATTTTTTGTTTTGTTTTTGGGATATAAAAGTTAATTTTAGAACCTGAAATGTGGTACAGAGCATGTTAAATCGGTGGGTATATACAGAAAGAGCGTTAGAACTTTTACGTTAACACGGTAAGCATAGTTTGATCCATGCATCTGCCTGTAGGTGCCGAGTTATAAGACCAGTCCAGTGGACCAAAACTTCCCTAAAAATCCCCCCCCTGTCCTTTCTCTCCTTGGCACTATCTAAAAAGGTGATTTTCTCTCATTGGCGATGGTTTCTATTTAGGCTGTAATTTTATTTATTTATTTATTCTTCCTAAATGGCATCTATAAAGTTTCGCTGGCAGCCAGGAATCCGGGCCAAGATTTCCCGTGTGTGGAGATTAGTATGCAGTCCACAGCCATCGTACTCCTGAGCGGAAACTCAAACATTCCCGAGGCAATCTGTATAAATATTCACAAGCTAAAGGAGCCGTAAAAACTAACGCTAGGGCAGATATTTATACCAATATATTCTTTGTGCGTTTCAAAGGAGAATGGACAACAGTCACGGTTGGCGAAGTATGATGAGTGTTTTAGCTTAGCAAAGGTTGCAGGGATGCTGCTAGCCGTACGAGGGGTGTTTTAGCAATCACGGTGAATGTCTTGCAGGGGTCTCCAACCTTTAAATAAAATATTTAATAAAACCATTTATAATTAGTAGACATGCTGATACCCCGTAAGCAAAAAAACTGTGCAATGCAAAACGTCAGCTCTGGCTAGTACTGCCCTTTGATGTCCGTGGTCCGGCTGGGAAATTGCAGGCCAGAGAAAATTTGGCACTAAGGGCACTTAACTTACTTACAAGCGAACTAATCACCGTTGGAAAAAAAATCATTAAAAATCCCAAGTTATGCATTTTTTGTTTTTTTTTAATTGTTTTTCATTCACCATCACTCCCTTCAGACACAGTGCATGCTGGTAAGGGTGAGAGCCACTCAGGATTAGCCACGGAACTATGAGAAGTTTACAATTTACCTGTTGGAGTTCCCTGAACTATTGCGAAAGTCATACCCATTCTGGGGCGAGCCACTGTGTAGGAAGCATGTATGCTGAGTTTATTTATCTCAGACCAATCTCTGGGAATTCTTTTCTGGCTACAAATTCCTTAGCGGAATGACATGGAAGGGGATCCTTAGCACAATTCTGTTTGTGATCCCCTGGTTTGCACTTTATCATAGAAGTCAACAAGAATGCTTGAAGGCGTCTAGAGGGTTCCGCTAGTGGAGAAAGCAATAATTCTAGCCCTCCATTGCACCCTTGTGGTGCAATTTATGACATCATATCAAGCACCTTTACTGGACAGAACACTAAGACCCCTTGACAAAGTTATGTTAAGGACTGCGTTTGTCTTTTTCCAGGACCCTCTCTTGAAGAGCCACCATCAATCATCCTTATAAAGGCACCTTGCATCATTCAAGTAAGCAGAGGTTAATAGGAGTAATAGTCTACTGCCCCCTCATTTATTGGGGATACCAGTGCTTCAACCTTTGATATTACCTTGTGTAACATAGCTAGTCTTATTTTGTTGGTGACATCAATGCCATATACATAAGTTACACGTTCTTCTGGATTGGAAGGTGGTGCTGGTATAATTCAGGCCAGCTGTGCACCATAAGGTGTTAAACATCTCTCTGTGTTTGTACATTCATTCTTGAACAGTAGTCGGTCTATTTGTATCCAGCGAGATGCAATAACATGTCATATATTATCCATCAGTGTCAACAAGGTCATCATTTTATCATCACTGCCACCATCAGTGATATGATACATCCTATCCTTCCTGGATGCACATTATTGCACCTTATTAGTGTGTGTCTTTTGTAACACTTGTTTATTTTACCACTGAGTGCACAATGTACCCTTTCATAGAAAAGTTTTATGCTGCAAGATTGTTGTGTATTGGGTATGTGATGTGTTTACAGAAATCCGTGAACATTTATGGTTAAAGGATTCAGAATCTGCTTGGATTCCAGAATCACGGATTTTATTTCCCTTTGTATGAGTTTTAGGAAATCTCTGGTATTCCAGTTGACGATGACTTCCATCATGTCTGAAGGGGTACGATATGTTTATACATTGATTAAATTCTTATGTCCAAGGCTGTCTCCCTCACAGCTCCAATGGTGTGGGGGGGGGTAATGCATTATATGATCATATGGTCCCAGCTTTCATAAATTCCTATAATAACATGGGGCAGCTATGTCACTCTCTCTCTATATATATATTATCACCGTTAGTCCTGGAAAATAACTGTGAATGTCATATTCATCCACATAATTAGGGTTGGGAATGCTGCACGAAACTCCTGCCAGCTCCTTTCATATCCATGTCCTGCTATTGTGATGGGTTAGTCACCTTAATGACACATCCCCGTGTAATTGGGCAAGTAGAAGAAGAACAGGTAAGTGTTAATTAGGCTTACCTTGTGAGATCTGGAGTAGGCGATGATTACTGTCATTCTCAGCTGATCAGTTGAAGGAAATAGTGACAAATGCAATGCCCCCCCTTACCACAAACATATGGAAGGAAGATTATATTATCAATCACTCGATATCTAAAAGTTGATTCAATTAAATGTAACATACCATATAGTGTATGTAAAGATGATGTGCTATCGGCTCTAACTGCTGTTCAATTGCTTGGATTAACGATGGCTAATGTTTAAAACGTTTACCCGTCATATGCTAAAAGCCGATATGGGAAATAAATGGTATCAGTTGATGTTGGGTTCACAAATATTGTACATTAGCCACCCAACTTGTGTCTTAAGATTCCTTATTTCTAGCAGTACTAATTAAAAGTAGAAGCAAATTTGCATGACTCAAGACTACACAGGGGTGGTTCTTCTTGATAGAAGGAGAATTCTTGGTTGATTTGTATATGAGTTTATTGTTTGTTGTGTTATTTTATAAATTGTGTGATATCACTGACATCCCGTAGACTCTGAAGTCCATCAAAGGAAAGACAGTAAATAATTCCGTCAACTGTTACTCCTGCAAATTTATCCCTAAGTGGGACTGAATCATCAGCCTGGGATGACTGGGTATCCCTGTTCTCAATAATCACACAGCTGCCAAACTACCTTTGCAGGCTCCATCATTAACCCTGTTATTCTACATCTGTCTCACCTTTAAATCTTCAACTTTAAAGCAGTCATACTGTTTCAGATGATGTCATCTGAACAAAGTATGGTGCCCTGAAGCTTTACTGCATTACGCAGTGTATATATCCCATGGTCTATATGTGTTGCTGATCAAATTGATAGCCAATACAGCCACATAAAGTATCAGGATAAGTAACACTAAGAAACTATGTTCCATGTCAGCGTGACATATTGGACCACCCGGTGGAAATAAATGAGATTTTGGGAACATCTGCAGAGAGATTTATTCAAAGTCCGTAATCCGCGTGCAGCACTTTAGGAACAGAGACGACTTGGGACCTGTGTTTTGGATTAACTTGAAAATATAATGACATATGGAACAAATTAACACAGATATGGCGAATTCCACCATGAATGTCCAGAGACCCAATTAGTATTCCTTCTCAGAGATACGGAATTTAAGATCAGTCCAAGACGCGGTGGCCATTTTCATCACTGGCCAGAGGAAATTTGGATCACTCTGGAGAGGCATTACAGCCCCTTGATCAGTTTGTGGCGCTGCTATAACGTTCTGGTTTCCAAAAATGTATCACAAATGTAAGGGTCATTTTGTAGAAGAACAATTAGAGTCTGCATCCGTGTCCAGATAACGCAACGTTTGGTATCAGTGCCCAAAATATTCATTAATATTCAGGATCTGTGCCCAGAAATAATGATATTGGGGCATGGAGTTACTGCTTATCCAAAAATGAGCTAGACAGCAAATAATGTCATTAGTGCCTAAAGATACGGTTACATCGGGAACCAGCGATATTGCAATATTATATATATATATAGTGATATATAGGAAATAAGTATCGCAGTGTTGTGCAGTCCCAAAAGAAAAGTGGCCATTTGAATTTTTGGGAGCTTCCAGGGGTTTAGGATGTCTTTTAACTGTGCATGTAAGCAAACGATTAAATGTGCTTATACACCTACTCGGCTGAATTCGAAACTATTGTACACTTTAATCATACAAAGGTTTGTCTCATTTTGATGAGAATTTTGATGGAAACATTTAAGGTTCATTTGACACAAAAATAGGTTGTTGTCATAGGAACTGAAAATGCTTTTTAAACTTTTTCTGTGTTGTTTAAAAGGGACTAATAAAAAGGACAGATGGACTAAAGTGTATTATGTATAACCCTGAAAACCTGCAGCGTCAGTTCTCTCAGAGCGAAGTAACACATCCCAAATAATTTTGATGATCGTGACAAACCGTTAATTGCTAAATTGGTAGATATAGATCAGACAGTTCCAAGCATTATAACAATGAATAAAGCCGCAGATCTCTTGTATTCATACAATGAACCCGGCAGCACCAATGTTCAGTCTATGAAGGTCAACACAATTCACTACTGAGTTCAACTAAAACATGAAACTCTTGTTTCCCATCCCATATGGAGCAATAGGTGCCGTTGGTCAACTCAGTGGCGTAAGAAAAAAAGCCAGGGCCCTCCTGCAAGACTTACAGTGGGAGCCCCCATGCTCCTCTTACACGCACACACAAAGTGACATGCTTACACACACTAACGTACTTACTGTCACACAAACATATTTACACATACATAGTAAAACACACACTTCTACCTCTATTGGCTGCGGAAGGGAGAGTCCGGTAGCATACTTACACACTAACATACTTCCGCACACATATTCAAAGTAACATGCTTACAGACACACAGTAACATATGTACACACACACAGTAACACAAAGTGACATACATACAGACACAGTAACACACACAGTAACACGCACAGTAACATACTTACGCGTACACACACAGTTACACAGTAACATAGTTACACACACAGTAACCCATTTGCCCACACTACACACACTAGCTCAAACACAGTAACAAACTTATACAGCAACACACTTACACATACAGTAACACCATTATACACACACTCTCACACACATACTTAAACAAAGTAATACACTTCTCCCATGCTGACTGTGTCTGAGCGCCGAGAAATGACATCATATCCCTGTGCTGGGACTGAGGGAGGGCATCATTGCTCTCTCTTGACAATTATACCCTTCCTACAAATCTTGTTTTTAACATTTTCATTAACCTTGAGGGCACCTGTCATCGCTAAGTGTAGGAGTAATGTAAATCCAGAACTTAAGTTTACAATAGCTGGGGTGGTAAAGATTAGCCACTGCTAACTACCCCAGTCTACAAGTCCTATGGTGTTCAGGCAACCATTGCTGACTAAATCCTAGGAGCTGCAGTAAACAACCAAAAAGTTAGTGTGTCATGTAGGCCACAAGAACCCCAGTCTAAGAATCATGAGATGTGCATTCAATAGCAGCTGCAGTACCAATCCATAATGATATAAAAGCTAACCTTTGGTATTCCCGTTGTTGAGTAACCACTTTTACATGACGCTTAACATGCCAGACTGGGTGAGAGTCGTGAGAAACGTAGTCTCAACAGCTGGAGTATCAACTCGTCCTAATCGCAATACATGTTTGAAACTCTTACCAGGTGGGACTCTGTGCCTGTGAAGGAGCAGCTGTCAGAGTGAAAGGGAGCAGACCAGCTAGAGGGAGAAGAAGAGCGCAAACACACTGCGGATCCTGACCTGCCGCTGGTACATATGTATTTGAGGCGTTGTGCCAGAAGGTCAGTATGCACCAGATCTTAACATTTCTGCGATATATTTTATTCATATCACCTTCATTCAATCCATTTGTCACCAGCTTGATGTTTCAAGTTTGCTCTCATTGGTTTTAATACTTAATGTTTTTTTTTTGTTTGAGAATTTTTTTTTTTCAGAGCACTTTAAAGAGTTCGTAAAAGCTCTGGGAAAGGTGCCAGATATTTAGATACATGGTATCAATTCCTACTTCAGGCCTTATTTAACAGATTCTAGATACTTAGCATTAATGTAGACTTCATGCCTAGCAATATTTTATAGACACAAAGTATCTTTGATGGTGGTTGATGTTATTTATTATAATGTTAGAATTAAAGTTTGTGTTTTCTATTAGCTCAGTGTCTCTATTTTGCAACTGTAAGTGTATTTTTACCAAAAATGTTTAGTGAGAGCAATTCAGGTGGAACATCTTATCTTATCCCCATAGCAACATGTGAAACTTTTTGGTTGCTATGGTGAGAGAACCACCCCAAAACCACCCAAAGTGCCCCAGACTATATTGTCTCACTTCCATTATTAAAGCAAAATGGGAAAACAAAGATAAAACTATTAAATACTTCTACCATAGGCATATAGGCACGTATAAAGCCACAATTTGCATTCACTTGGTAAACTGAACAATCTTGATCAGATATCTGATATAGTGACATTTTGGATTAATCACCAGGAGGTACTTTGACATTTTGGGTCAGAGCCCATTGATCAATACACAGAGATCAGAGATTAGTGCTCGTGCAGAAAGTCATATTTTGGATCCGGTGGGAGATCTGAAATCGGTATTGAAGTGTGACATAAATTAGCTGTGAAATCCAAGATCAGTAAACAAAAACCTTGTGATATTCAAGGTCATGGCTGACGGGAACAATAATATTCGGCATCAACTTTCATGTATGTGTTAAAAATTCAAGCTCAGCTTTTTGGGGAGTTCTTGTGCACAGAGTTATAATGGCATTTAAGATTAGAGCTCACCCATGCCTGTAGGTTCTAGAGCTACGCTACATATTACATACGTGTACATAGTCATAGACGCAGGGCTCATGGTTGATAAAATGTCTGGTAGAACACCCGTTAAGTGCTTCATAGAGCGTTTGCTTTTTCATCTACATTATTCACCTAGAATGCATGACTGTTTCTTGAATGAATGGATCCTTATTTGTCCTTTCAGATTCTGCTTGCTTGCTTGCCAGATACCCGAACCGTCCCCATAGAATAGCCATAGCCAAGTTATGTCAAGCTGGCAGACACGGCACGCAGATTCATTTGTGCTGTGTGATGCGCCACTTATTTTACCTTTCCCTTGGCTATATAGTATTTCTCTGTCCCATTCCTCAGCGTAGGGTCACTGGTCATCTCTTTGTGAAGGAAAGAATGAGCATTTGGCAGGAAGTGGAGTCTGGATGAGGGGTGGATAATTATCGTCTGGTTTGCGGATCTGGTTGTGACTAATCACAATCTGTAGTGAAGGGAGTGTGCCAAAAATTTAGGTTGGATTTGAGGAAGAACATGAACTAAAAGAGACAGACAGCATTAGATGGAGAACACGTTTATCAATGATCGCAGGAGCGCTAGATCTTATGGCTGAAATGATTTATCGCTATATTTCAAAGTTTGGGTTAAAGATAGTTTGCAGGGTCCATAGGTCCTGGTATGATCATAAATGAAGCTTGGAGATCTTGTCCATCTCCAAACATAATGGAAATCGCATTTCCATGTCTCCATAAAGTTTACATCACAGGCAAGAGACCTGTTAGGCTGCTGGTAGACCTTTTGTGGTCAGTTGGTCACATGGTTTATGTTATTTACAAATGCAATCATTTCTAAGAAGCTTCAAAACAAACAGGAATGAGCGGATAAATAAATAGCTTACTATTTTGCCAGTTTTTTTTTATTTTGCTTTTTTTCCACCTCATTTGTTTTACTTTACATGTGTTTATTTTCTGCTCCTCTTGCTCGGAGCTGTTTATCTGAGCCCAGAATGATCCGCTTTCCAGTAACCCCCGTGTGTCTGGTCCAAAATATCTCACATTCATCGTAATAATAAACTTGCAGATCCCAAGCCCTGGAAGGATTTTTTTTTTAAAAAATTCATTACAAGTCCTCATAACAGTAAAAAAATGCAGACATCATCAATGGCATGTTTCATCTTATTCTCTGAATCTCAAATATCAAGACAGAAATTCATCAAAGAAAGATAAAATGAGGCAGCACGGACACGATTCCTATTCTAGGTTCATAATATGTCCAGCAGAAGGGTTCTGTTTTACTCAGATTTGCATATTCTCTCCAGTTTTCTTTTGAGGGCAAAAAAGGATTTTATTTTCAAATTCTAGCACAGATTATATTATGAAAAATAATCACATTTAAAACCATAATTTTCCTACCCCTAAAATTATTTAAATCATTATTTGTTGTTTGAATTGATCAAAGAGCAGGAGTTTCTGGCAATCTTGTTGGTCAGCTGCCAGCTAACTTAATAAACAGGGTCCTGACTTATGCGGCAAGTGTTATCTGACTGTTTTGGGCTATATTTTTGCATGAATTTTTATGTATTTATTATTATTTTTTTGTTATTTTTACCAGCATGGGTATGAGCTGTTAGGATTTTATGTGCTCCTTACGCCTCTCAGTGATGTGCCTGGGCCGCAGTTTTTAGGGACAACAAACGGGGTCCTCCCAAGAAGTATTAACTGATGGCTAATGAATTCAACATAAACTTAAAACGTTAGAAATAATTTCTTGGTTGTGCCAGACAGTGAAATAATTATCTACCCATCAGCAGGTAACCAACTGAATTAATTTAATCCCTTGAGGACAATGGGCCCATTGAAAACAATGCATTTTGTCATTAAGGGGTTAAAAGAGAAAAACATCTATTGCTGAATGATCTGAACGGTCTGTATGTGAATGGCTTTATTGTTAGGATGTGCTATGAAAACGCACAGGGATTTTAGAAACATTCACTGCAGTCGCTCAGCAAACAACAGTTTTCCTTTATTCTCTTATACCGTGACCTAAAATTACATAGATTGTGTAGCTGGCACAAGAAAACATATACATTCTGTACATTGTTTACGCAACTTTCTTATGCCTGCCTATGAATTCTGAGCTTCTATGTGTCGGTTTGTATTTTATTTTTAATTCTTCCAGTGAGTAAAGGAAACCAAGCAATGGAATTTAAATATCCACTCGCTAAAGCTACATTTCTCCCCCTCCGTTAACTAAAATCCTTATTTCTGTATACTGGTGGTGAGGCCTGATGGTCTTGCTGGAGGAAGCAGGGATTCTGTGTCTCTTAAGTATCTACAAACATGGACCTTGGTCAGACAAAGCCTGCGGTTATAGTTATCGTCCCATTCTTTTTCAGACCAGCCATTTTGAAAAGCACCAAAAAGGTTGAAGATGACGCTTCAACTGCAGAAATCTCAACTGCAGAACTCCCATGTGAAAAATAGACTAGACGTGTCATTATGTTGTGCAGCTTATTGTCTGTCTGACCAAATGTCTTGACTAGTGTCTCAATTTTTAGCCGGGAACATTACACTATTGGAAACATTGTAACGGCATTGGTTGGGACAAAGATTGAAATGCGATCAGTTTGCTTATATGGTGGAACCCAGATGCAGGAATGTACTCTTTCCATAATACCTCTGACCCTATATGCCAAAAAAAATGATAAAGCGAGCACAAGCGGGTAATAGGGCAATGTCAGTCCAGCAACAAGACAGGAAAGAAGTCAGAAGACTAGAAAAGGGTAAAGAACCAGTAAACAAGAAGGTTGCATCCACTGGTAGACAGGAGCAAAGCAGAAGTCAAGAGGAGGGTCAGGACTGGTAAAGGTGGTGGGTGTCAGCAAGTAGAATCATGGCAGAGGACAGGTACCGATGATCTATTGATTAATATATACGCTAGGCTTAGTCATGTTTTTACGCCACTTTATGATATTCATTGTCCTTGATGCGCTGCCTATTTATGTACCAACACAGATACAGTTCTTGTTTTGCAGAACAGCAGAGAAGTGATCTGGCTCTTAATTCTTTAATATTAGTGTCAATCAAGCTTCGTCCTTCAATATCCACTAACGATGGATGACATTGGATTTTGATGACAGGTCCACTTCAAGCAACTTACTTATGCACGTATAGACAACATTAGTAAAAAGCCACTTAACTTGAAATACCAGTTAAGTACCATACTGCGTCTCCCACACTGATGGCTAACAGCAGGTGCCCCATGAGGTCAGAACTAATGGCCATTCCTGTGTTACTTACTGACATGGAAGGCTGTCATCTCCACCCAATACAGCCCAAAATGCAGGAACCCACTGAAGACCTAACTTGCTACCTGGAGAGACAGCAAGTCAGACATGCATCCTGATAATAACCTGTCTTTATTTTATTAGTGTACACCTAAAACATGCTAAACTTAAGAAAAATATGGGTCAAATCTTTATATTTCCATTATTAAATGCTCTCATTAAATAGAGATTCACATAGGCATTTCCAAGGCTGGTTTGGACTGATATATATAGCATAGTCCACAATGTTAGAATCTTCCCCATCTCATTAAGAATATGAGTGCCAACATAGCTATAACTCCCACTGGTGTATCTGTCAGTCCCACCCGCTGCCCTTTATATATTTTATATATTTTATCATATGGCACTATCCCTTCAAATAGAAGGGATCCGGTGGAATTTAAAATATTAAAATAAACATTTTGCATCAGGGAAAATATGGAATAATATAAAAATATATATATTTTATCTATGAATGCTTTGAATTGACAGTCAAAACAAACAAATTATTGGTTAAATTTTTCATTAGATCAGAAGCAGAAATGCATAAAGAGATGTTATTTATTTGGTGTAAACCCCATAAAAGGTGTATTGGTGTGCTTGGAACCAACTTATTTTAATGACTCTCTCCCTCTATAGCCACTTACTTATTATTAATATTATTATTCTTGCATTGCTTCTTACAGTCCATACATTCAAAGAGTCTGACAAAACCAGAATTAACTTAATATTAACAAACCCTCTGCACTCCCAACACCCTGAGTGGGCTCTAAACTGAAGGAATAAAGAAAGTGACAGATACTCTGTAAAGTTATTTGAATTTTTAATCAAATATACAAAGATGGTCTTTAAAAGCTTCTCCATTGCTTGCTGTCACCCCTATCAACCATATCTAAGAGGTCTTTGTCTTCAGCAGATTATAGACATAAATTTGAAGATCACCATCAAATTTTATGAAACAAACAGAGGGCTTGGCTTCCACTTGTTGAATTACCATGCCAATCTTTTTCGAGCCATCTTCTCCAAAAAAATCCAGTTGAGTTCCTACTAGGCTTTCCACAACTTCTCCAAGCTCACGATCAGCCGCAGGGCAGTCTGGTATGATGCGGAGACCTCCCTGCTGGTAGTCGTCTCCAAGTTGGTACATGTATAAGAAAGGGTAATTTTCATAGGATATGAAAAACCATGAATTCATAACGGGAGCTCGTGCCAAAACGATTCCTAGACGCTCATACTTGGAGCCATCTTCTGTTTCAAACACATGTCCCACTGCTTTACCAACCATGGAATCTGCCAAGATGTCATTGCTGATTTGGATAGGGGCAACTCTCTCTGGAAGCACTTTGAGATCTAACACTCTTTCATCTTTATATAGTTCTACTCCATAGATGTTATCAGAGCCATCATATTTTATAAGATATAGTGAGGGGCACACCAACACTTGATCCAAAACAGTTCCGTTGCACTGAGTTATCAGCCCGCTGTCTTCTTTCCATCCATGTTGTATTGTATGGCCAACAATATTTGTTTGAGGCTGTGGAACAGGTTTACTCGGTCCCACGTTGCTCAGATGGTTTTTATGGGAGGCCTTTTTCTTCATCTTATTTGCTGAAACACCTGCAGGTCCTGCTCCAGATCTGTATGGATGAGCTCTGGTCTTGCCACCTCGTGTCTTCATCGATCTTTGAGTTTATGGGCAGCAAAGCTGCCAGACTAGGGTGAGAATTCTATTCTCTCAAATGATACTGTTGTATATCCAGTCTATGCAAAGAAATGCATCAACGTTTGTCCACCAACTGTCAAAGGTAGTGTTTGCTACACCAGTAAACAGCAGACTGCCTTCAAATGACGTTTCCACCTGCTCTTGGAATCTTGGCATTGTTGAGAAATAAAGGGGTGCTGTTATGAGTTCATGCTATGAGTCTAAAGCACAGCAGTTTTCACAGTGAAAGAAGGCAGTTTTTTTTTCAAATAGTAACCTGCCTACATTGTAACTGATTATAAATGTAACATGTAACCCCCATCTTCCTTTGAAAGAGATACTTCTTAATAACCTTTTAGTTCTATCAGGACTAAATGTAGAGATGGAGATGTCATATTAAAGAAATGAGTCCATCTAAATAAAGTGCCTGCAGAAAAAAAGGACCCACTGGACATATGGCACTCTCCCTTCAAATAGAAATATTGAAATAAACATTCTGCAACAGGGAAACAAAATGTAATAAAATGTGGAATAATATAAATATATATATATTTTATCTATGAATGGTTTGAATTGACAGTCAAAACAAACAAATGATTGGTTACATTTTTCATTAGATCAGAAACAGAAATGCATAAAGAGATGTTATTTATTTGGTGTAAACCCCATAAAAGATGTATTGGTGTGCTTGGAACCAACTAATTGTAATGACTCTCTCCCTCTATAGCCACTTACTTATTATTATTATTATTATTATTATTCTTGCATTGCTTCTTACAGTCCATACATTCAAAGAGTCTGACAAAACCAGAATTAACTTATTAAGATGAACAGATACATTAGGTAAACAGCCCTGCTCCCAAGAGCTTACAATCTGGAGGATCATGATTTGTAATATGTATTTATTTATTAGTCCTTGCCTAGACGTGATGGGGTTAAACCAGCCACTTTTGCAGCCTGTTGATAAGGGGTCAGTCACAGGGGCTGTAAATATCCAAAAATATCCCCCAAAAATAAAATAATTTAGGCTATGTATAAAGCTCGGGATAACATGGGAACATAGAATATGTAAGCAAACTTACAGTAATATGATTGCTTGTGATGAGATGGCGACTTACACTTTAAATTCATCTTGGGCCTGAACATTTTTGGTGATAGCCCTGGGTTGTGGTTTGACACAGAGATATGGCTACAGGTGTCGTCCATGGGATAACATGGCTTGTGGCAGCAATGGCAGGAGATGTAGTCAGTAATAGTTTGAAGATATTGGCCCTTTGACTGTGAAAGGGAAGACAGCTGGCACCTTCTAGCCCCAGGGGGCAGGTAAAGCCAAGTGGTGCTGCAGACCCTTGCTCTCACCAATCCTGGTGACTAATATATGAACCAGGACACACTTACTCACCAAAACAGACACTCACTCATACTCTCTTACAAAGTTACACATACACACTCTCAATAAAACATCCTCAGTCTTCCATTATACCTCTTATCACTGGTACTCCTTTCACACCTCAGTCCTATCACACATTACACTTTTGACACACCTCACTCCCTCCCTTACTTTCCTTTTCAGCAGTCACAAACCTGCTGCACTCCCAACACCCTGAGTGGGCAGGTCCAGGTTGGCCCTTTGTAAAGAATTTTGGACCAGCCTCAGAGGCAAATGCCCACATGCCCAGCCCCCCCCACCTCTCCAGCACCTGTTTTTTTCATGAGTATTTCATGTTTATTTAAACCTAAAAACACTGTTATATTGATATATTTGGTGTGCTGGGCTCTAAACTGAAGGAATAAAGAAAGTGACAGATACTCTGTAAAGTTATTTGAATTTTTAATCAAAGGTTTTCAAATATACAAAGCTGGTCTTTAAAAGCTTCTCCATTGCTTGCTGTCACCCCTATCAGCCATATCTAGGATGTCTTTGTCTTCAGCAGATTATAGACATAAATTTGAAGATCACCATCAAATTTTATGAAACAAACAGAGGGCTTGGCTTCCACTTGTTGAATTACCATGCCAATCTTTTTCGAGCCATCTTCTCCAAAAAAATCCAGTTGAGTCCCTACTAGGCTTTCCACAACTTCTCCAAGCTCACGATCAGCCGCAGGGCAGTCTGGTATGATGCGGAGACCTCCCTGCTGGTAGTCGTCTCCAAGTTGGTACATGTATAAGAAAGGGTAATTTTCATAGGATATGAAAAACCATGAATTCATAACGGGAGCTCGTGCCAAAACGATTCCTAGACGCTCATACTTGGAGCCATCTTCTGTTTCAAACTCATGTCCCACTGCTTTACCAACCATGGAATCTGCCAAGATGTCATTGCTGATTTGGATAGGGGCAACTCTCTCTGGAAGCACTTTGAGATCTAACACTCTTTCATCTTTATATAGTTCTACTCCATAGATGTTATCAGAGCCATCATATTTGATAAGATATAGTGAGGGGCACACCAACACTTGATCCAAAACAGTTCCGTTGCACTGAGTTATCAGCCCGCTGTCTTCTTTCCATCCATGTTGTATTGTATGGCCAACAATATTTGTTTGAGGCTGTGGAACAGGTTTACTCGGTCCCACGTTGCTCAGATGGTTTTTATGGGAGGCCTTTTTCTTCATCTTATTTGCTGAAACACCTGCAGGTCCTGCTCCAGATCTGTATGGATGAGCTCTGGTCTTGCCACCTCGTGTCTTCATCGATCTTTGTGTTTATGGGCAGCAAAGCTGCCAGACTAGGGTGAGAATTCTATTCTCTCAAATTATATTGTTGTATATCCAGTCTATGCAAAGAAATGCATCAACGTTTGTCCACCAACTGTCAAAGGTAGTGTTTGCTACACCAGTAAACAGCAGACTGCCTTCAAATGACGTTTCCACCTGCTCTTGGAATCTTGGCATTGTTGAGAAATAAAGGGGTGCTGTTATGAGTTCATGCTATGAGTCTAAAGCACAGCAGTTTTCACAGTGAAAGAAGGCAGTTTTTTTTCAAATAGTAACCTGCCTACATTGTAGCTGATTATAAATGTAACATGTAACCACCGCTTCCTTTGAAAGAGATACTTCTTAATAACCTTTTAGTTCTATCAGGACTAAATGTAGAGATGGAGATGTCATATTAAAGAAATGAGTCCATCTAAATAAAGTGCCTGCAGAAAAAAAGGACCCACTGGACATCTGGCACTATCCCTTCAGATAGAAATATTGAAATAAACATTTTGCAACAGGGAACAGAATGTAATAAAATGTGGAATAATATAAATCCCACCTCTGTATCTGTCAATCCCACCCGCTGCCCTTTACCCCTTATGTGCCACGCACAGGGGAGGGCTGGCAGGGTAAGGCCTGGGGGGCAAGTCACGTGAAGTGGCTCCGCCCCCTTGCATTCACCTTTCACCCCTCACGCTGCTCCCATTACTATGCGGCCATCAGACTGCTGGAAAACTGATCTAAACGGCCGATGGGTGCTGATGTCACCGACCGGAGCTACTTTAATCCTTTTTTTTAATTTATTTAATATGCCGATCCGGCTTGCCATATTAAATTAAAAAAAAAGTATTAAAGTAGCACCAGCCGGCGGCATCAGCACCCAGCGGCCGTTTAGATTAGATTTCGGGCGGCCTGGGGGGCAATTGGCCCAGCCCGCCCCTGGCCACGCATAATGCCCATAGGTAAAAGATTTTAGATTAACTGTAAAAAGTAGGTGGCATCTTTATCAAATACTGTTCATTCTCATATACATATAATTCAAGAAATGGCAACACAATTTTATAAAAGAAAAGAAAAACATACTAGGCTATAGACAGACATTTAGTCAGAAGAACCATGTCCTCTTACAAAGGGATTCCTTTTTCACTTTGCCTTCCTCTTTCTTATGAAGGAGCTCAATGAATCCCTTGGATCAAATGAGTCATTTGACGGTAGCCAGAGATCAGTAGGCTATTGAATCATTTACAACGTCAAGCTGACTGCCTGCATCTGAGCAACCTACTGTTCTTCTAGTCCAGAGTAATAGATGTTATAGTCTGTCGACAGCTTGACAGCCACAGGTTGATGTTCCTCAGATACTACGCCTGGCCCAATTCTGTATTCTCCTTGGGCAATGCCACCAACTGTAGGTTCATGGATGAAGCTGCTGTTGAGCAAGGTTTCAGCTAACGATCAGATCAGCCAGACTTGGCATCTTATCATTTATTTATTATTAGTAACAGATGGCTAGAAAAGTGCCTTGCAGCTCTGTATTCACTCTCTGCGTTCCGTACAACTGAAGCCAGCGCTCAATGTGCTGGAGTTTTCCTCCCATCTGTTCACTTTCTGTCCAGTTTTTACTACTTCTGCATGATGGAGCTCAGACTTCTTCCAGCCAATTCCCCAGTCCAAGGGCCTGAGAGCAACCATAAACTCCACAATTTCTCCCACCGCTTTCTAGCAGCACCTTCTGATTCATCTGTCTCTAATTAACAGAACTGCAGAGCTTGGCACGACCCAGGCCAATATGTCTTTCTGATATGAATGAAATGATTATTTTGCTTTATGCTGTTGATTTTCTTGAAATTAAGCGTGTCTCTTGTCTTCTGTAAGTTCTCTTGGCTCAACAACACATGTTATAAGTATGTACAAGGGGAAATAATACACAACAAGATAAAACAATGAAATGTGTGTTTTATAGATTGATACAGACTCCAATTTGATTATCATTAATGCCCAAGGCATCCTTATGTTGTATCAAAAGGAGAAACTAGGGTGTTTCTTAATGTCAGGTCTGGGAACATACTCTACCATAAAATATATAATTCCTTTTGAAGATCTAACTGATCCAACATGGAGAAAGATACCCTTGATCATTTCAAATTGCTTTACGCCTGCAGGGCATATGGAAATAGAGAAGAGAATGGGATACTTCTCACTCAGGTTAGTGGGTCCCAAGCAACCTAGTCTTCAAAATGTGTTTTTATTACCTAATGTACAGAGAAAAAATGAAATTTTAACCTAAGTATGGTTGAAATTCCTTGAACACAGAACATGCTTTGAAAGTAAAACCGATCCCTTTTGTAAAGCTTGCAACTCAAAATAGCAGAGAACGTTTGAGTTCTTTCAAAGCATGTGCTAATATAAGATTAAGACTTGACGATTAATATAATGGAACAGGGGCAAAGACGAAGGCATTCAAGATGCCCCAATTACACTTGGGTGCAGACACAAGAGCTATGAGAATGACCTAGCACCATGTGCTCTACATGTATGGATCTATATGTTCTACGTGCGTGTCTAGCAATGAGACTACGACTTCAGCTGCTACTTGTAGACTTTTCTTCCTTCCTATCCTCAATGGTTCAGCCGACCTTTTTAGCCTCAATGCTCCACTTCAGCATTTTTAAGTTTGCCTCCCACTAGAGCATATTTTACCTCTCTATATGTTGAGCTACGTCCCATGGTTCCCTTTACAAACATTTATTTCCTTTTCATAACTTTTTCTACCTTTCGCATTCTTTTTTCAGAATATCTTCGTGCATCTTGTAGCTGCCACTCTTCTCTACAATTGTCTTAACCGTTTCAATGCCAACACACAAGTTCCAGAACACTCAATAGCTTGATACGCCGCTGAGTGCCAAGCAAAACCGAATCAGGAGAACACCCTTTGGCTGCCAATCAATCCAGCTATGGAGGGCGGCAGAGAGGTTAATGGGAGAATTTTTGTGTTTTCCGTCTAGCGTGAGGATTGGTTATTAACGCCTCTGAAGCACTAATGTAACCTAATAGGCATGTCCTGCTAATAGAGAATGCAATCTTTACGAAGGAAACTTCCCTTATCAGGCTGTTTGCATTCCATAATAATTACCAGCCCTGCCATAACCCTAATTTAGCTTATTATAGCGCAATATGCTAATGCGTATGCGGGAGGGTGGAGGCTATTGACAACTGATATAATGCAACACAACAGGACGTTTTGTTATTAAGCAGCTGCTGGCCTGCTTGGTCGGGAAACGCCATCATTACATCCTAAAGCGGCAATTATTCTACTTGCAATGCTATGCAAATCCCCACTCATTAAAAACACACGCAACCCAGTTCTCTTCCTTTATTTCCAATACAGTTGCCGTTATATTCATTTTACCAAATGTCTCTCCAAAGATTAGCTCGACCATTGGCGATGAGGGGATCCACAAAGATGTCGCAGGAGCTAAAAATATAATATAATAAATTTATATATGGGGCATTAGTGGAGTCTATACTGCAACTGTAACACCTTTAAAGCATCACGATTTATATCTACCCAACATGTGAGTACGGGACTAATGCATTATTGTATTGGACCTATGAGCTCGATATAAGAAAATCCCCACAGTGGATATAAAGAGATGTGTCCTGACAATATCACTTGGCATAGACAGGGATTGACATTGACATATTCAGTGTATATAAAGAACCCTATCCCGGCATATTCAATACGTGCAAGGCGATCTATCATGACATATTCATGTTGTGTATAAGGAGCTTTGTCCAAACATATTACCCGTGCCCCTATAGTTCTCTATGCTGGCAGACAGTGTTCAGCGTACAGAAAGATCTCCGTCTCCATAGTGTTTATCACTAGTTGTTCAGTTTTTATATACAAGTTTGCAGTATATATACACGGCTCTGTTCTGCCATATTCACTGTATATGTATAGAACTTGTTCTAACATACTCTGTGCTTGTAAAACTTTATCCCTGACAGATCTATCTGTCTGTCTGTCTGTCTACAATATAGATGTAGTTTTTTTGCTTGTTTTTGGAATTTAAATAATTTAATATTTACTATTTAATATAATGTAAAGAAATAGAAATGTATTTGGGCTTATGGGTGCCAGAGGGGTGAAAATCGTTAGAAGGAATATAAAGGGTTGAAGGAATCTTAAGAATTTGTCAGAAATGTGACTTTATCGTGAAATTAAATAAAGATTGACGTTAAATCGTGTCCTTGTTATTGTTTTGTGTGTAAAGTATAAGGAACATTCTGCCAAGAGCATTACGTCCTTGGCAAGATATTGGCAATATTATGTTGTTGTTTTTTTTATCTTCTGGACCTGGTGCCCTTGTGAACAAAGAGAGATCAATTTATTAAAGCATGCATCAGGGCACTTGCTCCACAAATTGTGTACCGGACTGCTTAGTTTATAATGAACAATCCAAAATGACAGTGATCAAAAGCGTGCCTACAAGTCAACAAAGAAAGAGTGAGCTGAAAAATCGATTCTATTGACTGATCATCACAGTGTCCAGAACTCATTCCAATAGAACGTTGTTTGAACTGAAGAAGCCGCTAACAATCACATCCAAGCTGAGTTACAAATTCCTCCCCGAGGATAAGTGAAAAATCTCATTGAAGGAATGCTACAATCTTATAAAAATAATACAAAAAGGTGTTATGAAGGACAGAGAAAGATTAGTATGTATCCAACACATGATGTGGTTTTGGGGTAGTAAGTGTCTGGAACATTGAAGACTTACGCAAGACAAAAAAGTGAAGACACAAACCAAAGCAGAGGAAACAAATAAAAGAAAAACAAAATAATTTCCACTCTTGCTTGTTGACAGACAGTGACGTTATGGCCACTGCCTGAAATGGAAAGTAACCAACTTTTACTTGTCTTTAGTAACTGGAAAAACTCTCAGTTTCCTTGATGGACAACCTGGTTCCTCCTAGAACAAGGGCAAGCGTTGCAGTTGAAGAACATCTCAGTATCCCAGCTAGAGGTTTTCCTGCGTACATCAGACCTTTGTGCACATGGAGTACCAAAGACCAAGTGGAGACCTACATAGGGTCACCAACCGCCCGACCAAACCATTCTCATAGGAATGCTCTCCGGATATATATTTCTTTGTGTTCTGCATGTTGGCAGAACGTCACACACATCCCTAGTTGTATTGTCTAGGACCAGCAGTCATTTAGAGTGAACCTGCCCTGAAAATGTAGTCAACCGATGTAGTGGGTACATGGCAGAGAAGTCAGGAAACCCACTGCAGATTTCCCTCTTGCAGATAATGTTGAATATGGCTGCATTCATGTATTCCAACCCTGCTGCAGTGATTTTTACTTGCCTGATTTAATGCTCCCAGCCTGGAGAGGGATACATTTGCTTAGTGTATTTCTAAATCAAAATAGAATGAAAAAAGACTGCTTTTATCCTATTTTATTCCGGTCTCACTTATCTCTGTCACCTCTAGCTTGGCGCTGTCAGGAGTGATATGTCTGTAATCTCCCCCCTCCTCCCCCGGCGGGCCGCACCATTACCCCCTCTTCTGTTTATTTTTGAGTCTGGCATATTGATGTACAGGCCAGCCCTCATCACAGAAACACATTGGGTATGTTTATAGCCCAGTTCAGCATAAAGAGCCGGGAAGGCTTTGCCTTGTAAGCAAACCGAACCAGGCCTAAGTGTTAGCCATGTGTACAGAACTTATAGAAATACATTACTCTCTTCCCTGATCTTATATATATGTGCAAGTTATCTGTGTACAAAAATAAAAGATTTCTAAAAAAAATCCGAAAAGTTCATATTTATTTAAAAATAATTTATATTATAATTATATTAACCCCTTAAGGACAATGGGCGGTCCCTAAACCCACTGAAAGCAATGCATTTTGAGCCTGTACATGTACGGGCTTTGTCATTAAGGGGTTAATATAATTATTTTAAGTTTTATTATTATTATTTTATTATATTTATAGTCAAAAGAAATGGGCCGCAATTGCCTACAGTGTCTGAATTTGGGGTTGGGAAGTTTGGGCGCTGGTGGTAGGGCTTAAGATTGCCATCCATCCAGGCTTCCCTGGGATAGTCCAGGGATAAAGAGGCAAGTCCTGAGTCCTTTGTGTTCCCTGACACACGCGTGTAACAAAGTAAGTATGTGCATATCTATGTTTGGGGGAGAGTCAAGAGGTGGGACGGGCAAATCTGAGGAGCTTCTGAGGAGCTACAACGGATGTCTCTACTACAACAAAATAGACCTCCATTGAGTTAAGAGCTCAACGTTTGACATAAATTCTTAACTTTTAGGGGTGTAGAACACTAATAAACCCATACCCTCCAAATATTCTGAGCTCCTACAAAAGAGGTGCAGAGGAATCTGGGGGTACACACTTGGTCCAAAACGGGAAGGGCCTGCTTAATCACTTTTGTATTCCTTAAGATAGAACCAGTTCACCCCATCGTTGGTAAACATCTGCCTTTATTATAATTAATCTAAGACTTTCTTTTATTTATTTATTTTCTTTCATTTTTTTTTTTCTTCAACCAAAACAAAGAAAGCCCATCTGGGCTGACAGCCAGCCTGGCAATGTAGCCAATTATCTTGCTAATAAACACCAACTAGGAATTAACCTCAAGCAAGAGATATATAGAACACTTAAATGCTAAATGGGATTAATTAAAATTTAAAGGCATTCCTGTCATATGTATAGATTTGACAATAAATCATTATCACCTCACTCTCTCTCTCTCTTTGCGAGCTCAGTACTTTCTATCAGCAAGCTATCCAGAAGCCAGTTCTTTTATTTGGACACAATCATTTCCGCATCAAGAAATAAACCTCCTGGGATCGTCATAAAAATATTAACTCTATCTCTGCTGGCATCATGTAATCAACAGCACCAATAACAAGTGAAGATTTAAAGGGTTCTTGACATTTTAAGGCCAATGGCCACCAAATTAATGTGTGGCCACACGTTATGTTTTTTATACAGTTTCCACAACTGCGTTTTTGTGTTAGCATTGTAAGCATTGTGTTCTTTTTGGACAAATAACCGCTTGTGGCATTACGATGTGTTCAATGACTTAGAAAATGTCACATTTCACATAATATCAGTGGTGGAAACCCGAGATGTGGGATCTACATATAGATTAAAAAGGTTTTGGCCACTGGCAGCACCCAGATATCTCTTGGATCTAAACCAGGTTCTGGAAACCACTTAAAATGCACCATCAAGTAGGCCGACATGTCTATAAAAAAACACATATCCCTTACTTTGTGTTTCATTTATTTTCTTGTGTTAGAGAAGGGTCCAGTGGACCCACTTAGGGTCCATGGAGTCTACAAAGCCAACAGGGGATGGGCTAGTATGCAAACAGCAGAACTGGTATACGCAGGTTCATTATCTTCTTCTTACCCCCCCATGCTCTGTACATAAGTGCAATGTGTTTTAAAGTGGTGGATGCCTGAAGGATAGTTTTATTATAGCAATAAGGAATAGCCCGGCAGGACCATAAATCACCCTGACAGCCCCGGGAGGTGAGTGAGAAGTTATCATCAGTCTCATAATGTGCAGGCATATCTATAAAGGCCAGGGAGGGAGAAAGGAGACGCTGACAGTTGCAACCTGAAGAATGGAAGAGTTAACGGGCTATATTTAACTAAGGCTTCACAACGCAGGGTCTGCAGCAGTAGAAATGACAACAGATAACGAGCAAATCGTCCATGCAGTCATCCTATTTTTTTTCACGGAAACGTCATGCTATTTTTCACAAAAAGCATGCTCCTCATTATTAATCCCTTTATTCACAGAGCTCAAACGTGTGCCATGTAAGTGTATAGGGGTACAACATGTATTCATACCTGGGAACTGTGCCATCATTCCCCCCAACAACTTATCTGTGCCTTCTTTGCCCCTTGCGCCACCTTCCAACATACAAGAAATGTAAACAGACTTACACAAATTACACACACTTACTCATACTCACTAACACACACTCCATCTCACCCACTTACACATCAGTGCTCTCACACTCATGCTCACATACATAAATACAAACACATATACATACACGGTGCAAGCAGCCTTGGCTTCACCCCGATACGTTCCTGTCTCCCCGTGCCAGTTCAAAATAAATAGCTTAGAAAGGGACCTTCTGACCTGGATTGGTGCGGTCCAAGTCGAAAGGGCCATTTCTAATCCGATTTTGAACAGGTTCAAGGAGAGAAAAACAAGTGGTCCCCTAGAAGTATGGGGGTCCCCTCCCAGCTGCGACCGCTATGACCGCTACGACCTCTGTAGTTACCCCGGCGCATGGAGAAAAAACTTGTGTGGCTGCACAAGTGAAGTACAGATCTTCATTCTGAGAAGCACCCATCTTTGTTCTCAACGAAGATGAAGCTTTGCTGGCTTAGCAAGCTTGGCCACAAACCTGTTTTCCTTGCGTGTCGGGAAAAACACCTAGAAGAACTGCTAAAGACCCAAAGACGGGTTCAGTATGGTAAGTTCCAAATATGATCAAGAAAATGCAAGTAAAGTTGTACATTCTCATGGTACACAGCAGAGTGAAACTTGCTTTTTTTCATTCCACGTGGTGCTTTCCTCGCATGGATTTCACAGCTGGAATCTCTGTCTATATATAGGTGTCTTCATTTAGAATATCTTTACCTCTTTCGTTGGTGGGACCATTTCATCACCACCTTTAGCAAATCACATCGATAGACTCATTGTGATGGCTAGAAAAGATATGAAATCTGATATGTCTCAGTGTCAACTCATTTGTAAAGTTCCAGGTATAATGAGCGATGATGACTATCCATACAAATCTTGTTGTCAAACTGCAAATTAGATAAAGCTTTGCAAGGTTTGGGGGTTCAACAAAGAACAGGCATTCCTTTTCTTGTGAGTACAGGAAGGAGGCTGATAATGTCAGCGCTCTATCAGCGTCCCACCTGTGGGTTGCCAATCTTTCTTCACTAAAGCGATTCATTGTAGGTAGGTGAAGGAGAAGAACGATAAAAGAATACAAGCAATTCCTTCTACTTCCTAACAGTGGGTTCTTCATTCTTGTGAATACAAACAATCTCTTCCCAAACAGGTATTTACCAGCATGGTATCTGCATGAGTGCATAATTGCGCCAATCATTGGCAGTTACAGTAATAAAAAGAACCGAGAATGAAGCTAATTAAACAAGATTGGAGTCTGAGACTGGGAAGAATCCGAGGACAAGGGAAACAGAAGCGCTGATTAAAGGATATTATGTCCTCTCTAATTTAAGGCACATTTATTTTAAAATGTGTAGCGTCTCCTGCACCAGATCTTTGATATACACTGTCACATTTATTAGATAAATATATGCCTTTGTCAAAAGATTCAAAATCCGTAACATTTTATTACCTATAAAGTCTTCCACGGGCTGTATTTTTTGTAAAAAATGCATATTAAGTAATACTGGTTGTGTTTGCAATTTACATTTATATTTTCGGAAAAGCCGGAATTTTCCTCTTTTTCAGCTAAAAAAGCCTAGGCCAAGAAGGTATCTAAGTAATCGCATTCTAACAAGTTTATTTCTCTATAATCAGTGTTTTTTTACATTTAAAATTACCTTTTGATTTTGGAGGTTGACGAATTGGCCATCCATCGCCATCTTAATGCCATAATGCACATATTCTGAAATGTAAAAGTAAAAAGTTAAAGAAATATTTTTCTTTGACCATTAAATGCAGTCATACATTTTATTACATTAAATAAATAGTTTTTAAACATGTCAGCCGATATGGTGGTTGCCACTTTAGGAAATCGTGAGTCCTGACTCACAAACCACTCTGTGCTAATGAAGTCATTTCCTTTAGGTCTTTATTAATCTCATGGCTTTGATAGAAGGTTAAGGGCTTTATTCCTTATACCGTGGGCTTGAGCCAATGTTAGATGAAACATTTCATATCACCACATTAAATGAGGATTATGAAGGAATGGGTTTCTCTTTCGAGTAGGCCCTATGAAATGTATAGTTGGCTCCTACCGATTAAACTATACATTTGTTTTAGGGTACCTTGGCTCCTTGAACAGGAGAATTTTGCCAGGATCCGCCATGGGGCCACTTGGCTTTGCCTGCCCCCCTGGGCCAAAATCTGCCAGCGCTCATCACACGCTCTCTGTGCACACTGTGTCTGACTTATCCAGAATACAGGAATTGACATCACATCTTCCATGCTGGATCAGTCTGCACACAGCACAGAGGAAGAGAGAGACACAATGCTCCTGCAGGAGCATAGACAAGCTGTTTGAGGGCACTCATCAATTGTTTGGGACAAAGATAGCTCAGAGAAGTTGTTTGGAGCACTGACAAGCTGTTTGGGGACAAAAGTGGCAGAGACAAGCTGTTTGGGGTCACTGACACGCTGTTTGGTGGCTAAGATGGCACTGGTAAGCTGTTTGGAGGCCAAGAAGTCACAGATAAATTGTTTGGGTCCAAAGGTGGCATTGTGGGCCCTGAGACAATTTTTCTCACTGGGCCCTGTGGTTTCTAGTTACACCCCTAGTCTTAATCTTTCCTATAGCATTAGCATTGGTATACATATACAGTATCAGCTTACTGTTGTCATTGGACAGGAATGGCCACCTAAAATATCACATGACTAACAATTGCAGCCTCCGGGTCTAGGAACAAAAGTTTCTGTCAATGATTTCCCCTTTAAGCTGATCCAGTGGTGTGTGTGCAAAAGGTTTCCAAATAAAACATCTATAAAAATAGATCAGACTGAATTCCATGTTATCAGACCCACACACTCAGCTATATAATACAAGATCTAAGTCAAGCAGAGTTTTATTGTTTTGTACTGCAGGATCAGATTACGCAAAGAAAGACTAATCAAAAAGAAAATGAGCCAGTCACCAGAAGAAATATTTCAGATTGGGGCGTAATGCACGAAAACAAAATACACATTGCAATTCTAGAACCGCTAGTAAATTTATAGATCATTAGCTTGTAAATTTGAGAGCTCTGACACCAACCACCCTCATGGAAATTAGCTTCTCTGCTTTGTGCTTTGTAAGTTTAATCTATTTTCTTTTGATGGTCTGTTGTTGACATCACAGGTATTCGCAATCCCTGCAGTTTACCCGCTAGAGTTATCGGCTGGCAATAACCTGCCAGCTGTCATCTTTAGTATTCAATAACATGAATCTAGGTGCAATTCAGAAGATCTCATTGGTTAAACGCAACACAATTTGTCAGCGCTAAGGGTCTTGTCTACTTCCGAGGCTCGTTTCATAGATATTCACAAAATATTCTACTGAGTCTGTGCTCCTTCCAAGTAAAATTGTCTGTCTAAGTCTGAAATGAAGGCAACAGGGGAAAGTCCAGCATAACAACCTTGTAAGTGGAAATTCAGATGATTTCCCATCTCCTACGTTCTGATATTCCATTTAATGTGGATGTTTTTTCTTTCATTCACTGACTTTATCCCACTGAAAGGGCTACTAAAGTTCAGGAGAACCACATCTGAGGAGAGGCATACCTAGAGTATCTGGCACCTGGGGTGGGTCCTATATTTGGCAACTTGACCCCCCTCCCACTTTAAAATGTAAAAACACTCACCCTCGCACTCTCACTTACTCTCTCACTCATTCTCTCTCACTCACTCTTACTCACGCTCTCACTCACTCTCTAATGCTCTCTTGATGTCTCCCTACCATCTCCGCTGACTGATTCCATGCCCTTGTCTTCCTTTCTGTAGCTCGGCTTCTTCTCATGACTCTTCTTCTTCTGTCTTCATTCTTCATGCACTTCTCACTGTGTCTTCATTCATTGTCCACTTCTTCGTGAACCAGGCCTCCTGGAGCAATTCTGCAAAGGGGGACAAATTTACGGAATAAGAGAAGCATTTCTGCACATCTTTTTCCCTGCGAATCTGTCTGCAAATTGATAGGAAGCACATTTCCGAGAGAAACGTTTTCTATATTGGCTTTGCTTCAAATTTATGATGTCATCATGTTCCACCATGTGCAAGTTAAGGACTCCCTCATGGTGATGTAAGGTAAAAGTTTTTTTTTTTTTTTTAAGAACCGTGTATTTGCACTGTTTAGGTTAAGAAGCTCTAGTCTTAAAATTGGTTTTAATCATTTTTTTTTAAATTTTGGAGTCAATTCTCTATAGACTTGAACACATTTTGCCGGATCCAAATTGGTACATGCATTATTTAGTTGCTCAACTTAGAAAATGAGACTCCAGTCTCCTTTAACTCTTTATCTGCCTGCATGTACTGCAATCAGAAGCCGTAAGCAGGAGGCATACTCCCTGTGCATGATCTCTAGCACTCGATTAGACATTCGTTAAGTGCTGAGCTCCCATTGAAATCAGCGGGAGTAGCAACAGTCATCACATCAGGAAGAATCCATGCAACTGGTTACCACTACTCCCAGCTACTGAGCATGTGCAAGAAGTGTACCTACATATGCTTTCTGCTTTCAGTATATGCAGTAAGAGGCGGAGTTAAATTAATTATTTTCTAACTCCAATAACTGAGGAATGCCTGCTCTGATTTGCATGCTGTAAAATGCACCGGAGTCCATACAACACAGACTCTAAAATGGACTTAACATGAAAATAGCTCTGGAGTGGACCATTAAAGGGGGGTATTGTGTGAGCACTTTCCTGCCCCTGATTGGCAGCTTCAAGCAGCCAGTAGTTGGACCATTGGGGGATCCTGCAGTGCTGCAGCTTCTGTGTCAAGTAGGTGATATCTCCCTTTAATTAATAAATCCACTCACTGGATTGACCCTTAACACCAGATGATGGGTAGACAAGGCATTGGGAAAGAGGTGGAAGACACCACACGCTACATGCTACATGCCACATGCTGTTCAAGATGGTGAATTTCACGTAAGCACTGAGGCACAGACGAAATGAGGGAAAATTGATGTTGCCATCCTAGTCTTATAATAATAATCTAAAAAAATCTGAAATCAATATGTAAAGAAAATTGTGAGGTTTTTCTCTACTGGCAGATGCTTCGTGGATAAGGAGAACTTTATGTAAACAGTGCAGATCATGATCCTGTTAAATCAATACAGTAACACTGAGTCCCCAGGCATCCCTGGTTATTTAGGGGGAATTGATATGTTCTTTTCTAAGTAAATTAGATAAAAAGCTACGCTCCAATTCATTGGGTCTAAAGCTTGTGCAGCTAAATAACTCTTTCATGTGTCCCTGAAAGGAGGAAATGGGATATAAAGAGAGGTGGGTTATCATATTTTAAAAAAATAAAAATAAATTCGCTCTTAGATAAGGCCCACTAACGCTGTCTTGTTTTTTTTCTTGAAAGGCACAAACCACCTTTTCTAAATGGAATTTGGATTTCTTGTAGATTTTTAGTCTCTGACTAAATGAGGGACATCTGTGTGCCTCCAGCAAACATTATGAGAACCCAAAGCAGGCCCGGCTGACCATCTGGCGCACCGGCCAGATGCCCTGTGGGCCACTGGCTTAGAGCGCCACACACTCACCCGATCAGCCAATCCAGCGGCAGATTGGTGCTAAAGTGTGCGGCCACTGGCTGGATATGCTACGTGAGCATAAAAACGCAGCGTCGGCTGTACTTATATCACCGGGTGGCTGCTGGCGTTAAAAGTTCCAGAGCTGCCTCGTCATCGCAGGTCTGGAACTGACCCAGAAGAACTTTTGAGAATTCCACTGCAGAGATATTTTGTCACAGAGTAATCCTGCATACAAAGCAATAGCAACAGCATCATGATTTAATAGCGAGGGTACATCGACAATCTCCCGTTTTGGTTCCATATTATTATTATTAATAGATTACCTCTGAACTCGCTTCATATGCAGAAGACATGCAGTCTAGTTCGCGCGCAATCACTTTAATGAAATAAGTATTTTTCTAACCCTCTGGAATTGCAATCCAGATGAAATTAGCAATGCGCTGGTTGTCAAGAAAGTCCTCAAGTACAACCAAGGAAGACAGATTAATAAGAATCCTTGCCTGATTAATAGGGTAGTCTCTTAATCCTGAACCGCGAGGGGTCCTTGTGGGTTGATCAGGGGAATACTGATGCACGTGGATGGCACCATCACATAGAAACCCATCTAGTCTGCTACAAACATCTGGACCTTAACTAGTCCTTAGCTAGCCATAGCCTTATCCCATGCATGTTCAAATTATCTTGCTGTATTAACACTTCTGCTGGGTGACTGTTCCACGTCCATCTCCCACCCACCCGGAGAAGGCGAGATAACATTTAAAGCAGGAAAAAAAACACCTTCAGCCGCTAGTGGTTTCCAGATGTTATTAACCCATTACAAGGCTGACAGCTACGCAATGCTCAATGGTGTGCAGTTTACTTTCAACAAATGATAGCTCTAGGGGTAATACTCAAAGGACTTTAGCAATGCCCTTATCACAGCTGGTTCTTTGCTAATTTGTCTGACAGAGGTACTAGACACCTGCTCTGTAGCATCAAGAGGAGGACCTGGCCAGAAAGATATGGTACAAAGCAAACTATTATTTGTATATGTCTGACAAAAGAATACAAATTCTTTTGTTTTTTTTTCACGATTTTTGGCATTTTACGATTTGTGGATTCTGCACATAATCCTGTCCCGCAAAGCTTGCACTCTATACTGAAAGACACGCTTTTGGCTCACCTATAAGAGTAGATTTTATTACTTTGTGTTGGTCGACTATATGCTCTGTTGGTCAATACGACTATCTGTTAGCGAAGCCATGTCTGATGATTAGTAATGGCCCAAATGTGTTCCCAGGGGGTCTATCCAGCACCGCCTGTGCTTTTATGCTCATCATTTGGAAAGGGAAGATCCCATTAAGCATCTGTAGCTACAGAAAATCCTTCTGTGACGTTCCATTTAAATAAAAGCCCACTGTCTTCATTTACTGGTTTGCTCATCAATTCTGTGTACAGGGAAATGTAGGAATGATAATGCAGGGATTGTACTTTAAGTGTAAATGATACATTTTAAGCAACAGATATCACAGAAAGGAGCCTGTCACGTTTGATATAGCCGCCGCCGGGTCCCAATGGCGCACGAGCCTTTGACTCTGTGTCACCAGCGCTGGCTACAGTTCAAGTACAAAGCAGCTAATTCAGCACCATAAACCGCGGACAGCGCCAGCCCATCTAGACACAGCTTGGATGCTGTATTTCTTGGATGATGAAAGGGCCAACTATTCCTATAGTTGCATTGAAATAGTCTCCGCCAGATTATATATTGGACACTAAAGCATATGGGAGATGACTTATTAGATGTGATTTGCCTACCTTGGGGACTGCTATTAATAAATCCAGAGAGATATCGTGCCAAATACTTTGATTTCATTTTATAAACTCGGGAGTATCAGGCTTACAGATACATATTCCAGACGGAATGGAAAATCTCTGGCACATTTCATTACACGGCGCGGGACATCTACTCATTGCCACCTCTTAATTTACACGTATTGGGGTACTGTATCCCTCAAGCACACCTGATAATGTGTATGGAGGCACGTGAAGGACATATATATATCTCACTTCTGTGCCACCATTAAGCAGGGCACGTTGGGCTCCTGGCCCGGGCCTCTGCAGTGCCTCTGCTATCCTCTCTGCATGCTCGGACTGGTGGCCCTCTGAATCCAGTGCAATGCAGTGTGCAGCCACCATGCCCGGCCACACTTATGGGCTCCAGCAGCCTCCGACCATAAAGGGCCAGTATGCATCCCTATCCCCAGTACGTCCCTGCCTTAAAAGCTCTTACTTTTAGAATTTTCATTTATAGATTATAAGATTGCTAGATCATTGCCGTTTTCACCTCCTTTATTCATTTCTGTTATGATTCATTTTTATTGTTAATGGTAATATTATTCATACCTTTCTATTCCCTCCTCATTACTGCAGAGCTACAGTATCTGCTAAAGCTGGGTAATTAAAACGTGATAATAATAATTTGCTGCTAAGTTACACAACATTTATGTGCACGCACCATGGATATTTTCAGGGTAGTGACTAGTGTTGTGACCCTTTAAATGGCACTGGATTTATATAATATTTGTGTAGAATAATGTAAGATTTTAATAATCATTATAACTTGGAGCAGTCACTCCAACCTTTGAGCGGCCGGATTTCCTTGCTTGAAGGGGGAAGGACCACTTATTGATACTTCCGTTCACATTATTAGTTCCCATTATTAATATCCAATATTAATATTTCAAAGCGATCAGGCATTTGCTGTAACCAATTTTAACTTGTAGGGCCAATTTTGCAAATGTCCCTGTCAACCCCCTCTTTGGCACATAAACATTGCAGAGAACTTGAGGAAGCCAGAAGCTAGCCCAAATAGTCATGCACCATATGACCAAAAGTATGTGGACACCTGACCATCATATCTATATGAGCTTGATGAAAAGCCTATTACAAAACCATGTACATTAATATGTAGTTGCCCTCCTCTTTAAAAGCTATAAAAGCCTCCCCTCTTCTGAGGAGGATTTCCACAGGATTTTGGAGCGTTTTAGTGGGAATTTGTGCCCATTCATCCAGTAGAGCATTTGTGAGGTCAGGCACTGATGTTGAATGCTTGGCTTGCAATCTCGATTCCTGTCCATTACAAAGGTGTTTGATGGGGTTGAGGTCAGGCCTCTATGTGGCCAGTGAAGTTTCTTGACACCAAATTGATCCAACCATGTCTTTATGGACCTTGCTTTGTGCGCTGGGGCACAGTCATGCTGGAATAGAAAAGGACCTTCCTCAAACTGTTCCCACAAAGCTGGAAGCATCACATTGTCCAAAATGTATTGGTATGCTGAAGCATTAATTTCTGGTAGGTAGCATTCTCCTGGCTTCCGCCAAACCCAAATTTGTCCATCAGACTAAAACATAGAACAAATCGTGATTCGTCACTCCAGAGAACACGTTTCCACCACTCCATCTCCGCTCTCTGAATGTGCATGGTCTACCACTTCATGGCTGAGCTTATGTTCCTCGTAGATGCTTCCAATTCACAATAATAGCACTTACAGTAGAATAGGGCAGACGTTTCACGGACCCACTTGTGGAAAGATGACACGTTTAAAGTCACTGAGCTCTTCAGTACCACCCAGTCTACTTCCAACGTTTGTCTATGGTGAACGCTGCCCATGTGCGTTGTTTTATACACCTGTCAGCAATGGCTAAACTCAATAATTAGTAGCGATGTCCACAAACTTTTGGTCATATAGTGAAAGTGATGCACACTACTCTTTATCAAACCTGTAAGAAATGATTGTATGTATCTTTAGATGTTGAATTGAAAGAGCATTTGATTTCATGTGCTGCTTACCCTTTCTCTTGGCTTTTAATTACAAACAGTTATAATAAACAGAGAATAATAATGATCTGTCTGCTTGTTTGTTCATGTCAAAGCGCTAGTGTTATCTGGGTATATAGCTGAATCGCATTTGCCGGGAATGAGCATATGGAGGGCGAGAGCTATTGTTTTGTCTGTATGAATAAATTCAGATGTGCTCGGTACGAGAAAAGTAATTGTCTGGAAGACACCTGCACACATTAAGGCTCAGGTGACTAGTCTATTGATTGATCGCAGTGCTAATGAATTAGCAGACAAGGTTGCACTGCATCTTGCGCTGCCAATGGCTTAGTCAAGCAGATCGCATGGTCGCAGCCATCTGATGCCTTTAACACATTAATTGCCAGAAAGGATCAGTAAACAAGGACAATTAGAAAATATATAAAGCATAGGGATCTTGATGCAAAACTACCGCACTGAAATTAAGGTAGTATAGACCTGTGTGGCAAATTAAGCAGATGCCTTAGGCACCATTTTTGTTGGTAGATTGGAAGAGAGGGTTGACCGTAGCTATTGTATTGTTCAGTTTACCACCTTATTACAATATACATAATATTGTCTTTCATTTGTAGCAACCTTCTGAGATGTAAATATTGCCCCGTCCAAGTGTCAATTTAATGGAATACTAGGTTTGTTGGCAGCTCTATAATACTATATCTTTACACATTAGCCACTCTTTTTTTAAATTGGTTCAGACATCAGGAGGCGTTGTAGAGATCTAAATACCCCTGACACAATAGGTGGCAAATAAGCCATGTGGAATTTACTCTGGGGGTAAATAAGGGGTTAATGGATTGGTTCCGCTCCGATGGAAATAAATAAATAAATCAGAATTCTTAAATGTACTTCTTGTCTCTGTATGTTAAGAGCCAATGATTCGGTGCTCATAAAGTTAAGTTTTTAAAAGTTGTTGAGCTGTAGCTTTTTGTGGTTGTGAAACTGCTTTCCCATCAATTGAATTCCGTATTCCTCAGATGGTCCAGTGGGACTGCCTCGTTACGCTCTAGAGCGATATGTATTGTGTGCCGCATTGTGCAGGCTCGGTGAAGTGAATTAGGTGATAGCGGTAACGGTGATGGAGAAGCACTGACCAATAAATTCCACTTTTCACTTTCCCCTTGAGAGACAAGCTTTCATTTTACTTAAATCAACAATAAACTGTTAACTTCCTTCTAAGCCCGTAATCAGCTTATCTCCCTAGAAACCTGTTTTAAAAATGTTCATTTATACTTAGAATGTCACCGCGTGAAATACACCCTGGGATATTCTGCGCAGGTACAGTTCATGCATGTGGAGGGTCATGCAGTGTAAATGTTGTGAAATAGCGGTATAGATATTCATCATCAATCAAGCGATTAAAACCATATGGTTAACCATATGACCCCTATAACTGGGGCACTTCTAGTAAATACATTTCAGAGATTGAATTAAAATGTGTTTTTATGTGTTCTCAGTCACAGTGACAACTGGGTTATCCTTCTTTGGAGCGCAGGACATTATGGTCCAAGTACTATTAAAGCTGTAGTACAAAGCATCTGGAACGTCATAGTTTAGCTCATCACCGAGCGTCTCGCTATAAAATTCACAGTAATTTTGTAACTCTATGAAATACTCCTTCCTGGCTGTATTTCCATAATATATTACTTATAGAAGTTTGTTGAAACATTTCCACCTTTTGGTCCAAGACGAAAATGTTGGGTGGCCTCATGGACAACCCAACGATGCAGAAATGCTGATTCTTTTCAAGTTATCTTGAGCTTTTGATGTTTGCCAGAAACAGTCAGAGAGTTACAGAACATCTATAATTCAAACATTTCATGCACCTCTCCTTCAGACACATGGACCTACGTATATCTATACAGGGATCAAGGTATGGTTGAGCCTGCTATGGGGTCATATCTGGTGTTACTTTCAACATGCTTGATAAAATATATTTTTTAATGGATTGAGTCTCCAATTTCAGTTATGCCCGTGCATAAATCTAGTCATGGCATGATCACCTTCATTTTATATTTTCCTCTTGAATAGAAAAAGTTACGCCCAGGCTAATTGAACCTTCATGAATTGCAGCTCTTCAAGCATAGATTACTACATTGGAGCAAGATATTTGCCATGTCACAATCCACACCCGCTTGAGATTATACGTCTCCCAATCCAGTGTTAATGGCAGAAGCTGATTTTATGTGAAATAAAGTCATCCAAACGTTTCCCCCTTCCTCCTGACTTCCATGGTTCCTCTGGGACATTGCATGAGTTGAAGGTGGAAAGAGTACTAAATTACTGGTTGAAAGTATATATGATTTTCACATACAATATGCATGCAGCCACATTACCAAATGGGATATCCATCAAATTGATGGCTTTTCCGTTACATGCACACTTGCGGAAACTCTCTCCGCAATCTGCCCGTTTAGATTCATCTCTGAAGATTGCCCATTTTAACTGTAATTAAAGGGAAAAGTTTTCCGCGGGTAAAAAAAAATAAAATATATATATCAGCACCTTAATAATCTCTTTTATATTAGTTTATAAAATCAACAAATTTTGTTTTGCTTAAAGCCAACTCAGAAAGCCGTTGGAGCTTAAACAGCGTTAAATGAAATGGACAACATTCAGCTAGCCCGGGCCTGCTGGGATTTCATGCTGTTTCACATGTAATATTTCCTCCTCGCAAACACTTCCCTGCTAGGCAAGTGAAGCTAAATGGACAGACCAAAATCGGTGCTAAATTACTTTACTTGAAGAAGATGCAAAACAACATCTGTTTTTTTCGGAATTAATTTTATAGTGGTAGCGTGAGCTGTAGGGCAACATGAAGGTTAAATGAGACAACTTCGAACATAATGCAAGTCCTAATTCTACAAATTGTTTCAAAACATTATATCTCGATCTCTGTGTCCGTGTTCTAATTTGGAACGCTACTGACAGCCAATAGGGGGTCAGCTAAGCAAACATCTTCTCTCTAATTAGCTGCATACAGTTCTGCCAACTCCATGGAATTAATGCACACACAGCAGCAAACCCAGTCAAAAATCTATTTTTTCACGGACGCATACGTAAAAGTAAAACTTCACAATAAATAATCAGTAGGTTTCATATACTGGGAAATGTGCATACCTCTCATCATTTCAAATGGCCATAGAGCGGCCATTTTTCTTCTGGGCTCTGCTTAGCGGCAAAAGTGATAGCTTTACCAAATCTTTGCATATGACTTTGTAAATGATGACTATTAACCTAATTTAGATTTACATGAACAATAAGACTTTTCTTCCTTCAAAAGCTGCTACCTACTGTTTATATGTAGATCATTGTGACTTTTTGGTCTGTAAAACACTATAATTCACTCATACCCAGCTGTAATGGCACACATGGTTATATGCAATAGGGGTTACAAGTTGAATGTAAGAAAGAGGCAGTCTTCATGGTAACTTTTGTACTGTAAAAAGTTCCTTGTGCTAGGAAAGAAAGAAAAAGGTTACTAAATGGACTGTAATGTCAAATGGACTCAATTAGAACAAGTTTGAAACAGTCAATATCTTAACACCAGGAATACAATATATTCCGGCCAATTACTGTTCCTTTGCTGCTATCTGACAATCTTAAAGACAAACGGCTGATTAAGGTCTCGGTCTTTAGATCAGGAAAAAAGAGCAGACTAGATGGGCCAAATGCCATGAAATTCTATGTTTCTATGCCTTCGTGGCTGCTTATTTCCAAAAGCATCAGTGAATCAGTGTTTGTGTTTCACAAACATATCGCCTACATATTATTGGCTGGCACTGTCCATCATCAGGTACTACTGCTGGATTACTACTACGGCCCAAAGGCGAGTGATCCTCTGCCCATAGGCATTGGGGACTGGGTCACAGCATGAAGAGGCTGGGTTGGGACTTCTACATCTCTATTTTCGACATTACTGTGCTCTTACCAGGTGCACAATGGCTAAGTAATGAAAATAGTTTTTTACAAAATCATGCACTTATTAAGACACTGGATGACGTGTCTGTATCTGTCATACTTCTATAAAGGTGCTGAGATCATGTATCTTGTGCTTCCATTCCTTGTGGACACTTGTAAGGAGGGTTTCTGGGTATATGTCTGTCATTGGTCTTGTGAGCTCCTAAATGTTACAAATACAACTTGTGCATAGAATGCATTTTGAGAGCACATCCATTAAACTATGTTTGGCAACATTCTGTGCTTCCTCTAGACATCAGTTGGGTCTTCTAAATTGGAACGTGATTATGTAATGCCTTATATCTGCATTTTATAGTTAGGTTTGTCTTTAGAGTTAATTGGACCTTTGGCAAGCCTTTGCTTATGAACCCCAAAGCATGCATTTGTCTATTCTTATTCTCTCCGCCATCTGTAAATCCTACAATCAGTTCCTTACCTCCCAAGTTCTCTGCCTTCCCCTTTATCCATTTTTCAGTCGTTTTGGTGATTGAGCCTTTGGCAGTAACCTCTTTTGCCTTATCAACAGGCCTGCGTCTAAGTAAGCCATCAGTGTAAGAAAGATGGGCATAGAGATTTGGATCCCAAACAGTAACTGGGTCACTTCTATAAAACAATATGATATATGCTCCTTTATAAAATGCATGCACAATTTAGACATATGAAAATAGAAATCTCAGCTAATTGTAGACTTCTTGGCATCGCTTTACACTTTCTTGGCTATACTCAAAAGTACAAAAGCCTGGCTTCTGTTTCTTAGAAAGCCTACAATGATCAATTGGATTAATATGTCTTCCATCCATTCCACATTGTGGTGTGACTGAATTAGCCCTGGAAGTGGCGGAGTCTGTTTAGCTTAAAGGCAGGCAATTCATGAATGGGTAGCTCTTGGCTTGGAAACTTTGGGAGTTTCAAACGGCCTTTTCTTGATCTTTCTTGACCTGAATACCTGAATACTATATTATTTCCCCAAAAGATATTCATAGCACACAAATCAGCACGTTCCTTTCATAACTGTTGACTATGAAATCACTCTATCTTTTGAAATTAAACAGGTTTTGATGTACACTTGGAACATATCATGTAGATTGGGCTTATGAGAAGCAATAGCTGAAGGTCTTGTTGTTTGGATCAGTGGTGCCCTTCAACAAGAGCAGCTTGGAAGTTTTAGAGCTTCCCAGAGGAAAAACAACACAAAGTCTGAAATAGTGAAGTAATATTTTTTTATTAAAAAAATTACCGATATTTTATACCGTTCCTATGACTTTAAATAAATGAACCCATCAAGCTTAAGAATCGTTCCATAAACAAAAAGTTTAGACGCCAAGTGATTCAGGATTCCAGCAGGATTTCACATCAGCACAGCCAATTCAGTCGGGATGACTCACCACTGATTCATCTGTTTGTAGTCATAAAAAAGAGATTTTTAAGGATTTAGAGGACATTATGAGGAAGCTATCAAAGGAGTCTCAATGAACTTTTTAGGTGCATCCATCTGTCAATGTGATTCTTACATCAACTTCAGCTCCAACGCTAAACAGGTAAGAAACGGGATGTTTTTTTTTTTTTTCCTTTAGGTAAAGATCAGCGCCCCTGTGGGACCCTGGACATATTTGTGCTTTACGTCCCCACTATATAATAAATTACAGATTACAGATTTCTTTAGAGCAATATCTGTTTACAACTGTGTTAAGAAGAGCTTACAATTGTTTCCGTGTTCTAAAACACACTCGTCCATCCTGTATCAATTTCTTCATGTTATGATCGTTGGTAGATTTAGGCCTTGGGTATGTTGAGTGAAGTTGCTGGTACCAATTTCCACACCCAAACCACCGCTCACCAAAGCCCTCCACATCCTACTGGTATATCATTGCTCAAATCCAACCACCCTCTCCTTTGATTATCCAAAAACCCAACATAACACCATATGTTTTGTGATCTCATCAGCAGCAGTATAGACAAAGACCTCTGAACTTCATGGCGCCAATAGTACTTCTTCCTAAATTTGCTTTGCAATATGGCTACTCCCTGTACCCCTTATTGTGATACCTGAGGACGATGGGAAGAGACTTATGAAACTGTAACAGCGTTATTGGAATGATGCATCACTGTCATACATTTTAACCATATGTATAATTACTCCACTGCCATAGACACGATCTTCCTTTAAATCTTTTGGCCGAGAGCTCCTTAAAAATCAACCTAATCATGAGAACGATTTATTATGGAAGCCGCTTCCTAACATCTACCTCGCAAAAGAATGAAAAAAAAATGGTCTTTTGGCAGCTGCTCAGGGCCTGTAGCTGAATTTTCACGTATAGTTCGGAAAAACAGAGAGATTTCAGAGCTAGACAAATCCGTCTGGTGTAAGATGGATCTGCCTGTGGATGTGTTCAGTCATGTAACATAAAATCTATTTAAACCACTGATACAAATTCACCGCTAAGCAAATGGAGTTTTCTGTTTATCATTCCTCCTCAGCGTCTCAGCATCTGAGTGGAAATACGGTCAGATGACTGGATGTACCCGTTTTTTTGGGTTTTGTCACAACATTTTTTTTCCCTCCGTTTCCGGGGAAATGTCCCCTCTATCCCTCAGGAAGCAGAAAGGTCAATTATATTTCAAAATTAATATGATCCTTTGCTTAAAGCCATTCTGGCTCTTTTCTTAAATCCAATTTTTTCTGTAAATTAAAAAAACCTATCCATCGGTGTGTAAAGATTAAAATATCCACCTTGTGTCTATACCATAAGAGCAGCCATTTTAGCTTCCTGCTCTCAGTATCTGCATGGTTATTAACCCCTTAATGACAAAGCCGGTACATGTACAAGCTCAAAATGCATTGTTTTCAATGGGTTCAGGGACCGCCCATTGTCCTTAAGGGGTTAATTTATATCTCTCCTATTTTTACGTTGCTGAATGTTGCTGGTGGTGGGGAGAGGAGAATTACTACAGTTTTTGCCTTTTACTTTTTCTTCATGGCAAAACAAAATGATGACAAAGAAGAAGCAGGAACTATATGTCGTTTTAATGATTTGATTTAGTTATACTGAAGGCCGAGACGGTGAAACCTGTTAAATGCTAGTATAAAAATCACATCAGAGAATGTATTATATTGAATACCACATTTAAATAATATGGCAGGGAAATTGAAAGTAAGAAGAATGACATATCTAAATTATGCACATATCATATGCATTACAAATGTCTCTGAATTTAATTAAAATATATTCCCAGTTTAAACCACGGGATCTGTCCACGATCCATAGGTCCGCAACCATCGTGATTAGAGAAAAAGGGTTAACTGATGTTTAGTTGGCTGAAATGTCTCCTCTCCTTCAGGGTTTCTGGGGCAATGAGAGTTTGTGGAACCCCTTTGTTAGAAACGGATAAGTGGGGGGTCTTACTGTACCTCAGGCCTGAGAAAACTGAGTGTTGGCATATGACGTCGTATCTTCTTCACTCAACAATGCAAAGAGCACAAGTGTGAGCAAGGTGTGCGGTATCGGCACTCAGGGTCGTCGTAAGTGCCGGGCCTACAGTGTGAGCCCACTTGCCTGAACCAAATGGTCAGCCTCTCCGCTTCTATCTTACTTTAATAAAACAAAGCAAGAAATCAATGCAAATACCGTTCAGAATCTGAGGCATAAATAGTGTTTTGTGTATTTATTGGTCATTATTATTTTAACAGCAACCCGGGAATATTTATATGTAAAACTTTATTTAAATGCCTGAAGAGCAACCATGTCTAGTGAATCCAGCCCTGTGAGCTTGACACTGGTCCAGCCTCAACAAATGCACAGAGATTAATGTAGAGCGAGCATTCACCATTCACATACAAATATCAGTGAATATAATACATATCCAATTTTCAGGTGCCCTAAAATGCATTATTAGCAACATTTCGGAGTTTGTAGGAATAAACTATTATTACCTGACAATGCGACAGAGAGTTTGAAATGTTTTTGAACCAAGATCTAAGTATTGTATCAAACTAAATGCTGTTCAGGTTTTTCATACTGTGACAAGAAACATTATTAAATATTAAGTGCCCTAAATGGTTCTTTCACTAAATGACATTTTAGAAATGCACGTTTATTTATTGTTTGTGACATTTTTATTATGTTAAGAACGCGATTTCTTGTCAAAACAAGCAATTGGACCAGTAATGTTTCTAAACTTATGGTTTTCCCTGTCCATATCGACTAGCACATGTATAAAGGTAGCTTGAGGTATAGACAATGACACCGATCGGAGCCCCAAAGAGCCCCTTTGAGGCTTCAGTTCTCTGGGTTCCGATAGGCATAGCTGTCATACGAGTCCATCAAGGTCAACCTTTCCATGTATCCATATCCGTTGATCTAGAACATGGGTAGGCAATCTTCGGCTCTCCTGATGTTGTGGACTACATCTTCCATGATGCTCTTACAGTCATAATGCTGGCAAAGCATCAAGGGCAATGTAGTTCACAACATCTGGAGAGCCGCAGAGTGCCTACCCCTGATCTAGAAGATAGCAAAAAACCTAAATTTTAGGACTTTTATCCTATTTTGGCCCAAAATGGTAAAAAAAATCCATTCTTGGTTCTAAAGACAATTGATTTTTCTCTGGATTTACGTTACCCATACCAAAGTTACATTATTATAACCCCAAATCCCCATGTTTGCCTTTATTGAATCCACTTTCCCGTATTTCAAAGGAGGCTGGAGTGATTGTGAGACGTAGCAGGAGAGTAAGTAATATCTCTACCTCTGATGTATAGATTTCTCTTCTACTAGTTTCTATGCATCATTAATTGAAAATGCTGACTGTGCAAATGAGCAAGATAATTATGAGGAAAGATACATGCCGTAAGAAGCACATTTCTCATTTGGGAGCCATAGTTTGGTTGCCAGTCCGTCTCTCGCTTCCTCTATAATTATAGCGCTGCTTACTTTCGATTGCTATGCTGTGATTCCCAAACTATCTCTGGAATGGAACATCTGCCACAATAATCAACACAGGTCAGCGGAGGGTTTCCTTGCAAAACACACAAATGTTCTTGTTTGTGACTACTTCGGTCAAATTGTCATTATGGTCTTCATCCAGGCTGGGCAGGATTTTCAGGAGAGGCAGCCAAGAGCACTCACAGGGCTGTTAAAGACTTAGCTAGAGCAAAAAAAAAAAACATCTATCCCTGACCAGATCAATCAGCTGGTCAGATCCAACGCGCTGATTGTGTTAAAGCAGAAAGATGGGACCTGGCAGAAGTTTAAGTGACAGGTTGTGAGCGGAGCCGAGGGAGAGAGAGAAAAGTCAATACACGGGACAGCCATGGAGGGATCTTTTAGATCTTTTTTTTAGAAAAAATCTTGAAATGTGAAAAACATTTTTTAAAATTGAGTCTACTGAATAGCTTTCATTTTCTGTAGTTTCTGGTAAGCATTATAAGGTACGGCTACATTTCTAGGCACAAGTTTAACAGACCATTGACGCAGGGCGGTGGAAGAAGGGCATAAGTTCCACCAACACACCAGTGAAGAGTTAAATAAGACCAAAACTTCATTTTCTGTCGCCAATAACTGAAAAAAATGCATATGCCGATTCGAGTGTTAAGATGCAAGCAAAATTGATGCCAATTTGCATAGAAAAATGCAAGCAAAACTATTTTGGGGACCAGACTGTCCATTTATTAACATTATGAAGTTCATAAAATTGTAACTGCATCATTTTATGTTACAACTACTTGGTGATATATTCTTAACCAACACTTTTACTGTTGAAATTGTACATACGGCAGTAAGGATGAAGAGTTTTGGCAGGGTCTAGGGCTCATGGATAAAAGTCGATAAGTTGATTGACAGGTATTGTTAAGAGATGAGTTTTAATGCGAAGGGACTTATAAATATACATTTACTTTAATTCGATATTGATTTAAGACATGTATATTCTTAGACAGCATCATCTCACTGAATGGACAACATTGTATCTCATTTGTACGTGAAGCCCATGATTTGTCCCGCAGACATCACTGCCAGAATTTTACCAAACGGACTTATGTCCGTAGGCTTATCTTCAACATGGAACGTGAATTAGATCCCCGTTATATGCTGCTCTCTTGTTTAGGGCCCTGAAAAGCTTTAAATTTCAAATTGAATATGAAACTTAAATAAAGATTTGATTTAAAGAAAGGAGCAGAGTGACAAATAACAAAATATTCCAGTGCAAACATTTTTTGGAATCTTATTTTCATAGCTGTTTTTTTTTTTAAATTTAATGACTTGATTTGTGGTTAGGTTTAAATTGAGACTTTTGTTTTAATTAATTAAAGGTCCAGCCCAGTCCAAAACGCTCTACTCTTGTAGACTAATCAATGAATTTAAATCAGGCTGACAAAATCCTACTTCTTAAAGGATATTTGGTGGTGAATATATGCGGCGTGTTGTTTCTTACCATGCATCCACTCTGAAAACTCTGCATGTTATGGAGCTGAATGATCTCATAAAAAGGCTCAAAATTGGCCAGACATGTCATGCAGTTCCTTGGGAATCATCCTCCTTCTCAAAAAGGCTTTCCACGATACCCTATTAATGGGCTGCTCATCAGAAGACTTTTCCAAGCTTGGTGTGGAAGTTCAGCCGCAGATCATAGTTTTCTGCTATCTCCTTCCAACAAGCTATTTGAAAGAACCTGATGAGATCCTTAAAATGTCCTGCTGTAGACCCTCCACAAAATATCAACCATTCGACCATCTAGTATGCCTGTTTTTTCTAGCTGTAAAGACCCACATGGTCATAACAAGTCTGCAGAATGCTCAGGCGATGGATAGAGTGAAGCACACTCTGGATACTACAGTTGTGTAATCCAACGAAAACAAGCGCATGGTCATTACTTTACTGTTTGATCTCAAAGCAGAGAAGAAAACCGCTGCATGGAGGTCTAGAACTATGTTGGAATTTTAAGCTCCCAAAAAAGCAAAACATTCATTGTGCGTCTCTTGTGTAATGTCGTCTTCTTCTGTTCAGATCAAACCTCTGAGATCTGTAATATTTACATCAACCAGCTTTCCCATTTCTTTTAATTTGGGGCTAGATGTGCTTCTCGCACGACTGGCCCTGCAGTCTATCTACTGTCCCTCTGAACAACATGGCGTCCTGTCCCACTTTGTATTCAAATTGTGCTCTTTAAATCACATAGTCATCGAATACCTGGAAAGACAGCCCTGTGATGTCGAATTACTGATCTTCTACAGAAGAAACACATAATAGTTGTCCAATGCTACAGTTAATTGGTGGAAGAAGCCATTTATTTTTATGTGTCTACACTCTTTAACCTAATCATAACATTCCATTCCCAATAATACATTGAGTGTGCTGTCCCAGGTTCTATGTATGTATATGGTGTTGATTTCTGATCATTATCTGTTTTTAGAGGTGAAGGCTTGGGGTAATTTCTACCGAACACAAACTTTTTATAATGCCGGTATCAATGCGTTTCCTCACTTCTCGCTATTTATATACCCGAGCTAGCTGCTCCCTGTCTACCTGCGCAATGAGTGAACGTGAATGCCAATGAACCCATGATAACTGAAATGATATACGATTAGTGTGAGAGCAATTGTCTTTTATATCTTGGCCTTTTCTGCTACCAATCAGAGAACCGTTAAATATCAAGGTAGAAAAAAAAATAGATTCAAGATTACTTTGTCACACGTTGTACACTTAACGGTGTGGAAAATGACATAATGAGGCTGAAACAATATTTATTTAAATGTGATTTCATGTAAACCCTATCTATGTAATAATATGTTGTATTAATAATAATTGTAATTTGTCTCAGTCAAAATGCAGCAATTTACTTGTAAAGTAGCATGTTTCACACCGCATATTCTGACCATTAAGGCTTTTTACAAGTCTGTAGAATAAATAATTCATTTTTCATCTTCTAAATTCCAGGATCATTCAGCACATTCTGGTAACCCTTTGTTAAACTCTTCTGTCTCTTAAAATAAAGGCCTACTTTTGGTCTTAAAGGAGAAAACAGATATAGAATATGGAAAATCTATATGAGCTTATAATTTAGAAGTGATGTATATGACAAGGAACCAGTTATGGATGGCAAAAATGTGGGATAAAATGATATTGCAGGCTTCTTAGTCTATTTATCTCCAGCCGCTATTTTATTGGGTGGATATTAATGAATACCATCTGAAAGTCAAAAGGGAAGTGAAAAGCGGTTAGATACCAAAAGTATAAAAAAAATGAATCGAAAACAGACGACCACTTAATAGAGTGTCTAAGATGCGTCACCCTACTTGGGATTGTCTCAAGTTCTGGCTCACTTGTGCCATTTACAGTGGAAAAATGTCCATCGGCGTTTCAATCTTATCCAACCACAAGTCCAAAAATGGAATACAAGACACATTTCCACTGCGTTGGGGAAAGAACAACCTCCGACGTATGTTTCAGCCTTCATGGGGTTCTTCAGTGGGGTCCAGTTGGTATCCCTCCAGGCACACATGAGTAAGAAGGTCTGGACCCACTTTTACGCTTGAGGTGAACCTCAAGAGATCCTCCAAAGGGTGAAATTGCATACAAAACAGATTTAAGGACAACGTAACCAATAACGGACAACCACTTACAGAGGAAAAATCTCCATCAACGCGTCAGTCTGATACTGTCCACAAGGGCAGCCGAGGAGCGAAATGTGAGGCAAATGTCCTAAAATATGTGAGATCCCCGTATAAATGTAATTGATGTGAGGCTGAGAGGTGTGGGTGGTGTGGGAGTGGAATTTTAATGCTTGAAATGCATGTATGTGTGGGTGCTGTGTCTCTGCGTTCGCGGTGTATGAAGCCCCTAGATTTGTGTATGTGTTTGTGGTGGAAGGTTCATGGCGGGTTGGTGTTTTTATCATGTCTTTGAAGATGATTGTGTGAGTCTTAAGAGGTGTGTGTATCAGTTTTGTTCTTGTGAGATCTATCATCTTGGTATTTTTATATAATAGCTCGCTTTGCTTGTGCTTTGTGGTTCTGATGAATTCCTTCCTAGAAACACTTAACCATTTTATAGCCTTATGGCATCCTCGGCATGCTTAGCTCCGCAGCGCCCAGGTTACTAGTGCAGTGGGTGTAAGACACATTAGAGGGCACAGTGAGTGTGAGTGAGTGAAAGATAAATAAGAAAAAAAAAAAAAGGGGGAGAAGAAGACAAAAATGAGTTTATTTACTAAAGCACTGGGATGCTGAACATATTTGTAGATTTCATTGTTCAGTTTTAACTATTGATCAAAGTCATATCTATAGGTTTAATACGTTTATATATCAATATATCAGGTGTTTTCTACAGTTAGAAAATGCAGATATCGTGGTTATTCTTATTGGGTCATCTGTGCACATGAGAGCACTTTGAACTTGCCCAGGGGCACCGGCTATAGTATCTTACTTGGCTCACAGTTGCGGTTCTTTTATCTTTGAATCAGCGAGATTGTGTGTTTTTAGGTCCATTCGCTAAATTGTTCTACAACTCATTGAACTCTTTTGTAACAATAATCCCAGTAATGTTGATTAAAAGTATAAACCATACAGGATTTATTCCGTCCTTCTTTCATGACCCCTTTGAAAGATTGGGCTAGGGTACACTTGGGCACTTGGACAGATATGGGCATCTAACCCGGTGGGTTAGTTTGGTGGTAAATTCTTTTATGATTTTTGCATGATTCTGCTAGCCTGGATAGAACCTGGTCCCATCTGACTACCAATGGGTACTTTATCGGGTTCCTGGGCTAACCATGCTGAAATGAACTTAGTATAGGGGGAAAAAGAAACAACAGGGGTCTGTATTAAACTCAGCATCTTTATAAACTCCACAATGCCAATGTCACTCAGCGCTGTCATTTACTGGAAATAGATAAACACGAGAGCACAAGTTTGATCATTGATCCGTTTTGAATGGGATATTATTCCAAAAGGTCTGGTAGTTGTTTCTATACTATCCTCTCATGTTAAACATGTGTCTTTATTTAGAGAAGCCTTTAAGTCTAATGGTATAGGGGGTAAGTCAGTGCCTAGGGACACCTCTACTTAGCAGCTGCATCTGAAACTGTCTTTCCTCCTGTGTTCAGAAGGGGGCAGCAGTGTGCTGTTGGTAATACTGAGTTATGTCACTCTTGGGGATCAATCCTAATTGTTAATTCAGCTTTCTTCTCTGTTTAACAATGCATCTCACTCTCAGAAGCCCCCCCCCCCGTCCCAGCGCATGGCCCGTTAACCCTTCACTGATGGATGATGTGCACAAAGCAATTAACATTCAGAGAAAATAAAATATACGTAGCTGTTTGTGACAGAGAAATATTCACTTGGGATTCTAGGAGATAGTAATAATGAATTGTTTTTTGGTGCAAGACAGATATGAGAGCTCCAATTTCTCATCTTCTGAATGAGAAAAGAGAAGGGGGAGCTGCGTTAGTTATTTGGCCTCCCTTGTTGAGGGTCTCTCCAGGGATACAATATCCATAATAACCTTAGATAAAAAATATGCCACAGATTGAATGTCTGGTACCGCACTCAATATTTAGGTGTACCATATGTTAACTCTTCAGTTGCCAAAATGATCTGCCTTGCATTGCAAATATGAAGAGATTGTTGCACTTAGACATATATATATATATATATATATATATATATATATATATATATATATATATATATATTTATATAGATTTATATTTATTCTTTATAAATATATTTATTTAGAGTTTTATATATACATATATATATATATATATATATATATAACTGTCACACGCCAATCGCTAGTCACAACACTAGTGTGCAAAAGCGCGTCTCTGAAGAAACAACTCCACTCTCAACAACTAAGAACTATATTGGGCGTACATTAAAAAGTGGCCAAGGATTATAGGTTTTCTGTGCTTTTCTTTTTAAGTTTTACTTTACTGAGACAGTGATAGATAAATGGAACAGCCTCCCATCAGAGGTTGTAGAGGTTGAGGGAATGTATCTATGTATGGTATAGACATCAAGCTATCCTCAATCTCAGACAGGATCAATGTTTTTTTTAGATCAGGGTCTTACATCCTGAAAATGGGAAGACTTGATGGTTTCTAGGTGCTTGTGTTCTTTAATATAAGAACTATTCAGCCCATCTAGCCTGCTTAAATGAGACCTCCCGCCCTATTTCCGTGAATATGCAGTGCATTTTGCTGCATGCATATTGTTATAGACATTCAGTACCGTTAGAAAATATGATATCAATCTCATTTAACTCCTCCCCCAGTGTTATCTGCCAAAAGTAAGGAGCATACCTCTGTATGCCGATTGCACACAAGCACCAGAACGTCCGGTTAATAGCCGCTGAGCTACTGTACATGTGGCAAATGTGGTAACCAGAGTTAGGTGTCCTCTTTAACTCTGTACTTTTTGTAGGTAGGGGAATAAACAACATTAAAACCTAATATTCTGTCAAGAACCAGAAACACAGAAGACTGGGTAGGACAGTTCAACCTTTACAAACACAATGGTTGCTACCTTGGAATAAGGACTATAAATTTACGACTTGTACCTTTTGAGCCTAGATTTACAGATTTTTTAAAGATTTTCTTTCGATCCGAGAATTCCTTTTTCTTTTCATCTTATGTTCTCTCTTTTTCTCTACCATTCCCTTCTTGGTTCTTTGCTTCTCAGTGTTTGGCCATTAACATGTAGGCCTATATTATACTGATGTTGGAAGACCTGCTAAGCAAATAAAAGGTCATTGTGCCCAATGCTATAAACTGAATATAAGGGCATGGGGTTGGGGGCCTTAAATTCACAAGGGCCCAACACATCTTACCAAGTCCTTTCTTTCCGTGTGTGTCCTCTTCCCAGCTGTCAAGCCTCTATACTGCTATTGATTATTCTTCCAGCAGAAGATAACAGTTGGAACCACCACCCCCTATTTGTCAGAACAAAAAGCAGGATAACTTGTAACAAACTAATTAACTTTCTCTTTATTTACTAAGCTCTGAGCTAATTACTCCACTGAAGGAGAACCTCGCAGTCTGCCATAAGCCACTCCTGGTCTGTATCATTTGCATGTAATTTGTCAAGCAATCGGTTTCACCAAGAATCTAATGACAAGAATCGCTTTGGTGCTCCTGAGCTTAACAAACAAGCTGACAGCTTTATCCAAAACAACGGATCTTCCCTTTTTTTTTTTAAGCTGAGCTGGTAAAACAAATCCAATGTAAATCAAGAGGTGGAAATTAGCGGCATAAGCCTACCTAAGCCAGATAGATAAACTCTCTTTCTAGCCTAGATAGGCTTATGCCACTAAACCACTAAACACGTCACTGGACATGGGCTCTATGGGCCAGTGCCGCAATTCTCTCGAGGTGGGAGCTGGAGACAAACGACCGTGACGGTTTATTATCTATTCATGGTATATATATATATTTTTTTCTTATATCTAACCCCTTTAGCAGTAAAATATGTTGTATTTATCTCATATAGGAGCTATGTCAAGTATTTTATTCACAAAATATGTCTTTTAACAACTGAATTTGTTTTCATTCATTTGGAGTTTTCTTTTTTATATATTTTTTATTATTATTTTATTTTTTGTTTCTTTCCATAGTAATGTGAGTTCTTCTGGAGACTGTCACACAAATAGGTGACTTATTCACTGATCTCTAAACCATAACGTGCGTTGGTTTCACAAAGTGCAAAATGTTCTTTTTAGGGTTACAAGAAATGGCAAATTCTTTAAAAAATAAATTAAAAAGGCTTGTTCACCTGCTCGACAGATGCCATCATTAAAAGGGTATATTCCAAAAACCGTTGGTTAAAGCGAGTGAAACATTTCAAACCATGAACTCATCATACGTTATGATGAAGGGTCAGCTCCGGGGTGGGGGTTTCCCTGCAGTCTTTGCCCTGTATTATATATATATAGTGTGCTTTCTTACAAAGGGCGGGTATGTTGGCATTTAGTTTGTGTTTTTTATGATTTGGCATTTATGTAGCCGCAGATCATCTCACGTTGTGCAAGGTCAATGTGTAATACGCAGTTTCTGGTGGCCACTGAGTCACTTGTACTTTACAGCAGCTGAAAAGTACCTCCTTGCTCCAATGACTATAAGAAACAGATGCTTATTTCACACCCAGAGCACCATACAGCGTTTGCATGAAACATCTGCTTTTTGTGCTGGCTTTTATCATCCTGGTTTGATATTCACAGCTGCCAACATCCTTATTGCGATGATGCTCCTTAAATGAAGAGCTTCATCTTTTTCAAAACAGCATTATTTAATAATTGGTTTAATGGACAAAAAAACCCATAAAATGGTAAATATGGCAAACATCCATGGTTATTTGCAACCGCTCACTGTGAATTGGGACTCATCCTATAACATTTTCTGGGTTTTCCAACATAGCCTTGGGTTTTCATGTTCCCTAAATGGTTTATAGGGATACTTCAAATAGACAATCAGGTGAGGGCTGGCATGGGGGGCAGGAAGGGAATGGCTCCATGTGGTGCTTGAATGTGAAGTTTTTAAACCACTATTTCTTTTTTATATGCTTTACTTTTGCACTTCTTAAGACATCATGCTGGGAAAGGCTTTTTTTAGGCACAAGACTCCAAATATATGGAACTATAATGGAGTGCAGAATAGAAAGTCAACCCATCAGATGACCACACTCAACAATCAAAGCTGATGTATTTAAGGAAAACTCTTATATCAGAGATAATTGAATCTAGAATTGAAAACTTTTTTATTTCATTATTCTTGTTCTTTTCTGTTAAAGGTATGCAATATAAGTCTTAGTTTTTGACCCAATTCAAATTGATATCCTATGATCCCCCAGTGAGCATTCTACTGGAATCCTACTGTCACCCACGTAAGAAGTTGTAACACATTTCCAAGATTCTACCTACATTGTAAAATCGTTATCCCAAGTTTGGGTGAGGCATGAAAATGGCATTTCACACTCCTCTGCCTTTTGGTCAAGGTCATCAAGTGTAGTGCCTGTGAGATCAGGGAGGTCATGGAGACAGGGATATGCTTGGAGCACCTAGGAAAGGTCAACCAGGGAGTGCAACCTGTGTTTTGTGGGTGACATTTTGCTGGTCTGGTCAAAGCATCAAGCACTAATCCTGGACCCTTCATGCTCTTTTATTCTGCATCACAACCCTAGCCTATGGCTGGTGGGTGTAGGGTTAGATCTTTCACCAGTCATGGCCTAAGTTCTGGTAACAGCTTTGTTCACATGCATGTGTTTTTGTTGTTTTGTTGGACGTGTTATATGTTGATTTGGAATGCAAAGGAAATGCAGCAGTAGACCCAGGTCTCCAAAGACATGTTTTTATGGTGGGGGTGGATGGCTGTGCTTTTTGGCCACCACTTGTTTTTCAAAGAATTATTATTATTATTATTATTATTATTATTATTATTATAATGAAGACCTGATCCACAGGAAGGAAACAAAGGCTGCATATCCCCATGTTGGGAGTAAAGTTGCAGAAAAGACAGATTATGGTTCTGGTTTGCAATGTGGCCATATCACTTTGGATCACTTTAACGTTCATCGTTAGATGAGGGCACCAAGATACCTTGGGCTTCTAGAAACAAATATGGAAATAATAACGATAATTAATATACTAATAATAAATATTAAATACTATATGCTCGTTTCAATAAAAGAAAAAACATTGATCGTACATGGTTGTTATTTTATTTTGTTTATATATTCTGTTAATGTATATACTGCCGCCTAATGCAGTTATATTTATAGCATATACTGAGGGTGTTGTGTTTACTAGATGGAAGAGTAGAAGAGATATAACGTGAAGAGCAGCCTGATTCTGCTTATCACACCTCTATACCAACAAGCATGCTCATCACATATGTTCATCAATACCAATCCAATTAAATTTTCCCATTGCACTTTACTCTATTTAGTCTCCAACATTATCCATCTGCTGATGAGTGTAATGTGGACAGCATTAATGTGCTAATCTCCAGATTACTTTCACTATTTTGTATCTAAATTTAGGTAATTGTGTGATTTCTCATCTTTATAGACCCAGTGATTTTTTGTTAGCACATTAGTACACACTTGATGTGAAAAACTTATTTATACTTCAATATGTATATATGTGTGATTTATTTGTAAATTGAGATCAATGTTATTCCTAATAAAGCCTAATAAAAGGTGTCAACTTTAAAAAAAAAAAAAAAAGCCATCGTCTCTTGGGCCAATACGGCTACACACAGCTACTCTTCTGGCATTCCATATTACACATATTTTCTTTTCTTTATGAATTTAGCCTTAATGGGTTTACAGAAAAACATGTACATCTCCATCAGTCACCTTCCATCATATAAAGGCATGAAGTGCATCAAAAAGGTAACTGGGTTGTGGTTCTAAAGGCTAATCCTACCCAAAAGCCCCAAAACTGAAAATCTGTCAGAAAAAAAAAATCCAGTTAGTACACAACGATGGCTATTGTTTAAATGGTGTTAAAGAATGGAATGTTCAACCTTTACGAGATCATGCCTATGGAATAAAAGCCAGAAATCCATCTCCTTACTCTTATTATATATGTCTTAGTATTCTTGGAACTAGACTTGTGATACATAGGAAAACTGATAAAGCTGTATTGGTCAAAGAGAAGTCAACAGTAATACCCTCTAATGGGTCAGTATTAAAGATGGTGCAGCGTTGCATACTCTTTTGGGACTTCTTCTTCAGAATCAGACCCCTGTGCTCTACAAGGCTCATGTTATTCTACATCTATTCCACTTGGCCCAATTTAATGTATGGCTTTCAACTAAAGCCTCCATATTAGCATATCTGTGTGCCTTTGTCTGCTCCTCACACTACCAGTATTCTTTATGAAGTCTATGTTGTTTAACAGCTACATCAATTGGCTTCTATGCCACAAATAGCACCAAATTTGTGATGAAACATCACGCTCATCTTTCATATTTTTTAATGCTCTCAGTCATGGTACTGTAACAAATCAACCATATCCAGTGGGAAATTCACATAGCAGATGTACTTACTGAGTTTGTTATATGGACTCAGGTCTTGAGGCTTCATGATTACTGGTCATTCATTGAAATTCACCCCAAAGAAGAAACATCATGTGTTTCCATCCCAGGTATTGACTAACCGTGCAGCAAACAGGGCAAATCATTTGAAATTTCTCCGCACTCATCTTCAGCCACACTCCTACCCAGTCTCTCTGCTCATCCGATGATCTTCATCTGTCCTCTGCTCTGATTTCTACTTCTTATACATGCTTACAAGATTTCTCCCCATCCCCTGGTATGCCATAACCCAATCACCCTTTCCCTTTATTATACACTGCTTGTTTTGTCTTGCTTACCTATATATGATGGCGCTATATAAATATATATACACTAATAAAAAAAAATCAAATTCCACTGATGGGTTTATTTCTCCTACTATGTTTTTATTGGGAATATTGGACATAAGTAGCTGGGTAATGCTAAGAAGTGAGATCAATGGACACGCATGTCATTATTGTGAAGTAGAGCCTCTTCGTAGGTGAATGTGAGTAAATGTAATTGCCAAGCATAGGATCAATGTGTTGTACTTTAAAACCTTGAGTTGTTAACTGGTTTCATTTAGATTGATCTGTCTATTTCAGTAGTTTGCTGTGAAACAGGTGTGATGGGGCAGTGGTTAATAGCAAGGGGGCATGGGTCCAAAATTACACAGGCATGCACTTTATGTTGAAAAGACAAAAATGTCAACTTGAGTCAACAGAACTCCACCTTTACTTTGCTCATGATGATCTATTTAAAACAGGGAAGTGAAACAATATGATAATTGTAACTCCCTAAAATAATTAACTTTTTAACAATTAAGCATTGTTTTAAAATATAATATAATATAATATGTATACGGAATCCACCATTGCAGTCTCTTAACTTTGGTGGCATTCAGCTTCTCCAACTTGTGTTCACCTATCATATGGTGCTTCCACCTACTACGGTTATTGGGTTCCCTAGGGGGTGTTTAGGGATATTTGGAGATATGTGCATTTTTGTAGGTGGTTAACAGGAGATACAATCCGTCAAAGAGGAAGAGCAAGCGTTATGACCTGATAGTAAATGTTATGATCTGTGTTACTAAGATAATTTTTTTTAAAAAAGGGGGATTTGTAAAAATATTGAGCACATTACAGTTGAGACGAGGGGAAGAGGAGATTGTTAAAAAAAAGAGTGGTTCAAGAAAGCTGAAATTACTGTCAAGAAACACTGGCCAGGTATAATATTATTATAAATCACACAGCAGCTTCCGATCAAATCAATCTTAACATCTTGGCTCCTGGAATTATGATAAGCATTATACTCCCTGGACTCTATATACATTTAAAAAGTAGACATGATTTGATGGAGCTCATATTTATAGCTGCCTTTCTTTGTCAGTTTTTTTTCAGAGTGTCTCTCCATAATAAATGCTCTGCTGTTCTATGTTATCAGGATTCATTAATCATGCAGCAATTTCTACGTTCATTAGCGATATCGCAAATAGTGTACGTGTAGCCCATTATGCAGATGACACAAAGATCAGTTCAGTTGTTCATTTACGGACACAAGTAAAATGGTTATTGATTTACAAGAATTAGAAAAATTCGCGAGAATTAATTGTATGAACGAAAATAATGAAGTGAGTCTAAAAATGGCCATACTAGATGGGCCAAATGGTTCTTATTTGTAGTCAAATTCTAGGTTTCTAAGGTTTTTAGAACACACAGCTAAAGAATAGAATAAATAGTGGTATGTGACTAGGTCATGTGTAAAACTGTATGACATCACAGGGATCATATAGCCCCATGTTTTTTAGAAAACGTTTTTTTGTATTCTACATAATTAGAACATAATTCTCTTGGTTTCAGGCAAAATATAGATATTATATTTCAAAATGCAAGTTAAAAGAGTAAGGCATACTAATATTTTCAAATACTGTTCATAATGAAAGCCCTTAAATATTATAGGGACCTATTTTTCATAAAATGGCTAATTTTACCAGATTTTACCCAGATTTTTACCCAGATTACCCAGATTTTTTTGAAAATACTTTATTTTCTAAACAAAAGGTACCAAGTTCCCCAGAGGTGGACCAACTCTTAAGAATTGTGCAGGGTTAGGTTACCTGTTTGCCCACGAATGTCCTATGTACTGTAAGGTTTGATATTAGCCAAGGAGGTCATATTAATTTCTATAGGTGTTTCAGGAAAATGTATTGATGCTCTTAAAATGGAAAAGCAAATGTCACTCATGCCTTGATAATTGTGAACATCAAGCAGATGAAAATACAGAACTAAAATGTCAGCTCTATAGTTCTGTGACATGTTCTTTCTCTATATAATAGGAGCTATATAGTAGGCAGAGTAACTGGACTCCCCAAGTCTGTTGGGCAACTTGACACAAAAAGAGGTATTTTTTACCACCACCAAAACACTGTTTTCCTACTAGAAGTAAATTAATATATTCCAAAGAGGATTCGCTCATTTGTGGTTGTACTTTAGTAATGCATTTAGGGTATATAGCATGCCCAGGCTGTTAAAATACACATTCTGCATACGTGTCTGGCACATGTGAGCAAGGATACTATTATAGGAGAGAGAAGCCTGAAGAATACTGGACACTATCATGTCAGTAGGGAATCATGGAGCACCTGTATATGTCTGAGTATAAAAGACATAGGTGTAAGTGTGCATGTGTGGGCACAGAGCATGGAATTTGCATGCTTTAACAAAAAATAAAAATATTGTGGTATAATTGAAACTTTCTTTTCCCACCAAGTGCAGAACCTCTATTTCTTGAACATATATTGAATTTCCACATTATATGTTAGCAAAAACCTTTCTTTTTTCTTTTGTTCTCTTTCTTTCTTTCTTTCTTTCTTTCTTTCTCTCTCTCTTTCTTTCTCTGTCTTTCTGTCTTTCTTTCTCTCTTTCTACCTCTCTCTCTTTCTACCTATCTCTTTCTTTCTGTCTCTTTCTTCCTTTCCTTCTTTTCCTTCCTTTCCCTTTCTTTCTTTCTTTCTTTCTTTCTTTCTTTCTTTCTTTCTTTCTTTCTTTCTTTCTTTCTTTCTTTCTTTCCCTTTCTCCCTTTCTTTCCCTTTTAACTGAAACAGCCTTGCCTAAAAAAAAACTGTGACAATAACCACTGGGATAGTTACTGTTACCATTTATACATTGGGAGCATCATGATGATTCTGTAAGGAAGGGTATTCACTCTATCAGACACACTGCCTCAAATTGTACAAGACTCAGTGCCTCTGATACTACAATCATTTAAAGCCAAGAAAGTGTTAATCATTTCAAGCTCAACACATGCAGTTTCCTTGACCTAGTCAAACATTTTCATCCAGTCTGCAGAAGAAGAGCAGATGCTTCATGTTGAGCACTGCGGACAGTGTCTGTCTCATTCAAACGGGTGGCAGAGGAGGGTGGACAGGAACCCCCAAACACCCAAGAACATGACATAACACGCAGGCTACGTGATGACATGAGGAGGGTGGGAGGAACTGGCTGAGAAGGCAGCTTTAAAACGCTGGATGTGCAGAGGCAGCCACTGTGCTGTCAGAGGCAGCAGAGGAACAGCAGAAGGAGGCAGCTCATCTTCTACTTACTGGTAACCTCTTATTTGGCAGACCACCTCCCCAGCTGGAGGACATCCTCTCCCCCATAGGGGCAGCCATGCTGACTCTGGGGGGCGCTTGGCTCTTATACCCCTGCTGGCTGTGCTGCTGGGTTTGTCTAGTGCTGGTTTCTGGACAGGAGCTGTATGCCCCCCATTCCATCAGGATAGAAGGAGATATCACTTTGGGGGGACTCTTTCCTGTTCATTCCAAGGGGCTCCCAGGTCTGCCTTGTGGGGACATCAGAAAGGAAAATGGAATACATAGGCTTGAGGCTATGCTTTATGCATTGGACCAAATCAACAGTGACCAGGAGCTTTTGCCAAATATTACCCTGGGGGCTCGGATTTTGGACACTTGCTCCAAGGACACCTATGCGCTGGAGCAATCCCTGACATTTGTCCAGGCTCTTATCCAGAAGGATACCTCTGATGTGCGCTGCACCAACGGCGACCCTCCAGTTTTTGTGCGACCGGAGAAAGTAGTTGGAGTTATTGGTGCATCTGAAAGTTCTGTGTCCATAATGGTTGCGAATATTCTGCGACTTTTCCAGGTAGGGCTCCCCTTTTCTCTGGGACTCTCACTGTCAGTGCTCTGCTCAGTGTGATGCCCCTGATTATTTCACATGTTGCTCTTAATGTGGTCAAAATCAACTTCGCATTATCTATCTTGGATAGCTATTAACCAAATCCATGTTCTCCGTATCTTCTCTTTTTTCCTTCCTCTATATCTCTGTATCTAGTTTCTTTCATTTATTTATCTCCATCTTCCTCTCTTTGCTCCATCACCCCCGTTCAGATTCACATGTTCTGCTCTCTTTTTGTCAATGATCCAGTATTCGATATATACAGTATATATATATATATATATATATATATATATATATATATATATATATATATATATATATATATATATGTGTGTGTATACTAAGACCCCATGCGATTGCCTGTATGTGCTTGGTACTGAGGCTGCTGCCCTGTCCTCCATCTAAACATATTCACAAGATTGTTCTCCATAACTTGCCCCAACCCCCATCCTACTCCTAGTATAAATGATCCTCCTGTTTATGCTTTTTGACCAGTTTCTAAGTGCCCCAGGATCAGCTAAGGGGTAATTTAGATGTTAATGACCTAGGCTCCATGATGCAGGTATTCTCTGTATGACAGTGATCATGTACGTATGTATGCATGTTCAGACATACCAAATAAAGCATTCTATAAGCTGATGCCAATCTAGCTCACAAGCAGAGAATGCTTTGCTTTGGGTTGAAGTCCCTTATAGTCTTTGTTTGACGAATGCTGGCAGTTATCATCCGATCTGTACAAGTGGGTGTATGTGACAGAGGGTGGGTGCTCAGTGGGGTTTGGGGTGAGTGCGTGGGAGTGTTCTACTGTGTATGTGCACAGGAGTGAGCACTGCATGAGTGTGAGTTTGTATCACAAGTACTTCATCTGAGATAAAATCCCCATCCTTTAGTGTGTTAGATGTTTTACTGTTAAATGCTGGTTTATCATCTCACCCCTCAAGCCTGGGTTGGAAGGAAAAGGTCAATTTGTTATCTATTGAATAACCTTTTTTTTCATCAATGGGGCTCCACTCATATGGCCATATCAAGGCTGGCACAATTCTATTAGTGCTCTTGGTTAACCCGATCTTGATCAGTGTTCCAGCCATGGATATGAAAGGGTAACTTATAATGTAGGGAGATAAGCTCCGCAAACCATATGGAACATAACGAAAAAGATGTTGATATGTTTTAATAATACATAGACTTAATAAGAAAGATGAGTATTAGCTCAGGAGAAAATGGAGTCTAAAGTCGAAGTTGATACCTTTTATTTACCTATCCAACATAGAAAAAGATGTTAAGTAAGCTGAAGAAAAGACCTCTGAGGTCCTGAAAGCTTTTTGTAACTTTACATGATTTTTTTTTTCTAAATTAGCCCAGTAAATGGTAATAATTTAGATTAACATATATTCTGGGAGGAATCTAATTTGGTAGCTTTAGTCCAATTCAGATTCTCAAACTATATAGTAGATGCTTACAGATAGATTTGAGCTGAGGGTCTGTTTGTCTTATAATAAGTGAAACACACCCAATATCCATATAGCCGGCATCGTTGACCATCAACCCTAAATATCACTAGCAATTCTAATATATATATATATATATATATATATATATATATATATATATATATGTATATATATATATATATATATATATATATACATATATATATATATTATATATATAATTAGGTTGCTAACACCCCCACGCCCCAAAGTAATGGCCCATACAATCAACAGGGAGACATGCATCCGCTATGCATGGTGTGGCTATGGTGTAAGAGTTCCTATTCCAAACCAATACACAAATGTATACCCCCAATATAAGGTAGCTATCCCCATATACACATTCATATCCCAAATATATGCTAGCCAACCCAATATACAAATTCATACCCTATATATATCATGTAATGATAGGCAACATATTTTCATGCATTTTTGGTTAAAAAAAGTAAAATGCTTGCTTATCTTTGCTGCTATCCCACTTTTTTAAGTAGCTTTCCCCCCACATAATGTGCTCATTAGCCAGCACTGCATCCCCCAGCCTCCCTTTAAGAATCAACAGCCCCACTTTATGAAGCCCCCCGAGCTCCTCACAGGGCAGAGACCGAGGAAGCCCGATCGCTGTCCTCGGTGCTGAAGTTTACCAAGATTAACGAGCTGCGGCTCTATGAGATCGGGGCGTTTACTCGGTCACGTTATCCACACATACGGCCGCAAACACCCAGATGCACACTAAGTACCGACACCAACCCGTCATTATAGAAAGTGTAAGCATTACATTTTATACTGCACAGCACCCGTGCTTTACAGCTTAATTCATAAAATAGAGTTTAATCGACCAGTTATTTTACAGCCTGGTCTATAGTCCATGGCAATAAAAGATAAGTGAATATCCATTAATAGGAGAAATGAGATTATCACCTGCAGATTTTGGTGATGTAGCTGCCACTCTGCTTTATGCTTTAAGCTAAATCGATATAAGGGCTCCATTACCGTCCAGTATATTAAGAACCACCTGTAGTATCAATCATCTGAGGTTTAAAGATTCAGGGCTTCCAGAAGATATTTAATCAAACACTTATATGTACTATATATATATATATATATATATATATATATATATATATATATATATATATATATATATATATATATATATAATATCATCACGTAAAGTGTATTTGATTCCCCCCACCCATGCATTCCACCCACACACATACACACCCATACACACACACACACACACACACACATATATATATATATATATATATATATATAGGCATATACAGTTGTCATATTAAATACTCCATTCACTGCACATATTTCATCCATACAGGTATTTCATATGGCCAGAAATATGTCTTCCTTACAGTTAATCTGCAATAATTAATGTGCAGTCTATGCAGATGCTAGTGGACTGGTAAGCATTTTTACTGTCCACATCCCTGAAATCCCAATCAATGCCCCATCAAGGGGATTACTGGCCACACGAAAGAGCCTATGACCCCAGGTATATGGTAATGATAGAGTTAAAAAGGGTTGTAGATGGTGGTCATTCATGTATGCGGATTGTTCCAATGGAATAGTCTAGTTTATCGTGTCATTGGAATACAATACAATAACCGATTTATTCTGAAAAGAGAACACATGCTTTATTCATGTTTTATTTGCGGTTGTAATGTGATACAATGTATATAAAGCGACCGTATTCTAAAATAGAACGTTAAGGGGTGTTTGTTTTGAAACATATTAAATAACAATCACACCTGGTGTAATGTACACTCGCAGAGTGACCCGTAGCAGTGATACAACACACAGTAACACCTCACAGAGCTGCAGTGTGTTTGTGGGTTCACCATCAATAATTCAACACCTATAAGAGTAAGTGCACTTTCTGAATGTGCTCATCATTTCACTGTTAAGTAACCTCTGGAGGACTGCTCTTTATAATGAGACAGATCAGTAATTCCTGTAAAAAAAAATAAATGCTTCACTAGACAGCTGAAATATGTATGAGAGCAGATTTCGGAGTAGGGTCTGTCCTGTCACTGCTAACCCTTGGAATACCAGGGTGTGTGCATAGCATTGCACGGGGATGAAAGGGTTATTGAGATCGGTGTGTGAATTGCCTGCTGCACATTTTAAACTGGAAATCTAAGCCTGCATGAACATTTTTCTGTTGGTGCTTTAATATTCCACTTCTAACATTATAGACTTTATACTATAGGTTATACCTCTAGATTTTTCTGCTTATTGATTTTTTGTAATTCAAAGCTTGGATGAGATTTCAAGAACATAAAATATGTCTTGATTTTTCAAACAGTGTATATATTTCTGTATTTCCATCATTTAAGTAGATTGGTTTAATTTCTAGTATTTATTCTAGCTCCTGAGCATGATGGGGGTTGTAATCCACAGTGGTTGAGTGGAGTAAGTTACAGCACCCTGGGATCCAGGGATGATTAACCCTTCATGGGGTGTCATGTTTTGGGTGTATCTTGCATCCCTGTATCTGAGCTCCCCTTAACAAGCCCATAGAATTTTGTTGATTCATCCCTTCTTCTTTTCAAACAGCAATGGAAGGATCTGATCTTTCCTTTTTTAACTCCTATGATGGCTGTGCAGCTGAGGCTGCCTTGCTTGGCTCCAGAGTTTTGTCAATGGTCAGTCTGCATTCCAGCTCCATTCAGTCTCTCCCCCTCTCCTTTTCGTTTTCCTATTCCTTATTGTAAGGGTTCACTGTCTTGCAGCCTGTAAACTCTACCCATTAATCACTACACACTGGGATCCACACAATAAGAAATCTCCCTGAGGTCTGCAGACCAGAAAAATAATGTTAATTTCCCCCTTTCACCAGATGTTTGTCCATTTTTTTGTGTAGGAACATCTTGATAAATGCTTACTTTTGATGGCATGAATTATAAGCCAATGGCACTTTAATTCTGCTGACATCAATGTCATCAGAGAAATATGGCAGTAATATTGGATACATTTAACTCTATCAGCGCAAGCTATTGCATGTAATGGCTGGTATGAATTTTAAGATTTCTTAAGTAAACACAGAATATCTAATTCACTATTTGTATTTAGAGCTTTGTACTTTACATAGTGATATCTAAAGATGCTGTAATTATATATTTAATAATATACAGGTATGTTCTATATCATCATATGCAATGACCATTAAAATATCTGAAATATGGAATATCATACTGGTCTTACTAAAAGTATTGATTAATGGTCAGCGGAATCCCTGTGTCAGTTCTGGTCAGTGGCTGGCTTTCTGGTGAAAATCCCTTCCACATGGCCAATGAACATAGGCATTTAATGCTTAGAAACAATCTTAAACACTCTGTTGAATACTATTAGACACCCATCAACACTTAAGCTGACAGATGGAACCCAGAAAGAACCCAGCACTGGATAAAGTCTTGTTGTTCTTTTGTTGTTAGATATCTAATGATGCATATTCTTCAAATGGATCATGCAACTGACCTTCTACTCCCTTCTGGATCTTTTCACATACACACACAGAACTCTCGGATGCTGCAGATTATGGAAAAGGACTAAAATACAACTATGAAAATTTACCATTAGCCAAATTACTCCAATTTGGCTTTGCATAACCACTAGTGTACAATAAAGCACATACAGTACAGTATAATAGGTTTTCCCTCTTATACCAACTGCGAAAAGACTCCTATTGTTCTTAAAACAAGAAATAAATCAATAAATTATACATGTTTATAAATAAACTGAAATGAAACAATAGAAAATAAAATTACTAAATAATGAATAATAATTCTTCCACAATGTTAAGTCTAGCTGAATGACAACGGCTCTGTTCAGTTAATAGGCTTATTAAATAGTCTTTTCACTTAAGACAATAGGTAGTTGATAGGACATCAAGATAATAAAACTTCATTCCTGTTTCAGTAGCCATTTTCAGTGGTGACATCAAAAGCTGACTTGTAGTGCCAACGAAGTAGGACGTCTGCCATATCATAGGCTGGGGCTTGTGGAAGATCCATGGTAGAGAAGTCATCATTAATCCTTCAAGTGGATAATGCTGTGCCTGTATCCCAATGTAAAAACATTTCCCAAATCAACAGTTTGGGGCTTCCAGACGTTTAAAAAGCTGCTATCCGTACTCCTGCATCCCATTGTATTCCTGTCTCTAAAAGGCATCATGAGTGCTAGTTTTACTGGAGTATGGATAGGTGATCAGAACTTATTGTGTTGGACCACATCTTGTTGGCTCTATTCTTGATCAGTGAATGTATTTGCCCTAATCTACTACTTTCTATCAATATCACTATAATTCCAGTAGTTAATTGTATTTGGGGGGACATATAGTATCTATTTAGTAATAATAGTAATGTAATTATTAGTAATCATTAGTGAATTGTGATAGATGCATTTAAATACGTAAAACAAAGTAGAGGAGGGGAGTTTATTTCAAAGAAATGTTAGAACTAGAGGCCATCATTTAAACCAGAGGGTCAGATGTTTAGATGTAATGTAAGGAAGTTTTACTTTATTGAGAGTGTGGTGGATAAGTGAAACAGCCTACTATCAGAGGTGGTAGAGGCTAATGTAGTGAGGGAATTTAAACATGCATGGGGTAGGCATATGGCTATGCTAGGTTTTGGATTTTTGAATTCTAGTGCAATACAGCATGCTTTCTGAAAATGTTGTTTTATTACATTTGAAGGTGGAAGATTAATGGAACAGCCTCCCAGCAGAAGTGGTAGCGGTTAACACAATAAGGGAATTTAAACATTCGTGGGGTAGGCATAGATGTATCCTGAATCTACGATAAAACCCAGGACTGCTTAAGGTCTGAGTCTTTACAGAAGGAAAAAAGGCATATTAGATGGAGCGAATGGGTTTTAAATTCTATGTTTCTCTTGTTTCTCTTACATAACCTGCAATATTATTCTTAAATATAAACTTTACTCGTAGCTGAAGACTCTAATTGTTCCACTAACTTTATGACAGACACGTTTATGCACCTTCACCACTTTATCTGTTCCAAAAGCAGCAGGTCCCCATGCTAAAGAGAGGGGGTAAGTAGCTGCCAAAACAATTTATCATTGTTAAAACTTCCATCTGATAATTTCGCCCTCAGCAGGTGAGTTGCTAAAATGTAATTAATAGAGCAGAACCCTTATTAAAAACCTGAAGGTGAGGGTATGCATTTTAATTCCAATTTCAGAAATGTATCAGAAAGTGGATTTAATGGCCCCTAAGAACTGCTTAGCTTGTTCTGTGTGCTTTAATACCGCGGGATGTATTTGACCCTCAGCCTTTATTTTATGGTCTGGCTATAAACTCATATTTTGTAATATCCCTCCAAGGCTCCTGGTAGCTGGAATCTCAGTTTTTAACATATCAAATGTTGTTACATTTTTGGTTAAATAGTTTTTTTTTGACACAACATTTATAGTGATTTCAATATTTGAATTGTAGTTGATTTTTTTTTGTTTCTGCGTACAACGGGGAAGGTTTTATTCACTGCACTCAAATTCTAGGTATATTTAAGGAAACAGGATGCTCAGATACTGTCTGTGAAGCAAAGTGCAACAGAAATTGTTTCCCCCAGACAGAAAAGCAGCCATTTATGTTTGGTGCCGTTCAAATATTGTCAAGCCCTATACACGTGTCAGTGTTATCAAAAGCTCTGTAGCGTATTAGGAGATATAAAACGCATGGCATAGGCATATGGCTCCTGAACCTAAAACAAGACCAATGAGTCTTTACAGAAGGTACATGGGCAGACTTGATTGGTCAAATGGATCTTATCTGCTGTCAAATTCTATGTTTCTGTTTACAATTTATTAAAAATGATTATAATAATTCCATAAATTGCTTCTCATTTTCTTATTGCAGGAGTGTGTATGTGTGTGTGTGTGTGCATGAATGTATGTGTCTGTGGGGGGGGGTACGTCATTCTGATTAGATGACCATTGGCTTTAAATTGGTTAATCCTGCCACACATGCACATCAACAGCTGAAACTGCCCATTAGATCCATTTTCGTATGTGTCATCAAAGACGTCACCCTGGACCATGGATGACAAATCAACAAATCCATGAAATGGCTGGCCATGAAATGTAAGAGTTATAATCCAATGCTGTCTAGAAGAAAAGTACATGCCTTCACTAATGGATTCTCAAGTGCTAAATTGTAGGGAATATTACATAATAAGCTTTCACCTGTATGTTAATGCTTAATACTGACAGTCTTGTGGTCAGTAGTAACACTCGATGGAAGGAATAATACTCCACTGATGCAGTAATTGTTCTTTTTTCCCCAGCTATGTGTGCACCTTTCAATGCCTGATATGAGTGCTTTAAAATCGTCACTAAGAGCCTATGAGTTACAGTATAATGGTAAAATAATTCCGTTAGAATGGAAACTATTCCTTTTTCCTCCTAGTGTTTTTAAAAGAATATTTAAACTTGGTACTTACTTGAATACAAATGGATTTTCTGATGGTTGCACGCATAGATAGCACATGATGGCGTCATATATATTGTTGCCTGTTTTTCCATTCTGCTTCCACGTAAATAGTTCCATGACTTTCCTTTACATTCCGACCGAAATAATGAGTGAGATTTTAAATCAGGTCTTACAGGTGTGAAAACCGATCTCCGTGTTCCAAAAGATCTGTAATGCCGTTAATCTACTGCTGTTCTACGTCACAAAGTTACCAGTAAACTTTAATGAGCCAAGTACAACTTTTGTTTTATAATATTTAAAAATATTACTGTTTATGTCAAAAATTACTGCTTGTTCTCTAAAAATATATTTAATGGTGTCTTGACTCCACATTAGTGTTGGCTTCAAGTAAAAATCACACACCCCTGAAAGAAGATGACTGCGGAAGATGCTGGTTTGTGCCCCAAGTCTTGAGATATATAATGTTTTGTGATACCGTGAATGGCTTTGGAAACTCAGCTCTGGAAACTACTTTTATCTTTTTTTTATTAACATTACAAATCTTTGAAGCTAATAAATGGGGAGATTTTAATAAAGGTTTATATCCATTTCATGGACAAGCCAAGTATCTTATCCAGACTGCCCATTTTCCCAATGTAAACACTCAGACCTTAATCAGTTCTTGGTTTCATCTTATACCGCAACATCGTATATTTGAAAAAAAATTGTTGCCAATTATTTAAGGATAATGACAATATCAAAGGAATTGTTTCATTTTTGCAAGAAGAAACTCTTGTGCCGACTCTATCAGCTTCCATGGAATAGCTATTTTGTATCCTAGTCTGCTGGGAGGAGGTCCTCTTCTGGGTCACTAGTCTACTGCAGAAAGTACTTTGGTAACGACAGATAAAAAAACAGATCCCTGCCTGTCCTAATCAATGTTTGTTATGGGAGAATGTGTTGATACTGACTATTCCTTATTTTATATGCTGCAGAATTCCATAAGACAGAAGTGATAAAATCTGTCTTTGAGATTTACTGAGTCTTCAGCCAAAATAAAAACCTCTCCATATTTTGTTTCTCCAGAGAAAATGTGAGTGACTGAGGAAGTCTTTCCGCATCACTCGGAAATAAGAATGCCTCTGACACATCTGGGTCGGTCCTTTGGGGAGACCAACATACTGGTTTTATGTGTAATTATGATATAGCCGAGGCTGTGGAAAAAAAGAAAAAAGTTTAGATCACAAGAGATGGAAATTAGAAAGTAATTGATTTACCAAGGGTCCATTATCAGAAACATGGAACCTTTTGGACTCTAAATGCTGTGAATTCTAACAGCTAGAAAACCAAAGTATCAGAAGCCATCTGAACATACTTAGTTCATGACGGCTGCTCTCTGTACCACCTAAAAGATTGTAGAGCCAACCTTAAGGACTGTCATGCACCCAATGATTTGTTGTAATCATAATATGGTCTATAGGAAGACCATCCAGATGACCTATGATATAGAGAGCCACAGTCTTCACTCAGCAAAACCCAAAATACACAAGGCCACTGTTGCAAAACTCCAGTCCTCGAGGGTCACAACCAGGCCAGGAATTCTGTCTATTCTTAACAATGAGTTAAGTTGATTTTTAATTGAGATCATTCTTCTCAAGTTGGAATATCCAAAAACGGTGGCCTGTTTGGTTTGCAGCCCTTGAGGGATTCAGTTGTGCATGAGACTATGGGTTTTCACTTAAGGATATATTAAGTGAAAAGGGATTTAATCAAAAGCTATTCCTGTGACTGCTGATGAATATGATCCAAGAGCAATAGAAAATCATCTGAAAGATTCCCCCATTAGGGTCAGAGCTGACTCAAGGAAGGCTTTTCCAACATGGCGCCCTCCTAGTGAATGTAGCTATGAAAGCTTAGAAGGAAATGCCAATCTCTCACTGTTTAATAAAAATATCCCCTATAACTTTGCTTCTGCAGATTATCTATCTATCTATCTATCTATCTATCTATCTATCTATCTATCTATCTATCTATCTATCTATCTATCTATCTATCTATCTATCTATCTATCTATCTATCTATATATATATATATATATATATGGGTCACCTCTGATCAATAAATTGTTGGGTATTAGACCAAACGTGAAGCTTGATATAAACCAAAGCACACAACTTGCTAGTTCTATTGCAAATTATAAAATATTTAGCAAACAGATGCACTCACGATCCGTATTGTGTCTTACTTACAAATATTCTATTATTTATTTGCATGTCAGGAATATTTGAGCGAGTGGAGATAACATACCCATGAATGTATCCTGCACGAGGGGTTAAATTTACATTTTTAGAGGCTGATGATGAAAGCACCAAGCTGGCAGCCGCCCCCTTCTCATCTGCCCTCTCACAAGGATTCACCAGTTCCCTGCCAAATTTCCTGTTCTGTTCTCTGCCGCCGCACAGGACGCCATTAACTGCCCATGATACATGATTAAAAAAGTACAGTTACAAAGCAATTGAACATTGTGAACATGTCACAGGCGTATGACAGGTTATGTGAGGGCTGCAAGTTCTAGAAACACTGATATAAGGAGCATGATTGCTGGAAGAAAATTATAAAATGTCAGCCCATATGAGCTTAGCCGACTACTCCACTTAGCTGTATTATGATATTTAACTGTTTGTACTGCGATGGGGCATTGAAACTGAGAACAGACCTCATGCTCCCATCACAGAACTTCAGAAAGGTAAGAGATAGGGAGAGGTAGATAGTGAGAAGGGGAGAGATAATAAGAACATGGAGATAAGGTGATATAGGGGTAAGATAATGAGGAGGAAAGAGAAAAGGGAAAGACATAGATAAAAGAGCAAGATAAAGAAAAGGGGGCGATAATGAGGAGGGGAGAGATAGGAAGAAAGGGGAGAGATAATGAGAAAGGTGTAAGATTGGGGAAAATGGAGAGATAGGGAGAAATGGTAGAGATAATGGAGGAGAGATGTGGGCAAAGAGATAAAGAGAAAAAAAGAGAGAAATAAAGAGGAGGAGATACAGAGAAAATGTAGAGTTGCAGATAAAGAAAAGGAAGATTTAGAAAAAGAACAGACATGGTGAGAAGGTGAAGTGGAAAGTGGGGGAGATAATGAGAAACGGGAGAGATAAAGTGAAAAAGGAGGAGCGATAAAGAGGAGGAGAGATAAAGGGAAAGGGGAGGAGAGATAAAGAGAAAGGGTGGGGAGATTATGAGAACAAATTCAGATATAGAAAGGAGAGATAGGAGGAGGAGGGATAATGAGAAGAAGGATTAAAGAGAAGGGAAATAGATGGGGGAAAGAGACAAAGAAATGAGAGAGATAATGAGAAAGAGGAGAGAGAGTATGTTTGTGTTTTGAAAGTGTTTGTATGTTAGGGAAGCAAGTGTAAGCCAGGATGTTTATGTGTAAGGCCAAGCATGAATGTGCGTGTGTGTGTATGGTCAGATGTGTGTTTATGTGCAGAATGTATAAGGGTAGAGTGTGTTATATGTGTTTTTTTGATAGTTTGACCATAACTGTTACAGGTTAGGGTCTTAAGGGTGGGCATGAGACTCAGAGAAGAGACCACTGTGGGTGCAATCTGGGCAAGTCCAGTCTCTGTTAAATCTAGGTGCTGCAGCAAATCCTGTGGGTGCAAGGCAGACATATCTGTTATTTCTCCTTTATGTTGTCTGGCTAAGGGTAGAGCCTAATGGACAACACATTGCTGAATTGTAGATTTTACTGGATTCTTAATGGTGCATGTCCTTTTAAAATTGTCATTTGCATAAATCATATTCAAGTCCAGTATTATAAAGCATGCAATATGTATGTATGCAATATGTAACCGATCAGATGGATTATGTGACTTGAAGTGTTGGGGGACAGATTGGGGACCTATGGTCTGATAGATCTTTTTTTGTTGTTGAGACCTGACTGTATAATTATAGAAGGTTTTTGTTTTAAAAAAGAACAGTTTGGGCCTCAAGTCTAATTAACGACATAATTATTCCGTATAATCATCCACTAATTACAGTTTGCAAGTGACGTACCACAGAACACTAAGGCTTTATGTTTACACACTGGTACCTTATTGATGTCTAAATAGTTTCACATTAAAAAGGGCCACAGAGTAGCTATGAGTACAAAACAACATTTCTTTTTTTAGAATTCTCATTTTTTAGCATTTTCCAAGCTTGTAAATAAATCCACCACATGTAACCTATTTTACTTGGATCCCTACTTCTATGTTGTGACTATAGAAGCATTTTTTCTTAAGGGACAGGGTCGGAATCTCTAACATTCTTATTGGTGGGCACATTTTGGAATGGCATGGCAGGTGCTTTGTCCAGGGTCCCATCTGTTCCATTTTGGTTGGGATATTCCAACAGTCTGGTAGATGTTAAGCTTTATTTTGAAGTGAATTATGCTTCATTCAAGGAGTGACATCATGAGGCACCTCAACAATGTGAGCACAACGTGATATAACCCTAGTTCCACTCTCCAATGACATCACTGCCACATTCAACCTCAACAACAAAATGTCCTGACAACACGCCCTGACAGTCGAATAATTAATTCACTACTTAGTATTTCTGAAGTTAAAGGACAGACATACTTAGTTGTCTTCTACATTTTCCCGAGATGGGCAATAATTTGTTTATTGCAAGCAAAACATTTTTATAAACATGGTATAGTCATATAATAAAAGGTATTGCCGGTTATGGATTTAACCAGCATAGAGATAAAACCCAGAGATCTTGTCATTATATGTCCATATATGCCATCATATCATAGATGTAGCGTTGTAACAATTCAATTCTAAGGCTTCCAGCAAGCACTTTGATACCCTGGTGCCTTGTGTAGAAATGCTTCAATCTGTATTTCACTAAGACGATCACAACATGCTTCTGGTATTCTAGCTAAAACTGAGTTCCATGCTGGAATCTTGTGTTCCAGAACTACGGTTTTCCAATATGTACATATTTTATATCTGTAGTCTGCTGTAAGAAACTTATTTATTCTTTATTACATGTCTCTTTTGGCTAGATGGTCGCTCAAACTGCCCAGATTGTATATGTATATATATATATATATATATATATATATATATATATATATATATATATGTTGCTACACTGAGTATTTTCTACTAAAGAGTCTCTTAGGAAGTATTTTTGGGTATCCTGTTAGACAATCGTCCCTCTGCAACCAGATGTCGCTCTTCTAAAAATTAGTATTCTTCAGCGTCTGGTACATCCTCAAAAAGTAAAAAAAAAAAAACCCTTTTCCATATCTTTATCCTAGGGCTATGGGAAATTAGTAAACTAGGTGTCATTTTTATGGCTGGCGAGTCTTTATGACTCTAAATATAATGCCTATTTGCAATGTAAATATAGGAAACAAGGCCCCCAGACTGGTGCGTCGAATGCTAATGTTTCCAACTAGCCAAGCAATGCCGCTGCCATGGATCTGATGCCTCGGAAGATATTCAGAGCCTGCCCAGAGCTGCCTAAGGGGCACATATTTCATTAGATCTGCAGTAGCAACTCTGTGACTCTGTGCGCTGCTCACTATAGCGTCAATATTCTGCATTTCTGGATTGCATTCCCCCGGCCAATTCAACAATCTGAGCGAAAAGAGAAAGCTTTTCTCATCCCTTTGGCATGCTAGGGGTTAATATAAACTTATCATCTCAATGACATGTCCCGGTCTATTCGCTAGTTGTAGTCAATTTCTCCTCCTTTACGCTATCCTGTCCCTTCGACACCCTCCATAGCGGGCTTCCCCCCTCCCGCACTTAGGAGCACAATCTCAAGATCCAGATGTTAAATGATTGCATCGCGGCACAACATCTGTCACCCTGGTATTGGGTCATAGAGTAGAGCTGTGCTCCCCTTGCACAGAAGCAGGAGCCCCCCCGTAATCCCCCCCACACCACGCAGGTTTCCTTTCATCTTATCTCTGGCTCCGGGGCTGATATTGTGTAATTCATTTTATGAGACGTACAAGTGAGGGCACAGTTTGGATGTGCTCATTTCCGTTTATTGCCACACTACCCTGGATGCGGGCACATAGGGAGCAGGCAGTGCAATCTGGATCTGCCGTAGTGCCTGTTTAAACTCAGCAAAATGAAAGCAAGAGACAGAGTCTAGTAAACAGTCTGTGATATATTCTGTTCTAATTTTAAAATACCAGCTGATAAAAAAAAATCTTAAAATTGTTTTTAATTAAAAAGAATTACCAAGAATCAGACCTCTAAGGGATCCCTGAAAAACCACGAGTGTCAGTGAAGGACCTTGTTTTGGATATGTTGTCATAGTATCCTAAAAAATACTAGATTCCCATACCTTTTAGGTGTATCTCTTTGGGGCCCAAAATCCCTCTCTCCCTTTTTGCTTCCCTGATGTCGTTGATATCAAGTTAATCATTGAGATTGTCTTTTAATGTTTGGCTTCTCAATGTGCACCAAAGTGAAGAGGGAATATATTTTTGTTCAGCCTGTGTTGGTGCAGGAAGGGACCTTTTCATATGTGAGTCAGTCCGTTTCAGGAAAGGCCACTAGCACATTTTTAGTAGGATTCACATGGCACATAGCTTATGAAATATGTCAAAATGTCTACATATCACTCTCCCCACACACCAGGAGTGTGTGAAACCCTATTCCAGCTTTGAAATGAAACATTTCTGACCTCTAATACTTTGCAATGTATGCAAGAACACAGAAGAATTAGGCCTTCTTAGGGTTTGCAGGTTTATAACAGAACATCGTTCCTTCTAATCATAAACTAAACCAGTTCTGTCCAATTAAAATTACGTGCATTGATTGTCTTCTTCTTCATTGGTGAACTTTGTTTCAAAGACAATCTAGAAGAGCAATTTTTATAGGAAAAAGTCTGCAATGTATGGCTGCTAATACATCACCTCTCCTGTGAGGAGCTGCACATCTACACCACATCTGAAATACTGGAATTATATTGCAAACTAATTCATTCGACATAATCCAAGAACAATTACTGTGCTTCTGTGGCACCGATTAATAACCCACAGCAGCACTCCAGGCGTCTGTTCGACAGGGAGAGCGGCGCATTAACTACAGATCTTCCAGCACTTCAAAATTTCTCTGCGCCAGAGGCAGGAGGAGAGATTTAGAGGGGAATCTATGGGTGGCGAGTGAGATGCAGATACTGTGGCAATGATCCGTAAGACACATGCATTGAGGGGATCAGAAATGTACAGGGATTGTTATTTTTAAAGACAGACACATCAATAGGGTCTAAGTAAATGTGTACTTTATGCAAAGACAGAGCTGAGTCACCTGAATAATACCTTGCGTACGTTCGAAGCAAAATCTTAGAGTTAGTTTTTCTTTTAATTATAAATATGCCTTCCAGTCACCGTAAACCACATCCTAATCTTTTGTTTCCAGTAGCTAATTCTCTGCTTTTAATGGTTCTCTGTCACCTAAATATTATTTAGAGTGAGTATCTGGAGTATATAAAACATATATATCGTACTTGCAGAATTACAAGTGAAAGCCTAAGGAAAGTCGGCTAATTCTCCATCTGTTCGTGATCTACAACTCCTATGATTCCCAGCACGTCTTTGTACTGGGCTCAGTTTCACAACAGCCAGACGTTTATTCTTTGGCTATCCCCTGATACGGACCTACAGATGAAAATGAAATGTATTGGTTTCATCTCTATTGATGTGAAAAAAGATGCCAATAACAGTAAAACACTAAGCTATGGATTTGCTTGCATAATGCATATATTTCTTATATTTTATGTTACTATGGAGACAATGCATGCCTCTCAATAATGACTGGTTCATTTACAAGATTTTACAAAGATCAAACGGTCATCCATTCAGACACAAAGAAAATAATTTTCACTTAAAGCAGCAAAAAAGGGTTATTTACAATAAGAACAATAAAGATGTGGAATTCACTATCTATAGATGCCTATAAATATGGGCTGGATATTTCTTTAGCAGAAATGAATATCCCGGGATATAATGACAGGATTAGATATAGCCCGTTGATCCTGTAAGAAACCAAATCGCCATTTTGGAATTATTGTTTTTGCTTTTTTGAGGCAGAATTGGAAGTTGTTTCTAAGTGGGGAGCTTAGACTTCAGGACCAGGGTAGGACTGGTAATGACAAGGTGGTGGCACTGGCACTTTAAGGCCATAGGCCTCATAATGACGTTAAGTGTGGCCAAGGACTGGTGTGTCCGGGCATCTCCACCCAGTAATTGCACAACGCAGCCCCCCATCTGCCACCGGAGTGCGTTGTGTTCTTGGCCAGTGGTCCACAGGGCATTTTCCACGTGTGCCAGATAGACAGTCCAGGCCTGTTCTAGACCAGCAATGGGGTCTGACATGATGGGCTTTTTTCAACCTAAATTACTATGTTAAATGTAAATTCCAGGGTCTCTTTAATAGAGACTATGCCTACTACTGTTTTTTATTATATTATAATAATGTTTAACATGTGGCTTGACAAACGTGAGAAATGCGAGAACACAACCAGAATATCTTTGGTTAAATAGATTTTACCGTCTTGCCTCAATTTGGCTTTCATACGCATATAGACGCAAAATAAACAATGTAACCCTTACTGCGAGAGAGGAGTGGGATATTGTATTGCTCTCCCCAGCTCTGCAACAGTTAATAATATTATTCTAGAATGTGCAGACAGCCATATCCTTTATATTAGAAGTGACATACATAACTGTATTAGACTTACAAGATTACCCGCCATCACTGAATAGCGTCTTTGGTTTGGTTCATTGTGGATCTCTGACAGACAGTTTGCAGATTTCTTTAACTACGTCCAAGATATTATGAATTAGAGCAGAGCTGTCTTGATCTGTAATATAGGGCAAAATATTTATTTTAGCTAGTCTGAAATTGCTAGCAAAAAATGGGTCTAAAGCCTAATCACAGGACACCGCTTTAAACCAATATATATATATATATATATATATATATATATATATTCTGCCTCCATGTTTTCTGCCTGCATGTATATATATATATATATATATATAAGCATGACCCAGAGTCTCCAGGTGGAGGGCTGCTTCCTGGGTCTCTGGGCCAGTGGATGGGTTTGGCCACACCAAGCTCCTCCTACTCCCTTCCTAGTTAAGACTATATGGGCTAGCTCAACCCCTATCCACAGCTAGCCCCACCCTCACATATGACTAGCTCCACCCACTTGTAAAGCTGCTCCTCCAGAAAAGTGAGAACTCCAGCTAGCCAACTGCAAGCATAAACTGCTGGGTAGGGGTGGATGAGAAAGCTGTTGTACAAGATGAGCAGAGCCGTATCTTTGCTTGTCAAGCAGCATTTGAATCAAGCTGGACACATTCTGCTCATAAGAATGTCAACTTTTAAAAAACAAGAACCAGACAACTAAAAAAAGAGGTGTTTGAGCTGGCCACATCTGCTCACCCACCTATAGTGTGGGTTGAAGAATGGAGATCCTCCGACTTCCCCTTCTAGAAGAGCAATCAGCACTTCTTTCACCATAGCCCCTGAGAGACCAAATATTGTTGACCCTTGGTGGACGTTGGGTAGACCAGGCAGATCTCGATGTAAATAAGATGCCATTTTGTACTTAAAATTATCATAATGTATAAACAAAATCTACATTTTCAGTTGTAAAGTATTGTTACATTTACAGATAAATATATAAACATTTTATACGTAGAAGAATTATGGGTTTCTCTGAATATATTTTTCAGCAGACTGGGAGATATTTTTTCCTTCCGCAAATTGTGTTGCAACAGGAAGTGAAGAGTGCAGAAGATAATAAGTTCCCCCAGCAACGTATTCTCCAATCTCAAAATATCTGTTAAGGAATAAAAGTACTACAAAATGCTTTATGATAAAGCAGAAAATTGTGTCTTTGACGCGCATTTCGTGTAAGTAATGCTTCCTCCTTAGGTAAAATGATAATGCAAAATAAATAAGGAGAAAGGTCAATCCTTAGAAATGGAATAAGGAAATGTTTTAGAATCTATTGGATTAAACCATATTCATCTAAAATATGTGTATGGGTAAATAAGCACACACTGGCAGATGTGCGGATTTTGGGAAATGAGACAGATATATGAATTTGCTGAAAGGATGGTTTATGCTCTACCTTGTAGTTCAATCAATTTAGAGCCGTTACCAGCGGCCCATGGAATTTAAATGCAGTTATTGTGCAGTAAAGCCGCACATGTTCCAATCATCTGGTAATTTGCTGGTTGGGTTTAAGAGACGCTGTCACTTGCGCTGTGGAATTTATACGCGCTTACATCACTATAAATATATGTTACATGTTAAGAAGTGAACCTGAATTATATAACACATCCAATTGCATGTATATTTAGGTGAAAATTCATCTTTATAGCAGGAATAAATGTGCATCATACACTGGAATATGGTACTTTACAGGAGCTGGAATGGTCACCTTTCCTGATAGAACCTCCAGCTCCCAGCATGTTCTGTATCATACATCTCAAGAATAATGGCATTTTATGACATGTCATGTAGCTTATTTTTGTAAAAAAAGTGGTGATACATTTTAGCAATTACAACACAACACAACACAAGTGCACTACGTCTCCTATCATGTTCTTTACCAACGATATGCAGGTGCTATGATACTAGGTCCTGTGGACTATAACTACAATCTCTAGTTATCATCTTGCAATTCTGCTAGGTGGACTTAGATAGGGTTCGGTAGCCCATATACATTGCTGGTACTCCAGGACTATAATTCACATACTACTACATTCACCAAAAGGCTGCCAGAGCATGGTGAGGATTCTAATTTATGTTAGCTGGAGGTTCCTTATTCGGAATATCTCATTCCGGGCTGAATATGAAAAATACTTGGTGGGTTTGTGTCCCCAGCTCAATCCATTCATCCATGAGTCACTAAAGGACCTCACAGATGACTAGTAGTCTCCCGGGTGAATATACACGCGATTCTGTTCTCCGTTCTTGCATTGTTACAGGGGCCATAAAGGAAGCAACTGAGAAGTTCCAAGACATGGACTTTACCCAACTTAGCAGCTGAAATATTCCAATCTCCGCTCTGCACATGTTTCATTCAGAATAGGTGGGAGGACATTTCCTCGCTCTCCTCTCTGCAGCTGCCAAGACTTCTACTTCAGGGCTTGTTGGAATGAAGCCCAAGATAGGTAGACAAACTTAACTAAAAACACGGGATTTAAAAAGAACATCTGCTTTCAAAAGGAGAAAAACAACATTAGCTTAACGAGAGCGGCGTCTGCTTTGGAACACCGTGCAGAGGTAGCAGGCGATGGTTCTTTTCCATATGGTAGAAACATTGAGCCTTTAATTACATCTCTCACCTTCTGCAAGGATCTCTCACCTTCCTCATTGTCCTGGCTGCCAGTGTTACGCGGAATTGTACCTGCTTTACACTTGCCCAGATGTTCACCATTAAGACTATTGGCTCTGCATAGCAGTGCAGATTTATTTCTTGGCAAAGGTAGATGTAGAACCTACGTGTCCTCAGAGATGCAAATTAGCTACTAAGCTCTGCTTACGAACCTTTTGCCAACTAAAATTAGTGAAAGGAGAGGACTATGTGGATTCAAACTCTGAAACCTGTGCGCAAGACCTTGACTAAGTCAAGGCATCCAACGCAAAGAATATAAGAACTGCCTTCAGTATATATAGAATTTTCTGAAAATATCCTTTTCAAGGGCTTCAAAATGTTTTATATACATACTTAAGCTAACACTTTTCGTCGATGGTGGCCAGCTATTGAAAAGCAGCAACTCTTCCTTTTTCGAGGATCAGTCAGGGGAATCATTTTGGGTACACAGTCCCACGATGTATTCAAGGTTTCAGTAGGAAAAACTGCTAGTACTTGATACTTGAGTCTCTGCAATGGCGAGAAACACATTATAAAACTAAAAAATATGCAGGAATTAAGAAAGGGAATGTGGTATTTTGGGCTTTGTGGAAGAATTGCCAAATTGGGTTTATTTATATTGGAAAATTGCAATTTATGTCTGAAAATATATAAAATAGCCTAGGGTACTTTAAATATACTAGATTAATACAAAAGGATCATTGATGATATCATAAAGTGATATCAGTATCTGTCACTGTGAAACCCTGTATTTCTTAAAGTATTAGAAATGTTAAATGGTAAGAAGAACCCTTTTTTTAGAGTCTAATAGATTGCAATGAATTTTTATTAACAATATCAATAACCCTCTTCTAACAAGAAATGCTGGGCCCCCCAAGCTTCTTCCTTAAGGGGCCACTTGAATAGAAGTGCATGGGGAAACCGGGTCACCTGACGTTGTGAACCCCGATCACTTACACCAATGCTACTTTAGAAGACCCCTGCTACAGTGAACAAATGCCCATCAGGACCCCCTCTAAGCTTCCTGGGCTGCCTGGACCCTACAGCACGTTAAAAAACTGATAAAAAAGCAAAGTATCCAGCTGGCATTGGACAGAGGGGGTCCTGCTGTAATAAGAATTATATTAAGAATTATAATAAGAATTATAATAAGAATTATATTAAGCATTATAATAATTATATTTGTGTCGCTTCTTTGGGTTGATGGCTTTCTACGAAGATTTATTTTATTTGTGAAGGCGTCCTTGTGATACACACAGTCGTTTTCTACCGCTGTACACGGAGCAGATGTTATACAAAGATGGATTTAATAAGATGATGAGGATTGATCCAGATCAAGGTTGAAGAATATCCAGGATGATTGCTGGATCCTAAGGTTAAGGATGTATATCGCAGCATTTATGGGATATCGTTAACACCGTGACTTGGTGAAAGTCCGCATTGGCTGCCCACTATTTATTCGGGTGTTTTATTTACAACGTTTTCAATTCACCGCGGACTCCTCTTGTTTCCAACGAGTTAACGCCACATGTAGTTTAAATCCTCTTAAGATGTAATTTGACTTCAATATCTCAGTCTGTCGGTGTTGCTGGACTTAACTGTCATTGAGAAAAACCTATATCAGATTTTTCAGATGAGATCTGGGGACATTTTTGATACTTTTTTTATTTATATTTAGGTAATCTTCACAAGATGCAGTATAAAGTATAAAATGCACTTAATGAGATGAAAAAGAAATGTATCTATAATAAAAGGGGGCACCCAGAAGTATACAAACTTTAATAATCATAATAACCGTTATAAACATAAACATTTTATTACTTTTATTATCAGTTGTAATATTCAGAAAGAATCTGCTGGCTAGCGGGGATTTTAAAATGCTATTGACTTTGGTAAAAAAAAAAATATTTCATTTAACCCACAAAAACAAGTTTCATTTGAAATAAAATGGACCTTAAAAATGAAGAGGGAATCAGGGGACGGTTTCCTGGAACAATTCAAGTACAGAAAACAACATGTTCCTTATTAGAAACTGGACTGGCCATTTGGCACACTGGGCAAACCTCTGGTGGGCTGGTGGCCGGCAATGCCACTCACCCAATCTGCCATTCTACCTGAGCATAAAAACATAGCATATGGCCAGGTGTATCCAGCTGTTGGCCACACTTATGTCATCAGGTGTCTGTTGGCCTTAAAGTGCCAGGGCCACCTCGCCATCGCCAGTCTGGCCCTGTTCCGCATGCCAAGCTGTATCACATAAGGTAGCCTCTACATGACATAATTATTCAAGGTTTTGAAATCTAAAACTATCCCATTGGATGATGCAATGTAATTATTTCATAGTTTTCATAATGATTTAGCTAAATGGATAGAAGATGATAGCTGCCGATAGGCAAGGATGGTCCCAATAACTGATCTTCTGTCCTGGTTACTGGTTTGGGGCACTTTCCTGATTATTGGGACAGTCGGCAGTACAGAGCATGCAATGTCCAAATTAACCACTACATTTTTTTTTTAAGATGGCAGAACATGCCATTATGGTGGGAAACAGATCTGTCTTCACCGAGGAGTCTTGATACTGTTGAGAAGATTAATTATTAATTTAATGAAACCAGTAGTGTTTTGCATAAAAAGGGGATTTTTGGTCCTTACATTGGCTAATTTTGCATACCTTTTACCAGTTATTTAAGTGTGGCTGAGTGAGACAAACAAATGGTAGCCAGGGTCGGCCGGCGGATTTTTATCCACCTCTTTTATGCATGATTCCAACGGTAGCGTGGCATAACGCTGGGTTTCAGTATGTATTATTCATGAGTGTTCCGTGTGAATGGAGATGCATTGTCCCTTAAATGTATCTCTTAATCCATCCTGGGCATTGCATGAGACCTGCAGTGTTCTCTGCCCTGTGGAGCTGGACTGGCCGCTGTACATCAGAAACACCACAGCGAATGCAGAGAAGAATCACACATCTCTCCAAATCACCCACAGCTTTGCTTGTTATGTAGAACACCTGAATGATGGGAATTTCCTGGCCGGCAAGCCCACGATGACACATGTGGGATTCCATGCAGACGTTGGCTGTACCGGGGTGAATGATGCATTATTCATTTCTGTCAATTACCTTCGGCAGCTCCTGGCCAGAAGGATCTTTAACATTCTGATAGAAGACTTCAGGAATTATCCATATCCGTCTCAGCTTTTGTTTGGACAGAATGCAAAGCAGCTACAGTGGTTTAGCATCATAAATCCTCATGTAAATTGAAGCCGTAGCTGCGTGGAAACAAAGCTTTCTGGATGATTTATTGAAAATGTGGGTCCAAAGCTTTGTTGTTACAGGAACAGTACAGCCCGACCTGGAACGAAACACGGGAGGAACATCAGAGGTGCATTGACATGTCAGCTGGTGGGTTAGCTCTGGCCCCAGGTATTAAATGTTTAGGAACACAGTGGTTTTGACATCTCAGCATATATGACCATGCGTGCAATCCAAATCTTGCCACCTGCTTGCCCTGTAATGCATGTGATTTATAACTGAGTAACTGATTCCTTTCCATGAGTTTGTGTAGCCCACATACTACAGGGGTTTGACCCAGGGTCTTCTGGTGAAGCCTCATTTCCCCAGGTCTCTGGGTCAGTGTTTTCTTTCTACGTGCAGGGAGAGGCATTTGATCGCTCCTCACTTGTGTTCAGCATCGCGCCCTTGCCTACTTTTTCTTTCGCATGCCCACCTTGGTCTCACAAAGGGCTATCTGGAGCTATGCCCACTCCTTTACAAAGCCTCTCCCCTAGAAGAGGGAGAGCTCCATGCGCCCTACTGATCCCAGGGATCCCTGTGAACCTCATGCCGGGCTTCAACAGATTTCAGTAGTGGCTCAAGTTAGGGAAAGTTGCACACTTTCCACATTCCCAGAGGTGAATTTTACTGCTAGATAAAAGTTTTATTTTCTGTTTCATGTTTTTGTGTTCCAAGACCCTTTTTGAAGTTGAAACATTTGTTATGTGTTTTGTTTACATATTATTCCAGACTTCTTTAAGAAAAATGCAAAATGTAAGCATTGTTTATACATTTCCTTTTATAAAATGTCTATTAAGAAAAAAAAAATGATGGGCAAGAATAAATGACCTAAAATGTAATACGCATTAAGTGGTTTTGGTTTATGTTACTTTATTATTCAAAAGGTGATTTTGAATAATTTCATTTCACATTTTGGAGTTCTTATTTTTAATTAAAAGTTTTCTTTTTTTACATCTGGAAGTAAAGGAAAAACTTTGGCTAAGTAGCATCAGACACTTTACAGAATGCTCAGGCAAGTACTTTGATTTACAGGCCAAGGGTATGTAATGACCCCTTGATACTTTTCAGACTATACTTCACCGACTATGGTCCTAGCTGTGAAATGATCCTGGCTCCACATAAATAAATGATGGTGACTGTAACTGAGACCCAGTTATTTTGTTCTGATTTAAGACATGTTATACCCTCCTTGGTGAAGACGAATATTATTAACACCTTCTGATTTTTTTTGGTAGATTTTCTCTGCACGCAAGTAATGTTTAAGGTGCGATGTTTGGATAAAACGTGGATTTGGTCATTGGCCGTATCCATGCACAGGCTACCAATCACTCTAGATGAACACTGACATTGCTTTATTGACAGTGACCCCGCATGAAATATCAATCAAGGCCTGGTAAAAATAATTTCATGGCTTTGGTCTCAGTCAGTGGGAGAGAGAGAGATGGTCTGTGATTTGACCTCTCCGTTCAGGTACATAGGAAAAACACATTGCTCGACACAGCAGGAGGGCCAACCTCTACCACCTTGACGCCTGTTGTCTCTTGCCCTTGGAACCCTCTGCCAATTCCTCTAGGTGGTATAGGGTTAAGCTGAGAGCCACTGAAGAATATCCTACCTTCTGTTTTGTCTATACTGCTAACACTGAACCACACTATATACATTAATCACATGACAGAGTATAACAAATCAAATGTGATAGTGTATTTATAGCTAAGCATATATCACATAAATTGGTTACTGAACGTTGTATAAACGAATTTGTATTGACTCTGTTTTGCTATTTGAGGGTCTGTCTCTGTTTTCTTGGGCAGTAGAGAGAACTATGTATAGCTGAATAAATATTTGCATCTATAGATAAGATAATAGAGAGAGAGAGAAGAAAGAAAGAAAGAAAGAAAGAAAGAAAGAAAGAAAGAAAGAAAGAAAGAAAGAAAAAGAAAGATGCATAGATGCATTGATGAAAGAAAAAGAAAGATGCATAGATGCATTGATGAAAAAGAAAGAAAGAAAGAGAGAGAGAGAGAGAGAGAGAGAGAGAGAGATACATGGATGCATTGCTAGATGAAAGAAAGAAATAAAGAGAGAGAGAAAGCAAGAAAGAAAGAAAGAAAAGAGAAAGAAGAAAAAGAAAAGAGAAAGAAAGAAAGAAAGAAAGAAAGAAAGAAAGAAAGAAAGAGAGAAAGAAAGAATGATGGACTGATGAAAAATAGATGGATTAACACACAGATTGAAGGATGAATAGATAAATAGATAGATAGATAGATAGATTGAAACAACTAAAGCAAACAGTTGGCCGTAGTTTTCATATTACATGCATTTAATAAGTAACTTACCAAAGCCCCCCTGTATGATTTGTGCTGCCAACTTGACTGTTTATTTTAGGACTTTATTTTTTTGCTTTTCTGTAAACTATTTAAGCTGCTTGTTTGATTAAAAGGATTTTCACTCCCTGGAGGACTTTGTAACAAAGCCTTTGCAACTGTAGACCTTATGTGAAATAGTCATATAAAAATAGATTCCAATTATCAAAGGCATTATATTGGAGAAGGTAATGGAATTTACACCGTATTTATACTATATACAGGTGCAGACATTTCTTATTACCTTATTTATATTATGTTAATACAATTCTGCCTTAGTAAAGCTCTTATTTTTTTGGAACTCACCTGCAATTTTTGTTGTTTACAGAAATATGAATGTTTTTTATTCCTTTTGAACGTACCCCGCTGTGATTTTTAATGAGACTTTGTATAGACTATTCACGGAATACTTTACACTGATCAAGTGAAAAAAATACATAAAATAAATCAGTAAGTTATTTATAATTGCACCAATTTCAAAGGTCACAAAGTAGTTCATTAAAGCAGTGTTTCAAGAGAGAAGTTGGTTTAATTAACACACACATACCAGCCAAACCCAGTGGCATCATGGCCGCCATACTTTCTTGGTGTCACCTTCAGAATATTGCTTCACCATCCACAAGGGGGGGCTGGCAACTTCAAACTCAACGTGTGTGGCAAATGGTCCGGATACATATAGTGGCCAACATCATATCTTAGGTTTTCCCCCCATCATCATCATACATGTTGATATGCATGTCAATATTTGAAGCCATAACGGTCATTCTGGTCATTGGTTGGTAGGGCAAGATTAATCTGTTCCTGGTTTTAAGTGTTCTGGGAGGCAAATTTCTGGCTGGATGGCTATACGTGTCTATAGTATTTTAGACAAGAACTGACAGCCGAGAGGTTGTCTGCTAAAAATGATATAATGAGCAATCTTGTTGCAGTTTTAAGTATTTCATTGGAAGAAAAGTGATGGTAATTTGACTTAAAGATTCTATCTGCTGCTGGTCCGTTCTATAAGAATTCCCGAAGCATTTTGGTCCGATGTCTTTGCTGAGATTTGCTTTAATACACATAGATGATGTAATATCCGTCACGATAATACTACGCAACAATGGTATAGTCAGTAGGTATTTCAACAAAACTTCTTGTCCAGTGCAGATGATGAAGCAGAGTCCAACCAAAGAAAGCCGGCCATGCTTTGGAGGTAATTGTGGGACATCACACAGGTTCCTGTTCCTCTCTAAGCCAGGATTTAAAAAAAAATAAAGTGGATTGTGATCACTGACTTTTCATTCTAGAGGAAAAGCTAAACCTCCCTCTTAAATAGTGACCTTTATTCAAACACCAATGGTTTAAATTGTATTTAAGACCATTCATAGACAGAACTTCTCTAAAAGCTGGATTCTTTTTGAGGACCTTCTATACAGGGCCAGCCCAAGACATAATGCCGCCTGGGGCATAATGCCACCCCCCCTTTACTACCCTTCCTCTGCTGCCCCCCCCCATTATCTAGCCTTCCTCTCTATTATCTACCCTTCCTCTCCCTCCCTATTATCTACCCTTACTCTCCCTCCCTATTATCTACCCTATCCACCCCCCCTTTGTACTTACCTTTCAGCAGTCCTGCAGTGAGTCTCCCTGCTCGGTCTCGGTGCCGGCTTGTAATGCTGAGCGCCGGAAATGACGTCATCTTCCGGCGCTCAGCATTACAAGCCGGCACCGAGACCGAGCTAGAGGGCTCGCAGAGGAGAGAGAGGGGTGCCGAGTGGGTACTGACAACTTGGTAAGTGAAAACCACTCGGCGCCCTCTCTTTCTTCTGCTTTAAAAAAAAAAAAAAAAAAGGGCTTAGGGCGGCAAAGTGCTGCCCATTCAAAAGTGCCGCCTGGAGCAATTGCCCCACTCTGCTCCATGGTAGGGCCGGCCCTGCTTCTATAACTTGACCTATAGTGACAGAGTATGTTATCCAGCATGCATCAACCGTGTTGTTGGATGTGTTTGTTGGAATTGGTTGTCCTGCAAGCCCTTGTATTGCCATCTTGCCTCTGTGCCCATATGCCACACATTCCTTTGCCACATTTTTGCTGATGTATAGCTTTGGTTTGTAGTGCAGTGCCATAATTAATTGTAAATGTTCTTCTAAGTGTAGGATAGAATGACAGAAGGTAATCTTAGTAGAGCTGGATGATTTAAGGCTCTCTACAGAGGATAATGCTGACCTTATAGTCTTAGTCTTGCATTTTGATTTAAAGGTACTTTGTTACCTAACAGGGATTACAATGCAAACCCAGAGCATAGAAAACAATGTATAAAATCCTATAGCATATATATATATATATTTACTGCAACTGTGTCTCATTTGTGAAGTCACTATATGGCACCTTATGCATATCAATTACTCTTGCCGTAGTTTTATGAGATCATAAATATAGGACAGTGAAAACTTGTTTGTGCTACTCTGGCTGTAAGTACTGCTTAGGTGACATTGTCCTTTAAGTTAAAGTTAAGTGATTAGCACTTCTCAGCTATGAATAGATATAAGTGTCAGTAAAATGTGTCCGCGTGCAGTGCTCCTCAGTCCTGTCACAATGAAGATCTTTCAAAATCAGAAAAGCAAATCTTGCCAGGCAGGCAATTTTCGATTGCTAAAACAATCTGCCGTCATCTCAATCCCTATAAGTATCATGTGTGTTACTCTTAAATAGTATTCGCTCTAAGCCGAAGTATGATACATTTTCAAGTTTTCTTTTTTTTTTTTGTAAAAAAAAAGGGATTTTTGGGGGCTATCATCATAGAACATATAAACGTTCTCATTCTTCATGTAATATCTCCTGAGCTTTTTTCTTAGATTCATGTCAGTTGAGTCATTTCTGGTAGACTTGTGCATTCGTCTTCGGGCGAACATGAAAACGAGCACGAAGAGGCCGTTTTTTTGTTCGTTCCGAAGGAACGTAGAACAGAATACAGTGCCGGCAAACCGTAGGCGAAGACGAAGACTCACAATCACGAAGAATCGAAGATTCTTCGTGATCGTCTTCGTTTTTGCCGCGCAACCGCCAAAATTTCAAACAGGAGTGAGCTGATCCTCGTCTGTCCAATCAGCTCACTCTTGTGACGTAACGCTAAGGGTCTCGTCCAATGCCTGTGCTGCTGTTTTTTGAATTCTGAAGGCGCCTTTATAAGACCAGAGCTTGCCTGAGAGATCCATTCATTTTTCGCTGTGACTGCTTTGGCAACACTGCTGTGCTGCATCCGAGCGTTACAGAGAGAGATTGTTCTGTTCTGTGTGAGACTGGTAAGCCTTTCTCACAGTGTACTTCATCCTCACTTCAGTGCTACTTAATATAATTAATTTAATAATAATAATTTGATTAATTTAATTTTTTTAAAATTAATTTGTCATCAACTTTAGTGTAAGTGCTGTTGAGTTGACAGTGCACCCAGTGCCTCAGTGGCACTGGGGTGCCCTTGCCCTGGGCTGGCACTAGTGCCTATTGCCTGTCCTGCTTAAATAAATTAAATAGAATTTATAAATTACAATTTAATAGAATCTATAATTTAATAGTTCATTATAATATATATATATATATATTTGTCAGTCATATATATATATATACTATAGTATACTAGTGTAGAGTGTACTGTAGACATTCATCTACTAGTGTCTAATTTAAAATCAGTAATATTAATTAATATAATTAATAATTGAATTCATTATAAAATATATATATTTGTCAGTTATAGTTAGTAATAGTATACTAGTGTAGAGTGTACTGTAGACATTCAGAACATCTACTAGTGTCTAATCTAAAATCAGTAATATCAATAATTCTCTAATTCTTTCTTATCTTAATAGTTAATTAAATTAGCTATAAATAAAAGTAATAATATTAATTAATTACTACTAGCGTATAGTTCAGCTAATCTTATTAGTACTGGTGCTGCAGCTCTATAGTTTGTGCTTTGTTTTAGCAACAGTAAGAGACCAAGTCAATTTTTCTTAATTAATCTTTCATTTTATTTCATTTGTTTTGCTCACCTCAGTCCATCAGTGAAGTGAACTTGTTGGGCTAGTGAGTGCAGCCGCATAAGTGCTGTGTTTTTTTTTGATCAGCAAGCAGTGACGTTAACTGTTTTGCAAAGATTTTCTCATTTATTTTACATTTTATTTCAATTTTATTAAAAGTACCCTTAGTGTTTTGCTCACCTCAGTCCATCAGTGAAGTGAACTTGTTGGGCTAGTGAGTGCAGCAAGCAGTGAAGATAACTGTTTTGCTGTGACATTTTATTTTATTTCTAATTCTTTTCAAGAAAAATTGACTGTGACGAGCTGTACTAAGCAAAGCTTCAAGCTACTAGCTGTAGTACTAAAATAATTCTAATCTTCTTTAATCTTAATCTATAATATATTATAAATAATAATATTCTAATTCATAATCTATAATATAAGTAATTCTAATTCTAAATTCTAATTCATAATCTATATTCTTCTATCTATAATACATAATATATAAGTAAATTAGTTCTAATCTATTAATATTATATAACTTAATATTAATTAATAAATCATATACTGAATCTGATTTAACCTCACTTTAGCTTAGTGGGTTTGAGAGCGTCTGCCTAGAGGTAGACTTATAGTAAGGAAATATAGCTTTAGGCTAGCATAGTAGTAGGCTAAGCTCTTAGGCCCGTGTAAATTCAAATTAAAAATAAAATACTGCTAGTTATTAAATAGTTAATCTTGAGTTAATAATTTAAATAACTTTAGGATTTTGGCAGATTGCACACAGCACAGTGCAGTAGTGCATAGTTTTACTTTTTAAGCAGTAGCACTGAAGAGAACTTCCTCTAATTTTTTTGTCTTTAATTCGTTTTTCCTTTTTTTTATTTTTATTTTTTTATTTTTTTTTTATAGTTTTTTAAACACTACACTACACTACACTACACTACACTACACACACAACACAAAATTTGAAATGGATCCTCCTTTTGGGACTAAGGAGGGACAAGCTCCATCTACCACCACCACCACCAGCACCACCACCAGCACCACCACCAGTTCTAAGATGCAGCCTTTGCGTCAGTCTAGTCGGCCAAGTAGGCCAAGCTCTCGCTTATCATTTGGGGAAGCATTGCTTGAAGGATCATCAAGTAAAGGAAAGGCACCAAAAGCAGGCAGTAGTAGTGCGGCTAGGCCCACAAGCTCTATGGTTTTTTACGGAAAGCCTAAAGCACCAGAAGCACGTTCAAAGTTAAAGGGTAGCACAAGTAGTACCAGCCCAGTGACTAAAAAGAAGTGCCTTTTGCCCCAAGCAGCATCTTCCCCATCCACCAGCAGCATGCAAGGTACCAAGCAGAGCCAAATTAGCAGCAAGACTCAGAGGGGTCCCAAACCAAAGCGATCTCATTCCTTTGTAGGGAAAACCACCACCACCACCCCCACCTCTACCGCCTCTACCACCACTAGTGCTGCGCCTACTGTTCCCACTGGTACCGCCACGCCATGTCCTCCTAGTACCTCTAGCAAGCCACCAAGTCCTTACAAAATTTTTGTAAAGACAGTTAGAGAGAGGGCTACACATAGTGGAACTCCACCTAGCGAGGTAGCAGAGGAGCCTGAGACTGAGAGGCCAAGTGCAGAGTCTATTCTTCCTGCTCGCACTACTACTAGTCACGAGTCTCACGACGATATCAGTCTTAGCTCCAGCCTAGCAGGAATTCCATTCGATCTGGCTAATGAAGAGCTAGACTATGAGCCAGAGGAAGTAGAGGAGATGAGTGGTCAGGAATCAGATTCCTCAGGGAGCAGTGTCCAAATGACTAGTGCACAATTTTCCCCTGAGCCTCCACCTTCTCCGCTACGATCATCACCATCACCACCACCAGCAGCAGCAGCAAAACCTAGCAAATCTAAAGCAATTAGCAGTCCCACTATGGCCAGTACTGTTACCACCAGTCCCACCACCACTAGTTCTGCCTCTGTTCATCCACCCCGAGCAGTAAGAGCAGCACCCAAGGCACACTCCAAGGCTATGCGCGCCCCAATTTGGGAGCACTTTGAAAATGTTGAAGAAGGGCGCTATGGAAAGTGCAAACATTGTGGGAAGCTAATAAGCAGAGGGAAAGTGTCTGGCCATTTTACCAGTGCTAGCATGAAGCATCACCTCAGCACTCAACACAACGCTGTGCTATTGGGGAAAGATGCAGAGGTAAAACTTAGTGCAGGCAGCATAGCTGGTGGCCGTGGAAAAACCCCAACAGCTTCTTCTTCTGAGCCAATAGCAGCAGCAGCAGCAGCAGCAACTAGTGCTGGCAGCCAGAGACCAAGGCAGGTTGGAGCACTGCATGCCCAGCCCACCCTGGAAGAATTTGGGGCATTCCACTCCAAGAGAACGATGCCCAAACAGCAGGCCAATAAAGTAACGCGACTTATTGGTCAGTTCATTGCTGTTGGAGGGGCATCCTTCTCCATGATTGAAGGGGAGCCTTTCAAACAATTGATGGCGGCTGTGGCTCCACAATACACAGTTCCGTCACGTTCCACTTTCAGCAGGAACATTGTCCCCTCGCTGTATCGGTCCTGTGTTGCAGCAGTGAAAGAGGAGCTTTCCAAGGCTGCTGGTCAGTGTGTTCATTTCACTACAGATTTGTGGAGTGCACCTAGCGCCCAGCATGCCTTTCTTTCTTTGACAGCACACTGGTGGCAGCCCGGTGTGTCTAAGGAAGTTGCTGCAGCAGGCTACCGATCATTCCTTCTCCATGCAGAAGTGATGGATGAAAAGCACACTTCCCAAAATATTCTGCATGCGATTAGGAAAATGTTTAGCCTTTGGGTGGGAGCAGAGGCGGGCACCAATGTTGAAGTTGGTTTTGTGGTAACTGACGGAGGTGCCAATATGGTGAAAGCGCTGCGAGATGGTCATATTGTTGGTGTGCGCTGTGCAGCCCACATCATCCATCTTGTAGTGAAGGCAGCAATGTCAGAAGGAACTAATGTGGCAGCAGTAGTTCTGTCCCGCTGCAGAAAGATCGCTGGGCACTTTCACCATAGTGTTAAGGCTAGCCAACTTTTGAGGGAAGAGCAAGAGAGGTCAGGTCTTCCCGTACACTGCCTACGTCAGGATGTCAGTACACGGTGGAACTCCACGTTAGACATGCTAGAGAGGATTTTGGAGCAGCAGAGGGCAATCCATAATCTTGCCTCAGAGCACAATATAGGGATTACCTCTCCATTGAATAGGGAGGATTGGACAGTGATCGCCCAGCTAGTGGCAGTCCTTAAACCATTCAGGGATGCCACAGAAAATTTAAGCTCAAACACTGCCAGTCTGGCCCAGGTAATCCCAGTGTTCTCCCATCTAGGCAGCAAGATGGATGTGTTCCTTGGAAACCGTGAGGCTGTTCAAGGTGGCACTCTACATCCTGACGTAGCAGCCATAGTCAGGAAGCTGAAGGATCTGCTAAAAGTACACCTTCGCAAGCGAATGGAAGAGAGTCCCGAAATGATGCTAGCGTGCCTTTGTGATCCAAGAATTAAGGGAAAGCTAGCTTTGAAATTCAATGTTCTCAGTAGCTACCGGGAGCAATTGGTCAACAAGGTGCGTGACTGGCAGCGTAAAATGGGAATGCTGTCCGAGGAGGGTGAGGTGCAGGAGGAGGAAGAGATGATGTGGTCTGCTACCCCTAGCAGCAGCATCAGCAGCAGTGCCACAAGCAGCACAACACAGCTGAGTGGAGCAGCTGCGTTTTGGGAAGAGGCACTTGGCAGTATAGTTGGACCATCTGACAGAGCTAGCAGCAGAAAGGAGAGTAGTGCTGCTGAAATGGTCAAACTTTACCTCTGTGAAGTTCCTTCTGCTCCTAATGTTGATCCTCTTAGCTACTGGGATGAAAAGAAGAGTGTGTGGCCTGCACTCTCATGGGTTGCGCAGCAGCTTCTATCATGTCCGCCAACCACTGTTCAAAGTGAGCGCGTGTTTTCTATGACTGGAAACATACTGAGTCCACAGCGCTCACGCATGGCACCTCATCTGATGGAGCAGATTGCCTTTCTTAAATTCAATCTGCCCAAATTGGGTTACCCAGCTCTTAGCTTGGAAAGTTAAATTTTTTCTCTCTAATGTTTAAGGTAGTTTCTCCCCCTGGTTGCACTTGCTGCGGTGTGGCAATGCCTGCTACCTCCGCTGGTGTAGCCAATTTACGCTAGGGCCTAGTGTCTGAGCTCTGTAAGTCCGCTCCCAAACGCCTAGGACTGACAGTCTTTGGATGCTTTGCCCTGGGGTGAAACAGGTGAGTGGGTCGTCAATTGCCCACTCATTCACCTTTTTCCGTTTCCAACGCTGCTGCTGGTGGTGGTGCCAGTATCTTTTGCCAGTTCGCTTCCTGGCTGAAATCATGCCTCAGATGTCCCTAATGGAAAGGGTAGTTTCTCCCCCCTGGTTGCACTTGCTGCGGTGTGGCAACGCCTGCTACCTCCGCCGGTGTAGCTAGCTTATGCTAGGGCCTTGTGTCTGAGTTCTGTAGGTCTGCTCCCAAACGCCAAGGACTGACAGTGCTTGGATGCTTTGCCCTGGGGTGAAACAGGTGAGCGGGTCGTCAATTGCCCACTCATTCGCCTTTCCCAATTCTGCTGCTGCTGGTGGTGGTGCCAGTGTCTCTCTTCAATGCCAGTTCGCTTCCTGGCTAGTGTCATGCCTCGAATGTCCCTGATGGTAAGGGTAGTTTCTCCCCCCTGGTTGCACTTGCTGCGGTGTGGCAACGCCTGCTACCTCCGCCGGTGTAGCCAGCTTACGCTAGGGCCTTGTGTCTGAGTTCTGTAGGTCTGCTCCCAAACGCCAAGGACTGACAGTGCTTGGATGCTTTGCCCTGGGGTGAAACAGGTGAGCGGGTCGTCAATTGCCCACTCATTTGCCTTTCCCAATTCTGCTGCTGCTGGTGGTGGTGCCAGTGTCTCTCTTCAATGCCAGTTCGCTTCCTGGCTAGTGTCATGCCTCGAATGTCCCTGATGGTAAGGGTAGTTTCTCCCCCCTGGTTGCACTTGCTGTGGTGTGGCAACGCCTGCTACCTCCGCCGGTGTAGCCAGCTTACGCTAGGGCCTTGTGTCTGAGCTCTGGAAGTCCGCTCCCAAACGCCAAGGACTGACAGTGTTTGGATGCTTTGCCCTGGGGTGAAACAGGTGAGCGGGTCGTCAATTGCCCACTCATTTGCCTTTCCCAATTCTGCTGCTGCTGGTGGTGGTGCCAGTGTCTCTCTTCAATGCCAGTTCGCTTCCTGGCTAGTGTCATGCCTCGAATGTCCCTGATGGTGAGGGCAGTTTCTCCCCCCTGGTTGCACTTGCTGCGGTGTGGCAACGCCTGCTACCTCCGCCAATGTAGCCAGCTTACGCTAGGGCCTTGTGTCTGAGCTCTGGAAGTCCGCTCCCAAACGCCAAGGACTGACAGTGTTTGGATGCTTTGCCCTGGGGTGAAACAGGTGAGTGGGTCGCCAATTGCCCACTCATTCGCCTTTTCAATGCTGCTGCTGGTGGTGGTGCCAGCATCTCTTCTCTGCCAGTTCGCTTCCTGGCTAGAGTCATGCCCAAAATGTCCCTAATTGTAAGGGCAGTTTCTCCCCCCTGGCTGCCTCTGTCTGCGGTGTGGCAACGCCTGCTACCTCCGCCGGAGTGGCCAGCTTACGCTAGGGCCTTGTGTCTGAGCTCTGGAAGTCTGCTGCCAAACGTCTAAGACTGACAGTGTTTGGGTGCTTTGCCCTGGGGTGAAACAGGTGAGTGGGTCGCCAATTGCCCACTCATTCGCCTTTCCCATTTTTCAATGCTGCTGCTGGTGGTGGTGGTGGTGCCAGCATCTCTTCTCTGCCAGTTCGCTTCCTGGCTAGAGTCATGCCCAAAATGTCCCTAGTGGTAAGGGCAGTTTCTCCCCTCTGGCTGCGTCTGTTTGCGGTGTGGCAACGCCTGCTACCTCCGCCGGAGTGGCCAGCTTACGCTAGGGCCTTGTGTCTGAGCTCTGGAAGTCTGCTGCCAAACGTCTAAGACTGACAGTGTTTGGGTGCTTTGCCCTGGGGTGAAACAGGTGAGTGGGTCGCCAATTGCCCACTCATTCGCCTTTTCAATGCTGCTGCTGGTGGTGGTGCCAGCATCTCTTCTCTGCCAGTTCGCTTCCTGGCTAGAGTCATGCCCAAAATGTCCCTAATTGTAAGGGCAGTTTCTCCCCCCTGGCTGCCTCTGTCTGCGGTGTGGCAACGCCTGCTACCTCCGCCGGAGTGGCCAGCTTACGCTAGGGCCTTGTGTCTGAGCTCTGGAAGTCTGCTGCCAAACGTCTAAGACTGACAGTGTTTGGGTGCTTTGCCCTGGGGTGAAACAGGTGAGTGGGTCGCCAATTGCCCACTCATTCGCCTTTCCCATTTTTCAATGCTGCTGCTGGTGGTGGTGGTGGTGCCAGCATCTCTTCTCTGCCAGTTCGCTTCCTGGCTAGAGTCATGCCCAAAATGTCCCTAGTGGTAAGGGCAGTTTCTCCCCTCTGGCTGCGTCTGTTTGCGGTGTGGCAACGCCTGCTACCTCCGCCGGAGTGGCCAGCTTACGCTAGGGCCTTGTGTCTGAGCTCTGGAAGTCTGCTGCCAAACGTCTAAGACTGACAGTGTTTGGGTGCTTTGCCCTGGGGTGAAACAGGTGAGTGGGTCGCCAATTGCCCACTCATTCGCCTTTCCCAATTCTGCTGCTGCTGCTGCTGCTGGTGGTGCCAGTGTCTCTTCGATGCCAGTTCGCTTCCTGGCTAGTGTCATGAATCAAATGTCCCTAATGGTAAGGGCAGTTTCTCCCCCCTGGCTGCCTCTGTCTGCGGTGTGGCAACGCCTGCTACCTCCGCCGGAGTGGCCAGCTTACGCTAGGGCCTAGTGTCTGAGCTCTGGAAGTCTGCTGCCAAACGTCTAAGACTGACAGTGTTTGGGTGCTTTGCCCTGGGGTGAAACAGGTGAGTGGGTCGCCAATTGCCCACTCATTCGCCTTTCCCAATTCTGCTGCTGCTGCTGCTGCTGGTGGTGCCAGTGTCTCTTCGATGCCAGTTCGCTTCCTGGCTAGTGTCATGAATCAAATGTCCCTAATGGTAAGGGCAGTTTCTCCCCCCTGGCTGCCTCTGTCTGCGGTGTGGCAACGCCTGCTACCTCCGCCGGAGTGGCCAGCTTACGCTAGGGCCTAGTGTCTGAGCTCTGGAAGTCTGCTGCCAAACGTCTAAGACTGACAGTGTTTGGGTGCTTTGCCCTGGGGTGAAACAGGTGAGTGGGTCGCCAATTGCCCACTCATTCGCCTTTCCAATTTTTCAATGCTGCTGGTGGTGGTGGTGGTGGTGGTGGTGGTGCCAGCATCTCTTCTCTGCCAGTTCGCTTCCTGGCTAGAGTCATGCCCAAAATGTCCCTAATTGTAAGGGCAGTTTCTCCCCCCTGGCTGCCTCTGTCTGCGGTGTGGCAACGCCTGCTACCTCCGCCGGAGTGGCCAGCTTACGCTAGGGCCTTGTGTCTGAGCTCTGGAAGTCTGCTGCCAAACGTCTAAGACTGACAGTGTTTGGGTGCTTTGCCCTGGGGTGAAACAGGTGAGTGGGTCGCCAATTGCCCACTCATTCGCCTTTCCCAATTCTGCTGCTGGTGGTGGTGCCAGTGTCTCTTCTCTGCCAGTTCGCTTCCTGGCTAGTGTCATGAATCAAATGTCCCTAATGGTAAGGGCAGTTTCTCCCCCCTGGCTGCCTCTGTCTGCGGTGTGGCAACGCCTGCTACCTCCGCCGGAGTGGCCAGCTTACGCTAGGGCCTTGTGTCTGAGCTCTGGAAGTCTGCTGCCAAACGTTTAAGACTGACAGTGTTTGGGTGCTTTGCCCTGGGGTGAAACAGGTGAGTGGGTCGCCAATTGCCCACTCATTCGCCTTTCCCAATTCTGCTGCTGCTGCTGCTGCTGGTGGTGCCAGTGTCTCTTCGATGCCAGTTCGCTTCCTGGCTAGTGTCATGAATCAAATGTCCCTAATGGTAAGGGCAGTTTCTCCCCCCTGGCTGCCTCTGTCTGCGGTGTGGCAACGCCTGCTACCTCCGCCGGAGTGGCCAGCTTACGCTAGGGCCTTGTGTCTGAGCTCTGGAAGTCTGCTGCCAAACGTCTAAGACTGACAGTGTTTGGGTGCTTTGCCCTGGGGTGAAACAGGTGAGTGGGTCGCCAATTGCCCACTCATTCGCCTTTTCAATGCTGCTGCTGGTGGTGGTGCCAGCATCTCTTCTCTGCCAGTTCGCTTCCTGGCTAGAGTCATGCCCAAAATGTCCCTAATGGTAAGGGCAGTTTCTCCCCCCTGGCTGCCTCTGTTTGCGGTGTGGCAACGCCTGCTACCTCCGCCGGAGTGGCCAGCTTACGCTAGGGCCTTGTGTCTGAGCTCTGGAAGTCTGCTGCCAAACGTCTAAGACTGACAGTGTTTGGGTGCTTTGCCCTGGGGTGAAACAGGTGAGCGGGTCGCCAATTGCCCACTCATTTGCCTTTCCCATTTCCTTTTCCATTTCATTATTTTCCTTCTGATACACAACCAACCAAACATAACACACACAATAACACATATAACACATATAACACACAGTGACATCACACATAACACACATACACACACACTTACAATGCACAAAACACAAGGACGTTTTCCTTGTTATTTGCCCTGGCCTTCACTCACTAATAGCATTACATTAACACTATAACTCACACTTCACCCTATAACATTTTTCCATCCACATACCTGCCAACAGACCCAACTTTTTCAGGGACAGTCCTGCTTTTTTCCAGTCCTGTCCCATCTAATTTAGCTAAACTAGGTATGCAAAATGCAAATACACATAGGTAGTTATAGCTTGGTAGGTAACGCTACTATAAACATTTAATAAATATAATCAAGTACTAAATAATAAATCTAACTTTAAAATACATTTAAATAAACCCCTATTTTTTTTTAAAAAAAAAACATTAAAATTAAATTATTATTATTTAGACATAATCCATCTTTAACCAAACCAGTGCACTGCTACTAATCTTAAACATAACCGTACATTAACCCTAAGCTATTTTTTAGTTCTTGTCCAACATTTTTCCATCAGCATACCTGCCAACACACCCAAGATTTTGGTGGACAGTCCTGCTATTTTCCAGTCCTGTCCAATAAGTAAGTTGGGTTGTTGCAAAGTATGCCATTGTAAATAGGTAGCAAATGTTAGGCATGTAAAGTGGTCCAAAATCAATTTAAAAATGTAAAATATTCCCTATTCTTTTATTAAACATCTATGGACAGTACACCTCGGTATGTGTGTGCAACTCTATTGGTCGTTTCGGCAGGGGGCTCGCCTGCCATCAACGAATGAAGTGCATTCTGCAGTTCTGCAATTCACTCGTTGATGCCAGACCAGCCCCCTGCCGAAACGACCAATAGAGCTGCACACACGTACCTTCACGGCAGCTGCTGCTGCTGTGATGTGTTATTAACCCCGTATTAACCCCTGCTAGGCAACCAGGAGGAAAACGAAGATTAAACGAGCACGAAGAATGTCCGCGAATATTCGCCCGAAGAGAAGACAGGAACGGGCGAATATTCGCGGAATACGAAGATTTTTTTTTCCCCGAAGACGAGCACGAAGACGAACACGAAGAGCCCCCTGGTGCCCAAGTCTAATTTCTGGGCAGAAAAATGTATGATCTTATGATGCGGTACATTTTTCCCTTAAAAAACATCTAATCGTCTTAAGATTGGAGGAACTCTGAAATATCTCCATTTGCAGTCATTAAGACTTCATTCATATATGCAGGCGCCAAGCGTAGTATGATCTCCTGAATCATGAATATCAGCATTACTAATGCATGTTTGTTTTTTGGAGCTTCACGGTGTGCTGTGCTGAAATATGCTTCTTGTTCTCGGAGGATTGATACGCCGCATCTTGGGTTGTGTGCATTAGAAGGGAAAATGAAGAGTCCTCTGTATGTGTATTTATGAATCTGTTGGTGGCTCTCTGTAACATCATTACGGAGAGCTGAAGACAAACTCTCATCTGGATTATAGATATATAGCCTCACCGAGGGTATACACCAACTATAAAGCGCTGTAAACATGAACACGGCTCAAAAGGGACAGAAATGAATGTGTATATGAAATATCCATTGACATGGTGCATGTGCCATGAGAGAGCATAGCCATAACTCTGTATCTGCAGCCACATGGGATCAGATGTCTGTTGTACTTTTCAGAACTTGGTAATCTACAAAAAAGGGTTTTCGAGGGGACATTTTTGGCAATATGGTGGATCATGGGAGTTGTAGTCCATGGCATTGGAAGGGACAGAGATTAAATTGTAAATTTAGACAATAATATTACTTCGCCATTTTTAGCCTCAAAGGAGTTAGGACGGGCAATTGATCTACAGTCCTCCAGTAGGCCCTAATTGGTCACCTGGTGCTACGGACCCCATAGTTATCGATACTGCTGCTCCAGCAGATCAGGTCCTGCAGCGTGTGGCTGCTAGCTGGATATGGGCGACCGCATGCTGCGTGAGTATAAAAAGTAACATGTGGCCATATGTATGTATGATTGGCAGCTGCTGGCCTTAAAGTGCCAGGGCCAGTTTTCATCCTCAGTCCAGCCCTGACCTCAAGTATCTTACAGATCTCAGAATCGGCCAAACAGTGACATTATTCTGTACCCCAAAACTGATCCCACGATACCGAGTGAAATGCATGGGAAATACATAGATTCTGTCGCTTTGATTTGACACGTGTGATATATTTCTATATGATAGAACTGAAACTTTGAGTTTTGCAGGGAAATATATGTATAAAAATACGCACTCCGCTTCTCAGACGGCATGTAACAGAACGGAGCCCCACATGCGGCAGGTGAGAGGCAGGAATTCGTAGCATTGTTCTCTTCAGGGGACCTGATTATTTTTCAACTAGCTGAGGGGGAAAAACATTAGGCAGCCGTTACATACTGTTATTGGCTGATAGTGTAACTCATACTATAATCCATGGGGAAAAATAATAGTTATTAGCTTTGGTTAGCTTGCACTCTATTATTGATGGGAAGAGATGAATAGAGTGAGGGCGGATCGGGCTAGAGTAGGTCATTAGAGGTTTCCGATTGTGAATAATACGTTGGGATCAGTTTGGATTTTACAGAAAATTGTTGCCAATGGTGGCTTAACTATTCAGTAGCACATAGGTCTCTTAATGGAGGAGTGTTGGCTTAAATACAAAAAAACATTCTCTTTGGATCAATGTGTAGCACAAGGTTGATTATTCATTAATTATGACATTTTGCCCAATGAAACATTTGAGGTGCAAATTTTAAAGGTGGTGGCTGCCATAGTAACCGGTGGAATAATCCTGCTGATTGGACCGTTCCTCAGGTTGCTATGGAGATATTACTACTTCTACTACGGTGAGTATCCATGGTGTATCTTCAGTTTTTTTTAAGTTTTTTTTTGTTTGCTGAAGATGAGCATGTCGCTGTCTTCGAGAGCCCTAAATGATAGTATATACAGCAAAAATGAGAAATGATAGTTTGTAAATAAAACACATGCATTTTTTGCCAATTATAGGAACTGTTACCTACACTGCAGGCCCCAAAAACATCCTGGGTACAACCTAAAACCACTAACTACTCCCTAAAATAAAAGTGTCCCTCTCTAGAGATGTAACGTCCATGGATTTGCTAAGCCATGCTCTAAAAATGATCCGAAACTCAGGTATAAATGAAATACACTTACAATCGTAACAAAGTGTTCACTGGAATACATATATACATCTTCTTTGCTGTCTCTTGTTAGACAAACAGTAATACCGTGGAGCTATTCAATTACTCTTCATCTCACCACAAGAAGATGGATGGGTTTCTTTCTCCGCTCCCAATCAGCACCCATCACAGAGTGCAAGAAGCATTACGTCTGCAGAGAAATGACTGCAACCAGGCTGAGGCGAGCAGACTTTCACCTGCTTTCCCGAACAAATATATGAAACGGAGCGCCTAATGCCGCCTTAATGGGGTGTAAGACACCAAATGGATATTCCCAAACATCATTCTCCAACCCAACCTGCCCGTTCCACGCAATTAATCTGATTCCGCTCTGCCTTATTATATCCAAAAGTACACGGGCTTTAACTCTTTAACAGAGGATGCTAAGAACGCCGTTTTTAACCCCTTAAGGACAAGGGGGGTCCCTAAACCCATTGAAAACAATGCATTTTGAGCCCGTACATGTATGGGCTTTGCCATTAAGGGGTTAAATCTAGGAATTCATCTTGTTTACACAGGATCAGTCAGACACCAGAATCTATGACCCTTCCCGTGTATCTAATATTATAGATCCTGTGTATATAGTATTATAGATCAGATGTTATTGTCTTCATTGTAAAAGCAACATTCTGTTGTTGGACTCACTGTACTTTTTTACAACTCCTTGGGTAGTAATATCTCTGGAGCCGTAATCCTGCCATAGTTTTAGGATTCTGTCACTAAAAATGTAATAAACAATTACCATTTTATTTGACAATATATCTTGTTGTTATTGTGTCCTGTGACTTAGAGGAACATTGTCTTCTAAAACCAGTCGCAACACTGATATTTACTATTATTATGTTTATTTAGCAAAGAGCATCACCCTAAATTATAGAAAAAGTTTTTGTAGAGCAGGTAGACTTGGCATGGGCATTGATAGTATGTAGGTATTAGCATACCCTTTAAGATAGTGGGAACAGTTAACTGATCACTCATTGTTACATTATTACAAGGTTGCATTTAGACCATAGACCCAATCTTTAACAGTTTCAGCTAGACTGTAGTTCAGATGGGAACATGTCTACTGGACCAGAGTACAGATGGTCATAGGCCTTGGGCAACTCTCAGGAATGCTACAAAAATATGTGTACAGTATATCTAAAATTTGATAAAAATGAGCTATTTTCCCCTAGACTTACCCTGGAAACAAAAATGATAGGGAACTTTGATTGGAATCTAGTCTTTTCAACTAAATAACACAGAGGAAAAGTGGCCACTCTTCAGAATACTGTCAGATAAGTACAATCATCACTGGAAACCATTGGAGAATGCATTTAGGACATAAATCAAAATTGATTTGGTTCAAAAAGACAGGTTAGTGAAGAAATAAAAAAGAGCTACCTTTTAAAATATCAAAGTCATATGGGACAGAAGCATCCGAAAATATAAGGTAGGGGAAAAGCCAAGGAGCAATCAGGTTAGCTAAAGCGGAAAATTGATTACAAAACCACTGCAGGGAAATGAATCAAGAAGTTCCATGAGTACTTAAATGACAAAAAGATGAAGATCAACAATGTTGCACCATTGAAAATAGAAATGGGTAACTTGATTAGGAGAGCTTACTTCAAAGTAGAAGTGGTTAACACATTGCTCAGTGTATTCCAAGGAGAAACCTATACATGAAAGTTTCCAAGGCTTCTTATCACCATTGACTTCATCTTGACTTTAATCCAAACTAGAAGGGCTTTAATCTCTTAGTTGGCCATAAATCACCTGTAACTAACCCAAACTGATAATTCTAGACACCTATGTTATTTTCATCAGCAGACAATGTCTTAAAAGATGAGGATATTTTATTGCCCTTTTTGAACATACCCTTTAAAGTATTTGTGTTAACTACTGGTCATTTGGGAACATCAAAATTAAATCTCAAATGCCATATACTCTGCCTTGAAGCAATGTGTCAGTTGGGTATACTTATACTTGGACGATAGAGATGAATTCCTTATATGACCTTCCTATAATGCAGGATTCTGATGACAGGTCAACAAAACCTTGACCATTGAGTGAAGTCGGCCTTCGTTCATTAATAGTTTATTCTCTCGCACTGTCACCCTCTTGCGGATGAGATAAGAGAGCTTGGTTAAAATAAATAAATAAATAAATCTCCAAAAACCTTTGTCTTATCACCAGAGTTTCCCAACGTCACGTACGTCACTGGGGGTTTCCACCAACTTCTTGACTTATCAGAGCTTCTTGGGTGAGTTACCAAAGTAGCGGGCATTAAAACTTAATTTTCTAAGTAACTCACGTTGAAGCTATTTTTTAATACTTCACCCAGCCCTAGGATATAGAGATGTAGCGGTTGAGTTTTTTGAGGTTTTAATAAACCCAACAAATGCTTCTACATGAAGAGCTCCACTGATTATGCTCCTTTTCATTTCCATATCTGCTTTTTGACATGACTGTCGCATTTCTGAAAAATTATGTTTCAAAACAGTTTATCCAGCTCTTTTTACAACACCCCTATTCCTATTACAAACGTAAACCTAAGTATGCCACGTTTCTAATCAGCATCTATAGAATTCTCCCTGGTGCCGATGTCCTACAATCCAAAGCTTGATTTTTTTTGATGTGTAGGCACTTATCTTTATGCGTTACCGGGTTGTTTACTTACTTTTGTTTAATCAAGAACTTAATGAGTGATAAGATGTTACATTATGGCTCCTCTTCATTGAAAGCAATGCCCATTAACCCTTCAATCACCCCTTCAGTGAAGCTTTACACATCCTTTTGAGTACAACCTTTAAAGGATACGTTTTATATTTTCCTTTAATGTTTAATTTTAAAATGGCACAATTTTTGGCAGCTTATTTGACAATATATTTGACAATTTATGTTTCACAAAATCATGAATTGAGTTGAAACATTTGGACTCACAGCGCATGGTTTAGTGAATACACTACCTTTATCCTTAACAAATATTCCAAATAAACACAGGCAAATGGAAATGTATCATTGATGGTTCTTAACGGTTAACATAACATACAGACATTTTATAGGTTTCATGAATTTTTACTTTAACCTCATCTTTATAAAGGAATGCCTTGCGGTCCACCCTGTTAATGATTGGTGGAAACAGTTAAGAATTGTTAACGCTCATCATTGTTCTAGGGTTGATTTACTACTGTATGATCTGAATCAGAAGAATCGTTGCTTCTATGGACAACAAAGATTTAGTGTTTTAGCCCATGTCTATGTATAATTAGGTTTTATGTCACCTTCCTCATCTTTTATAGCATAAACCATCATCCTTTCCCCCAGTAAATCCCTAAGAGACATTCTATAGCTATTTGTGGGTCAATAGATTGAGTTATAAGGAAAGTGTGATCTACAGGGGTTTATACCTTAGTAAATATACACTGAACCTGCAGTGTGATTGCGATTTCAATGTATTTGTGAAATTTCACTTGACAGTCACATGACAAACGTTAATGCAAGCCATCATTCTTGTTTATCTTGGCTTTCATAACTTTCTCCCCACTTTCCATTTGGCCGCCTGCAATTCAGCTGTCAGCTACCCCTTCCGTTCTTTATTTAATAAGGCATCTCTCCACGCAATGGACCCCTGTACTTGTGCTCCCTTGTGGCGGTCTTTTGCCCTTTAAATCCCCTTCGATGGACCCCCATTATCTCCATACTTTCTCGTTGATTTTCCCATATATTATGCATCTTTACCCACTCTCAGATCCAAAACCAACAATAAAATTAATTGTTATCACTTCAAGCAAGTATTTTAATGGTTCATTCTTTATTTACAACTGTGTTAGAATGAATGCTGATGATTGAGCACACATGGTGGCATTCATTGAATTAATTACACAATAAAGTATTTCATTTTTGTCTCAGCCCTTAATTACAAAATGCTACGTCTCTAGGTTGTCACATCTTTTTGTAGATTGCAATCTCTTAAATGTCAAAGTCATAACCAATTGTTTTCTTACCTGGTTGTCCTGGAATTACATTAATGCATTTCTGTGTTTATTGTCGCTGTGTTGTGTACTGTTTAGATCTGTAGATATTCGCATATATTTATGTAAGTCGTTTGGAGAAGGCATATATAATATGGAATCATCATTTCATCTTAGCTGTATGCTTATGTTTGTCTATTAGCTGTAATGGCATAGTCTTTCTAGAACTGCATTACTTTCTGATTATCTATAATATCCTTATTTACTGCACAAATCTCTCAAGTCATTGTCTTTCAGAATAAAGCTACCTTCTATTTCTTGTTACACATATTGTTGTCCAATTGACGTGCAAAACATTGGTAATCTTTCTGGCTCTTGGAGGGTTAAACAATGTCAAATCTAGACAGGCCACCTGATCAAAGCATTATGCCTCTTTCATCTGAGTGGCAAAAGCATTCCTAGAAAATAGTTTATGCCTCTCAAATATGCATGGTATTTTACACCAAAAAGACTCAAACTTGTATGTTTAACCATTATTCTTACACTTACACACACTAACACCATACATACTTCTGACAGATGTAGCTTCGACTCACGGGCCAGGCTTGGCTCATTTGCTCAATTAAATAAAACACCAACACACAAGATGGGTTTGAAAAGGCCACAGCCGTTTTATTTAACAGTCATTGTCCTGTAAAACCTGAAATAATAAACATAGATGCGTTAACAGAGACAATGACGTAACCAAAACCAACCTAGCTTGCCAAGTTATCCAGGTACCATACCACACACCAATTTTGGGAGGGGACATACCAGGATGCCCCAACCCGGACCTGAGGTTCCGAGCACCACTCCTTGCAAGGAACCTCCCACCGGTTATGACCACCAATGATCATACCACCACATTAACCCCTTGGATACCTGGCAAGCTACCGCCCACGACTGTGACTAATGCAGCAACACCATACCAGACACCAATTTGGGAGGGGACATACCAGGATGCCCCAACCCGGCCCCGAGGTTCCGAGCACCACTCCTTGCAAGGAACCTCCCACTGGTTATGACCACCAAGGATCATACCACCACATTAACCCCTTGGATACCTGGCAAGCTACCGCCCACAACTGTGACTAATGCAGCAACACCATACCACACACCAATTTGGGAGGGGACATACCAGGATGCCCCAACCAGGACCCGAGGTTCCGAGCACCACTCCTTGCAAGGAACCTCCCACCGGTTATGACCACCAAGGATCATACCACCACATTAACCCCTTAGATACCTGGCAAGCTACCGCCCACAACTGTGACTAATGCAGCAACACTACTCCACAAACTCAACCACATAAGGGGAGGGAGGGTGGGACAAACACCACCAGGTAAGGTTAAACAAAATGGATCCTTACCCCTGTGATCACCAAACTTAAATATCCTCCTACCAAAACTCCTCCCCTAAAATCCACAATTCCTGCCTTAGCCTAGCCCTGCTCAGCACTCTGTCAGGGCCCACTCTAGTCCATTCTGGCCCCCGTGGGCTTCATTATGCTCACAAACACAAATGCCTTATAATAACACAAAAGCTAGCATTCTGCACTCATGCACACACATGCTAACACCATATACAAATACACACACACTGCATGCTAACATACACAGTCATGCTAATGCCATACTGTCACATACACAACGCCAGTAAATCATCTGATCATTTTGTACAAGTTAGTTAATATCATGAGTTTGTGTGAGTTTTATTGCCGGGGCATTCATACACAATAGACATTCTAGATCCTACACAAGATGGAGCATATATTCCTTTGTTCAAATGGTGTTTAGAAGTTAAATTTGAGTGATGGTGAGGAATAGGCTGGATTGTAATTAGAGACATTTTTATATCCCGACCTAATAGTATCCCTGACCTGCACAGGATCTGCACTGCGTGAATATGCAAAATATCCCAAGGACCTGCTGACTCCAAATCACCCCAAGTTTTGGCACAGTACAAAAACGTGTCTCATTTACATTCATCCGATATCTGCTGGCCTTGACCCAAGATTTATTGAAAAAAAAAATCCGAAACCTATTCAAAAATGTATTCATTATTAAATAGCTAAGCAATACCATCTGTAATGACCCAGTTAAAATGATTGTTACATTTTATGTTCTCCCCTGAGAGAAGTGACCTCAGCAAGAATCATTTAACGTTGTTTTCGCTGTAATTAATGGACTATCTACAATTTAGGTCTACGAGTCCATGCATTTCAAAGAGTACAATGAAAAGTCTGGAGGCCTTGGACTGGATGGAAGTCAGAGTACTGTTGACTTTAATTTTTAATGGTCCCTTTAGGATTATTAGACCTCAGATGGAATTCCCGGCTGAGAAGCTTATTTAAATGGGCCACTTTATGGGGGAACAGTATTGAACTAAAGAGTACTTTAAGATTACATGGGATTACGTTGGGGAAACGTACGATTATTTTTCTGGAATTAAAACCCTACTTCTTCCCTCCCTTCTGTGCACTAATACTGTGAGAGTATATAATTCATATAGAGCCATTGTATGTATATAAGAAGAGCCCACATAGGAAACGTATGCCAATGTGGACACTCCTTGCATGAGTTTTCAATGAAAATAATGCAGCCAGATGATTCTTGGTGAATTCCTCTATTATTCGTAATCATTGTACTAACCATACTGTCCCTAAAACCTCTTGTCAGTGATGGATTAGGGACTAAACAACTGCAAAAATCTCCTAGCAATAAATGTTCAGAAAGCCCGAAACAGGTAAGATCTCTTATAAAAGCAAGATGGTGTCTCCTTATTAGAAGATTTCCGCTAGGGAAAAAATCTCTTTTTCCGATTTCCAACTTATTTGTACGAGTCTGAATTATGATATAAAATACACTTCTTGGGCCTAACTTTGGCCAGAAGGTAAACCTGGACTAACAATTATAAGCGGAAATGTTGACGCTAAGCACCGTGAACTCTATATAAAAGTGTAATTATTACTAAAGTGAAACAGGATCATAGGTTTATTTTATTACACACAAGGGGTTAATATAATAGTCATTATACCACTGGAGATCATCCAGGTGATAAAATCATATATCGTCCTGGTAGAACTTGCAATAAACATATTTTTTCTTAACATTCCAAAGAGGAGAAGACACTTACAGAAATATGTGTCTCTCTTGAAGTCCCAAAAGACAGAACTTGCCCGTCTGCCAAGAAATCGTCTCTCTAACGTCTTCAACACTGTCTCGTTTTGGAGCTGATAGTGGGTCTTTAGTCAAGACTCAATGAATGCTTCTTGGCATTAGCGAACCAAGCAATTTATCTAGGCCCTTGGACAAACCCAGAGGGAATAAAAACAATTATTATTTGCCTGCTTTGTTCTTTTCTGGTTCTTTAATTCCACTCTGTGAGTTTAATACTCATTTAAAATATGTTTATTTACATCACTGATGTACAGCAAAGTAGTTGGAGCCTTGTGCCTCAAGGGTAAGCAACAGATCAGATTTGCAGACTAATACAAATGTTGCAATCACTCTGCCTTACGGTTAATTAGAATTAAGTTAATTGGTTGCTGGATGCTTCAAAACATTTTACTTGCGCTAACAACACACGCATTAAAATGCATCGGGTCCGAGAATGCTTTTATTATTTGAAAACACATAAATAAGATTCGGGGTAATGACAGAATGAACTAGACGGCATACGGTACAAAAGCTCATTAGTGAAGGCTAGTGTCTAGGACATATATCAGGAAAGTAGACCAAGACTTCATCTACTTGCATGTCAACATGAGGCATGATCGGTGGTGGGTTTTGCATCAAATGGGATGCTGATGATGAGTTAGAAAAGACGTCTTATCACTAGAGCAGCCAATGGCATGGTGCGATCAGCAGAAGCATATCATGGGTATTAGTCGTTGGTATCATATATTAATAAGAGCTCCTTTAGAATCTTGGACCAGAAATGCTTTTTTTTATACATAAACGCCAACATTCTAAATGGAATGTTCCTCCTTAACTTTCTACCTTATCCCAATTGACCTCAGCTGAGTACTAAAATTGAGCTATATCATGACTTTTAAGATTATTTGAGGCATGGATTAATCACATTTCAATCAGTTTTTACGCAGGGTAACTCTTTCCGATGGCTCAGGAGACACAAATAAAATGAAAAACATAATGATGTCAGCAGAGCTCTAGTAACTGGTCTAAAGGTGCAATGTATCCTTATGTCTTGGGGCATATAAGCTATATATCATATCACTACTGATAGTATGATGCCTGGGTCAATAAAAATCATAAATCCTTTTAGTTCAAAATCTAGTGTTGTTCCTGCCTCGATCCTCTATAGAAGACTGTAACAGTTCAAAATGAACTCTAAGGAGGACCTTGTGGTTCATCAAAAAGGCTAAATAATCATTAGATTTGTATACAAAGTCATTTCTAGATTGTAAGCTTATTTGAACAGGGCCCTTGCACCTTCTATTTTTTTGTTAGATGATGCGCCACTGTATATGATAGTGCTATATGAATCAGTAAGTAATAATAAAGGTAACCGATGTGGAAAAGGCTGAACTTGATGAACACGTCTTTTTTTCAGCATATTTTACTATGTAACCCATAAGAAAAAAATGAACTTTTATGTAAGAGCAGTAAATATATAGAATTCACTACCTCGTCAGATTATTGCATTAATTTCTAGCTAAAGCAGACTCATGTGATTACATTTAACATTAATAATGTTCATTCTGTACAGTATGGTTGATTCTGAAGTTCCGGGCAAATTACAATGCGTAGGTCTGGACTTCTAGATGATATTTCTCCATAAATACAGAAAGAGGGCAAGAAATGATGCCGATCCCAATGAGTATAATTAAGTTAGGTGCAGCCAGAAGGAGAACGCATTGGCCGCATCAAAGGTCAGAAGAAAGTCCTATGTTTAAAGAACGAATTGCTTTCACTAATGTACGTAATGAGGAGGTACACGGACAGTTAGATTAATAGGTACAGTAGCCTTGTATTCTCTGCAAACACTATATAGCTGGGGTTTATTCTGCAAGCAGCAGTTGGTATGCAGGTTTCAACTTCGCATATTGAATGAATTATGTTGGGCCAGCTAACCCTTGGAGATGTGTTTTGGCAAGGATGGCCCTTCAGCATTCCCAATGTTTGCAGTAAGTTGAAACCACCACCCTACTTTTAAAGCAATGCATTGTTATTTACGATAAGGACATGGACAGAGTACACCGGTGTGGTACTGATGGGCTCCAGGGCCGCTCTGAGGCTGACCATTATATCCGTATTGACTGTACACCCCAATGAGAGCAAAGCCAGTCTAGGTGCATGAAGCCCCCGTTATAAGGACGCCGGTGCCAGAATGGGGTCCGTCTTTCTCCAGCCTAAATCTTTTTAAAGTTTAAAAAGTGGGTGCACCACTGACCCTATTCTTGCCTGGGGTATCATTTGGTAAAGGACTGGCTCTGTGTGGAGGACCACAATTCGTTCCCCCTGGGATTGCTTTTCCCCTGCTCTCTGGTCTCGTTAGTGTTAGATGAGAAGTGGTATGGCAGGTAATGAATCCAGAATACCGTTCTCTGAGTAAAACTATTGAAATATCAGGAGAAGGGAGATCAATGCAGACCTAGGCTAGTGGCCATTGGAGAAAGCGAATAACTGGTTAAATACCGTGACCTGTATTGCAGAGGGATGGCAGGGAGTCGAGTTGTAGGCCGCAAATATTTAAACAGGATTAAAAAGCTTAAATTGCTGTGAGCATCAAGTCATATTTACATTGAAATAATTCTCCCCAAATGAAGAAACAAACAGTGTGAGTTATTTAGTGAGGCCCTGGTCTCCGGTGCCGCTCCTACACAGACTGAAAGAGACAGGCGCCTTGCATTAATATTTCATTAGAATGCAGGCAATTCAGCATAACCAACATGTGTTCTAAGTCATGTAAATCTGTGCGTTAGTAAGGAGCCATCGCTTGGATAGGAACAAATCCCTTTATTGTCTCGCTGACGTTTATATATGCAGCTTTCAGCACCATTATTTACCTGATAAAAAGATCATCTCCTCCCAGTCACTTATTATGCTCTTCCTGACTAAGTGTTTCTATTTCCCTACAGCTAGAACATTCTGAACACATTATTTGCAATTCTCTATCTGAACTTCTATCATCCAGCAATACACCTCCTGATCTATTTCACTGCCTCTTTCTGTCTGTCATACTTACCGACACTCATATGTTCTATTTCTTGGACATCCGAGGGCCTGCGACATTATAGGCTGGTCAAAACACAATACGTTGACGGCGTTCATGGATCATAGAACATTTCTCATGCAAAATGCTTCGTCTCCTGTTTACTTACAGATGTTCGGTGCAGAATTTGGACAATTTGCCTTTACAGCAGCAAGCAGTCCCTCTAATCAGGAGACCGTCAGAACATAAACCTGGTAATTGGGACTCAGGACTAATGAAGAATTTGGTTCCGTTCTTTCATTCTGTTTTCTGCTGGGAAAGCATTGGATGAAACAAATGGGACCAAACTTTTCAGGCCATGACTAACCCAGCTGTGATGGAGGGATGTGGATGCAAGTTACTAAAATATAACTTTAATCTCAACTATTTCTATCTCTCACATTCTCACATATGTCTCCCAAGCACTTTAAAAACAGAGAACTTTTCTGGGTTTTGAGTGGGTTTTGTTGGACATGGAACCTTTAGTGAGGCTGCAGTGGAGATGGATTTCAGTGTTTCTGAGGTCGAAACGTTGTTGCTCATCTCTTCCAATAAATCTGCCTGATGGAACCCATGAGTGCCTGGAGCCTTTTTCTATTTTGATTCAGTGTTTCTTGGGCATCTTCTACAAGCCAAGGAGTTGGATGGTGGGAAAGTAATGAATGAATTGAAAGGGTACGCTAGGCTATCATGTGCCTCAATAAACTAAATATACATACTGTATATCACCCTTTTTATAAGCTGTCTTGCTTCTGATAATTGTAACGCACAATGTTTCAACAGAAGAATTCCAATCTAAAGGCAATTTTTCTTGGGTTTTTTTTTTCTCAGAAAGTAAGGCTTCATTTTATTGAATTTGGGGGTTTTGCCTTTTTATAACCAGGAGAATCAATCGTACTTATAAAGAAAGATTTTCCATGACTTGTATGTTTACCTGTATATGCTAAGTGTGTTGTGTTGAGCAGCTTACCCTATGACACTTTATAATGGGTTTTGTAATGAAAACATTGTCTCTAGGGAGGCGATTATTCCCCATGGCATGTCTGCTAATCCCTCTGCTCATTTTCCACCTATGGCACTTTGGAACAGGTTCCATCTAATATTCCCGCATGCTTTATAGGAGATCATGAATGCCTGGTCGGGCGTAACTACATAATGACTTCTGTATACAAATTAGATGACTTCTTACACAACTTATCTAAATTAGGTTGCCGTTCTACAATGCTAATTTTCCTCTTCACTGCCTGCAAAACAAGGACAGACGTTTCATTCAAGTGACTTTTTTTTATAAAGATTTTTTTTGGGGGGGCACCATAGGGGTCAGCCTTATATTTAAATACTTCCAAAACCTTAATGTTACCAGTTGACCCTTCCATGCTGTTGGGTGCCAGGGGTTCAGTAGAACTGGGTAGGATGGAGTGATTGCTTCTCAAGATATAAGAATGGATTTCTTTTTATGAATTTATATAAACACTTAAATCCAGAGCACTTTAAACTCATCAGTGCTCTGTTATTCACTTTCTTCGTTCTCCCAAACATTTTAATGATTTGATTACGAACTGCAATCTATTCATACTTTTAATTAACATTTCTCGTTTGTTCACTCGTGCAAGAAAACCAGTTGGGGGGAAAAAAAAGTGAAAAAAAAAGTAGCCAAAGAAATCGATTTCCGGAATGAACAAACGGAGGAGTTTATAAAGGTCATTCTTTTTTCCAACTATAGATAAATAATATACAATGCAAAACCTTTTTATTTAAGTATATATTCAAAATGCCCCTTTTTATGAAAGATAGTCCCGCTTTGAGATCCAAATCCCTATTTGCTTCTCTGATGTCCTACTTTTCTAGGAGCTCGGAATGTTTGCTGAGTATGAGCGTTTCATAGTTCTCTACAGCCCTAAAAGCCACCATAATGTGCAAAGAAAAACGTATTTATACATAAAATTATTGAAATAAACCCCTCAACTAAAATCTACATATGCTGTAAAAATCAGCATACGTATTACTCTCCTGATGTTAAGTTGCTGGTTGCTGCTGATTGGTTACAGCAGCCTTTGTAGGAGAGGGTAAGGAACAAAACTTTAGGACATGAAATCGACATTTTGACATTGTTTCACGGATACCAGCTTTTTTTGTTAAAAATAATGCCTTTAAACTAAGTAACTCTAAAACAATTAAAGTTAATAGACGTACCAGAATATTATCAACTTAGACTTCATTTAGTTACACTAAAAGCTGTTAAGGTGACAGTTCTCTTTCAAAGAGGAAGAGTTTGTACTGTGCCGGGGTTCGTCTTTTAATTTTTCTATTGATCTTGAACTCCTTGCATTGGGAGACTTTTTATCTCTATAAGAGCAACGCTGCTAGATGATGGCTCCATCTAGGCTGAGTATATAGGATGCATTCTGACATGCATAGATCAATAGAGTGAGCCATTCTGGACAGCATCTCTTAATTGGCGTTCATCAGATCTTTCTGTTGATAAAAATTTTATTGTGGTGCACTGGGGTGATAAGGATTGAAAACTCGGTCATATGGAGAGGTTAATTAATCTTATCAGCGAGCCTGAAGATGCCTAGCACTAACCATGCCTCTCTTAACAGTAGCCGATGGAGTTTAGCACCGGTTTGGCGAACTCTTTCAACAGGAGTCCGCGCTTTATGGATTTCCCCCTGTAAAGTAGATCAATCAAGCGAAATAAGAATAATTTGATACTATTTTAAGACTGTTTTAAAATATCCCTATAACACATCTCTATTTTTATTCTTGACAAAAGTGACCGTGTAGACCAAAACATTGGATACTTAATATAATTGATCATAATACATCCGCCTACCTACAATGGAAGATATACTGTATTGATCTTGTGCCATAAATGTAAAATACTTCCCATCCTTTCTTGAAATATAGGAATCAAATAGGGATATATTTTGTACCCTTCTGCATTTCTGGAATTCTCAATATTTTGCACATTTTAAATTCAAATTTTGATGTGTTTAGAAAAGGCCATGCTGACACAAGTGTATTTTTTCATTGGCACATTTTGTTTTTCTAAACGCGCAGTGTATACAAAAGCCTATCCAGAAAAAAACAAATCCAAATTATTTTTTTTGCATAAAGAATTTGTAGAAAAAGCGATCACGTTCTAATTATTCCCTACTCCCTAACTCATCACCATGAACCGTGAAGTGGAACCTCCTACCCACTGTCGCCATGTGTCAGTTTCCCAAAAATTCATGGGGATTTAGAGTTCAATTACAATTAAAAACAGGGGTTTTATGGGGCCCTGAAGCCTAATTGAGGATGGACGGGTGGGGTTCTATAACCATGTAATGATTATAATTATCATGTTTGCAAGTGTTTCCAAATGATCTGGATGAAAGCCTCCCTTCCAGCTCTCCCAATTAACATATTGACGTATTATTGCAGTTCCTGGTATTAACATCAGCCCTTCTCACCCTGTGTCATATAACGCTGTCTGTGATCAATACACTTTTGTTGTTTTCAGTCCATGTATACAGAAGCATTATTCTGTTTCCAATTAGTTTTCGGCAGCACCTAACCAAATTCTGGTAATGTCTCAAATCTCTGTTTGCAGTTCATTGATCCAGCAGAAAATTAACAAATAAACAGTATTGTTAGAACGCAACGCATCTGTTTGGATCGCCCTTCGGCGACACTCAAATAACTACAGCTTGTAAATCTTAAAAAAAACGGCTGCCTGTTTCACACAACTGGAGTGGCTAGTAGTTTGTCTTCATGAAAAGAGCTAGAAAGATGGAGGAGAGAAGACAAGTTGAACTCTAGTGAGGAATAACGTAACGGTGGCATGTTGAGTATGATAATGTTTTCACTGGCATTGTACTCAAAATTGATAATTTCAAGACCATGATGGTATCAGGTTGTGCATCTTTAAATTCTGTCACTGTATTAGCCTCAACTACTTCTTCTGGGAGGCTGCTCCAATTATGCAACACACCCTTAGTACATCTAAATCTCTGACCTTAGATTATGACCTCATGTCTAACATTTTTATATTTACATTCAGCTTTTCTACAGTTGTCCATAAAATTATATCGTTCTTCTTGATTCTCGTTGCTTCAATGCCATTGATTGAGTGCGCCCATTGGGTGACTCCTATACTTTGCCCAAGCCTCTGATGTGCTGGGTTCTCTTTCAGAGTCATAATCAAGGGACTTCTCTTGGTAGCTTCTCATCTCGTTAACTGTCATCATAGTATTTTAGTTTTTCCATATATAATAATCAGTTTTATATTTTCACGAGAGAGACAAGAGTTTAACATCCCCGAATATTTAGATATCTATAACCTTAAGTCATCGAGTTACTCTTATGAACTTGACTTGGCTGCTGGAACAGGTGACATTTGTAACATTCTTACAAATGTCATCTGTTACCGGCATGGATATTTCATTTCTCATTTGTTTTTTTTTTTAAAAGCTAAAAATATTGGTACGATGTAATAAGAAAGCTAGGCGCTACATCACCATATCAAAATTATTTATCTCCTGTGATCCTTTGGCGGGTTTGCTGAGCTTCAGATTTCTGGTTCTGCATGATCTGTTCAGTTATTATGCTGAATAGTTCTCGATTCATTAGGGAGCATATTAAAACCAGAATTTTGAATAAACAGAATTACAAAGTCAAAATATTTCAGCGATGCACATTGTTGGAGGCGTCTCCTGTACGTCTCATCGAGATTCTCGCAGCAGAAAGGACACAAAGTGCGACACTGTGACAGTGCTGGAGTCAGTTGAGTCGTGCTTGGTATCACTGCCAGGAGGTGCCACCGGCTCAGTTTTGCCATCTTGTGCCAGGTGGGGCACAGTCAGAACAGGTACTGCTGCCAGGTCCATGTTATGCAGCCAACAGCTTGTATGAGTGGGAGTTCGAATCCGTTCTAAGGTTTTTATGAGTTTGGAAATGATGACATGGATTTTACGGCTAAAGCCTAATTTTGACGTGTTCGGGGAGCAAATATACCATCCGTCCATACTAATCAATGTGACTCCCAAAACTGAGAGAGGCATCTGCTGAAAGGGGTTTCCCTCAACTAATTTCAAGCTTCCTTTTGCTGGCCAAGAAAAGGGAAATTTAATAGGTAGTAAAGGAACGATATGCCCATACAGGCTGAGATAATCTCTCTGTGTGTTCAGCCTGTGAGCTCCCTATCAATCTTCTTTACATTTTTTTTTTTTTTACAAAGGTTGCAAGCTCATGCATCAGAACATACTGATCTATGCTTTGGACAGCGAAATGCACCCAGCTTTGTTTTCCCCAGAAAATTGCCATTTAAAAAAAAAAAAATACTTTAATACTTTCCTTGTAACACAGAATGTCCCTCATTGTGCTGGATTCAATTACCCGAGAATAATTTAGAAAACCAGTTCACCCCATAGACCGCATTATAACATTTTCAGGTAAAACATATTACGCTTATTGAAGGAAACCGAGTGTAGCCAATTCTTAGTTTGAATTTTAATAGGAAATAGAAATTTACCAAGACACAAATCAGCTCAAAAATAGTCCTGAGCTGATATGGATTTTTTTCTCATGGTATTCACCGGTAGATGTTCTTTATACCAGCATTAATATAAAATGTGGTTAGTTTTAGCTTTAGCCTGGAACCTGTGGCTACCTCACATCTTGAGTAGATGTGCTCCATTATTGGACCTCAAGAATGCAGTGTTCATTGTGTTCTAGATAAGACACATATCTGTGTAGCGTTCAGCTTTGACTATTTCATAAATATTCTTTTCTATTCCAAAGACCTGTAGATACACCAAAGTATAAAGCTGGGTAAGTCACATATAGTGCTAAACAAGCCAAGCTGGGACACGAAAGAGAGAAGCGTTCCAAAGAAACAAGGGGAGGAAGGGTTGTAAAGGATATTGCTTCTAAACAAACTCAGCCACCATCATAAGAGCTTTGCTCGTTTAGCTTCCTTCCCAGAACTTGCTTCTCAGTAATGCAATTGCATTAAACATTTTCCTTCACTGATGGTTGAGCTGGTTTGGGGGAAAAAACATTATATTTCCTCAAGTTGCACAGTTTGCAGGAGCCTCATGGCAACTTGTGGCAAAGCAAAAGGCTGTTCTCTTCAACCCACTAAGGCCACTGGTAGTGATGGACATCAGAGAGCTGCCACACCAGGAATGGTCATGTTGGCTTCAAACACCTAAGTAAATGGTCCACTTTCCCTACTAATTTTGTTCTTAAAATCACAGGGAAAGAACTTACGTCAAGCCATAGTAAAAATACGTTACAAATGCTCTGTTCTCATCTCATAGTCGGCATTACTTAGTTACCACTACCCCCTGCCAACCCACAAGACGTACAATCCATATAAATATTGCAAGTCTTGTTTATCAGTCAGTTATATTCAGAGTCCAGAACTTAGATGCAATCTTACAGATGGATTTGGCCTTCCAGACCCGTCTTCACAACAGCTTTTTGTTTATTAAATTTGTTTCCTGCTTTAGTTAGATAAGGAAATACATCATTCTTTAGCTGCTGGCTTTGAATCTGTGTGCAATAAAATCCAGTTTATGGAGAGAGGATGATTGTCACAAGTCTTTATTGCTAGTAAATGAAATATACATCCCTTATTACTGCCAGTGTATCGCTCAGGCTCCCACTGTTTTGTAACTGTGCTGTCATAGCAGATCCAGAATCAGACATTACAAATAAACAAGTACTGATGTTACCCCTTTTTATGGCCTAGACAGGGGCAATCAATAGGGGGTCTTCAAAGGGGACCTTTAGCAGTAATCCAAGGCTTACAGGGGCAGTAACGCCTATTGGTTTTCCATGCATTAAATACTGAGAGCTTTAGGGATGACTTTCTGATTCTGAGCTTACTAAATCTACAGCAAAATAGAATCCTACAAGAACCCAACTGTGCCAGTGGCTAATTTTGTCTCAAACAGCACTGATGATGACCCTTTAACTATGTTCTAAATATATCTTTTATGACTAGGGTCTTCAGAAGCTTTAATGTAGATTTCCATGGACCATGGGGAGTTCTATAACGACCAAACTGGTCACCTAGATAAAACTTCCATGCACTATGGTTTATTTCGAGCAAAGAAAACAAAATAGATGTTCTGTTAATGCATTTTTATTAAATGTCTTTAGTGTACTGAACATAACATTGCAACCTTCTTATAGCTTCTACTGAGGTCAGGTTAATGGTGCCTCAAGCTCCAATAAATGCAGTTCAAATAATATAGAATTACAGGTAATGTTAAAAAAAGAAAGCTTTCAATAAAAATTCTTTGGTCTCATTCTATAAGTGGCAACAAAATATACGGAGCTTGGTGACTTCAGTATCAGAGTTTCTTGCAGAAACATTAAAAAGGGACCAAAGTCAAAATCAATGGCTTTCTTAAAAAAAAAACTTTAATTGTCTGTATTATTGTGGATCGTTTAAAATGTAATAAGGTTCTAATAAGGCTTACTTGTTTAGCATGCACCAGAGTGCCCTTAATGTGTTATCAAAGTGGGGTAGCATCTTAGGTAGTTGTCCAACGGTGGCACGTCGACTTTAACGGTACTATTTGCTGCAGAAACTCAATTTGCGGTCCACCAATTTGCTACTTTATTTCATATGTGCCCTGTACCTCTGCATTGTCTGCGTATGGAGACTGAGAGGCTTCTTGAATCATACCAAGGTATTTATCAAAGAAAAGAACGGACTGAGTCAGAAATTCGATTTCAAGGTGACCTTAAAGCAGCATTGCCATCTGCTATTTCCTCTTATGAATCACAGTGAAAATTGGCTACCCTTACGGAATAGTTTTCCTTTCTTCCTTAATCTTGTGTCTTTTATTTGATATGAACCTAGTTATTTGTTATGTGCTTTGGAGAGCATAACTGTACAGCTCAGGAACTGCCATTATCTCCTCTTCTTCAAATGGAATGCATTTGCATACTCGGAACCTGTCCATTGAGCGGCGTCTTTATCCAGTGCTCTGAGGACATTGTCAAATTGGAGGTGTTACTTTATAGGAACATGCAAATCTCTGATTGTTACTTCAATATGTTAAGATTACAGGCTGCCAAGAAACAGCAGATGGAATCTATGACATCGGTAAAAAGGTAGGGGAATAGAATTAAAAAGCTTTTTGACAGGTCTAAGAGCTGAAGGTGAAAAAAAGAAACCACATCAAAACAAGTAAACTACATGATTTTAGTTAATGAAAGATATACAAATATTTGAGGAGTATTGGAAGGGGTAATGCTGTTTTATTTTAGGATGACATAAAAAAATGTAGAAACAGCAATAGATTTTGACGACAGATAAAGAACCATTAAGCTGGTCTAGTCAGCCATTTCTTTTCTGTCCGAAAAAAGTTCTTGGTTCTTGGCCTCATCTTAGATTCAGGAGCCATATGCATGTTATATTCCCTCGCCGCATTAACCTCTACCACTTTCTGGTCTTTTGCTGATTGCTTGCGTCAACTCTTGTTATCAAGAATCAAAAAAGAATTGAAAACAAGGAAAAGGGGAAAAAAAACAAGAAATGTGAACTAGCCAATGCCTTTCGCTACCTATGGATGTATCCTAATGAACGCCAAAAGACACACACTCTCTAAAAAATTGGTGTTACCTAATTAGACTACCACCTAATCAGACTGGAGATGTAAAGCAGCAGTGGCTTTTTACGGCAGCCAACAAATGCCATGGTGGATACACACAGCATACTTTACACTTTTGTAGCATATGGCTGCGTGTATCATGAGCATCAATAAAGGTACACAGAAGGTCAGGCCATGCTTGATTAGCATAATTGGGAACTCTCCCAGTTTTACCCATCGTCTCTGGATAAAGCTCTCCCCTCCTGGATCTCCTTTGGCCATCTCCACTACCCACCCAAAGAAGGCTGTCTTGGCCTAACCTCGCCACCCCTACTCATAGCTAGTCCCAGAAGAGGAAGAGCTCTGGTTAGTTTACCTTGGGAAGCTCCCAGGAACACTGATGAAGATATTCTTGAAATAATGTATTCCGAAAATCTAAAATTAAAACATATTTCAAAAATGTCTAAACAGTTTGAAAAGTTATTTCACCACATTTCAATTTTTCACTTTGATGAATTTTACATTTAGACAGCGCGCCCATTATAGATTTTTGCTGTGTTTTAGTCGTTTTATCTCATTCCCCATACTCAGAAATACTGGTTTGCGCAATACGTGGATAATCAGAGCCTTTTGCTAGATATCTCTGGTTTTATCTATGTTATAATACACAAGTTGCTTGTTTTATGCATAGATTTGTGTACCACATAGTAACCATGACATATACATTGTCAGCTGGGGATATGTGTAATCATATAAGAGAGGAGAAATTCAATAAACCCAACATCCCTTATCAATTCCCTCTCTTCTGCGCGCTGTTGGCGATAGAACATTTTGTACCTTTCTCTTCTATATCATCAGCTATTTAGACGCAGTATTTTACATATCGTCATCAATTACTCCTGTCCTGAACTGAGAAAACTATGTTCTATCTCTCTGCAGTCCCTGACAAATAATCGGCTGTCATGTTTGGAGCCTTTTACAGTCAAAAACAATAAGGCAAAGCAATGTGACGATGAATTATCTGCAGTACAGGAGAGGAGGCTCTGTTTACAGATCCCCTGCACCCAGTAGTGTCATTCACAACAAGGATGTTCAACCTTCTTTTTTTCTAAACTCTGTTATCTGTACGTTTGTGAAAAAAAACAACCTAAAAAAAGACAAAAACTAAAATACCATTAATTTTAAAAGTCAGACAATAAACATAGCACTGACTCTTGACATTTCCAGTGTTCCAAACAGTTAAAACAAACCTACGTTCCGTTGGAAGTGTTGGAAACGTGGTTATCTTATCGGACACAAGGACTGTATTGCTGATTTATGAGATAGCCCTAAATTAGTAGTATCTCCTACGTTTCAAAGTCGGTGGTGCATGAAGATGGACCCACTAACTACAATAATAGTGGCTGGCATTGGCTTCCTTTTAAACAAGCCCCTTGACTTGATAAGAGGGGCATCGTATACACCTCCCCACATGGTATGGAGTAAGGGAATCCAATTATATTTCATTTTTATGCTTTTTCATCATTCAGTTCATCCTAGCTCATTGAACATACAGAGCTAGCAGAAGATAATCAGAAAACCCACCAGGACAACCAGAATAAGAGAAATTAGCTTAGTGGTTGAAAATCTCTTGGCAAATTCGGTACTGTTGGCATCCAATCTGTTGCCTATCTTTCTGCCCTATAGAAGATGAAGGTGTAGACTGCATCACTGCCTGGCTATCTGGCACACTGGGAAAATGCCTGGTGGGCTACTGGCCGATAGGGCCACGTACGTATCCTTACTGCTGCTATGGTGGCAGATCTGGTCCTGTCCATGGAACAACATAGTTAAATGAAAGAGGCCTTGACTGGGTGAGGAGGTGGGTTTTAATGGAGTTAAGGTGATAAAAAGGTTTTGTACCGTGTTAGCCGTTGAGAAAACAGGAGAAAAGTATAGTTAAAATGATACCATTTATTGGCTAACTGAGAGTTTGATTGCGAGCTTTCGAGACCAAGTTGTTAGGTCCCTTCCTCAGGCATTAATGAAGCTAACACAGACTTATCTAAATACAAAAGCACAATTCACACATTAACAAAGACATTAGATAAACACAGAGGTATTGGGGAATTTGTTCAGCAGTAAATTAGTTGGACTAGTAGAGATCCAATGGACAGATATGGTTCAATCAAAGCATGTTGGTCAGTTCACTCCCTGGTTAGAGGGGCCATAAAACCATTAGACATATGCCAGATCCATGAAGGTGTCAAATGTTCCCAGGAATAAGTTGTTTGTAGTGAATTCGAATTGTGGGAGGATTAATGGTTGGTGATGTTATAATGGGAGATGAATTCTCTGTCTCTGTTGAGGCCAGTAATTAGGGTATTAAAACGGTATATTAGTTTGATCTCCCATGGAGTTAAGGGACATTAAGGGAATTTGGGAGGTCCTGTATAAAGCGGTCCCTCCAGTTTTTCTTACCTGAATCTTCCCTGAACAAGGTTTTTTTTCCCGTGAGTGTCACAGTGGCAACGCTGGTCAGTGTAAGGTGGGGTGGAATAATGGTGGAATAATGGTTGATTAATAGGAAATAGTGTGTTTTTGGCTTGGTTGGTGTTGGTGGTTTTGAGCTGGTCTGTGGCTCAGAACCTGGTGTGGGAAAGGTGCGGCTCAGTAGGCTCCTTCCCGATTGGCTATGTTGTTGGGGTTAATGGCGATGTTATATGTATGGGAAGGGCCGTGTCATTATCAGGTGAGGTGAACAGAAAACAATGGTGGAAAATCTGGCAATTACTTATTGTGTTAATAATTTGTCATGGGTTTGTTTCCCATACATATTAAACCTCTGGCCCAATTTTTACCCAAACAGTCTGTGTCCATGTGTTCTTTGGATTTCTGGAGTATTATGTTCTACAATGAGTATTACAGTCAACTTGAGGAACTAAAATACCAAACGCAATGTTTTTTTGTTTGGTTTATAATTAACAGGTAACTTTTTTAACCAACCTGTCAGATTTTCCACTCCCCACCACATGAAGACAATGTCTTAGGTAAAAAACAAGGCAAGCAGTAGTCAATGCACTAATTTATGGTTGTACGGCTGTCCAGAATATGCAGTACGTTCTCTGCCTTCTCTGCCATGTAGGTCTGTGGTGTACATCATAAAATACTCTTCATACGAATTTTACTTATTACAGTTGTGAGCAAGAGATGTTTATTTTTCAGCGCTGAACATGGTCTCATTCAGTTCTCCACAGGCCGTTAGCTGAGCTCGATACACCTGCTTGGCAAGTTTGATTTAGTTTAATAGCTTTGTCCGGGAGGAAGACTGCTTTGAATAAGAGGCTGCAATCAAACTTTATTTCCAGAGATGGAAATACCCTTAAACCTAACCGAATATAATCAGGGAATTAAATAATAGACTAGGAAACATTAGTACCAGCAGCAGGGTAGCATGGGGTATTAAGCTAGGCCAGAGCCAGAACGTCAGGTTTCACTGATATTTTTCTCTCCCGATCGTTGTGGTTAAATTAGAATAACCACCAGGATAGTATTATTTTTTGGAGCATGATCGAAACGGCCACCAAGTTATAATCTCAAGAAAATGGGAATCCAACCCCATATGGAAATTGTTTTTTTTTTCACATCATTTGCATACGATACTAACTTGATGGCGTCACGGCTGTTAAGATAAAAAAAAAAGCTATTTTTCGTTATCTGCATTTTAGCCACTATATATTCCAATACAAGCTTTCAACGGTATACAAACATGTCACGGGAAAGATGTGAAACAGATGTTTCTGGTATCTGCTCCCGCTTTCTTGACTCATGAATAATATATTCTGACCTCAAAATGCATAGCCTGGCCAGCGGCAAGAAGCTAACTTTTCTTTGTATTTGTGTTTCTCTTGTTTCTGCTCTGTTTCCCGGGGGACAGTACACATTTCAATGCCACTTCCCAAAGGCTCAACAAGTTGTATGTAAGAACGCCATCCCCAGCAGCCTTAATACTCCTTGGAAACCTGAGTTTTCTTAATCCCTGCTGACTTTTATATTTCATATATAGCATGACTTCATCCTTATCGCTTCTCGGCTTTTTGGTTAAGGTCAAGCAAATACCTGTGGGAGAGAGAAAGCTTGGTCCTCTGGCCTTAAGGCTGGGATCTACGTCACTGAGCCCGAGGTGTTATAATGTCCCCTGGCATGGATCCCCACTATATTAACCAGGATCCCTTCGCTTGATGCACTTTTTCTCTTACTCGTCCTTTTTTAACTTACCAGCCATCTGGCCACCACTCCTCCTTAAAGACTTTAGTTGAAGACTTTAGTGGGTCTCCTCTAAGGGAAGATCCTAGAATATACCCCTTTGGGGAGTGCAGTCCCAGAAGATGAAGATTGGGGACTTGGCTTCCACTGTGGTCCTACCACTTTTGGATGAGAGATCATCCTGTTTTTTTCTTCACAAGCACACGGTAGTAGAGGACAAAGATCATGATTCCTTGGGCTCTAAAAAATAAATAATAAAAAAAAGACTTAATCCTTATCATAGGACAAACCACGTGAGCATAAAAATATAGCATGAGGCCTGTCATATTCGGCTGTTGGCCGTGCTGGTGTCATTAGATGACCACAGACCTTAACGTGCCAGGGCCGTCGTGGTTTCTCCAGCCATGACAATCAGTCTGCACCCTCAATCTCCAGCTTCAGTGGAAATGTATCTTTCTGCTCTGTTCATAACAGGCATTTTTAACAGGCTGAGGCAGATGAATGCTCGTGCGTTCTATGCTTACAACATGACAATCTGTAACAAATTGCTAACAAACACTGCTTTAGAGCCTCGTTTCACAGGAATAAACACTAAAGAGATTCGGTACCTCCAGGTTAGCGAGTTGGGTTTAGAATGCCTGGGTTGAGGTCAATTGTAGTGTTCTGTGTAATTAGCACACCGCTCTGCATGAACATAGGAATGACATCACAGGGTTTTTTTGGCAGCAGGTGGATGCTGGCATTTCCATGTTGAAGCTGTTTCAATGTTATGAGCTCTGTTGAGATTTAATTTTGCCGAGCCTCCTACAGAGACTCGCAGGCTCCATAACTGATTACTGGGATTTGTAACACATATTTTTATGATAAACAAAGTCTTCACAATGGGATCAGGACAAGGATTTTATTGTCTTCACATTGATCCATATGATCACTAAATAGCCAATGATCAAGAGAAACAATCTAGCAGTATAACAGATAACAAAGGTTCTATGTAATGGGTAACTGTAGTAATACAGTGTTTATTTTGTTGGTAAACAAAAGTTTATGGACATCATCATCTTGTGTATAAACCACTCAATAATGAGTGGACTATTTAATCTCCTAATCTAGACCATCTGACCCTCACCACCTGCCTATTACCATTCTATATACCCGATTACTTTCTTATTAATGTTAACCGACGATCCCGTTCCGATTCTCATCCTGCTCTTGTTATTCACTTCCATTTCTTGTTGCTGGAAACTGAATTCGAATGAGAATGCCAACCTCAAAATTGCCATTGATTTTCTATTAAGATAGTGCTGGCACTGAATGGGTTACTAGAACGAGGAGAGAAATTGATCTGAATCTGCAAAGCCAATAATTTCCCAGCGGGAGGTAATTATTTCTCGACAGGTGTATACTTTTGTCATTCTAACTGCTAATGTTCCCGCTGCCCTCAAGAAATTGCCTATTTGCCTTTTGGATAGAATTGCTAGCTGTCCTTGGAGGGTATTCTTTTTAACGCTTTATTGCTTTAGACCTATTAGACCCAAAAAGGCTACCCGCCCCATCATGGGGGGAACAAGGTGCCGTGCCTCATGTAAAGGGGTAAAGGATCATATACCTTCAATTTAAAGTTCCAGCTTTGTCGCTGTCGTTGAACCCGACTCTCATGATCATCAGCCAGCATTTGGCTTCTGCGCAGGGTGACTGTCGAGCGTAAGAATTACTGTTTGTCTTTGTAATTTAGATCTCAATTTCACTCCCAGGAACAACTGGCCTCTGGGAGCCATATCGGCATGTATACATATTATGTTTTATAGCGCACCAACAATCGTTTACATTATGGTATAGTGGAGGGGCGGCGAATAAACATATTGTAATTGTATGCAGACTTTCAAGGTCCTCTAACTATACAAATAAATAACAGATTTATCATCTCGGGACAAGTTGCTTTTTTTATCTCCGCAAGCCACTAGGGGTAAATGAATAATCACAGATATTGTGTAGTTCTAGTCCTAGAGGTACAAGTGCTTCTCCTTTTGTCCATTTCAGTATTGCTATTATTGCCAATTGGCTATGTATGTACATTAATTTATGTCCATTGAAGCTCTCGTTTACATTTTTTGCTTATTTTTGAGTTTTTTGTCTCCATTTAGCTTCCCATTGTACCTTGTGTTCCCGTTTGTGTTTTTTTTCCCTTTTCTAGAATTTTTTATCCGTTTAATGCCTTATTCACTTACAAAACAATTGGATTAGTGTGCTTCTGCTGTGCAGAATAATCCATGCTGAACAGCCATCTTTCTACAAAGGGTTTAGCGTACCTTTAGTGATTTGTGATACATTTTAACGCACCAACAATATTGGATTTTAAATTATTCCAATGTAGGTTCTCTGGGGACTTCAGCAGTCTCTTTATATGAAATTGGAAAGTAACCTGCCTAAATGATTGTATACTCTCTTTAATTCAGCAGTGTGTTGGTCCACTCGAGAATTATTTATTTAAGGATATGTCGAGAAGACTACTAATACAGCAAATAAAAATGTAAACAGTTCACCAAACATAATTAATTTGTCCGTTATCTGTCGTATGACAGTAAAATTTGTCGCAAATGGACATTTTAACCCATCCAATGACCAAAGAGCCATCAAACACTTTGCTGTATGCTAAGACCCTGCTATAGACCAGAGGTTAAGCATAAGACAGGGAAAGATGAAGTCGGCAGGGAACCTTCAAACAGAGTCTAGATTGCATTAGCATAAATTAGCCATGGCTAAGTATGCCCAGTGTCAAAGGTGGATAAATATGAGAGGTGTGAAGTGGTGTCAGCCTGTAATATTCTTACTTTATTTAAAAAAACAAAGTGAGATCTATTCATTTATCTTCTTGAGTTTAATCAAATCTGTCATTTGTTTCCCAAATCTTACATTTTACAGGTACAGTAAATAAACCTTTGTAGTGGTGTTTATCAAAGAAAATAAGCAATTTAGATATATTGGGAAGCCACCTTATATGTGTGCTCTATTAAAGCAGCCATCTTAATCTACTGTTTTTAGGATCTGGCTGATTATTCCTCACCATTATTTCCGCCATATTGTTAAATTTCTCACTGTCTAGGTTAGTCAATCGATCAAATGTTTTCTGAGCTGTTGTACTGGCTGAAAATCAAGAAGAACAAGCTGTAGCTATAGGTTTTGGTAAATTAATTTCATTATGATAAAAGATTTGAGCGTTCCCCTTTAAAATAGTGTAAAATGCATTGAGCCTTCTAAATAGCACTACAAGAAGCTCACCTTACTTCATTACCTGCTATGAAGTACTTTGTCTCATAAATGAACCTTTCTTTCTGTCTAGATTCCTCAGATCAGTTATGGTTCTACTGCTCCTGAATTGAGCGATGACCGAAGATATGACTTCTTCTCCAGAGTGGTACCTCCCGATTCATTCCAGGCTCAGGCCATGGTGGACATTGTAAAAGCATTGGGATGGAGCTACGTGTCTACGCTGGCATCAGAAGGCAGCTACGGAGAGAAAGGAGTAGAATCATTTATGCAGATATCACGGGAAGAAGGTAAGAACACGAGATGCATCCTCATTCCTGATGCCACTATTGGCATGGAGACAAAGTGAGGTCATCTACGCTAAGTTTCAGTCAAATTTGCTTGGCTAATGTTACTACAAGAGATTTATACATTGATGCTGCAGAACTACTCTATATGCAAATATTATGTATTGCCTGTTAATGGTAGAATTTACGACAAAGCTTAAATGCAAGTCAAGAAGCTACACATCTAAGACCTAGAGCACACAAAAAAACCTGCCTCCCCTGTGGATGCTTGACAGTTTTACACACGTTGTAAGAATTCATCTAGCTGTTATCATCTGTATAATTTTTGCATTTTGACCGATTGTCAACCTGATGTCCCACCAAATGGCCAGGCAATATTCTTGTCCAGAACACTGTAACATTAACTAAATGGATACCTAAAGTATCCAGCTGAGCTAAAAGGGTCCTTAAAAACCTTGCTGCATGCAATACCGAATCCTACTTGTCCTCTCTGCTGCTCTCCTGAATAAATATAATTATATTATAAATATAAAATATTAAGGCCTGATAAATTAAACTGCTCACCCTTATCTACAGAGAACTTAACAACACAGTGCCCCCATCTCTCTGCTATTTTTTCCATGTACTCTAATGATGACCCACTTTGCTTTGCTACGACTCATTACCTCTTCTTCGTACTGACATATCCAGCCTTTCACACATTCTGTACCTATTATCTTCTATTGGCTTCTTCGATTAGATCCTACACTACTTATTCTAACTTTAAAAGCACACTAAAAAAAGTAGTGAATTCTGAAAAGAAGCCATCTACTCTACCCATCGTTGAGCTCTCCAGGCCAATAACATCTTCATACAACATCTTCATTATCGCCTAAGCAGTCCTTCTCCTTCTGTCTCATTCCCCATCCCCCTAAAAGATCATAAACTCAAGAGGTCTCTTCTCCTCTCCTGTACCAATATGTCTTAAAGGCTGGCAATGTTATTATCAATTTTATATATATTGTCAATTATAATGTTGATTTCCAGTCTTCCTAATCTAGCGGGTGTTCTATAAATAAAATGTAACATAGGAACATAAAATTTGACAGCAGATGAACCATTTGACCCATTTTTCCTGGTGTAAAGACTCAGACCTTAATCAGTCCTTGGTCTTGGTCAGATTTTGGATAGTCGTGCTTAAATTCCTTTACTGTATTAGCCTCAACCACTTCTGTGATTCAAAATAATGTAACAAAATGTTTTTCATAATGTTCTATGCAGTGAGATCATTACCATTGGCTTGTTACAAGGATCAGGGGGTGTTCAGTCCATCCTCGTACTACATATTTTTTGGACGTCTCACCTTAGGGAAAACTCTGACCATAGCAGATGATGGGTTATCACTACGCTGTCAGGGCAAAGGAATAATGAGGCATATCCCTGCTGCATAGTGCTTACAATAAATACAGAGCTAACCTTATCCTCTAGGTATAAGTCCGAATAGAAGCTGGGGGCATGTTACAGCTCGTTTCCCAGTTCTTAGACCATCAGCTAGCCCTGATGCTAAAGAAAACACATTGTGTGTAATTATTTTGCCTGCAAAGTCTCAGCGATGCACAAACAGAGCAGTAGCTTTCTCTTCCTTGTTAATAATGTAACAGACCATGTCTATCTGCCTGCAGCAAAACCGCGAATGAGCCTCTGGTCGAAGTGATTTCAAAAATCCTGGCTTATCCTTTGTACCCAGCATATCATACCAGGGAATCGTAAGTTCCTACAGCCTTGCAGCGAGTCTATGGTTTGGTAGAGGATGTTAGTATCTAACTACCTCTGCTAAACAGTATCGATCATATGACGTTGGATAAAAGCACATGTTTAACGCGGCTGAATTTTACTTTAATAAATCCAATGCAGGGTTTTCATGTACTGACTGCAGAAAGTGGCACATTTTGTTCTTTTTTGTCAAATCTGGATATGGAACTCTGTCGTTTCTTCAGTCTTCACAGCTCTCTAGCATCAACTCTCATAGTCTGACTTTGGACCAGACGGGGTGGTTCTCTCATCCAGTCATGTCAGAATCCCCATGCGTGAAGCCGCCTATTGCTGGAAATAAGGCCATGTTTCGCAGCCTCTTCAGCAATATTTGGATTCCGTATTTGTGTGATGATGACACACGGTGTGTTACGTTTGATGTAATCACTGCAGTGTCCTACACTCCAGGAAGCTTCCAGGCTTCATGAGGACAAAGCTTGGAGACTGCCATTTGCAGGTGAGTACGCATGTTAAACATAAACCATAGACTTGATACTGAGGTTTTTTTTAGGTGTTTTACTTGCAACTCCACATACAGCCACTAGGGCGCATTGCGTATTATAGATTACTGGCCACGTTATTTACTGGGCATCTTGGCTGTTGTTGCACCTCTAGACTGAATGTTGCCTGTATGGCACCTTTTAAGCTACAACGATTTTAGCTTTTAAATGTGCAGCCAGTCAAGAATGAAAAGATCAGTTTTATGTTGCAGGTGTAAATCCATGTAAATATCTTAAACATTGCCATACGGTGTGTTAAAAAATGGTAACAACATATGGAACTTTTTCATACCCTAATGATTATTCTGACTTATTCTGGGACTGTATCCTGCCTCCTTTTCCGCAGCTCCACTTCTCTTGTTCTTCTGTCTTTTTTGTCCGCTTTTCCCTGGTATCAGCTCCGTTGACCAGACCTTTTTATAATGCTTCTGGATAAGGGAGAGACGGACGAAGAAAGGAGACAGAAGAAAGAAGATAGGAGAGTAAAAAGAAGCCAGAGAAGCAGTGGAAGTGTGGGAAAGGAGATAGGTATGTGGAAGAATTCAGAGTGCCCGGTGCGGTGTACCCCGTGCACCGCCTAGGTATGACTCTGCATCCGCATATGCATTGGTATATTTTGCCTTCTCCCCGCTCTCCGTTTGCATTGCTGGTGTTTTACTTATGCCGGCTCCAAAGATTTGGTTACTGGCTGCGCTGGTAAAACACCGGCTGGGTGGCAACCTTACATATAATACCTAGGGATTTCAGTTAAAGGGGAAAGATTGGGAGAGAGGTTAAATTATGCTTATTATGGAGGTAAAAGCATATGACAGCAGCAACGTGAATGAATGAAGCTACGTGGGAGAACTGTATAAGTGGGTGAAGTCAGGAGGAATGAATTTGAGATGTTACGTAGGGCAGTGTTTGTCAATCATTTCATTGCATACATACATGGTTGAATTTACACCGTATCCCCATCCAAGCACAAGTGGAATAATCATTAGTTTAGTCAATTAAGCTCATTTATCGGATAGGAAAAATATTCAAAGCATGTTCTTTTAGCAGCTTGAAAAAAAGGTCTGCTAAGCACTGTGTTAGAGAATCATAACAATAGGAAATACCCTTTTATAAGTAAAACATTTATACGGTTTATCAGAAGACAGAAATACGAGTCTCGCAGCTGCAGCTAATATGACAATATAGAAAATTGGTACTTATTTTTGTTTGGTTGATACATTTTCTTGAATTTGATGAACACTTTCTTTCTGTACATAGTTTTTAAACCCTATTTAAGTAACAGGCCTAAAAGGGAGTTGTGCCAAAGGGGAATTTATATTACCGTCTGGAGCTATTGAATTTGTGGGATCAGCCATGGGCTATAGCAAGTCATGTATGCATTTTTACCAAGTAGGGCCCTAATTTGTTGCACTTCATAGGACTCCATGGAATCGTATCCAAGCTCTTACTCAAACTCATGGGTTTCTTTAAAGAGAACATGGCCCTATAATTCAATAATTGCCTCTATTAATGTATAATCTTTATATAGCAGCTAGGAAAAGTAGCAAAGAATTGCATTCATTGTCTAACCCTCTACATTCTACAAGTCCACTGCTGAGATGAGTTATGGTCGGATTTGGCTTTCTCTCAAGGCTGTGTTATTTGTCACTTGGAGTCTGTCCTTCTTGGCATGTCCCAAGGGAGCCGTAAGAATAAGTCCACCTTCCACTCAATCATACAGGAGCTTGTTAGTGGTTATTATTAATCAATTGTGCCTGCTGGTGCTGAGAGAATTAGTTTATGGCCCTTCAGAGCTCCTGGTCGCTGACCTTGCAAGTTGTAAAACTCCTCCAGTGACACTTGCATGTTTGATTCTTTCATTGCTCTTTCTGTGTCAGTGACCCGTTTGGGCTGTGGGGATTCTATTATCATCCATTCTTAAGGCAGCTACAAGCAGCAAAGAAGGATTCCATTAACCCTTTAATGTAAATACAGTATGTGCTTCCCATACCTTCTCTAACCCCATAAGAAGAGTCAAATGCACTCCATCTGGCACCCAAACAGTTACAGTAGAGGTAATTCTGAAATGTTTGACCTACAGGTCCATAGCTTTTGGCTTAATGTGGGTCCCAGCTGGTTTGGATAATGCTTTTTGGACCCCATAATCTTCAATGGATAAAAAAAGCAGTGGCGTCAGACTCAATCCACTAAGACCATAATCTTCTGAAAGTTCAGAGATTTCTCAAATAAACAGATACATGAACAATTAACATTTATGTATCACTAAGCGCTGGGTAGTATTTAGCATTATATTTGTAGCCTCATGGACGTAAGTTGGACAACCCTGTCCTATGTCAACGAAATGCCCCCACCTTTATCCTGTTGCCAAGATAAGCACATGTTTTCCTACAATTTGTGTTGGGTTTCATGGGTACATTTTTCTATGGTTTACATCAGGGGTGTCCAACCTGTGGCCCTCCAGCTGCTGCAGGACCACATCTCCCATAATGTTCTTTCAGCTAAGGGGCTGGCAGAGGAGTATGGGATATGTAGTCCTGCAGCAGCTGGAGGGAAGCAGGTTGGACACCCCTGGGTTACATGGTTCTAATTACCCAGAGATATAAGGGTACGCTGAGACAGATATCCATCTTTTTATAAGATTGTGTACGGAGGACATTAAAATGTTCACTTTGGGACCAGGCCGAAGCAGTAGTAAGTGGTCACTCCTCATAATGGCATGTACTCACTTTTAATAGCCCTAAACTGTTTTGCTCATGCCCCTAGTTAACAACCGATCCCTGTTTTGTCACCAGAGGTGTTGGCAATAACTCTCAGCTAAGCTGAACTTATGTCCACCTATACTCTGCTACTCCCTTGCAGGTCTATACATTTTTCTTTACTATGGGTTCTTCTCGGTCTACTTGTCTTAATTGCCAAAAAAACACAGTTGGTACTAGAAGCTCTTTAAAGTTAAGTAGCGTATTTTTGTAGCAATAGACTCTGTGACTTTATAACTGGTTCAGATGACATGAAACGGAGTTTGATTTTGTAGTGTGTCCAAAATAAAAAATTTGTTTCGCAATAAGTAAACGGAAAACTCCATATGACATGCTATGAATTGTAAACTCAACATTTTTGTGCTTTATTGAATATTTATTTTAGGTGACAGGTCTCTGTGAATATTTAAGCGTGCAGCTGTAATTTTCAGAAACCACATCAAATCCCTGCTTGAACAGAGATGTGTCGGTGCCATATCTCTGCTTATCATAGCTAAATAGAAATATCTCTTTGTTAGTAACTATGGATGACTGGTTTTCTGCAAAACCTGTTAATCCCTGATAAATAAGAATATAATGCTATTTGTTTTGCATATAAGAAGAGTCTAACATGAACTAGAACAGAAAAAAAAAGAAATACAATTGGAAACATATTGTTCTGAACCATTTGCTATTATAGAGCTACGCAGATTCCTTGGATCCAGGTTTTGTAGGGTTAACCGTGTTTGAAATTTCTTCTCAGCTACTAAAAAAACCTCAAAAGCAAAACCAGACACTTCCGCCTCCTCTCCGAAGCACCTTGACACACTGCACCTCCGCGTGCTATTATATAACCGTCGTTAATTGGCCCATATTAGGGCCGCTTGGGATCAGCCACACATAGATACGTTGTATTTCTGGGACAGGAAGTGACATACAGTACGTGCACACACATTAATTCACATGAATGCTTGCATGTTAACTCTTTTTTAGCAATATATCTTTCCTGGGAAGATTATTCAAGTAATTCACCTTCCATGCGCATGCAGAGGCTTTGACAGACCGGCCCTGTGGACCGTTAGGGAAGAGAAATATGAATGCTGGCCTAGGCTGGAAGCCAAGGGCATGCTAATAGTTAAGGGATTTGGGTGCTACAATGTTGCGGCAGGGGAATAGCAATGGAAGGGAATGTTCTCCCTCCGTCCTGATTCTGTGTGATTCATCTTGTACTTAAAGCAGTGGAGATGTCCCCCCTTTTGCCAATGTGTATTCGTTTGTAGAGTGGAGGCTTGGGCAGGCAGGTCCAGCGGGGGGCTCAATGACTCTTGGTTATCGGGGTAAGAACCACCTATTGGGGTCCACGGCTCAGCAGCTGGTGAGTTGTTTATAGTTATTGTTCACGTTGTTGCTGGTATGGGGGTTGTGATAAAGCTGTGGCTGGTGCCCTTACCCACATTAAGGTTTCATGTATCATGCGTTCTGTAATAGGGACTGGATTTGGGATCATGCCCATTGATTTTAAGCACACTTACCTGTTGGATAGGCAATCGTGGCAGATCAGTGACTTGCAAGGGTCAAGTAACTCTGCAGAGTATTTGTCATGGTGTGAAGTGAGACTGAAGAGGACCTTCTTTTATCTGTTTGTCATGAAGGTCCAACCCCAGTGAGCGAATAGCAAATAGTTAAACCTGTGAGGGTTTTTTATGTATTTTTTTTAAAAAATTCTATGTCCATCACACATAGCATCACACATAGCACCTCATTGAACTGGAAACTACAATTGTGTTCAGCCCTTTGCTGTGTCTTTCTAGATTTAATTATTAGTTTTTACTTTTTTCTCATTTTACCGCAGGGGAGGACTGGCACAGCCAGGGACAAAAACAGCCAAGAGGCCTACTGATCCCCCAACACTCCATATCGCAACCCTCCCCATTTAACATCTGTTTGTCCTCACACTCATTCTCACGCACATTCTCACTCATCGCATTTCCACATATTTTCTCCCTCACCAACCACAATCAATCACGGTTTACCTTACTGGAGCCACCTCTCTACTACTGTGTGGCCATGTAATATTGCATTATGTTACCCTTCTGGTCACCATCCCCACACAGCTTGCCGCAGCTGCTTTTTGGGCCAGCCTGCCCCTGCTAAATCATAAGCTTTATACTAATGCTAGAGACCCAGATTCATTACTCTTTGATGTTCGAAATGTGACTCGAGCGGGTATCCAAACCCCAAGTTTATTTCTCGTTCAAAAAAACCGACCCCTTTCTTCTGTTGTCGCTGAATGGTCTTCCTCTGTGGATAGGTCTGTGTCTAGACGCTCTGTCTGTTTACTAATTAGGACTGTGTCTGTCTTTCCTTGATGAATCTGATTTATGCAACAGATTATCCTATTTCTGTATTTTCTGTTTATATCGTTTTTTTCTAATATGAACGTATATTATTTTGTTCTTTTTTTGATACACATCCTGTCGTCCAGCGCATTATAGAATATTGTCCACCAAAATACAGACAACTTCCAACTTCCAAGGATTGCTCTTCCATGGCAGCGTAAACATTCAGGATCTGGAGTTCAGAACCACAATGGATGGACAGAAAAAGCAACAGAGTATCCCTTGTAGGTCAGAATACACAGCTGCACCGATTCCCTTACGTCAGCAGTTGTTACCCCCCGTCACGTCCGAAGATGCTACTGAGTGCAATCCTAAAATAACTTCTGTAATGAATCATTTCTTGGCCAAGCACCATGAAAACTTATTTTTGTAATCAATTATCCCCAATCACTATTGAATACCAGTGCACCTAATTTAATTTTGAATGCATTTAGCAATTATTCTGTCAAAGACTCCAAGCAGATCTGTCATTAAGTGTGGCCAAAGGAGTAGCCCTACATAGGGCTTAGGAATCTCCCAGGGTCCAAGAGAAACTAGCCTTTGTACCTGATTAAGGAAAATCGAGGGCAGCTTGAAGAGCTTGAGACTTGAGGTAAAAGAAGGGATGCCCTATTCAACGGCTGTCTCATTAACTTTGAGTATGACTTTTAATGTGGAGTATTGCTTATATCATTGAGCTCCACTTGAGGAAAACCAAAGTAGACCAAGATACAGCATGTTAGTGGCAGCAAAAGCGGCACAGATCACTCTGAAAGCTGTTCATCCACAACCAAGGGTATAGACACCAACACTGCTCTTGGCGGATATTTACTTGGTTCTGCTGCCTGCAGCCCACTCACTAGTTTTATTATGCTGATGGTTATAGCTTAGATATTTATTTAATCTAGAATAACCTTTCTATAATTTGGATACTAACAATAAAACAGGATCTATACTCCGTAGTTCCTTGAAGACTCTAATGGCTTTGAAGCCTTGAGTGATTTGGAGAAAAGGGACACTCCTTTCAGAAGGACAAGCAGAAGCTTGTATGAGGGATGACATGAAGCTTATCTAGAGTCCCACATGCGGCATAAATTATTGATCCCTTGCAGCTTCAAAAACACTCAGAGCTTGCATACTCCCATTGACAAAGCCTTTGATAGCCGAAATGTAAGGAGGTATCCTGGCTCTCATTAGTTTTTAATATTGTAGCATCTTTTTGTCATTCTTTTTGCGTTTTTACTCATTTACCGTTATGTTGATGAACAGTAATGTGTTTCTGTCGTTTGTAATGATGTATATATTTACACACACTGAGGATTAAAGCTCATTTATATGATGAACACTTGACTATTGTCATATATGGGTGCTAAAGTTCTCTGATATGTGGTAGACATATATTTGGTATTGTGCTTTAGGGAGAGATTTCTATATATAAAGCAGGGAATATTATAATATTGATTATTTATTATCATTATTATTATTATTACTGCATTTCTGCTACTAAAGTACCATGTTACAAACTCTTATTTTAGATCAAGTGGGAATGTTTTTTGAGCTGTGCCCCCTTTTTGTTGTCCCAGTGAACTCTGTGAAGGACACTCAAAAGGTTTGCTTCAAACAGGTTCGCTTTGGATCTAGTCACTAAAGGAGAGTTTGCAGGAGAATCAGAAATTCATTTGTTTAATGTGAAACATATATAAATATAACTTTACTAAATTTTATCGCAATCAATATTACTGCTGATATTATTTAAGGCCAGCGTTCAATAAAATTTCAGAGGACAATTCTGGAGACAATCTTGGACAGAAGTCTCAATCATGAAACTTCCCTCTGAGAACAGATTCATCTGGTCACCTTTGACAAGGTTGCCCATCATGTACTCTCTCCTTCTACCTACTGAGCTTAAAGAACAACATGACACCTGAGCACTGGATAGAGCATGTGGCCTCAGAATTCCTAAAACTCTTGCGGGAGACAAAGTACTTTAGTAATAAAGTAATCAGAAATGTGGAGTAAAAAGTATAACTTTTAGGGTTACTTGAGTCGACAGTAAATGCAAGCTTTAAGGTCCATCTTGAGGCATAGGTCATTTCAAAAGTGCCTTGATTCCTGTCTGTTCTACCGATGGACGTGCCGCCATGTTTTTTCTCTGAAACATTTATAGATATTGCAGAACCTAAGAGCATGCCACCATGCATCTTAAACCATGCGACATGGAGGCAAGCGGTATCCTTCTAGATCATCTGCTGAACATCTGCTGAACATAACTCAACTGAGCTCATGCCATAGGATGCTTTGCCTTATTTGCTTGACGCTACAGGCCTGGGACAGAATGCTACAAGCTGTGACAACTCAAATAAAGATAACAAAAGAAAACAGCACTATTTTCCCTGTCCTTCTCTCCCTGAAATCCATATACATAAAAGGACTCAAATGCCATCTGTGCCCTGACACGAGTCTGGTGGGAGTAGGTTTTCTGCACACGGAAAGCCTATATCCATGCGCTCCGACGTGCTGACAAACACTGTGCTTTGCTATAAGAAAGAGTAGTTAGTGTTAACATTTTATGATGTATATGTGATATGTTTGCAGACATTTAATAATACATATGTGTCTTCTTTCTTCTGTTGTGTTCCTCCATTTGTGCATTTAACTACCTGCTGCGATGTGGTTGTACAAAATAATTTCAGAAATGAAATGGCTGTTGAACATTTTGAGTTATTTGCTTCCCTGCACTTTCAGGAAAGTGATACCAAGCTGTCGACTGAAGTAGAGCGGGGTACCAGGCAGACAATTTGCTTGTATTGGTCACAACAGGGAGCCAGACAAGTACTCCCTATTATTGGAGCTCTGTGCGAGAAAAACAGTGTGTTTTTAAGATTGATCTATTTCAGATGTATATGGTTTATGTGGGTACGAGAAAGACACTTCTGTATATTAGGAGGCAGTGAGGGGTATGTATCTATGTGTTAGCAGGAGCTGGGAGGTTTGTGTTCTTGTATTAGGAGAGTCTAGAGCCTCGGTAAAAGGATAAGATGGAAGGCGTATGTAGCTGTATAAGGGGTGGCTAGAGATAACGTGTGTCTATTGTCAGTAGAATGACTGTATAGTAACACTGTACACTGTAATTTACCATAATATACAAATATATTGAACACTGTTTTAATGATAGACGGTCCCATCATCATGTCCTGCCAGTTCAGGAGACACAAGATGCTAAGTTCACCAGCGGGTAAGGCAACGTGATTTATCTATGAGATAGAGTGCTTGGGGAGTTTATGGTACACCAAGAATCTACAATCCACCCTTTTTTTAAGATTTTAAGAGGAGTTCAAGTCAGAAGCGTAAAGACTTAGTCAACGCAACTGTCTTCTTTAAATGGGCTACGTTCTCAAATGGACCCTTCCAATGAGTTAAAGCAAATGAACCACTCAACCTAAATGTTACCTTTATTATTAAAGACAAGCTGATCAGATACAAACCAGGTTTGGAGCACTAAACATTTCAAATGGGCAAGGAAGGAACTTTAATTTTGTGTATAGGAGTTTATTTAGGGGTAGGATATATGTAGTCTATTGACGCACTGTGTTTTATTTACAAAGGTTTATTTCTAAAATCATTTTCAGCTGTTTGTATACATATTATTTTGAATTTGATGGCTGAAGAACATTATGATGGACTCATATCCAGGAAAGCATGTAAAAAAGGTGGGCACCAGGGGACCCTTTTAGGTACCTACACGGGTTGGCAATTTATAATGCTGAATAAATATTGTGAGATTACATATTTCAAATCACTTGTAACTTAAGGTTTAGTGATTTAGGGAAGGTCAAGCTTGAAGCTCAACTGGAAACCAGAAGCTTCTCCAGTTAATCTAGCCAATTTAGGATTAACTCCCTGAGCACAGGTTGCTGGTAAACTGCTCAGAGACAAGCATTCCAGGAAAACTTCAAATACGCCAAAATATCTTTTACTTTTATGTGTAAATGTCCCAATCATCACTTACAAGATAGTAAGAGAAAGGGTTGTTTACATTAAGAACAGTAAATGTATGTAAATTGCAGCCTAAAGAGATGATGTTGGCAGATAAGACACGTTCTGGCAAGATATGAGTCCTCATTTTAAAACAGTATAATCTATGAGGCTACAAACGTTATTGTAAACATGTGGTGAATGTTGATTTGGGCAAGCATTTGGTTGCCATCTTGGAGGCGCGCAGAATGCCTCTCTTGTGACAGCTTCAAAATGTTGAACAGAAATGATTGCGTAACGCTTATGTCTATTAAGAAAAAAGGTGCGTAGCACAATACCGCAGTGTCCAAAGTCAATAAACTTTCTAATATTCATACTACTAATAAAAAAGAACACTGAAACTGAACTCATTAGTAAGTGATTCAGCTCTAGGCAAATACTCAAGCAATAAACACTAACCACTTAGCGAACATTGCATTTCATCATTGCAAATGCTACTTGAAAACCATCTTATCTAAGAAGATCAAAGCAAACCGCCGGGCAGTCAATTGAGATCAACATATTTCAACTATTAGGTTTAGTTAAGCTAAACTAAATGTGTCCATATCCCCTTGATATGAAAGAGAGAGAATGTTGCCAGGAGAGTTGTGTTTCAGCTCCTTGACTTTACTATATCTTAGGAACATACCTGGGAACTCTCCGGGTCAGTACAAGAAACTCCGGGTAGCGGGAACGGCGTACAACATCAAGGGGACTAACCTTTGGGGGATCCAGGTAGCCGGAGCCAGAAAGTTCCCAGGTATGCCAACCCCAGTTAGAACCATAACTCTTACCTGTGTATTAGGAGGAGGGGAGAGGTATGTTTCTTTATTCCTGTGTATTAGGAGGAGGGGAGAGGTATGTTTCTGTATTCCTGTGTATCAGGAGGAGGTATGAGGTAGGTGTCCGGAAACCTGTGTATTAGGAGGAGGGGAGAGGTACGTTTATATATTAAGGTGAGGTGTGAAGTAGGTGTCCTAATATCTATGTATTAGTTGAGCAGTAAAAGATATGTACTCTTATGTGTACAACAGAACAAAAAGTGGAATGATTGTATATTGATGGGAAATGTCTAATTCCTCTAGCTTGCTATCCTTTTGCTAAATGTCTGGCTCTCACTTCCAAGCAGCTCAAGTCATGGGAGATGGTGAGAGGATGCAGGCAGAGCATTGACTACATTTAATTGTTCTGAGAGAATCCCCTGAGGTCTCTGACTCCGTTTCACGCCTGGCTGCCCCCCTGACAGCTCTTCTTTCACCTGCTTGATTAGGTTTTGCCGTTTTTCTGCTCCACAAAAAGACTGTGTGAGGTGGAACAAGGAAGAAATAGGGATTTTATGAGTGTTGGATTGATACTGGAATAACATGCAAACTACACAGCCATCAGCTCCTTAACCCCCTGCGCCTTGCGTAAAGAGACAAGAAAGCAAATAGAAGTGCTCTCCATCTCCTTTATGTCGTATACGAGGTATTTGGGATTTACAGTCGGTCAAACTGATTTGCCGATCTATAGAATGCAAATGTTATACTTCCAACCCACTGAAAATCATCTGATTATACAGTTGCTGGGAAAGGTCACCTGCAAAGTAAGGAATTATTTCAACTCCCCTCTGCACCCAGGGGGCCAAATTAATTTACCTGCAGTCACAGCCGTGCACGTGTAACATAACCAAAATAAAACTGGAAATTTCTTATATAGTTTTTTCTGTTTTCTAAGATTTTTTCCATTAAAAAGCAAATATCTCTTATTGTAGGTCTGGTAAAAAAAAAGTGTTATTTTTAGAGCACAGATGATAGAGTCAAAATGGTAACGTTTCACATCGATGCTGTTTTGACTTAGCATCAGTGATGTATCCAGGTCTAGGTGCTGGAGCCCATGTGTTACAAAACTGGAGGGGGGTAAATAGCCCTCTTGGGTGATGCACAGCCTCCATAACGCTATACTTGTTATTATTTCATGATCAATCTACCAGTTTGGGTCGTTTCTGAATCCTGTCCTGTTAGCTTGCCTTGAGGACAAGGATAAGCAACAAATCCATACATATAACTCAAGGCCAAATAGTCAAAAAGACTGTTACTCCTACCCCCGGGGTACCAAGAAGCAGGCAATTCTGGTGATCTAGTGGGGGCAGCAGGTAGATATGTGATTGATAACCCATAGGAATGCCCTCAGAGCACAAGAAAAAAGAGATCTGTGCACATGAAGGCCAGGTGGGGGTCTTTACAGGACTAGCGGTGGGGACTTCTGGAACCCACAGTCCAATCATAGCTGCAACCACTAGTTTCTTGCCAGTAGTCCACAGAGATAAAATCCAATATTTAGCGTTCTGTACACTAAGTAACCCATGCAATTGTGTTTATAGATTAAAATAACATTAGCGGGTAGGTAATAAATGTTCACTTTGTGGTATACCATGGAGGTATCTTCACTTCCTATGTGATCTACGGGATTATTTTTCTCCACTAAGTTATCCCTGCACAATTGCTGATTGTTCCTGATTGGTCCTTACTGCAGCATTTGGTACAGAAGACGAGGAAAGGAAGAGAGCTTCAGGCATGGAAACTGATTGGATAATGTTGGCTCTCAACTCCATAGGGTTAATGTTTGAAATAAATATCTCCAAAACAATTACGCTGATTGTACAAAAAGCACAAATGTATTTCTTGATGCTAAAAGTAGCGAGGATGACAGGTCCTCTTCAAATACTGCTATAGATTTAACTGTTCACAAGTACTTAATAAAGTACTTTTTCTATACAAAAGGGTGTAAAACGATGACAATTATTCCGGTCTCCGTCTTTACAGACCCTATCGATGTTGTTCATACGCTATTTATACAGCAGCTTAGCTTTTGCATTAATGACATCCATTTTAAGCAGAATTTTAGTTGTATAAGTTCTGCCAACTTAGGAGGACTTACACCGGCACCAATGCCTGACCTCAGAGATAGCAAACTGAGAGCAGAAAAACCATCGGAGAAGATGATGGATTTCTGAGAATAAGAGGATAAGGGTGCGGAGGGGGGGGTATCACATTAGGAGCAGTGAGGATGGAGAGAACGAGGAAAGAGAGCGGGGGAGGCAAAGAATGTATTGAAAGGGTTATAGAGACTGGGGGGTGACAAATGAAGCAGAGAATGGTGGAGAGCGATGAAATGCAGACATGACATTGTACATCATTACACAGCTTTATGTTCATTGACATTTAGGGAGAGACTCAGGCAATCAAACAGACCTTTCCGTTTGTGCTCTGTAACCTCTCGTGTGCTGCAGAGCATATCGAAGGGTTAATGTACCCATCCGTTTTTTTTATCTTCCGTTGTGCAATAAATCAAATTTCAGGCTTTGCAGTGTGCTGAAGTCCCACGTGGCTGTTCTGGGGTTAACATTAACTCATACTGCACCGGGGTGACAGGCAGGTTCCTGTGGGCATTCTGATTTTCCGCAGGTCTGTCTCTGTGTTTTGTCACAGAGCCTCGAATATAATAATCATTCTGCTAAATTAGATTCCAGTTTCCTGCATTAGTAACATGAAAAGATAGGAGGGGGGCAGTTTAATGGACTGGAAAAGTCTTGCAAAGTCCTGTGCTCTAGAGGCACTCTCTGGCCACTGTGCATAAATTGCCAAATGATTGATCGTATTAGTGGCAGAGACTTTTTATGTGACTTTATGAACTATTTATAGCCGTTAACGTAACGGAATAAGGCATTTAGAAAATAAGCAATAGTATATTTTATTTACACATTTTAATGTATAAACACTATTTCTGCTGTTTCTAAACACATTATCGGGGCTTTTGGGCTCTAGAACACAGTAATACACTAGCAAACATTCTGGGCTCCTAGGAAAGAGGGGCATCAGAGGAGGAAAGAGGGGCATCAGAGGAGGAAAGAGGGGCTTCAGGGGAGGAAAGAGGGGCAGGGGGTTTTAGTCCCATAGAAAGATATTTAGGAGAAATGATCCATGGTGTCTTTAATGCATGGGCCGGACTGATGATGACAAGGTGGCCCTGGCAATTTAGGGATGGCAGCCACGAAATTATATAACACAGCTGAAAGCTGGAATTAGACTTGGACAAATCTTCGTGTTCGTCTTCGTGAAGACCAAAAGCCCCAATAATATGTATAGAAACAGCAGAAATAGTGTTTATAACTTAAAATGTGTAAATATAATGTTCAGGCGAATATTTGTGTACGTTCTTCGTGTTTTGTTTCTTCGTTTTCTGTTGTTTTTTAAGGTCCGCAAGAGCGGCTCTATTGGTCACCGGCAGAGGCCTCCTCTTGCATCAACCAATGAAGGGCAACTGCTCTTCATTGGTTGATGCCAAAGGAGGCCCCTGCCCGCGACCAATAGAGTCGCTCTTACCCTCCTGAATACGAATGCACAAGTCTACTGGATATGAAAGGACACATGTTAGGATGATGCTTTATGAGGCTGGGAATATCCAGCTGGAATATGGAGAAACGTCAGCCAGTGGCCTGGGCCCAGTGTGCTAGATGGCCAGGCCTGGTCAACTGACTTGACCATAAAAATCTCAGATATTTACTGTAATGGCCTATTACTAAGATGTATATCTGCAAATTATGTTACGGCAGCTTCTGAAGAAACTCACAGCGCTTATCCAAACAGAATCATTGGCATAGGAATTTACAAAACAGAATAGGTTTCAATACAGTATATAAAAAAAAACATGATTACAATTATGTATGTAACATTACCATGACCCATATAGAAGATGGCAGGTTTACCCAGCCTTGCAATATGTGAGTGGGTAGCCAGAGCCCAGAGGAATAGCCCTAAGCTCTATGGAATAGGTGGTACACTTATTCACTCCGCTTCTTAATACCCTTTATATCTTCTGTTGCCAGGCAAATTCGTAAAACGATAAGTAGATTCATTAAAGTTCCTCTTGATGCACTTTATCTACGAGCGCAAAATGCATCCCAGTAGCCGATCGCCATAGTTGAAAGGATTATACCGGCCATTCCCACTTGCCACTGGAATCCCATCGAATTGGCAAGGCTTTGGAGGCTAGTGTGCCAGCAAAGGGGAGGTTTACCCATAGAGCCTAGCTGTTCTAATAAAAAAACACAATCTGGGGTACAAGATAGGGGGCTTCAATGGTATTTCAGTAGAGTAAAATACTACGTTTCACATGACTCTTCCTTTAAAGCCGAGAACCAGGGGCCACACTTCAAACACTAGGCTTTTTGTTTAATCGCAGTTTCGCTCTTCTTTTCACGGCCTTTCCTGGTCTCTCTAGAGATTCCTCTTTGAGACGCTGAATGAATGAATATCTCCATCCTTGTTGTCAGGACTTCCGTGGCGGGCAGACAAGGGGCCTCTGTTCTGCTTCGTCTTTGGTATCTGTGATTCTTAATGAAATGTGTATATAATGAATGAGGAATGACGTGGATTGGAACCAAACTCTGGACCTCCAGCTCTGAATGTGCGGCAAGAACCTGGCTTTACCATATAGCCCGCAATACTTTGGCGGAGGGGGCTTGTATTCATTACCGAGGGGCATCAAACCCTTTGGAGCAAAGTATTAGCCACCTGTGCAGCAAATTTTAATAGGTTAATTGCTATCTGACACCGACGTTGATTGCATTTTCTGCAACGTCTCAGTTTGCCACATTGCTGGATTGATTAAATACTGATACAGCTTAACTCTTTCATCCCGGGATATAATCTACGCTTTGCAAAAGCAACAGCTTCTACGTATGGTGTAAGTGTTTAAAGGTTAAAAACATTTGTTTTGTGGATTTATTGCTATGAAAGTGTTTACAGTGTCGATAAATTCACTGTGATCGGCTGGCATTCATTACCTGCCCTTATTCTCAGACTGTGCAGTGCAGAACTGGAGTCCGTTCTCAGTCATATTACTTAGAATATGCCCCTAGGTGCAAAGGCGGCTGGACTGAAATGTCAATTCTTATTCTGTGATTGTATCAAATAGAGAATTGCTTAAAGAAAAACTAAAGCTAATATCCATGTGTTCTACGTTATCAAAGAGCTTTAACAATTGTCAATAAGTTTGTCCATAATATGAGTGAGGAACTCCAACTGATACGATCATGCAGTGTGTAAGTTAAGTGAATGAAATAGCCGTGTTCAGGATAAAAGTTTATATATGAGAAGCAGGCAGTGGATTTGCCTCAATCTAATCAAAGACCAAACAATAGAGCAATAAACAGAATTTGCTTGAAGAACCCTTTCTAGGCCTTTCCCAAATGTCACATGTTCAGTTTCCATATTTTTGGCACCAGACCCAAAAGACTGTCTTACAAAGTCCTACCGTTCAGGCAGGGGTTCCATGGATCACTGAATATCACAGCCAGTTCCATTGGTGTATACACTTCTACAGTATGGTAGCTTCGCCTATGGGATGTTGAATCCAGAAGGATCCTCACTATATCTATAGAACGATAACAAGAAGTATAAAAATTTGGATGCCAACATCAGCAAAAAGAAGACTCGAGGGACTTTATAATCCCCAGAACACGGTATATCATCTAAAATGAAATGGTTGAAGGGTTATTTAAAAGATTTGATCTGGAAGTTCTACAGTGATGAATGTGCACATTGGAAGGTCAATGGAATTGTATGTATTGCCATTTGTACATTGCATTGTACATTACATTGCATTTTGACAACTGAGAAACTAGATGATAACGTCCTACTAGTACCCTCTGACCCATGTGGATTTTTCCCAGTGTTGTTTCAAGGGACAGGTTTGTAGCATTAACAGTTGATGGACATTACTGTCTTCCTAATGACCACTGTGCCTGGCCTTGGCATGCGTAGGACTTCAGCGACATGACACATTTTGTTGCACGGAAAACAGGGAAGCTCATGCAATAATTAGTGACAGTCCCGTGGGGACCCGATATGCTTTGTCTTTAGAAAACGTCTACCGATTCTGACACCTTAAAAGAACCAATTGATTGTTGAGGAAGGAAAGCGTTATATTGAGAAGAAGATGGAACAGGCTGGAAGATATGCTTGCAGAAAAGTGAGACAGAGATTGTAAGCCATACTAATGGTTTTAGGTCCCTCAGGGATTTTTCCTTTGACCTATGGAAAGTGTATCCCTATTTTTAACTCAATTTTATATATACCCTACAGTGAAATTGTGTGATAGAACCTATGATAAAGTTTCATGGTTAATAGACAATGACCCAAAATACAGAGAGGTCTAAATAGCAGAAGGAAATAAATTAAGGTAGTATCCAACTGTATATGTTTAACGAAGAGTTTATTACATATTTACATATTTTCTTAGGTACTCTTAATTGCTTTAAATGTGAAAAGTACATAAAAAATGAAGAAAATGTGAGAAAATGTAAAAACTAAGGTCTTCAAGTGTGGTCATTTGAAGCTTTTATGGTGATCATCTGCAAAATGAGCTATCTTGTTCTAGAACACTTGAAGACTTGAATTGATATTTTATACATGTAGCCGGAAAATACATTTTTATGCATGCTGGCTTGGATATTGAGATGTAAAAAATACATTATCCTAGTTTAGATTGTGCATAGAGGTAAATAGGATAATAAAACCGGTAAAGGGACACTATCATTATTTTATAATCCTATTAATTGTAGTAATATTGTTTTTTAGATCAATATAGAGGTTAGTATGTATAAAAATAAGCGTCTGGTTTAAGTTTTTTTTATTTTTAGAAATTGTCTCTAGTGAAATGTTCAGTATGCTTAGAAGACTCACTGCTTTGGTTTAAATACCTAAGTCCGTTCAGCTACATTCTTATAAAGATACCGTATAGAACTATTGGCAGCCCCTTGACTCGTCTTGAAAAAGCTTTGAGCAAGTTGAGCCATAAACTTTTTTTTTAATCAGAAAAGAACCTTCTATGTCATCTCACTCTAAGAGATAAAATAGGACCGCCAATAGCCCATCAGGAAGACTCTGCAGCCAACGATTCAAATTAGGATAGACCCATCCTATATAAAGTGGCTGGTTTGGGTAACTAATTAGTTCTAGACCTGGTCCTTTAGGATGCAATGGACCAGATGGCAGGACTAAATATTTATAAATACATCTTGGCCGTTTCTATAGGCGTTAATGTGACTTTTAGGACCGTAGAACCCTGTGATACCCTCATACCCCACAAACACTATTAGCCTATCGTAAGCCACTATTACCCTTGGATAGAAAGATTTCCCCCCTTTTTTCTTGCACCACCTGCAGGCAGCCTTTCAGGAAACAATAAATAGTTTTTACCAACATCAGTAATGTTTTATGGGGCGTGCGTCGTTTTTAGGAACCTAGATTCTAAAAGTGACACGCACACTATGAATGATACATGCCCTCAATAAAGACACAACACATTTTCCCAAATAAAGGTAATATATGGCCCCTATCATGGGACTAGTGTTTACCCTCTGCGCGGTGATTCCTTCACACCGCTCACATTTATATTGGTTCCACATACTTGGAAACAAAATTACTTAATAAAAACTGCCTGAGTAACATTATTGTACACTGTTACAGCCTAAAGATGAGGGAACAAGCAATTATGATTCAGTCGCTTACAGTTAATAGGTAAATACCTCATACTGGGCTTATTTTATATACAAAATAAAGACATGTTTTCTTCCGAAATCCCATGCTGAGTGCAATGAGATTTAAAGGGATAATATCCTTGGCTTAAACCGATCCTACCTTTTAAGATAATAAGGTAATAACATTTTCTATAGCTACATAGAAAACCTAATAGACATATGCAGCTGCCAACAGCTCTGAATTTGCTGGCTCAGCCCCATCACCAGACTTATGCCCTGGCAGTCGGCTGTCGCAGCTCGTACCTCTATAAAATGTGGTATTCCAGTGTCTTAATGCATGTGGAACCAAGATGAAACTAACGTTGGCAAACCATGATGCAAGGAGTAACTACCGTACCAGAGGTGAGTTGCAGTATTGATTCCCATTAATCTAAAACACAATAACACAAGACTATAAAACCCATTTCCAACTCAACACCCATAAGCAGCAGCGTTTTCCGGGTTCCATCCTGTGGCAGATTCGTATGATGCTTTATTGTCGCCGTGAGGCCGATCAGCAACTAAAAATTCCATCTCTGGCCGTTATACCAAATGAAACATAAGATTATATCACAAGTATAACTCTAGTGGCTTTAATGAGAAGCTTATGCTCTTTCATATCCATCATCACATTCAAACGCTAGTAGAAAAGCACTTTCTGCATCTATCAGCGCCTAGATAAATTGCCCTAAACTTGCCCTGAAAACAGGCACTCAGTCTTGCACTGTTATAACTTATAACTATAAAACTAATAGGGGATGTCCTCTAAGGACTCCATATTTCCAGCTAACACTGACAAGCGAAAGGTGGTTAAAAATGGAAGTTTCCCGAATTTTAGGCATGGAGTTCAAATATTAATGTCTATGTCAACTGTTTTTTCATGCGGTTTCCACGATTGTTCTTGGAGACCTTGTGCTTATTCCCAAATATTCCATCCTAGTTTTCCAAGGTTGTATGCCAATTCTTGACCATTCCATGCTAGTTCTCATTGGCATATCATGCTGGTACCTGGTCATTGGAAGGTTTCCACACATGAATCCTAGCTGTGTGGAACCCAGTTTGCCAACAGTATTGACCGCTTATAGAAGTCATTGTTCTGCATTTGAGGAACTACTCTTGTTCTGTGCTTGTTTCTTACACAGTTGTTAGTCCTTCACTTCAATGTTGATTACATCGCAATTAAATGACCAGCATCCTCACTTCCTAGGAAGTTCTGTAGTAACCACAATATTTAATCTGCTCACCCCTCAAGCCTTCTCTTAGTCAGCCAAATCAATACGTTCACAAGCGCCCATAGGACAATTCCAGTCTGCGAGTCACACCAAGTTTGCTTTAGAATCTGAATTAGGAGCCAGAAACTCTTTTATAACAGGAAAAGACCTCCACACCTCTGAAGCCATCAGTGTGAAGGTACAAAGTGGAAGCAGTTGATTACACCTGATCCTTATCTGTAATAAAAGCCAGAATAAAACCTGTCTCCTCCTCCTCTCGGAGATGTGAAGGTGGGATATCACGTTGGTCTATTTTTACCTGTTCCTGATCTGTCACAGTACTGACAACTTCACACAGACACATTACCTCTGATGCTATTTCCTTCTTGCTCACAATCTTGTTATTAAACAGCTGTGCTTTCCCCTGTCGATATACAAAAACAACTTTAAAAAAAGCAAAAAACAGGAAAAGTCACATAAACCAGACTATTTATTCAACTAAGAGGTCAGTGTATTGATGTGGTTGGCTTTTCCAAGAAACCATAAAACTGGAATAAAGTTGTTTTCTTTTTCAGGAAAGAAATCAGCTTGGAAATCTCAAATTAATTATGGCCCTGGCCTGCCTCATAAAATGAGGTCAAGTAAAACCAGATTTTAACGGTCTCCAAGTGGGTCAGAAAATACAGTGTTAAGTAGTATATAAAGGCACTTATGAATGAAAAAGAGAAAATGAAGATCTCAGTTGCTGATTGGTGTATAAGGGTTTGAGTACCCTTGGAATATTAGGCTTGAATTGCATTAGTTACATCTACGGACCACTGGTGAGACCTCATATAGAATTCTGTATCTACTGCTGGACAGTGTATGTCTAAGAGTAGAAGAAAATATCTTCCTGTAGGCAGCAATAATACAAGAAGAAACAGGATAAGCATAAGCGTATGATAAATAATAGGGTTGTGTGGAATAATAAGGAATGTTCCAGTTAGATAAACTAATGCGGACATTGCCTGAGTCAACTGTCTTCTGTCTGATGAGAGCTGTTTTGATCCAAGAGAATATAGAGTCTTTATCAGAAGATCATATCTTTTTTGGGCCAAGAAAGAAAAATATGTGTTGTCACATAAACATCCAGGACAGCAGAGGTGATCCCATGTGAAGAAGTACCCTCTGAGAGCCAGAAAATGTATGTTTCTACTAGACTTGGGCACTGTCCAACTCTTTGTGTTCAAATTCGTCTTTGTGGGGGGGACTTCGTATTCCACGGATATCCGCCCGTTCCTGTGTTCGCTTCGGGCGAATATTCGTGTACGTTCTTCGTGTTCATTTTTTTTCTTTGTTTTTTGCTGTTTTTTGTAGAAGGCGTTAATACGGGGTTAATGCGGTATGCACTACGCAACAGCTTTAGAGCCGCTCGTACAGACTTTCAAAATCCTGGTGCCGCAACTTGGCCGGGGGATGACAGAGGAGGCCCCTCCAGGCGACCAATGGAGTTCAGTATTTGGGCTGAACAACGAAAATGCACCCTTTTTCGTTTTCATGTTCGCCCGAATATGAATGCACAAGTCTAGTTCCTACATCTATGTTGGTCAAATAAAAAGTATTGCTTTACTCTGTACTATAGTTTCTCGAGCAAAATATTTAGCAATAAGAGCGTTTACATAACGATGTTGACAGAGGAGAATCAGCTGGCCCTCTGCTTGTCCTTTTTGAATCCCTTTATAAATATTAATTCTATGGGATAGCCTTATGCACATCCCAAGCTTTCATAAATTCTTAAACTGTTTGTGTGTACCATTCGTTGTATCCTGAATTTACCTTCCACCGTTCCATTTACCTTTTACCTTTTTAATACCTTCTAACACTAACCGATGCTCTCTAACTCTGATATTTCTCTTCTTACTAATAATGCTTCATTTTTGTACCTTGTTTAATCTCATCGTCATATCTGAATATTTGTATGATGTCTCTTCTCTCCCTTTTTATGTCTAGGGTGTCTGTAACAAGGTTTGTCTGCCATTTTAGGGATCCTTCTTTGAATTATTTTAAAGAGTTTCTGAAGCCATGAATTTCTGAATTAACAATGTAAATTAGATCTTATCGGAAGATCACAAGAACATTTTTATTCCTGCTACCTTTATTGGCCATATTAAACTATCATATCTCAAACCCTAGTCCATTCCTCTAATTTCCTTAGACCATTTGTCCGTTAAGTTAAGCACGGGCATGGTTTGTCACTCATATCTGCCTTGCCCACCTGCCTGCCATCTTGCCAGGGTAGAAGAGGATGTATTTGAAAACAAACGTTAGTAGGAATCATACAAAAAAAAGTATTCTATGCAGCCCAGGAAACATGGCTGCAGACATACAGTAAGTAAGTGTAGTGCTATCGCTGTGGATTGCATTGTTAAAGACATAAGGGGCCTCTTAATATCCCCAAATAAAGAGAGAGAAGTAAAAGAAAGCTGTCTTGTTTAAAATATATTCAAATACTACAGCTGCCTAGCAACAGAGTCCTCTTTTTCCTCCAAACCCCTCCCCTATGTATTCAATCTGACCACCAGCAGCCACTCCCACTTGCTTTTTAATGCTTATGCATGTGAAACAGCCATGCTTTACAGAGCCACATTTAGACAGTGATGGCCAGTGAGTGAGTAAGGTGTTCTGTATGATAGGTGTGATGAGAGTACTTAGAAGAGCTTAAACGTAACGCTCCTTCCGTGATATTGTAGATAAGCAGGCTTAGAAATGAAGACAGACATGCCCTGCTGAACAAGAAAATACAGCAAAATGGTATGTTATTTTAAAAAAGGAATATATTAGTATCCATTGCATATTAGTGCTTAATAATGTAAAAATCTAGGAAAGTTGGGAAAAAAACGTATATATGTGGAACAGCGCCTTTAACACTTTCGTCAACAAAAATAAACAGCATTATTTATGCAGGCGGTATACGGATTTCATTTAACTCAGCTTCAAAAGGAGCTGTATATATACAGTATATATTTAACCCCTTAATGACAAAGCCCGTACATGTACAGGCTCAAAATCCATTGTTTTCAATGGGTTTTGGGACCGCCCATTGTCCTTAAGGGGTTAAGGATAATCCACCATTAGCATCATTTCAATTTTATGTTTAACCTCTGTTTTGCGTGATCTTCAAACTGGATAAGTTGACCTCATTCTTCTCAGAGTTGACCCATGTTTGCATGAAACTCACAGCTTCGGTAAAAGAAGTCTTATATTTCAGCTCATTTAATTTGTCATTTTTTGGTAATTGTATTTTTCTTTAAAATAACGTTTGAAAGTAACATATTAATCTGATCAATTTAGAGACACAAGTTATTCTAATTAAAAATAGTTACACTCTCATACGTCTCCCTGGATGCAATCCAGTCCAGCTGAAAAAAAGCTTCGACAAGAGGATCTTTTCAGCCAAATAAGTGGAAAAAAATAATTTGTCTCTATTTCACTTAATTAATAATCCAATTAGGCTGGAAGGGAGAAGCAACTAAGCAAATCCAGCTAGTGAATTAATGTGGCTGCGAATGATTAGTTTGGGAATATAATGGGCTTTGTCAGACCTGTTTTGGTGATCGGGGCGACCAAGACAATGGGTTATTAACTGTAAAACTGGAAAATCTATCACGCTGTTCTCATTTTTTGCCATGCTCCATCTACTGTTTTTTTCCCCATCTATAATATCTTTTTCGGGTTGCATTAAGAAGTGCGAGGTTTATCACGTCAAGGGAAGAGAGGCCCATTTAATCCATTACCTGATAATGAACGTTCACATCCACAGATATACCTGGTTTTATTAGCCATGAAGGTGTTAATGATGTAGAGTTTGACCATGAGAAAAGATTATCTCCTCAATTTGTAGGTCCATAAATACATCCTAATAAAGTTGGCAACAAATATATAAACATAATACAAATGAGAGGTTTTGGTTATATGAATTGGCCAAAGCATAATTAAGCTCACCCGCCACGTCAAGGCACACTCTCAATAGGTGAGCTTAATTATGCTTTGGCCAATTCATATAACCAAAACCTCTCATTTATATTATGTTTATATATTTGTTGCCAACTTTATTAGGGTGAGAAGCACAGACAGTTTTTGCTTTTTGTATACATTGTACAGCCAATTCACTGTTTTTGCAGCATGCTTACACCTGTTTGGTAGGCCTCGTATTATATATTTGTATTATTTGAGCCTGTGACTAGCTTAGCGCACCAACACTTTTTTCTTTTCCATAAATACATCCATTTGTGGTCATGTGGACAAAAGGAGCAAGGGAGGTAAGGAGAGCTTGTAAACCCTTTTTGTATAGCTAAAAACAAATTATCCAAAATTCCCTTTATCAAACCCCTTTTTTTTCCCGCCACCTGCTGATGTTTTTATGGGTTTACAAAATGCACAAGATATTTTGTTACTTTTATCAATGCAGAAGCGGGTTGTCAAGTGTGACATACTATAATAACATTTTTAGATTCTTTTATGTATTAGCCTTACAGCCAAATCATTGCCTTCCTTATCCAGACAAAGACGTGTGCTGCTCCAAAATCTCTAATGATCTATCATACCGATAGTTTGTTTCACATAAGGTTCAGCAGCAACCTTATACGTTGTGCATACAATTAGGGCTTATTCACTAAATGGTGAGTTACTGGTGAACACTGGCTTAATATTCTAATATGAAGTGAAAGCCTTTATGAATGTATTCTAACAAAAAAAAAAGACATAGTTAATGAGATACACTGCTCTCACCCAACCTAAAACTCACCCGATGTGCACTGATGCCTGTTCCAGTTTTCCCATAGGATGCAATTTACTCCAGTCTGAGTTTAAAACATTACTGGAAAATATCTATAATGATACAGTTATGGTTCCTGGGGCATCTAGGCATTCAACCTATAATTGTGTGTCTCAAATAGATTATTGCAACAACAGACAACTCCCGGGTCCTCCGTCTGCTGTGGAGTATAATTACATATCTAACTTAGGGCTATGGAAGTTGACATCCACCATCGCTGGTGCCCTAATAATTACCTCTGCTTTTTAGCTCTGCCCAACTGGTCAGTGCTGTCCTTTAGGCTCGTAATTAATTGTTACAAGAGCTAGCAGGTAAGTGCAGACGAACAGTAGTGATGGTTCTAAACCATAGATTCCAACAAGTAGAAAGGTGCTGAATTCTGTGAGCGTCCGGCTGGCATACAGTTGGTTAAAGTATCTTAATAAAAGCTCTTTGCCCAGCAGAACATATATCAAGCCATAAAAATATAAGTCCAATGTTCTTTTCTTACTCTGTAAATGTTATGTTCTATTATTTATTAATTTTGTGAAATTGTGTAGCCAGAAGACTTTAATAAATGAGCTGGGTATAATTTAGCAGTTCCCGGTATGAGCTGGGAATGTCCTTCACGCCTGGAATGTTAAGTTCTCCGAGAGACAGTATCTTATGTTCTCTTCCTCTCTTGTACCCCAACAGGAGGTCTCTGCATCGCTCAGTCTCTGAAAATACCACATAACAGCAGACCAAACGATTTTGACAAGATCGTCAAGCAATTGCTAGAGACGCCGCAAGCCCGCGCTGTGGTTGTTTTTGCCAATGAAGATGATGACATCAGGTAATGGACAGATTGGTTGGTATAAATGCGGTAACTCAGTGTCATACGGACGGGATGCTGAGTTAGCATGTAGTATACATGGATCTATCTTCCATACTCCCTTTGTGGGTTTCAAGTATCGGACTGTATTTCTTATTTGGTATGGATACGGCTTTTCCCAATGCCACCAATGTGGAAAATAATAGTAGAGTATGTGGTAGTAATGAAAATGCATCTCCTTCCAACACATCACACCCTGAGTGGAGTGGCACTCACCTCTTGGGCGATCATGCCCTCTGCTGTGCCACTTCTAAATGGGGCAGCTACAGGGGAGCTATCTTATCTTCCCAACTGACTCACTTAGAGTATGGAGGCCTGCGTGTTATGATTATTATTATTATTATATATGATGTCATATCCTGATGCTCCTTTGGAGGACAGAGAGCGTAGCTGATGGTGCTGCCCTGGGTCAGACCTCCAGAGGTAAATACAAATCTGCCCCTAGTGATTGCCCATACATATAAAACATATAAAAGTCATATTGTAAGCTTGTTTGAGTAGGCCCTCCTTACCTATTGTTTATGTAAGTCATGTTTTGTTATATATTACTCTCCTGTTCACCCATTGTAGAGTGCTACAGAACATGATGGTGCTATATAAAACAATAAATAATAATACTGTGGAGAACATGAACTTGGTGATTGCACTCAGTTAATTGAGCATCTACATGAATTATTCATCTTCCCCAGACAGGTTTTGGCTGCAGTTAAGAGAGCAGACCAACTAGGACACTTCCACTGGGTCGCGTCTGACAGCTGGGGGTCTAAGACTGCTCCAATAAGTGATCTTGAGGATGTGGCTGAAGGTGCAATCACTATTCTTCCAAAGAGAGCAATCAACGATGGTAAGTACTTTACAAATGTAACAAAGTATTTTATCGCTATCGAAAGATACAGAAGAACACTGAGCACTGATTAGGGGTAAGCAAACCAAACAGGCTTGTCAAATTAAAACGTGTCTTACAGGAAAAAATAATGCAAAGTTCATTTTATCAAGCAGCCAGTATTAAGAGGGCAATATATCTAAAAGTAGAACGCGCCATAAAATACAGAGGTTTGACTAAATAGTGACAAGCATCCAAGTTCCATAATGACAGCGGACAGAAACTTTGGACATGAAAATGAATTCTTCCAATTTAAATATCTGGTTGGGTAGGAAGATTAAATATAGGGCATTAACCTTCCTCCTCTTGAACTCCACATTAATTCCAACTTTCTAATTTGTGAGTGTTTCTTGAAAGGCAATTGAGTAATGGAAATATCAAAGTCCACATGAAGAAGACTGAGGTCAAAACAGCAGTATTTCAGACAAAGGCAGACATTTAGATGTGAAGCTTGAAGACATTCTGCTCTACACCCTCTAAACCAAAGGACAATGTAGCGGAATGTTCTCGTACATTCTCTTAGGTTTGGATTCTTTTAGAAATTCCATATCTATCTAAAATTTGCTGAGGTCAGAAAGTATAAATAGGAGCTGGCTTGAAGAACTATGTTCTAATTTTGACTGGCACTTGGTTTGCCATTAATATGTTCTTTCTCAGTGAGAGTTGGATTGAGTAAAAACGTTTCATTTCTTAGTTTTCATACATACTCTGAGATTCAACTTTCTGTCTTAACCTAGACAGCCATGGCTTCTAGAATCCCCATATGCATTTGCCCCTATTCCCCGATACAGCTGATACAGGACGTGTTAAGCTGAACACATCTCTTGCCACGTGATATACTTACCCTCATTCAGCTCCAGTGCTGACATGGCGAGCATTTTTGGTGGTCTACTGGGACCCCCTGTGCACAGGCACAGAAAATGCTCCAATTGACTTCACTGGGAGCGCTTCTCTGCCACTGATTGGCTGCTTGAAACAGCCAATGGCAAGAAACAGACTACAGAAGAGGCGTTCTGCTGCAGCTCTAGAGCTTTATCTTCTCTTCAAGGTAAGTTATTAATTATTATTCTTTTGGGGGGGCATTTATAAATATACCATATTTGGGTTGAATTGTGTATTAAGTACTAATAGTGATATAGAAATGTTTAAAAAATGTGAGAGGTGGCTCTGAACACATTCTAAACATTTCTATATCACTATTAGTATTTCATGCACAATTGTAATTATATTGTGTGGTTTCTCTTTTCTTTGGAATTTTTTGGTTGACATATAAAACTTTGTTCTGGAAACTGCCTGGGACACTGGGGTCTAAAGGCTAAATTCCCATAATACAATTGATATACAGTGTATTGCTCCTGCAATAGGTCTGTGAGCGCACGCTAACACCAGAAAGCTGCTACCTGTCTGATGGGGACGCATCCCACTCACGCTAATTAGCCTGCAGTGTCTCCTCTGTTGTTGTTACATGCTAATGAATCTGAACAAAATTAGAACAGACACATTTAATGTCACTATTTCATCATCTAATCTGAAGCATCTGCTAGAGAGAATGCAACAGATGATGTGTTTTAAGATGCAAAAAAAGAAAAAAAAGACTGTCATTAAAATTGCTATAAAGGTAACAAAAGTGGGAATGTGCCGGAAGTGGCTTTTTTTTGCAGAGCAAGGAACTTTGAGCTGGATTCCAACACTACTGCTGATCTTATTCTAGATTTCCTGGAATTCCCAGAGCTGCAATAGAAACCTGAAAAGTTGAAAAATGAGATAAAAAATCTTGATTTGCGATAAAGTTAATAATCTGCAGCACAGAGAGAAGTTTTAGTGGTAAATAAAGGCTTTAGGTATCTAACTACTAATGTTTATGAAACATTGTCTCCATCCTTTTCAAATGAAAAGAAACATGGTATCTCCACTCTAGAACCTGTTATCACCCACAAGAATACTCTTTCTTTGGTCTAGAGTACTACTTGACCCTACACTAAAATCAATACCCTGAGCATCACCTTCAAGATCCTTCATGGCTCTTCGAGTCTCATCCCCAACCTATATTTCATGTGTGATATCCTGTTATACACCCACTGCCGATCTGGCCTATTTGTGGTGGCAGGTGCCCAGAGAGGTCATGGAACAAGCACCTAAAAGGATGAGCACGTAATGGTGTGATGCGTGGTGAGAGGTGTGCGTAATGTATGTATGACGTGTAAAGCGTAGTGATATGTAGATGTAGTTGGTAGAGTGAGCTATGATGGAGTCAGTGTGTTTTAGTGTAAGTGTGTTTAAGAGTGAGTGTATTTGTGGGTGTATATGTGTTATAATGAGTGTGTGTGCTAGTGTGTAAATCCTTTGGGGGGGGCTAATATCTCAACTAAACCTTTTCTCCCTAGCCACCTTATACATTTGGAAAAACCTTTTTACTTTCACTCCACAATAACATAAACACAGTGCTAACACACTGCTAACACATACACAATCTGTGCTGCTTTCAGGGCAGTAGAACAATGAGATTCACTCATACTCAGCAAACATTTCAAGCTCCTAGAAAAGAGGCGCATCAAGGGAGGGGAGAACAACATCTGGTTTTGGGTTCCAAAAAGTCACAGTCCCTCCTACACAGAGACAGTTGTCATGTATGTCCCCTATAGCTTTCTATCTTAAAGGGTAACATTAATACAGGTAAAATTACACATTATAAAAACCATTCTACAAAAGGGAGCACTGCTACATAAAACAACACTTCAATATACCGTATATATCTTTTTGACTATGTAGTTTTGAAGGTGCTGCTGGCCGTGGTTCTGCAGAGAGTTTACCCTTTAATTGCATCTTACGTTGTATTTCCATCAATATTATTCACCAAATAATGTAACTTATTACTATTATCATGCCCCTCTTGAACAGGCCACCAGTCTTTCCTTGGTAATACCCATGTCCAGTCCACTTTTTGCAGACGGAGTACCTGGTTCCACTGATTACCCGCTGTTGGGTCAGTTTTGGGCAAATTGGAGCAGTTGTCATCTGTGTAATGGGTAGTCAGCTGATCCTGAAAATGTGGTGAACAGGGTGCTGATACCCACAGACACACTGGGTCTAAGTTATATTTTTCCCTACGTACCACTCAGAATAACTTCAATTAAAATGGTGAATGATGACAATCCCATTTTTATCTCCAGACCTCTTTGATGTGATCATTTATGTTGATTAATTATGCTAAATAGATAAGGTCACATCTCATTTCCATGATGCACAAAAAAAGAGGAAACAGTAACACACTAATTGCGTGTTAATCTCTTGATTTGTTGAGTGTTCTGCTTAAGTAGCTAACTGATAGGACCACAGTATCCTCTGTAGCATCACACCCAGCAGGGTAACTTGCACACAAAGGTCGATGAGTCTCCCGTGGAGAAGACATTAGGAGCGCAAATACCGACTTAAGATGATTGGTTAAGCTTTTTTGCATTAGATGTATATGCTCCCTGTGTAATTAGCTGTCTAAATGCCTACCCTGTACATTATACAGGGCTAGACAAGCTCTTTCTGCAGCAGAAGATGACCGAGGTTGAACCCCTAAAATGTGTAATGAAGTCAAGCAGTTGAAACCATTACTATCCTGACACCTCCCCCATGGGCAAAGACCCCAATGACCCAAGGGGACCTTGATAAGTAAGGGGCATGGGTGGACACCAAATATTTTGTACAATTTGGCTCCTAAAGATTAGTTACATGAGATACTGAGAAACACTTATGGACCAAGTTTGAGGATTTTGTCCATTCGCCTTTGAAGATTCGCAGTGACATTGATGAGACGTAACAGCCTATTATGATTATAGGAGGCTCTTGGAATAGGACTTATTACGTCTGTGACTGCTAGTATTTATTTTAGCAAACAGACCTTTAAGTGACAGCAGTATTTTCAATATTTGGTGGCATCTGACGTCTTTTATTTAACTGCATATTCCGGCTGAGCGACATTTTAGGATTTTCAGCTCTGACCTATATATCATGGTTCAGCAGCGGAAGCCCTCAAGCTGTTGCGGAAGCTGGTTAAGTGTGAAGTGGGATTTTTTTTTTAATAAACCTATAATGTGTCTACCGGAGCCCCTAATATTTCAGCCCGTATTTCATTCTTCATCCTTGCACAGCTTCCATGGGTAAATAGTAGTTAAACTCCAGGCTGCTCACCCACTGTGTATAAGCACAAGCAAGGATGCAGCATAAAGGGCTTTCAACTTGGATTGTCATTTACGGCCCTGACAGTTTTTGTTAAGATCATTGACGTTGCTTCCTTGAGCTAAAATGTTCTGCCCCCCTCCTTTAAAACAGTGATGTTTGATGACTTTGTACTTTCTGTGCCTGTAAAAACTATTATGAAACTTTTGGGAATAAATCATAACTTTTACCAAGGCATGCTTCCTACTGATTGTTATATGAACCTATATAAACAGCATTTCCCCCCTATGAGTTGTAATAAAGTTTGCCGGCGTGAGCCGTGACCTACGCCAGTCAGAAATCCCTACAGCATTTGAATGGTCCACAGCTTTTGATCCCTAAGGGCTGCTCATCCGTTTATCTCGTGAATCCAGTTTAGGAACTTGTTTCCAGTTCGACAGAACAATACCAGTGTCTGTCATAGCTGGATGAAGTTGACACAGAATAGAATTTTTGCCAATCCCCTGAGAGTGACAGAGATAATGCAAAGCAAACAATGTTCCCATCCAGAAGCTTTCATACTTTGCCATTATTGGACTCCTCCATGCAGAAGAACCCACAATTAAACATTGGCTGCTAAAGCTGAGCAGAGCCATTCACAACCCTCCCAACCTACCCGTGACTGATACATGAACAATTGCATTTGAGAAGCAGCCAAGGGAAGGCAGCGTTCTCTCTGGCCTGTATCTCTTTCGTCTGGCAAAGATGTTGTAAACAGAGAGACTTTTGGCTCACTTCATAAGAAGACGCTGGACTGGCTTGGCCTTGGTTGGACTTGTGCTGGCTGAAGTGCCACCTCCGTATATGAAATGTCACTTTGCTGAAACACTTAAAGCAGATCATAGTAAGCTATTTCCCCAATAAACTGCGTTCTTAAAATGGACCTCCTGAGGTTGGGAGCAGGTCTTCTATTGGTTACGGTTACGGACTTTTAGTTATATAGCAAGGAGAGCTACAATTGGGAGTGCAAATAAAATACAATGTATATCATCACAATTAACTTAGTAAACTGAAAATGCTCGGCAATTATAAGGATTGCTAATGCGTTCCAGTAGCATCAAGAGTGAATGTGCCATTTAAATCGTGGTCGGCAGCTTCCCCACCTTCCCTCGAAAACTGATATCCAAAACGTGCATCAATTGTAATTTTGTGCAAAGAGTTTTATGAGTTAAGATTTTTAAACACATCAATGTTATCTTCTGTTCTTTCACTGCTGCTTGCTTCACCCATCTCTCCCTTACTTTCTATCTCTGAGGTGTGTTGTTTTTTTCTGTGCTTCATGCCTCGTCTGCGAGGGCCGCATTGACACATTCTGTATTTATATGTACACAGCCGCACAGATGGCTCACTCTATAGAAAGTACTTGGCATTGCTGCTAACAGGTTCTGGGTACTTAGCTCCCTCCTGCCGTACTTCACACTGCAGATAAATTCACCTGTCTGAAATATTTATCAGCTAAGGACCATCTTCTGCGGGGAAGAGTAGAATGCCGACACAACGGGGTGCAACCTGAGAATGACATCAACATGTTAAGAGATGGTGCCTGAGGAGAGGTTTCTGCTATCTAAACATATCACTCTGATATAGATACATGAGTAGCACATGTACTGTCTTGGAATCCTCATATTCTACCTGAAGAGCCCTCTAAATGGCAACCCACAGAGACTTATTCACTAAAGTAGGAGTTTGCAGGAGAGCTCATCATGTCATCTCTCTGACTTCTCTGTTTATTATGAAGGACCATCTCCATTGAGTTTTTCCTCTAAGAAAGGCTAAACATGCCCTGTATAGTGGAAAAGAAAAAATGTCGGTGCGCTAAGCTAGTCACAGGCTCAAATACAAATGTGTAATACGAGGCCTACCAAACAGGTGTAAGCATGCTGCAAGAAACAGTGTATTGGCTGTACAATGTATACAAAAAACAAAAACCGTCTGCGCTTCTCACCCTAATAAAGTTGGCGACAAATATATAAACATAATATAAATGAGAGGTTTTGGTTATATGAATTGGCCAAAGCATAATTAAGCTCACCCGCCACGTCAAGGCACACTCTCAATAGGGTGAGAACCTACTCTCACCTCCTACATAGTGGACACACAAAGCAGTTTATACTGCTACCAAAACCTTATTAATGTGTTGGGGGAGGTGCAATTAAACCTCCTCCCTATTAACCCCTGGACAGCAAGCTGCAACCAGACTGATGAGGAGCCAACAACCTCAAATATGTGCAAACAGGGAAAAGAAAAAAATGTCGGTGCGCTAAGCTAGTCACAGGCTCAAATACAAATGTATAATACGAGGCCTACCAAACAGGTGTAAGCATGCTGCAAAAACAGTGTATTGGCTGTACAATGTATACAAAAAAACAAAAACTGTCTGTGCTTCTTACTCTAATAAAGTGCCCTGTATAGTGTATAGTAAAATCAATGCCATCAGAACAAAAATATCAGTTTTTAGCTGCATTATACAAGGGTCAGCTCAACTATTCAACTTCCAGAGAAGCTCCTCAGACCTTAGACTTAGACCTTCTTCACGCATAGCAAAGTTGGTGAGTTAAACCAGCAAAACAACCTGCCAGTGAATAAGTAGTAAAGAAATTCTACAGGTCTTATCTATTACAAGGGGAAATTCCAAAGTGATTTTAGCCCAAGAATAATAGATTTTGATGAATCAATTGTTTAAACCCCACCACTACAGCAGCAGTCTACATAACCAGGTCCGAGCGTGGACGTCTCTTGAATTTCTGCGGTAGCCGGAGAATGAGATTGGGAAAAGGCTGGCATTTAAAGGAAGTAGCATGGCGTGCAAATATTTAAATAGTCAGCAAGTGAAAAGCTCCTAATTAATCTTGATTGGCAACTGTTAACAATGTACTCGTGCAATTAGTCATTTGAATAAAGAACAGGGTGAAAAGAGACAAGCTGCTCTTTGTTGGGTGATTTCTCGGCACTAAGTAGAGAGACCCCAATATGTCCAGAAGCTCTGCGCACAATGATAAGATATATGAGAAACGCTTGCTGTGTCCATGGGGCCAATTAGCAAACAGCGTGTATCAAGGCGGTCTACGGGTGCAGGCGTTTCTGTCCGTCTTCAGGGACAACGAGGGGAGATGAGCATCTAGTTGGCAGTTTAGAAACATAGAAATTGGTCAAGACCAATTCAACCCACCTAGTCTGCCCCCTTTTTTCCTGTTATGAAGAGTTCAACTTTAACAAGCTCTTAATATTTTCTAACTGTACTAACTTCTATCCCTTCAGCTGGAAAGCTGTTCCACTTATCTACCACACTCTTAGTAAAGTAAAACTTCATTACATTACATCTAAGCCTGTGTGATGCTGTATTGGTCAAAATATGATATGATTAAAGCTTATTAAGTTTGTGTCGGCAAATAGTTCATATTTATGGTTTTTTTTGTTAGACTGGACGTGACAACAGGACAATTCCTTGGCTAGTATGTGATGTCACAACAATCCCCCCCATGACATGACTCTGCATGAGTTACACTTTTGGCAACTATGCTTTATGGATCTTCAAGTATATGTTATCAGAGTATTTATTCTGCACTTTTTTTGTAGGTTTTGAGGTATATTTTACATCGCGGACCTTGGAAAATAACAGGAGAAATGTGTGGTTTGCAGAATACTGGGAAGAAAATTTCAACTGCAAGTTAACTATTACCGGCTCAAAAAAAGAGGACACTGATCGCAAGTGTACAGGTAAAATTTATCTAAACTGGTTTAAGAAGACATCAAAAATACATTGTTTTAGAGATCATTATACTTAACGTTGGTAATTGTCTCTTTAAGTTAACATTGTACCACTGGGCTGGAGCGGGGATGACGTAAATGTGGCCGACAGATGGATATGAGAGGTTTACGTTTTTATGGTCACGTAGCATATCCACCCGTGACTGCCCACCGCAGCGTGGAGTGCCAAGGCTGGGAATACCGTACGATCTACTCATTGAAAGTTAACACTTCTGTAACTAAATGTATCATTAGGAAGGTTTATGAAAAAATAAAGTCTCATTTGTCAAACTGGTAATTACACATAGTTTGTTTTCTATTATAATAATTATAACAATTATATCAAGTAGTGAGGTTTATTTAGTGCAGGGTTAGCCTTGGGTTTAATGTATCTTATTCATTAATATTAATCAGCATTGAAAGGGTTAAACATCAAAACAGATTTTTTTTTATTATTATTTTGTTTAAATCAGTAATTTAACCCCCCTTATATGATTAACAAATAGTGTCTTGGGCTTTATGTCAGGAAAAGGTATCAGGGCTCAACCTAAATGACTACTTTAAAGTTATGTAATTGAACAAGATGCTACAAATGTAACAATGTTAAGTGTCTTTGGGTTTTCACCAATTACCTTTGATGTAATAATTTTAATGCGTTGGTAACACCTTTTTTACCTAACTCTCAAAGAGTATATTAAGACTAATTATTCATCATATCTAAAGGAAGAAAATATTTCTGACTTTTACAACTACAAATCAGTTCTTAGTCATGTTGGTTGAATCAACCCACTAGTTATCGTTTTGACTCATTGAATCAAACTCATCATTCCTATTATTGTTAAATGCCCTAACCCCACCAAACACACGTTTAATCATGTAAAGTGTCCCCCCATTTTTTAAGTTAGAATTTCTCTTTGCTGATTGGTTATGGGAAGATGCAAATGCTAGTCATCACTACCAGGCATGCGTCAGTGAGATTAACATGGAAACAGTTTATTATTATTATTATTATTATTATTATTAACTTTTATTTATATAGCGCCTACAGTTTACGCAGCGCTTAATACAATACATATATTCAAGGGATATGACAAGACGAGAATTGACAGACTAAAACAAACCGATACATGCGATGGAGAGAGCCCGGCTCGCAAGCTTACAGTCTAGAGTTTAAGCAGGTCCATTGAGTCTTGGAACTCCTATCAGAAGATGTGAAAGTTTTAACTTATCATGGAGAGACATAATGCTATAGAAACAAATGTGGACATATACATTGTGTCCCCTAGTTTGTATATAATGAAATACACCACTTCAGTTACAAACGGTATCCCTAAATATATCCAGTTAGGACCCTTAAAAACCTAGGCTTTTGTAATAAGATTGGAAATCTGGCCGGGTTTAATGAAGGGTAGTTCTTTAGTTTTGATGCTCTCTGAACTGTATTCTAGCGGGACTGTTTCTGGATTACTGCCAAAAGGAAACTAAATATGGGACAGAGAATGCTAAAAACCCAAGATGATGGAAAAGGAGGAGGAGGAGGAGCGGTTCTGGGGGAGAGGACAGTAACAATAGGCAAATGACATGTGTCATTTGCCTAACAATAGAATATTTTTACACAGATATGTCACTTTCAAATAAATCAAAATCGTGGAAATAATTTCTGAGATGTCGAAATGAAAAGAGAAAATATCTGTATAAAACAGGTTCTGCAAAAATAATTATGAGTTAGATGCACAGAGTAAGAGGGAATTTGTCGTAGGACTCGCATGACGGATGAACGTGTCCACACAGGTTCATTATATATATATATATATATATATATATATATATATATATATATATATAATGCCGTTCTTCCACTTGTCATAGTGTTTGGTTGCACTGGAAATATATACTCTGTCTCCTCTTGCAGGCCAAGAGCGCATCGGTCAAGACTCGAAATATGAACAGGACGGCAGGGTCCAGTTTGTCGTAGATGCCGTGTATGCCATGGCACACGCTCTGCATAATATGAACAAGGACCTGTGTCCAGGTTTCTCTGGACTTTGCCCCGAGATGGAGCATGCAGGGGGGAAGAAACTGCTTAAATACATCCGCAACGTCAGCTTTAATGGTAAGTGTTTAGGGACTTTAGCTTGATCAGAAGATCTACTATCACACATCTACTATCTTACTTTGTTGTTTAGAACTTAAGCCATACACTGACTACCGCCAGAACAATACCATTTAACAGTTTACTATTTTACAGTTACTAGTGCCAGATACATAGATCTACTGGAAATCAACCGTACATTCCCTTACGAAAAATTACTGCAGTTTTTCTGAAGTAATACTGCAGTTTTTTGGACATGAAAAAACTGCAATACTGCACTTTTACTGCAGTATTACTGCACATTTACTGCAGTTTTACTGCATTTGTACTTCATTGTACTGCAGTTTTACTGCAGTTATTTTTGTACGGAAGTACAAATGCAATAAAGCTGCAGTACATTGAATTACAACTGTAGGTTTGCAATATAAAAAAAAGTGCAGTAAATGTGCAGTAATACTGCAGTAAAAGTGCAGTATTGCAGTATTTTCATGTCCAAAAAACTGCAGTATTACTTCAGAAAAACTGCAGTAATTTTTTCGTAAGGGTTGGGTGGGATTTTATATGTAAAACTGGTGTGCATCAGGTGAAAAGTTCTAAACGTAGACAAAGACTCCATTTAATATAGGCAGTTACCACAATGACCCCTCAAAAACACAGCCTACTGAACTAAAACTATAGCCTATGGCACAAAAATCTGAGATGTATTTACACCAGACCTTGCATCATGTACAAAGGAGCCAGAGAAATCTGAACTAACCACGCCAGAGAACTAATGGTGGGTAAATGTGCCCTGGAAAGGAATCTTTATGGCCCAAAAGTAATTCCACATGTTCTTATAACCTGGTGCTTTTAACCCTGTATGCTGTGTATAGTACGCAGGTACTGTCCCACCTATAGTTGCCCTTGCTGCTGGCTGCCTCTATCACATTTAGCCTGGATATATCTCGTTCCTGCCCGCCACACTTGCATTTCAGTGAAACACGGCAGGGTACTCAGCTGCAAGAAGGGTTATTATTTCCTTCTTAAACTATCCAGTGATTTCTTTAATAATTTTCTCCATTTCCTTCAAAGAATAATTGAACTCATTTTGGTAATTTGGCCCGCATTGTGAGGTAGAGGCACACAAGTCTTCAAGAGTTAGCACATATATATGGTTTTACAACCTACTGTTCATGTCCAGCATCAGGGGAAAAAAGCAGCTCTAATTATTTAGCAATTTAGTTGCAAATTTAGAGATTTTCAGTCTTGCTTTTAAAGCTTCGAAAGACACTGTCTGGATTTTCTTCCATTCAATTTATTCTTAGTTATAAAAATCAGGATTCTTTAAGGAGATAATCTGGTTTAGTCTCCCTTTTTTACATACAGTCGAATCCATGGGTAATGTTCCTTTTGATACAGCATCATAATCTGTAATAACTTAGAGTTTCAGGGATCTTCAATAGCTCTCATTATCCATTATAAGGTAAAATAACACAACTTATCCCACCGGTGGGAGCAATAGTCCTTACTGCCTTTATATTTAGAAAAGAAATAGTAACTTTGTAAGTTTCCAAGAAGTAAGAATTTGGTCATAATAGTTTCTTTTTCTAGTTTTTGTCTTGGAAGAAGACAATGCTAGTTGACATGTGTTGTCACCCTTGAGATAACATTCTAGAGGAAAAGGTTGCCAAGTCAAACCCATGTGTCTTCTGCTCAATGCTTCTGCTTGTAGTAATGGCCCAACCCAAACACAGTGATTATGATTTGTGAAATTAGGCCAAAGTAGCTTTAGAGAAGGTGAACACTATAGTGTTTTGCATTACGAGGGCTCAAAGGAAGCCACCCATAGACAAGCTCTTCTCATTGAGAATTCCATCGCTTCATCAAAGGGCTTTGTTGTAATGATCAACATTCCTCCCACACAGGCAGCGCCGGGACGCCTGTGATGTTTAATAAGAATGGGGATACTTTGGGACGATATGACATCTTCCAGTACCAAATCATAAACAACAGCACACAAGGATACAAACTAATCGGACAGTGGACGGACGAACTACAACTTAATGTGAGTCTTGTTGGGTATCCAAGTTGCATGAATAACGAATCCTTGTCTGTGAGTAGACTACAGTTCTTGTCGTAGTCAAGAATAAGTAGGGATTGATTATGTGAAGGGTAAGCGTTCTTAGTGTTAGATGAAGATCTTACCTTTAGTGTCCAGAACTGGACAGTTTCCATCTTCTAGGTTTTGTTGAGCTGCAGTACAAGACCCATCTCTGTCCATGGTTGTCTACTCCGATCTGTCTAGACAGGCCACTTCTAACGCAGGCCATTATGGAGACTTTCTAACCATCTACCACAGATCTAATGATTAACGCATATATATAGGAGCTACTATTGTGATTTCTTGTAGGGAAACAGACACTGATGAGCTTATGGTGTCACAGTACACGGTGAAGCAAGAGTAACAGAGGGGAATCTGTAATTATGAGCAGCGTTCTTAATTGCTTGGGACAGCAGTAGGTTTTTAGAATTGTTCCATTAATTCATAACACAAAATAAACTAAGTGTGAGACTTCTTTTTATTATTATTATTATTATTATTTTCTGAATTTGCAGTCACATAAATTAGGTTTATTAACCTATTGAAATATAAAATGTCGGTTTAAGAGAGCGACAAATTATTTTTGAATGTTGATTTATCAAATTCTTTAAAGACCTTGCTGCATATATATATATATATATATATATATATATACGGTAACTTATTTGGAACATGTAATTATAGCATCAAAGCTATTGTAGTCTCACAGTAAAACAGTATGTGCTCACCAAGTAGCTTGAAGTTGTAGGTTTATTTGTTAAATAGCGCCATTTTTAACTGCAAAGATAACCAGTGCTGGTTCCGGCAGCCCTGGAAGGAGACGCGAGGTGAATTCAGGACAGAAGAAGTCATTAGTTATACACATTTGGCTTCACAAGTCACAAGTCTCAGCTTTGCTGAGGTCGAATAGCCCTTTACTTGTAAACCACAAATCCCTGATTGAAAAACAAAAATTACAAGTTCTAGACAGTTACAACAAATGCATTTGAAGCTTCTAAAAGCTGTACAGGTGACAGGTGCACTTTAATCTTGGAGATTAAAAGCCTGAGATTCTAGGTGATCGCGTACCAGACTACTTTCCCCCCGAGGTCACTAATTTGCCGTTGACTGATTTCTGAGGTTTGATGTTACTGGAGCGACAGGATTTGCAGTTTAGTAAGATTTAGCACTCTGTCATTCTCTGTCATTACATTTTGTATATGTTTTGTGATTTGCACATTTTTCCTTGAGCGGATTAATGCCGTGTATACTTTGTGTATGTTATATTTGCTCCTCAATCCTCACACTCTCACGTAGGGATCTGATTTAACTAAAAATATCCCTTCTGGGGAAATATTTAAGTTTTGTTTTGATTAGGAGCTAAACTAAAAGTTGGGTTTTCCTAGCGACGGGTCCAGCTGAAAACCATATTTGTTAGCATTTTGGGTATTTTATCTATAAAAACAAAAAACTAGTCCTTTATTATTCTACCTATCCTATAAGTTGTGTGTTTAGCTACTACTTGGTGGTTACACATAAACACTTCAATCATCGATGACGTGGTTGACTCCAAACCAAGCCAATATATGGTTCCAAATATCATGGTCATTTTAGTTTATTTACTCATTTACCAGAAAATAATTTGTGTAGGAAATATGTGTAATGCACACGATATGCTACTATAGGTATAGTTGATCTTCTTAAAGGTAGTGGAATGAGTTTAAAATGATTGATAACCTTAAAAAGCTAAGAAATTCAGCGTAATCCTATTCCTAGACCATACTACTTGACAGGCAGGCCAAACTCTGTGATTTTAGGTTAGTATTTAGCATATTGAAACACTAATTAATTATGATATATTAATCAAATGATTCTAAAGCTCCGGCAGGATTATGGCCCTGGAGGACAGAGCTGGACAGCCATGTGTTAGTTAATTGTTACTTAGGTTTCAGTCAATAGCATGGTATTTATTTATAATAATTGCTTCCAAACGTCATTGCATTTGTCCCTTGGCATTTGGTGACATTTCTTGCTGTTTGGTGAATCCATGATTAAAAGTTAAATATAGGGTAGGTATAGCTACTAAATCCTCCAGAGGCATTCGGTGCCGGCACAGTTTTATATCCCCTTTCAGGAACACAAATGTAATTAACTTCTTCTTAAAGCCTTAAAGGGTTTAATGATAATAATAATAATAATAATAATAATAATAATAATAAAAAATTAGTCTCAATTTTTAATTAAGTTTGATAAATACTTTTTTTAAAACCTCAAAATAATTGATATAAATGATTTTATAAAGCACAGTTTTATATCCCCTTTCAGGAACATGCATTTAATTAACTTCTTCTTAAAGCCTTAAAGGGTTTAATGATAATAATAATAATAATAATAATAATAATAATAATAATAATAATAATGATAATAAAAATAATGATATGCAGTATTTAGTCTCAATTTTTAATTAAGTTTGATAAGTACTTTTTTTAAACCTCAAAATAATTGATATAAATGATTTTGTTATCATACCAACAATAATTTTAAATGGCCAAAGAGGAACATTTTGGGGTATTTTCGGGGGGAGTGGTTAACGGTGTGGCTGGGGGAGGGGACTTACAGAGACTTTGTGACCTATTGATAGCTATAGTAGCTGTTAGGATCCAGTGAGGATCATCGTTTACCTTCACAGTCTATTGGAGACCCTCCCTCGAAGCCCCTCGCCTCACCTCCCTGACACAGTACCACTCCTCTTATCAGTTAAGACTTTTGTGGAGGACTAGTCCTGGTAAGGTCCCCGAAATTCCCCCCAAGAGCACCGGAACCTGTCTCACTTTTAAGTTTAGCGTTTAAGAGGCGTTTGAGTTCTGCAAGGTAGAATGATTCATTCCTCACCAAACGTGGTCGTTAAAGGGTTAATAGCCAGGGTATTACTTGCGTATTTGATGGCAGCATCAGGAAAGGTTTCACCCCCAGCCCCCACACACAGCCCTAATACCCACAGCTGTCATTCACCGGGCCCGCTAAGCTGGAAGGTCACAGACTGTTTACCGATAACATGTGTAGGTAAATCATTAGAAATCAGCGAGAACATTGCATGGAGCCCCCAGGTGCTCCCTCTAAGCCCTTCATTCCTGCTCCTTTTGTCATCAAACCTTTTATTAAACACAATCGGAGGAGCCTGAGATGCTGCTTCAGAGCTGGGGGAGCAAAATTGAATTTTCCCTGCTCTTAAAGTTCCGTGTTTTCAGCTTATGTTTTCCTTTATTGCTCCGTACTGACAGCGGCGCTCACCAAAAACGCATTACCCAGGACCTGAAAGTCAAAGTCTTGGATGTAAGTGAAGTAATCTCTTGTAATTCAAGAGACAAAACTAAAACCAACATAAATATCGTTCCTTCTCTTCAAGATCCATCCTCCATATTCATCCTAAATTTCTCGAGGTTCGCCGAAGCGCTTTATCATTTATAATAACGCGGCGAACAGAAATTGAATGTTGCGGATTCTGTCCCAAAAGTGTTTTCCCCAAATCATTATCTTACAGCTGGGGATATATAAGGAAATAACAAAAATCTTAAATCACCTCGCTAGATAAAAGAAGAGTGGCTTCTTCACGGTTTAGAGTGGCTTTTATTAGTCTCTCTCTTACTTTTAGAAAGGAAGGACGCTGTGATTTTTGAGAGGCTTAGAAAGTCTCACCTTTTGGGAAAGCAGCCCCTCTTTTCTCCTCCGATGTCCTTCTCATCTTCTCCTCCGATGTCCTTCTCATCTTCTCTGCCGGGTAGCAAAGTGTCTATGTACAAAGAAGTAAATGGGTTCATCATTTAAATTGATTCAATGGGATAGATACTTCTTCTTCCAAATGCTCAGCTACATAAACAATTGTCAGAAGTCAGATAAACAGTCTTGGCCAAATCCTTCATCTCAAAGTCTCGGCATAAAATTCCACATTTCTATTCATACCCACAAGGGTAAGTGCGGCTCTTTGGAACTTTGGGAGGTATGAGATACATGTAACGTACGAAGGTTTACTCTACTGTAGAAAGGTGGAAGAGCCTCACAGCAGAAGCCGTAGAAGTTAATACAGTAAGGGCATTTTAACATGCATGGGATGGGCATATGGCTCCTGAATGGAGGAGACAAACCACTGATTAAGGTCTGAGTCTTTATAGCAGGAGAAACCGGCAGACTAGACGGGGCGAATGGATCTTATCTGCTGTCAAATTATATATCAATGCATTATATCCATGGTTTGATGTTCCCTGGTGTATTGTGAAGGCTTAGGTTATACATGTGATCCCCGATGGCCCATGCACATACACCACCCAACATTTCAGATGCCTGACCGTTGCCAATTCGATCCCGTATAGTCAGCACTGAACATAACGGGTGAAATATTATCTCTGGCTGACATTTCTATCATGATCATTTTCATCGAGCTGTATCTGACTGTTTAACCTATTCGAACAGAACTGCTACGCCTTCTGTTACAGGAAAAAGAGCTGATGGGCTGTCATTGTCACAGCAGAACCCAAACCAACGTTGCTGTTATAACTCCATGATCAATGGCCCGTCCCATTTAATTGTTACACTGACAGTTAGAGAATGTTGTCGACATTAGCGGTAGGATGTTGTCCCGAGTCAATCTGCCGGCGTGAGTACCAGGCTTATACGCATTCTCCTGCAAAGCGATCCCGAGACTGATATAAATATGTAATTTCTGCAACAACCACTCAGCTGCTGTTTCAAGGCTCTAAATCAGATATTGCTGTTTAGGAATCTTTTCTTTTCTGCGCTCTAATTAAGAGTGGAACAACATCTGTTTAAAAAGACAAAGCCATATGATTCGGGGGAAAAAAGCACTTATTTGATTTCTACAGTTCTGCACACAAATTGATTGGATTTGGACAAAAATTCAGGAAGGCTCTGCACGTACCTGCTGCTGATTCGGCTGAGAATTTGGGGGCTTGAAATCCCCCATGATATAGAAAGCCACTGGTTGACAAAATACGGAAATTTTAGTTTAGAACTAAAACTGTCTTCTAAAAAAATCTTATTACTATTTTATTAATAATTCCTATTATTATTACTATTATTATTATTACTATTTTAATAATAATAATAATTAAAAAATAATTATTTTTTCGCTTACCTGCGTGATTTTTTTGTGATAGCTACAGACTATGTGTCGGCTTATTATGATGATTGAGAGCTCAGTTACGAAAGAGGTTCCGCAGCAGGTGCAGGCTTTATTATATTTCTCGTGGATAAGTGATCTCCCGTGGTGGCCATAACTACTTAAGATCTCATAAGTCCTCCTGCAACCCACGCCAGACATGCTATGAACGAATACACATTTTTTCCATTATTATTACGTTGATACGGGATATTTCTGCTTTACTCGTCTTCCAAGCCGCATTGTTATAATGCAATCCCTCTCTGCTTTTGGCAGAAGATGCTTTATTTATGCATTTATCAAGAAGAAATTGCATCTTTCCGCTTCTGCTGAGGAAAGCACATAGCCTTGTACTTTATTGGCTTCCGATGAGTTTCCCATTACATGACAGATTTGCAACCTAACACATTTAAATAGGGGATTCATCTTTTTCCATTTTTTACCCATCCCTTGGCAGGACCCATCCCATGTCATTGCCAGTAGCCTCAGTATTGACTGATGTTGCCCCAGGATGAAGGGTTGCCAACATCCCATGAACCTTTTAGACCCTGTCTGGTGCTGCCAGGGGTCATACTAACCAGAGCAATGCAACAAGACATTGCGTTGTTGGGAATGTCCATAGAGATTCAAGACTGTTGATAGCTATGGTCAATGAATGATGCAGAACTGCAGTGAACTCCTAGCTTCTCTGTAAGAGGATACATGTCATTTAATACACTTAATGGTTAGTAACCCATCAGCGATTGTGCAGTAATAGGCGGACGTGTAGCTCCTTTGGGCTAAATGCTTGAAAGCGATGGTTTGCGTTGAGTTTCAGAAGACTAAAACACCCGACTAGGAAGCATAAGAAGCAGTTTCCCATAATTGCATGTTGAACGAGCAATGCAAAGGTTAAAGTGTCTGCAGACATATTATACACTACATAAGTGTCACTTGTGTTCCCTGCCTTCCAGCAGACAGCAATATATCACCCACAGCCTTGTGCAGACCTGCCCAGATGATTTATAGCATGTATAATTATCAATATGGCTCTACAAACATGTGCATTAAACTGATCTAACACCCCATAAATTCTCTTCTGAGCTTCGTCTAAACAAGGCAAGAGAATCCGAAACCCTCCAGTGCCAGGAGCGGCAATAGTAAACTGCAATTTTTGGTTAATTAAAATGATTATAGACTACGGTGACCAGGTGTCCTTTTTAACTGTGGACTGATATTAAAATAAAAGGGACGTGACACAGGACAGTTTTGATTTTTAAATACGGGAGTGAGTATTTTCTGTAGTTTTCCCCAGTGAAAGGGTCATTATAAGGTATATTCCCTTCTCTACATTTGGAAGGGCCAGAGATTTGAGGTCAGCAGTTGCCAATGACGTAAGTGCGGCCGGGGGCTGGATATGAGGGGCCACACACTATACATTTCTATGCTTACGCAGTGTGGCGTTGGATGTATCCAGCACTAGAGCGGCAGGTTGGGTGAGTATGACGTGATGTTGGCTAGCAAATCCACCAGGCATTTGCCCAATGTGCCAGATGGGTGGCCAGGCCTGTGCTGTAGAACCTTTTGGTACCCAGCAAACATTCGGCGCTCCTAGAAAAGAGGGGCATCAGGGGAAGAAAGAGGGCCACTTGGGAGGTTTGGTACAGCATGGGATATATTTGATTTGCCAAGATACTTACTGGCAACTTTACACCTCTTCTACTCTGTCCTTTCAAGTCCTTCGTTCACTAGGAATGCAGGCAGCAGCATCCTTAATCGGCTAAATGCTGTAGGTGGCTACTTATGTCACCGATACAGCAGGTCAACATGATCATATAAAATGAACATCCACCAGATAAATGCAATGGCTATGTTTCCAAGTCATTGCCTTAAATAACTTCTAATGAAGCTAACAAGTTTGGTCCTATGGAGGATAGGGGCACCACCATGCGAGCCTATTCTATGTTGGTTAGGAAGTGCAAAGACAAGGAGGTGCTGAAGACATGGTTCAGAGAGGTGAAGACCCTAAGGCTGTATCCTCTCAATTGACATAATACCCCTAATTACTTTTGTAACATGAAGTGATTAAATTGTCCACAACAGCACACGACATTCCTTTATTGTTATAAAACATCTGCTAGATTTATTGTAGAACACACTGTCGATTCCAGTGAAATTCCCATAGTGCAGTAAATCTGCTACATTGCAGTGATTTGTGACCGGGAGATGATACCTCACGTGTATGGCTGTAATAATCTTATTCAATATTAAATTCAGGGACTGTATAAGAACTGGCAGATTTATTTCTTCACCAGTCGTTAATGGCAGATCATCGAGTTATGGCTATTCAATGATTGGCGCTTGTGTCTTCTTTGTGTCTATTCTTCTGTGATTTCAGGTAATCCACAACCATTGGTTAATTTACAACCAAGCTTTTCCTTTCACTCCAATACATCATTGGTTGTCCCTGCTAAATAGTCATTTTTATTTGGGAATCCCTCTGTCCCTCTTTCTGCCCCTGATGTCCCTCTTCTCCAGGAGCTCAGAATGTTTGGTGGGCATGAGGGGACCACAAGGTTCTACAGCCCTAAAAGCCCTCAAAATAATAGACCACAAAAGTACAAAAAAGTCTCACTAAGGTACAAGTGTACTCCGGTAGGGGATAGGTCGTTGAATAACAAGTCCAAGGCTGCCATAGACTTGAACGATTTGTAGTACCAAGGAAAAATTATTGCTCCAGACCTAGGAAGAATTACGGGAGTTGTAGTTCAATTCAGTGGAGACTGCTTAGTATGCTGATTAAATATCACGGGCGTCTTAGTTTAACATCCAAAAAATAGAGCATGCACAGCAGCTTGGGTATCACATGACGTGTGGTTCCTCTACTGCTGGCCGGCCGTAGGTTGTCTACCTCTTGGGAGAAGTCCATAGGTTTTTCTTTTATAATACATAGTTGCACTTTGTTCAGTAATAACTTAAATCACATAAACGTTTCACTGCCATTACCAGGCTCATCAGACGTAAAACTATGTTCCCTTGTTACATTTCTTACTCAGCATGTGCAAGGTCCTCTGTTTCCCTAAAGATCTCTGAAAAGCTTCCTTTTTTCTTTACCAGGAAAAAGCCTTCACAGTCAGTGAAACTTCATTAGCAGCGCACTGGGGACTGTTTGTCAGTTTTAATCAGGGGACCGAGATAAGAGGAACGGGAAAGAGAGAGCTGAGCTGGTAGTATTTGCGGCTCAGAATCCCCCGGCCTGATAGAGTAAGCCATAATTCTCCATGCACAGTGGATTAGCTCAGCACCCCTCTGAAACACAGAGATAAATGAAACTACAGAGTAGGCAATGTTTTAATTAGGATGTTTTACTCAGCAGGTCAGCCACGGATTTCACAGAAGGGTGGACAAGGAATTATTATTCTGGGGCAAAATGGTAAATGAGGAGCAATTACCATAGCTACCAATGGAATGACACTTTTAAAGATAATGGCCCCATAGAGCCCGTAAGCACATATTACAGGGCTGGGCACTTTAAGTGATGATGATGATGATGATGAAAGTGGGGCTGGTGGGTGGGTATGCGTGACGGCACATTATGTTTTTATGCCCATGTACCATGTGGCCCGGTGTCTCCAGCTGCCAGCCACACACTGCAGCACCCGTTCTGCCACTGGACTGAGAATGGGGTGCTGATGGCTAGTCAAACCCAGATAACCAGTCTGGTTATGAATACGGGGATTGTAATACTCATATTTATTCACTAAAGTGTGTATGAATGTTATGTGTGTAATTGTGCTAGCACGTGAGTCTTGGCACCCAGGTTCTCTCTACCTTTCAGCTCTATGCATCATATTTATACCAAAGTGCTACATTTGTAGCAATCAGCAGGAACATTCCATTATTTCCCCTGTGATTGCTCAACATTAAGCACTTAGCTCAAGAAATGCAATTTATACAAATGGCCCAGTGCATTTCTAAGTGTTTGGTCCACTACAATATCCATCCTCTGCCTGCCCTATAGCCCTCAATTTATCAAATACGTTCCCCTTGTGTGATGTCCATCCCCCACGTTGTAGCTGACCATGAAAACGGGCACTTCTCTTTCCTCTTATTGACCTGCTGGATAGAAGTCATTATTCTAACTTAGCTCATTAAAGGTTATGAGTGAAGGGGAAGGCGATAATAGACTGAACTAGGAGTTCATAGAATCCCTGTCCATTAGTAAAGCAGTCAGGCCACACGCTGGATTACCGTATCACGAAGTTATGCCAAAGAGGAGGCCAACTTATCTGCACAGACGTAGAGATAAGAGCACGAGACGCAAGATGGTAGAATGCAGTTCTACGTAATGACATGTTACAGCATCTGGGAAGATGGGAATTTAAAACTCTTCCTCGTGGAGACATTTTTTTTTTACTTAGAGAGTCGATAAACATAGGCTTTTATGTAAATTAGCAGTTTATGAAAGAGAAAATCACAGTATTCAAAATAAACTGTATTGAAACAAAAACATGTTTTTATATAAATTTTGAAGATTTTTTGTGTGTGCAAGATTTAGCTAATCACTCCACAGTTTTCTGTCACTATAATTAAGGAAGCCACGGGAGTTAACTGCATATTGGCAAGCATTGTCATAGTCTGCATTACTCTGGTGAATTGGTGCTTTTTAACTAATATGTCATAAATGCACCTGGGACATTTCCAGTTAGCTGACTACTTTGTTCTCCAAGTAGAAACATTGAGAAGGTGAAGCTAGTCTTGGAGGTGAGGTAGATACTTGTGGGGTCTGGGTAGCTGTGAGTTGGTAAGGAAATGGTTTGGGGATATGAGATTGGACAGAGTCAACCCACCACAACTGGAAAGCAAAGATTTGCCCCTTGGGTTTGGTTATCAGCCGTGAGTTCAAGGGCTTCAGGGGAAAAATCTGTAGAATTCTCAGGCATGGCAATTGTTGAATGAAGGGTTTTGTAGTTGTTATTATAAAGAGACTCCAGATTAGCTCATTTAGGAAGTTCTCAGGTATGATGATGATTTTACTTTTAACAGATGCCTGTGTGATAGCTTATCTTCCTGGCTTGGTTGTCTGCAAGAGATTCTTGTGCATCAGGAACTGTGTCTTTAACTAGCGATGATGCTTGAGTAGGAAATTAATCTTGTTACATTTTGGCTATGTCTGTTTTTGTAATCCATTCATTTACCGGGCCCCAAGTATCTACAAAGATTTTTTCATCTGTCCTCCTCTGCGTTTTTTTTTATTCCCAGTCATAGTTCTGGAAGGTATTGTCACTGAAATAAAATGAACATCAGGCCTGGCATACATAGAACATCCCACCTCCCTCTTTTCCTTTTTTTTTATATGTCAAAATTCCGTTTCTGTCATTTCGTCACCGAGAGCTGGGTGAAGCTACCTTGATGAGTCACACTCAACTGTCCTGCTGTATGTGACACCCTTTCAAGTGATGGAATGGACAGACTTAAGGGTCTGTAGGTCTTCCCTCTGTGCGCACGTTGGAATAAAACTTCTTTATCGTAAGGATTTCATTTCTAGCAGAAGGTCGGACCTGGGCACCAATTATATTCCTGACAACATGGGTTTCTCTGTGATGGTTCAGTATGAATCCGTCTCCTAATCTTTCCTTTCCACACAGCTTATCGGGCAGCTTGCATTTCATTAGCCATTTTACAGCCAGAGGTGAGAGAAGAGTTGCAAATCTTCATGCTGCTTCTGGTATAAAGCTATCTGAGTATATTGTAACGAGGCAAGTGAAAGAAGTCTCCATAATTACGGCACCATGTAGCTGCTATCTCCTCGTACAGAATGTTTGGGTAAATGACTTATCTTGAGGCTGTCACTTTTCTTGAAGTTCACACAGCTAGTACAGCTTAGAAACCCAACAAGGTAGAGTAAGCTTAGAAAAAATAGATGAAGAAGACAGAGGATGGGCCAAGAAAATGAAGGATGCATTTGGGGAGGCACTGGTGGAAAAAAAACATATCATAAATGGGTCAGGCGATTGACAAAGAAAGAGGTCATTAAAAGGATGGTTGATCAGAAATCCATGTCCTAAACTATAAGCTAGATAAATAGTATATAAATGGGACAACCTCGCATCAGAAGTGGTAGAAGTTAATACAGTGAGGGAATTTAAACATGCATAGAACGCTATCATGAATCTAAGACAAGACCAAGGACTCTACATCCTGAAACATGACCAGACTAGATGAGCCAAATGGTTCTTATCTGCCATCAAATTATATGTTTCTATGATAATTTTCCTGTATTTTTTAATGAACTGTATGCTAATAGTCTGACAATATTGTATGTGGTATGTAGGTCCATGACATACTAGTGAGAATAAAAATAATTGTGAGGCTTAGGTATCACATAATTAGTGCAGGGTCAGCATCAGATAGTGTGACCCTGAGAATCTTGAGACTCTCCCTGGTATCCTGATGCTTATTCTTTCCATAGTTCCAGTAGGTTAGGTTTAAATTCATACATCTTGACAGAGCCACTCAATTGGGAACTTCCCACAAATACAAACTGATGTTTAACACAGTTGGTTACTTTGTGTTCTTTTTTAGCTGATGATCCAACGTTCTTTGTTGACAGCTATAATTTCACTGTTGAATACCTTTATGAAATATGTAGCCATATATTCCCACCTCTTCTTTTTTTCCCCATAGATTGATGACATGCAGTGGGCTAGAGGGATTCATGAGGTACCATCATCTGTCTGCAGCTTGCCTTGCAAGATGGGAGAGAGGAAGAAAATAATGAAGAATGTCCCTTGCTGTTGGCAGTGTGACCTGTGTGATGGCTACAAGTACCTGAAGGACGAGGTCACTTGTTACACCTGTGAATTCAACATGAAACCCAATAAAAACCGCACTGGCTGTGATCCCATTCCTGTTGTCAAACTAGAGTGGCACTCGCCATGGGCCGTAATACCTGTTTTCCTGGCCATGCTAGGTATAATTGCTACCATCTTTGTGATGGCAACCTTCATACGATACAATGACACTCCTATTGTTCGAGCTTCTGGCAGGGAACTTAGTTATGTCTTGCTTACAGGAATCTTTCTCTGCTACATCATCACATTCCTCATGATTGCTAAGCCTGATGTGGCTGTGTGTTCCTTCAGACGACTCTTCTTGGGATTGGGTATGTGCATCAGCTATGCAGCACTCTTAACAAAGACCAACAGGATCTACAGGATATTTGAACAGGGTAAAAAGTCAGTGACTGCCCCTAGGCTTATCAGCCCCACATCACAGTTGGCCATCACTTCCAGTTTGATATCTGTCCAGCTTCTAGGAGTTTTTATTTGGTTTGGGGTTAACCCTCCTAGCATCACCATTGAGTATGGACAGGGAACTGTGGATCCCGAGGAAGCCAGGGGTGTCCTAAAGTGTGACATTACGGATCTACAAATCATTTGTTCCTTGGGGTATAGCATCCTTCTCATGGTGACATGCACTGTGTATGCCATCAAGACAAGGGGTGTCCCAGAGAACTTCAATGAAGCTAAGCCTATAGGCTTCACCATGTATACTACCTGCATAGTGTGGTTGGCTTTCATTCCAATATTTTTTGGGACCTCACAGTCAGCAGAAAAGGTAAGCAGTTCTATCCTTGTTTCATAAATGTTTACCCCAGTTGTGCCTTTTACCAACTGTTAAAATTTTAAGTGTTTCCAATTTTGGGGTTTTCTAGATTCTGTCTTCATAAGCCAGTTTCTGGATTGTGTCTCCAGATCAATGGTTATTTTGTATGATCTAAATTTAACTTGGTATGTTTAATTAAGTAAATGTACACATCAATTCAAGATCCTTATTAGGTTATTTTAGGAGAACTCTTTGTAATCATAGAATTAGCATATATCAGGCATGGAAACATGATCAATGGAGTCAAGGTTATAGAACAAGGAATAATCTGCAGTGAGGACAGTAAAGTGTTGGAATCCACTACATATGGAGCTGGTAATGGCAGGTGTTGTGGGTGTTTTTAAGAATGTATTAAATTAATTTTAGTAAAGATAACTAGACAAATTGTCTCTGCCTACCTCATACAAACATAATTCGAGAGATTCCATCATAAATAGAGAATAACATCAATACAATACAGTTAGACAGTAAGAACAGTGCTCTATTTTCATGTTTAAATCATACTATTTTTTATACATATATATTTTTGGTGGGTAGCTTACATACCTCCTTACCTCAATCTCTTGACGTATTTACCTTGAATTTTCTGAACCCAATGTTCTTTTTCACTATGAGATAAATTATTGTATTACAGTCTTTTCTGGTAGCTGGAGCATTTTAAAGCACGGACTATCCTTGTCTAATTTAATAGGATGTTAGGAGAACTTCTTAATGTGTGATAAAAGGCTCTCCGAAATGAACATCAAATAATTCCCCACAGGGATTTATATTATTGGCATACAGTACACTGGTGATTCAGTCGACCTTCCTTTAGCACCTACATTAAACATGTGACAAATCTGGGCTAGCTGTGAGTTTAGCAACAAAAAAAATACCAGCTTTAATACTGACGTTCAGTACAATATTTGGACAAAGAAGGATGCAGAAACCTGAATGATGAATATACTATGTATGATTCTAGCAATTTACCAAAACAACTCACAGATGCTCTTCAGGGTGTTCAGGAGAAGTCTTGTAGACCAGTATTCCTAGAATATTACATCATTTATATTAGATGTATAAGGTTTCCATGGGGTTCCTCTGATGTCAGCAATGACATCATGTGTCTAGCATGGCTCCTGATTCTAGTGTCATATCCTTCCATCTGCAGGTAGGTTTGACATAGAAAGCCTAGAGTCTCACTGTCCAAATGTGATTTAAGCTATTAATGGACGGACAAAAAATGAAGTGTATGTCGTACCTACTGCCACTTGTCTTCCAGGTTTCTTTGGCACACAGCTTCACACTATCACCCACGTACTCTTCCATCAATTAATCAGGCTTCTTTGTAGTTATAAATTATGCACCAAAGCTGTCTTTATAGGTAAAGAAAATTTCTCCTATCTTACTATAGAACAATTCTTAGCGGATAGTTCGTAGACTATTAATTAGACATAGTGGCACCGGATCAATAAGAATCAGTTCAACCATTAGTTTCATTGTTGCATCTGTTTCAATTGTATCTTGTCAGCATGATAAATGGGACCATGCTGTCAGTGAAATGGAATGGACTTTTTGCGGCTAAATCATTTTGATTAGGAGAAATAAACCTGGCGTCTCTTTCAGACAGAAGGAACATTGCAGGGATTAGCAGCAGAGGGGTGTATACAGAGGCCGGGGTGCAAAAGTAACTGTACGTAATTAACATTTCACTACTGTGTACTCAACTAGGAAATTAATCTTTGCAACGTTTTGGCATGGAACGGGATGTCGCCAGCAAAGCGCTGTCAGGAGCAACTAAGCAATCTTTTCAATAATGCTGTTATTGAGTTCTTTAAAAGAAAAGCCTGTTTTGCAATTTAGATCAGCACCATGGACAGGGGTCTATTGAGTGCCTTGCGCAGGGAACTGCCACATTGCTGCTCGATTATTGTCATCGTGTGTCGGTCTATGTGTGTCGTTGACACCGGTGCTAATTCTTGCGCTTTCTGTTTCTTATTTTGATGACAGTTGGTTTACTAAAGCTTGAAACATGATAGGCAGGTTGAAAACATAAAATTATAGGTTTAATACATAAATACAGTGGTGATTTTCAACAGGTTCACAGCAAGATCACATCTTGGTTGTTGTAGAGGCAGGAAAGCACTTAAAGGAGATCACTATGTTTCTTGCCTTGAGAATTGTGCGAGTCCTTCGGCATACAACAGACATCTGAATGCATTTAGTGACGTCACGCGTACCTACTTTCTGAGGGCAACACACATTGCGTTACCTGACATGCTGGAGCAAAAAAGAAGGAAGGATTGGTAGAAGGGTTGAACTTCATAGACTTAGGTCTTTTTTCAACCTAAATTACAATGTTACTGTGTTAAACAACTAAACCTTAGGCCATCTGTCATTTCAATTTTTCCTCTAAAGATTGAATCACATAAAAACACACATAAACTTTTAAAAATCCTTTTGCAGTTTCTATAGCAACAACCTCTCAGTGTCCGCTTTTGTGTTACAATTAAGCAGCCTCTCAAAAAAATATGAATGAGCCCAAATTCGACATGATTAAAGAACTATGGCATTCATCGGTTGTATGAATGACGTTTCCAATGCTGTTTTTAGTTCTAGAAATGCAAGCTGTTTAGTGGAGGTGGAACGGCATATTTACAATATATATAAAAGAACATTTTATAGTGTTTCAACAAAGTGTTGACTTGCTAACCTCTGGGGAAAGCAGTGTTTATCACCTATATTCAGAACAAAATGTCCTGTTTCTCTTGTGTGCCGAAGGCTCCTACCTGTATCCTGGGAATTTTTCATTGAACGCTGGTTGACGGTGCCAGCCACATGCTAGCTGCATTCGGAAGGATAAATTGGCTCAATAAAAAGTATGTGTACAGGTGTAAAATATGTATTTGTAATTGTCGTACAGTAAGTTTCTTATACTGATGCTCTTGTATCAAAATATATCTTCAGCCATTTTTCCACAGTCTTGGGTCTCTAGATGCTGTCTTCTGTGTTACGAAAATACAGCTCTCTATTTCCAACACTTTGGCCACTTAAAAATGTCAGAGGATTCATTTCTTGATTGCTTTGAAAATAATAATAATAATAATAATAATATATTGAATGTAGGGTATAAGTCAGCCGACGTAGTAAAGTTCCTTGGTCTGTTTTCCCAGTGGCCTCTACCTCCTGGATGATCTAGGATTCGGGTGGTAGTAGAGCCAGGCCAGTGGAGGTAAAGCTCGCTACGATGAAGCTTGGCTACCCCCAGATCTGTAGGAAATAGGAGCTTTAATGAGATGGAAATGGAGATCAGAGGCTACAAGGGAACCCTGGAATCATCTGTGATACCCGGAACATCGGAGAAAAGAGTTCTCATTAAAAAAACAATATATCATAGGTGGCATAAAGCTTGTGATAGGGTTAAACACCCGTAGAAACCGTCATACAATAGACAGGAGTAGGTGGTTCTGCTTTTAAGCCCCCCCTTGGCGCTAGACGAATGCCTGTGTAATTATTTTGGTAAATTGTCTTATAATTGGTTTAGAAAGAAGGTTAGATGATTTCCCCCCAAAGCATAATGGTTTCTAAAGCACTTGGAACAGTTTAAAACATTCTATTTTGCCGATTTATTTTTTTTAAGGGCTCTTGGTGCATACTGACGTTTGTGGTGAAAAACATGGAGTAACTATTAACCCCTTTAGGAAAGAGAGGGTCACACAGATCACATTTGGGTTAATAGCATTTATGTTGCCTTTCCAACACCGTCAGTACAAGCATTGTTAACATTTTCCCGCTTTAATTAGTGGCTGCCTCGCGGTGTCGCTCCGAGCGGCACGTGTGCATTCTGGCGGCGACTGTGATCTCGAACGTTAGACGGACCCTCCAGATCGGCCGCACAGCAGTAATCAGAAAAATAAATGATTCTTTTTACCTTAGTCATTCAGCTCCTGACCGTTCACTTAAAAGCCTTCTATTCTAAAGTGTGTTTTCAGCAGACACATTGAAATGACTGCTATTAAGCCACGGCAACTAAATGTCAGTCATTTATCCGAGCAATTTTCTTTTGCATTTTGTCCGTTGCGATTCTACGAACTCTAGTAATATGCTCAGGAACGGGAAAAGAAAAGGGGTAGAGCCCGACCCTTGGGCTAGTAACGACCCCAAAGTAGCCCGCGGCCATTAACTGGGTAGAACAAGGGAGGATGTGGAGACTAGACGAGGCGTTGCGCAGGTTCATTAGAACGAGGAGGAGAGAAGAGCGTCCCTCTTACTCCGGGGACTAAAGAGAAGTGGTCACATCTGAGATTAACAACAATGAATCTAGAGCTGACAACCATCTGTCACTTATTGCTTATTTAATGTTATGTTTTTTAGGTAATCAGACTAATATTTTTAAAGAATTTCCATTGAAAGCAAATTTTCCTCTATTTCCCAGGATTTCTTAGTAAGGACTATTTTGGGACGTTTAAATAAAAGGCTGAGTTTCTAAATAATCAGAATTAGCAGGTTATTTGACTGAGCACTGACCAAATAAACCCCTTCCTGATGTTTTATCCCCAGTAGAACATTCTGATCTCCTAGAAATGAGGGACATTGGGGCAGAAAGGAGAGAAAGAAGGAATAAGGTCATCAAGAGGGACTATCCATCTGAAAAGAGAGGGACACGTTGGATTCATGAACTTGGAATTCAGGGTAGCTCCATGCCTACTCCATGTATAGTTAAATTCCCTCGCTGTATTGGCCTATACCACTTCTGATGGGAGGCTGTTCTAGTTATCTACCACCTTCCCAGTAAAATAAAACTGTGTTAAATGACTGCAGCCCTGAGAGTCCAGTCCTACAATTAGGCACATAATGTTCATTACAGGACGGTGTCATGGTTTTGTATCCAGCAGCATTATCAGTGCCTTCAGACGTTTTATCGCAAGCAAGTCGTGTAAGGCGGCACGGCACCTTTTTTCTTGCCCTCATTATTAACGTCTGGTCGTGGCAAATTTCTGGAGACGCTCTCTTACCGTAATGACATGATTAAATGGGTCACTAGCTCTTGAACTGTGGGTAGTATTTAATGATCAAAGCTGTACAGCTCCCGAGGTTTAAGTCTTCAGATACTGTTGGATATTTAAATATCAGACATATAAACTTTGCTGCTGCCACTATCGCTGCCGTTTCTCCGCTCTCCCTTGGCGTGTCCATAGGTTCTCCATCACTGCTTTGGGGTATCTAGGGAATTGGAGCAGGGATCTCTCCTTTTTCCATCTGTTTGTGTAAATGCTAGCATCCTAGCGGTCCTAGTGTCGCTGTCTATTTGTTCCCATTACACAGCTCTGCAGACAGCCCTGTTTGTAAAATATAATTATTATTTGTTGGCCCTGGCTGACCTCTGTAATGGTCTGATGTCAAGCTGCTGATGTGAAAACTGCCTTTAACTTTCTATACTGAGCTTGCAAAATAAATCATCCTTTGCCTGAATTTATCATAAAAATGAATCATAGAACAGACACTGTCATCATTGGTAATAGTGGTAATAGTGCTCTCATAAATGGCTGTTGTAGTACTTTTTTTTATTATTTGGGGGCTATTGGTGTCTTATAATCTCTCCAGATCCGGTGTTGTGTCCTGCTAAGGAACTGTTCCAGTCAGTCCTACCACCACTTTTGCTCTCTGGATGGGTGCAGAGTGACATCACAGCTCTGCCCTTTACTGATGTCATGGCCACATTTGGTTTCCATTTTTCGACATTTTTTATAACACAATTCTTTGTTCAGACTTTGATGACCAGTGGCCATCCAGTCTTGAGTTGTCCAATATAATTCACCAAAACAAGGGCAACATGTATGCTTTCAAACACTGGACCCAAGTACTAGAAGGTTCCATTCCAGACTGGAATATGTATTGTATTTACATTTGGCGCTTCCCTAGGCCTAAACCAGGGCATCACCACAAGCTGCCTCCTCCATGCAGCTGCCCTTACTGCTTAGCCCCAGGAAATGATGTCATATCCATCTTTCAAGAATGTGCTGCGCTAGGTAAAAAATTAACTGTGGAGGTTTTGCTGACTTGGCACGGTCCTCCATAGCGTTAAGGAGATCAGTTATCCTTACTGGCCCATTGAACAGTGGAGCTAAAAAGGATCTTAATTGCCCAAAAAGGCTACTGGCTTCCTGTTAAGCAGCAGAGGAAATGCTGTCCATACCTGGGAACTCTCTGGGTTTTGCCTGGAGACTTCAGGAGAAGCGCCAGTTCTCTGGGTCGATATCTGAATCCTCCGGGTCGCGGGGGGTTCTGACATGCCCCACTCCCACCCATTTCCCCCTTAAATGGAGGATGTCCTGGGGCATCAGCCGGAACGCCCACTGACATCACTGGGAACGCCCAGTGGAAATTTGCATGAAACAGTTATACGACATCTGAATAATGTAATCTACCTGTGGCTTAATGTTCCAAAAATGACATAACAGAATGATGCAGCATTGTCTTAAAAAAAAATAATAATTTCATATTTACAGATTTAATTCTGCTTGTAAATTATCTGCATGTTTGTTTTTTGCTTGTTTATGGATTTTTTTTGTGCTTTGTTATCCAGCTCTCAAATCATTTTAGATGAAAGGTTTGCCTTAAAAACCAAATTACTTCCAAACCGCATGCAAGCGATAAGAGCGCATAGTGGCCGTCTAAGATTTGCAGAGCGCTTGCCTGGGTATTCGGTCATTTTATTTACGCCTTACAAATTAAAACATTTCAGAAACCTTTATTTTATTAAAAAGAGAAACAAATACATTAAAGGTATCTTCAGATTTGACAGAAAACATGACGATTCTCAGATTAAATTTACAATCCAATTAGCAGCGTATGATTCTGTCGGTATAATTCTAGAATGAGCTGCTGGATTCTGCTGTTAAGGTTTGTTTCAGTAATAATGATATTAATATAGAACATTTAGCTTCCAGGATGATTAGCAATCGCAGCAGTGGACAGTCTTTCTCTGATTGGCCCGTTCTCTTGATAGTATAGGATGATGAGACTTTTAGTCTATCAAGAACCAGATGGCTGTAATTAAGTCCTTCACCTCTTTCTTATATATGGGGTTTCAACACTCGCATTTTATATATATAATGTTCTTTTCTTTTTGATGTGAGGAATATTTCAAGACCAGTCACTTTGCATTATCCAACATATCTCAAAGCCATCGGTGCTGTCTGTACTAGTTGCCATAGCAACATCACCAGGATCTGGTAATAAGTGACAATGCTGTGCTGTGAAAAGGGAATGATATGTAGCTTGCAGTGTCAGCTCATCCTAATATATCTTTATTCAAGCCCAGAGATGGTTTTAAATCCAGATTCTCCATAAGTGACACTTTTTAAGAGGTTCTACGGGAGGCAAAACAATTGTATAATCTTAGTACTGTTTGCTGGCTTTTCACCATCGGTTCACAATCCCTTTTTCATTCCACTCCCTCTGCATTGGCAGGTGGCAGTAACCACCGTAGGGCAAGAGGGGTAACAGCCTCAGGTGGCCAAAGGCGAGGGGCACCCTTGAGCCAGCTGATGACAAGGTCTCAAGGTATCTTCTTGTGGTCTTGTACACTTCCAGGAGTGCGTGTGACGTCGGCACCGGACAGGACCTCTTGAGTTATGGCTCTGGTCTACATTGTGTGAAGCCAGAGGCTTCAAACTCATTGTATAACAACATCAGCCTCCAACAGCCACGGCCATTGTCTTAATGAATTTACCATAGCATAGCATCTGATGAGAAGACACAACTACGGGCAGCTAATGAGATAGAAGGGCAGTTTTTGCATTCCTGGGAGACAATAAAGCCCAGTGCCCAAAGATCCTACTGTAGACGTAGTTTGCTTGCAGAGATATGTTGCATGGATGGTTCTCTACTGATGCCCCATTTAGGTTTTCTATAAGACCTACCGCTTAGCACTACCTGTGCATTTTGTATCTATTGGATATAATCTGTATCTACCTGGAATCAATCAACCTGTTTGGATTTTTTTAGCCCATCAAATCCATTCCCAGGTAGTTGGTATTCATCACGCTGACGATCACCATAACTGCATGTTTGCACATTTCCTGTAATAATCCTTTAATGTGAATATGTAGTTTGGTTAATTAACAGCTTTCAAAAGAAAGTGCCCAGAGCAGTGTCCTGCCCCACATCTCTAATTACCTGGTGTGCAGCAGGCAGTGTTTTTTTTCCCCGTTGCTTTATGCTAAATGAATCTCTGTATGGCGAATGCTTCTCTTTCACATGGAACTGGAAATGACAGCTCATCCTGAATTTATGAGAAGGATAGCATTTGACAGCAGATAGGAACTGGTTATCCCAATTTAGCCTGTCCTTTCTGCTGTTATAAAAAAAAAAAAAAACAGGTGCTCATATGATCCTTCGCCTTACTATGTGTTATGAATAATAGATATTCTGGTGGAGGGAGTATAATATTTTTACTATGACAATGGTAACAATATAGCACCCAAAATTGATGTCTAGTTACAGGCAAGCTGGGTCCTCGCCATAAACACAACGCTGCAAGGAATATCTGTTAGAGGACCCAAGGCAAGCATCAGACTGAGGTCCACCTTGGCCCAAAAGTCTATCAGGGCCACTCTGGCCAGCAGCTGCCTAATGATGTAACTGCAGCTGACGACTGGATGGAAAAGGCTGCATATTACAAAAAAAATATTCTCATGTGGCACATGGCTCGCCATATCTACCCGTTGGCCATACACTGAAGCAACTGATTAACCGCTTGCTTTCCAGATCGGGTGAGTACGGGGCGACGATGGCCAGTGGCCAACCGGGCACTTGCACTGTGTGCCAGATGGCCAGTCCAGGCCTGCTGCCCCCACTATTAGCTGAGGGCCCCAAGCAGTACCCACATCCGGTAGTCGTTTTGACTGAATCTTTTGGGAAACCTCACTTGTGACCACACACGTCATCTGAAAACCTTGATGATTTGGTTTAAAAGGATGGATTCGGTAATGATTGTTTTTAAAACTAAACAGTGTTGAATCGTTTTGAAATCATCTACGTCTGCTCTATACTGAGATTACTGTAAGAATATATCAATACCTCTGCGTGATACGGGGATTTAACCTCTCATCCCAGTGGGAGGCACATTGTACAAACCTTTTGTATTGTTTTTTTACAAACATTTTCCATATTGAGTAACGTCAGGCATTGATATGCTATAAACGGCAGTGTATTCTGTAACACGGTGGATTTAACCATTTACAGCCGCAGGGGGGCAAATCCATACATTCTATATCCATTCTGGCACGTGTGTATACGTACATTTTTCTTTTTAAGGGGGTAGTTGAAAGAGTGTTTATGAGACATAACTTTACAAATACTTTTTATGTGGCTTTGTGACCTATTAACATACCTGGGAACTTTACGGTTCTGGGTATCCTGAGCCCCCCTTGCGGGATGCGTACAGGAAGTCCTGCTCACATCGAGGGACACGCCACTATTTAACGGGGAAATGGGCGGAGAGTGGGCGTGTCAGAGAGCCACTCCTGAGACCCAGAGCTTCCGATCCGGAAGAGCAGCACTTCTCTATGGACAAAACCCGGAGAGTTCCCAGGAACGCCTACTAAATACCATTCAAGTATCTGCGTGAGGCACCTAAGAGAATAAGAAAGGGATTTAAGTTAACGTAAAAACACATTATTGTGACTTTTAGGGCTGTAGAACACTGATATACCCTCATACCCATCAACCACTCTCAGCTCCTGGAAAAGAGGGACATTAGGGGAGAAAAAAGAGATCTAAGCATAATAAAAAAAAAAACTAAAATGTGATTTAAGTGTTTGATGCGATTATAGTTTTAACTCGGATGTGATAGTTCTCTGTTAGACTACATTCCACTTCTTTTGTGATTACAGCATAACATTTATAATAGATTAAAATATATTATTAAAACATGTTTAATAATGGAAAATACAATTCTGTGCTCGGTACTTTCATGCGGACGCGTTTTAATCTGCAGATTTTATACACAGGTCATTACAGTAGAGTAAGGAAATGTATATATCATGCATTGACTAGCAAGCTGTAAAAAATGGAGGGTATTATTTTGCCATTTTACAAATCCTACTAAGACCTTATCTTAAATATAGAGTGAAGTTCTGGGCACCAGTTCATAAAAAAGACATTATGGAGCTGGAAGGAGTTCAGAGGCAGGCAACAGAACGAATAAAGGAATGGGGAGATTTTAATTATGAGAAATGGCTCAAGTCGCATTTGACTTGATTTCATTACAAAAGAGCTGTCTGATTGTCAAGGAGCGTTAGCTAAACGGTTACCATGGAAGCCACATATACCGGGCCTAAAACTATTATTTTCCTGGTTTGAAAACTTTGGTATTAGTTGTACAAGTAGGCTTTATCTGTAAGAGATATGTCCTATTCTAAGAGTTCGATAGCAAATATTGTTTTCCTTTTTCAGTGAAATCGACTTAATGGGGCTGTGTTTCAGCTACCTGCCTTTACTGTTCATGGTGAAGGAACATCACTGGCACTTTTTTCCATCAAGAAGGGCCGAGCTGGCCCTGTATAATGCATAATTCATTAGATGAGGAAATATCACTGATTTAACCATACATTATACAGGGCCAGAAGCTCTCGGGTAAACCAGATAAACCTCCCTTTAGTGAATATCCCCCACAAAATGATGTAAAAGTTGGCTGCAACCTCACTACTGGAGCACCAGTATCGGTAAGTATGCATTCCTATCAAACACTGGTGGGCCAGATGACCAGTATGGACCAGATGACCAGTATGGACCAGATGACCGGTATGGGCCAGATGACCAGTATGGACCAGATGACCGGTACGGGTCTGCTATGCCGTAATAATGGAATCATTACTAATATGTTAATCATGCTTGTATTCCAAAGTGATGAAATACCCTTGAATACGAAGAGCTGCTTCAAGCATTCCAGCTGAAATAAGCAGCCGCCTGCAGGGTATCTCTCCATATTCCCTCCTGCAGAGCCAGATGTGTGGGGATGAACACACAATCTATAATTAGCCATATGATTTATAAAGTATCTAACCATCATCTAAGCTCTTAATTGCAATAAGGCACAGTAGGAGTTCAGTTCCCATCAGAATAAGTCGACTCTGGAGACGCATTGAAATAACCATATATACGATGCATATAGCAGGATCCTAATTAATATGCAAATTATTGTTTTTATTTGTTGTACACTACAGTGAGTAATTTCCAATCTGCATATATCATTCTAATAAAGAATTAGTAAGGACATGCATCTGTTTGGGATTTAAAGGCCGATTAATTTTTATTTCTCATAATATTCATAAGTGTTCTGGATGCAACACATTCTCTCCACCAGTTCCTAAAAGTAATTCTCCAGATATTATCTGGAGTTAATGCACAGAATTGGGCTCATTAAATTGGATTATTTTTAGTAGAATCTATTTTTAGTTTGGCAAAATGACACGTTCCTAGAGGTAATGTCGTGAGACGGTCCCAGAGAGATCATTGAGCAATATTTCTGGGACACCTTGTTTGGCGTACGTGGCCATAGCCAGACAGGGCTATAGGCATACTTTGGAACTCTCTGGATTTCGTTCAGACTCCAGAAGAAGCGCCGTTTCTCCAATTCGATAACCCCATCCTCTGGCTCCAGAGGCACTATGTGTATGTGGACAGATCGACACATGCAGACATTACTTATAACCAGTTTTGTGCTATGACCTAGGCCAACTATGCCTAGGGCAGTAGGTCCAGGGTGGTGGCAACACCACTACTCAATGGGCAGGTTGAAAAGTGGGGCATTGGGATATGATGTCATATCCTGATGCTCTTAAGTAAGGACAGTGACGCAAAGAGGCCACCAGACAGTTCTGCCCTGGATTATGCCTATGGCAGTGCCAAAGGTAAATAGAGCATTGCTTATAACTGTGCATGCTTTGAGTTTATCATCATACTTAATGATTTGGACCACACTGACCACCATTTTTAAAATATGGGCGAACGTTCTCTAATATTTTGTTTCGTGCCCTGTTCCCTAGCAAGCATAGTCATGGGCACATGACCCGGGAATTCAGAAGGGTGGTTCAATTTAATCATGGTAGATTCCATGGTATCTAGTTTAACATGTTCACGGCATCATATTTATACATGGCAGTCCTAGAAGTATTAAAGCAGATACACTTTATCTTCTCAAAGTTATGAATTGGTGTGAAATAATCTCTGTTAAGCCTCATGCCCTCATTGCCTTCTTCCTTACCTCTGCTTCCAAGACCATATCTTTAGCCTAGAAAACTCCTATCCTGTAATTCCACGGCACGTCCATGATGTGACTGGCGTGGATTCAGTACCATATTAAAACCACAGAGACACAAACCACTAAAGGGCAAGACTGGCACCTGTTATCCTGGCATTGTCTATTGGAGAGCTGCCCGAAAACCTTCGTGCATTCCCACTGTTCCCTGCATACGAGCTTTAATGAGCTCATCAGATGCTTCGCCTGACTTCGTTGTTAGGGTCAAACGAAAGCCTTATCTTTAAAAAAATATAGATTGCGTTTACCCAACGCCACATTAATACCAAAACAGCGTAATTCCTGGGGTAGGATAGGTGGTATTAATTAATCTATTTATACATTGTTAAACAGCTGTCTGAGTGTAGATAAACACAATCACCGATAATAATATTTACGTATTGTACACAGATGTAGCAGCTTCTCGTTCCCTCTGGTGGGATTTATTACCGCATTACGCCTTGCACTAAATGTAGTTGGGTTTCCGTGTTAATTATTGCAATACTCAGGTCACCAAGGCGGTTATTGTATCAAGTTTATTCCAAGCGGATCATTGGACTTGTCCGAGCGACCGTTATATACGTCATGCTAGGTCCCTAGCATGTTAAAGACATATTGAAGTTAAACATTGATCCTAAGCTCATCGGAAGAAGCTGTGGGGTTTTTCGGGGTATTTTCTTTTCCCTCATAGATTTGTAGGTTCTCAGATCCACGTGCATTCTTACAAAATCCTTTTGGCCCTTTAGAAAAACAGTGATCATGCAAATAAAATAAATGGCATCTCATATCTATGGTTGAGAATCTGTTTCTGATGACAGCAGGTATTAGCAGTTTCCTAGACACGTCTAAAAATGTAGGCTTTTTAAGCACATTGAGCTTCATTATTTATATCCTTTTTATTCGTTCTACTCATGTCTAGTGGTGTTTCTGACCTCATCATTCATGAAGAGATGCACCAAAATCCAAGAGGAGCAGAAACAACATCACTACCGACATCCCAATAAAGCATGTGATCAGAAACAGTCCTCACGCGTATACATTTTTGGATTCCAACACTCTTGAAATGTGTGTTCTATATGAATCAATGCAAAAAAAACCAAAAGGAGTTTCATTTTTGTATGCATTGATCTGAAGACATGGAAAGTGACCCACACCATAATAAAATCAGATTAATTAATCTTCACATTCCTCTACTTCTCAGCTTTCCTTTTTTCAATCAATTATCTTCATTATTTGTTTTCTCCGTCTTTCATTTCAAACCACCGATCCTGTTAACTTCCTTCCTCACGATGGCTGCTGATTGCTTTCCCTTGCCTTTAAAATTTGACTTCATGGTCTGTTACCGCACTGTTCTGGAGCTTCTGTAACAAGATTTTTATTCACCCCTCTGTCTGCCGATTTACAGCCGGCCCGATACGGCAAAGATTGTTTAACAGATCTGTGATACTGCTTAAAAAAAAAAAAAGAAAACCGCCTTCCTTCCTCTGAGATCTAATTGCCTTCATTAAACATTACTGCTTGCTGTGACATGCAAAATGTTCATCAGACAAAATAGGAAGATGAGATCTTGACATATTGTGCATCGACTTTCTCATTCTGAATTCTCTTCTGGAACTTGACAAATGCCAGAACACTCCATGCTCTGCTAACGGACAGACAGGCTGGACGTGATCGGAAGATGATATATGTGTCTCAGTTTTGAGTAATCTCTTTTCCTTGAGAATAAACCTTAATTCAGGTAGGAAGCAGTCTGCAGGCACTTCAGGTGGGCACCCGGTAGGGTATGTTAACAATCATAAGGTGCATTTACTTGTATCATATACTGATCTGCAGAAGCATCATTTTAAATAACTGTTCCCTGCAAAGCTGGGTTGGGCAACCTCTGGTTTTTTATTTTCTGGATGAGGGTTGTGAGAGCTATAGCTCAATTACAAGTGGTCGAACAACTGGTGGTTGCCTTGACTGATAGCTAAGATAATGCATGTTACATGAATTTATATATAGAATCAGGCAAAACATTGTACCTAACACCTTTAAAAATAAAAAAAAAATGTGTGCGCTTGCCCAATATGCCTTTTGGACAATTCTAAAATACACACCAGTTGTATTTTTTTTTGGGGGGGGCACTGATGTTGGAAGAGTTGTCCCCTCTAGGAATGGAGGCCTGTGGGGGTTCCAGGATCTTTAATTGGTTAAGTTAACTGATACTGCAGGAGAGCAGCACCAAAAATTGTTATCATGGCTCAAACATGGATCCACATCTAACAAGCTGCTCAGCTTCTCCCTTGCGATGGAATCTTGCAGTTTCCATGGTTACCATCAGGTTCTAATTGTAATACATAAAGAGGCACAAGAACTGGAATTCTTCTGTAATTTAGATAATTCCAAACAAGCGTGGACTCTGTCCAAGATACAAGACCACAGGGCAGTAGAGTGCATAAGGCATGGGGACTACCATGGCATGCACCTTGGGCGCTTGATGCCTGTTTCATGGAGCAGAATTAATCATTTCTTAATAGTGTATTTTTTATTGATTTGTTTGCTGCAGTGAAATCTTGGAAAAAACTGAAGTCATATTTCTTGTGTTGACTGAGAAACAGCGTCTATAATGTGTTCACAAACACATTATAGAAAAAGGTCAATGATTTTGGCCCCCCTCTATTCAAAATGTTAAGGGCCTGTAGTGTTAAACTGGCATTAGCCCACTGCCGCAGGTATAAACCCTAGACCATACAATCCTTCTCTTGCTGTGCTGTAATGGTGATTGCCTTCAGACAGGCAAGGCCTTTAAGCCCTTTTAAGAGATTCCCAGCATGCAATGGGTTCTCGACAAACAGCTGGTACAGATTACAAAGCCATGTTCTCAAGCACAGCAAATAAGTATATGTGTAATTGTAGTATAAAAAATATAATACAGCATTTCTTTCTATTTAATTTTTAAATTACTTCTTTTTTACATCCCAGACATTTTTGAGTTTTATGTCTACAGATCTTTCCCCTACTTTGTCCTTGTTGAAGATGTTGACAAGGTTCTACAACAACCAAGCGTTTAGATATGTTGGTAAAACAGAAGGAGGTTGACTGATGATGAAATATCACGCAGCAAATCCACAGGAACTGCCTTGTGTGAGGGGCAAATTTACAAAAAAATACTCAACCAAGGCTCAATGTGGACTGTGAATGCATGAGGTGAGACTACAGGGTCATCAAACTTGGAATCCCAACATTTTACTGAGGGACGATTCAAAATCAGATACCCTATGTTTATATGAATGCACCTGAAGTCCAGCTAATAACTTTTCAGGGTAGATTACTCACAGTTCTCTCTCCTTGGGGCGTGGCTTTGTGTAGGGGTGGGGCCAGCTGCACATAAGGATCAGGCTAGCCCCAGGGAGCCTTTAGTGGAGGTTGCTGGACGAGAGAAGGAGGGAGAGGGCTGGGAGTAGGCTGGAACTGGGCGGATGAATGGGTGTGGCCACACACCACTACCCTATCCAGAGAAAGAAAAACCTGAACCGGAGACCCAGGAAAGCAGGACTTTACTCAGAGACAGCAGGTCAAACTCAAAGAGTCTCCAGGAAAGTTCATAGGTGTCCCTATGTCTGCATCAGATTTAGGGGGCCATGTCTGACCAGACAGGGATCACAAATAAAAGTCACATATTGTAGTTATAGCCTACAATTGGGTCACCCTGATACCCTTTGTTTACAAATGTCACTTATGTGTTAGTAACTTATTATAATACGGCTAAAAAATTAGGAAGATAGACAGGACGACAGATAGACAGTCTATTTTAGTCTCTATTGAAAAATCTGGCAGATATATTCTTTAGTTTAGTGAAAAATGTATGGGTCTATTGGTGGTATCCACATCCAAGTGTCTAAACCCATTAAAATAGATTTTAATTTGCTAAGTTAAATGAAAGCAGTGTTCTTTAGATAGGTTCCTTAAGCAAGCTGAAGCACATCAGGATACATAAACACCCCATGTGATCCACACGCACACACGCACACACCTGTCTTCAGAGACGGAACTATTTTTAACCCGTACAAGATGCCAGATTTCTAAGGGAACAGAGCGTCCTTCCCACTTCCCGAAGCTTCTAATTCCTGTTAGTTGAGCGTACCCGTGCTGCGACTGTCGCCGCCTGGGGTGCATGCCTTGTACAGAGATGTACAGCCATCATCCAAGCTTCATTAAGTAGATTCTCCACCTCCTGATCTCAGATCATTCATCCGTTATGACATCTTGCTAAATATGGCAATTACATGGAATTGCTTTAGGAAGGATCCTTGGGCCTCGCATCTCTCCCATGCAAAGGCAGCTTACGCTATGCGACAGGGTGCTAAACAGCCATTCTAGCAGAAATTCCATTAAAGAGTCCAAAATGTGGCCTTTTCCAGAAACAAACTTTCTCCCAAAACCATGTAACACAATAAAACTTTAAGTGATAATGAAAACAAAACTTCTAGGTCCGTAGGTTAAACAAACCTGTTTTGGTGAATTAGCACAACATATACATAGTTTTTGTCCTTTTTATTAATTATATTTTTGTCTTCTCTATCCAAATCTTGTTAATATCACTGCTAGGCAACTTTAATATAACAGCTTATATTATTTCTATGGTTATATTGCCATTATCTGACCAGTGTGGCATCAAGCTACTTGGATTTTTGTCTCTAAATCCTGTACCACTATAGCTTTATGCCCAAAACCCAGACTGCAAGAGAGAGACTGGATTTTAATGACCACAATTTTATTGAAAATAAAAGTAACCTTCCTTTAATTGTTAAAGAATAATCCTAAAAAGAATTACATTTTCAAAACATCAACCCTTGTCACAAGAGAAGAGAAGCAGATTTATATTTTCTTAACCCAATCTGAGATCTTGGAGGACTGGTACAAAAGGCATCTACAAGTCGCAACAACAAACATGGGGCACCAGTGTCAACTACCTTCCCTGACCACCATCCTGCTCCATCACTGTAATGAAGTAGAGATACATAGTGACAATAAAACCCAGTAAGAGTGAGAAAGTCTTCCCTGTTTTCGCCTCTATCTGTAGTACAAATGTACCAATACTCCCTCTTTCTGTCACCCAGAACTTATTAGAATTTATGAAACCACACACGGCTTCCTCCTAGCCTCATCATGCAGCTCACGGCACCACCGCATCTTTTTAATTTTAGTTTTTTTTGCAATTAATTGATTTTGACACGTCACATACATACATATTTCCAGCCTCTTTCCAGATCTATTTACTCGTATCTATTATGTCACATTGATGTCTCTATTTGTTTTATCATCTAGTAATCGCATCATTTATTGATGCATTTGTCTTCTTCCATTTGTATGTGGAATCTATCCACCCGCCTGTTATAATTATTGATTTCTTTGGCTGCACACGTAAAATGTATGCATTTGCCCACCTATAATCCATGTTTTATGCAAACCTATATAATATAATCTGTCTCTTTATTGAACCTATTACTTGAGTCATCAGGTTTAGAATGAGTTCTGTGTAATGGAAAATATTTTTTGATGATAGGTTTATGCAGAAAAAGCACATACATGGCGTACAATACGAAGACATTCAATTTTAAAAAATATATTTTTTTTGGGCTGTACAAACCCAGCATATAATATGACTTTTAGGCTCCTTTCAATTTCTATTAGATGAAAGTTTTACAAATACTATATTTATATTTAATGGTAGTTTTGACCAGACACAGAAGAAAGTATAATTATTACACATGCATCCGTCAAGTTTATGATAGACCCAATTGGACGGATCAAGATGATCTGGATCTAGTGTTCGCTTTAATAAATGCAATAATTATGTTTTTATAAAATGTTTTAACCGGATTACTTATGACATTGTTAGGTGATGACATTGTTAGGTGACTTCATGGTCTTTTCTTGTGACCTCTTATTATCCAAGTCCTAATGGTCACTCCATTTAAAAACGATTTGTTTGGAAGACTGGTGTACTTCTGTCAGTGGGAAAAAACTCATCACCCTTTGCACACAACTGAAGCCAGAAACCATGTTGGAACACAGCTATTCGTTTAGCTTGAGGACAAGCAGATTAGTTTACAGGTTGCTTGGCATGGTTCTTCTATCGACACCCAAACTTCTACCTGACAGCGCAGCACTGGCATCAGGCCAAGAGAACATGCCTAGAAGTTTGGAGAGAGCATTGAAAATCGCCTGCCATGTTCTGGCTAATTGTCTAATGAAATGTCATCTTCAATTAAGTTGTCCTTTGGAAGAATTGCTAGTATTTGTCATACACGTTATCACTGTCAACTGTATTTATAACAAGTTCAATCTATAAAGCCAACTGTGGCACCTAATGCACAAGAGCAGAAATCATCCAGAGCTGGGAGAGAGAGACGGCAATTTATCAGGTTTCGCAGTGATACATGACGCTACATTGTAATGCTTTGTAGACGTGGCTATGGATCTAATTCTTTTTTGGACAGAACACTGAGAATACAAAGGTTTTATTCAATGGAGACTCACGTCTTTCACTTAAACATCTAGTGTCTTGGCATTGGGCACCAAGGACCACCTTTCTACTTTCTGCAATTTGGAAAAAATACATCAATATTATAATTGTGTGATTTTAGTACAAACTTTAAAGTTCTGGTTGAGAAGCTGTTCCATCCTGCTCCCACTTACATACAAAAGCTTTTTCAGGACACATTCCTTTTTATTATCCTGAGGATTATCTTAAACTATGCTGGGTGCCTCTGTTGCACCATGAACCACAGTTTGAATATTGCTGTTTTAAGGTGGCATTGTTCAGTTTATAGAAAGCCATATCCATGCCCATGGGCTACCAGGTGGAATCAGGCTTGCATGTATAAATAGTGGTTGCTTAGAAAACACTATCAATCGTAAAGTATAGACTCACAAGTTAGGCACTGAACGGTGATTGCAGGTGAGTTGGCATGAATTTAAAAAATTTATCTCACTAATTGAATTATGCATTACGAAGGACCACCAGAGGTAAGATTTGCAGAGCTCAGTTGGCCTTGCATAATACATAAGTAATGCCGTGAAATGGGTTACGTTATACACTCCCATAGAACAGTATCAAGAGCGACCAATACTCCTTCAGAGCGGAGCTTATTTCTGAATTACCTTGTTAGATTAACAGCTCCTTCTTAGCAGCTTAAAAAATCAATGTGCTTTACTTCACAACTCTATAGAGTACTTATTCTCATCAGATTTTCAAAGATCCCAAATACCACCAACATTTATGTTGTCAGTTTCTCAAAGATGACTTAAAGCCGTCCACACACCAATGGAAAAAAAAAAAGCTTACGTCCGAAGATACCAAATGTTATTTATCAGTGATTTCCAGACATCTTAGAGAAACAATTGCACAACATTATTGGCGTTGCCTCCATAATGCTTCATTATCTTATGAGTCATTGAAATGGAAGGGGTTACTTAGGTTTTCAAAGGTTTTGAATGACGAGTGATATTCCCATGGCGACTTCCTTTAAATCAACATCCATGGCTATTGCTAACTGTTATTATTTGCTTCTCACGTGTCCCCTGGGCAGCATCTTTTTGTCAATGCTCAAACGTAGCTTATCAGGATGGTCTAATGCACGGTTTATACTGGCAGGCAGTACCTGTGGATGCCACTAGTTCCCAGAAAGCAGTGGAGGCCCAGGTTCACGAGGCCTGATTTGTATAGAAGTATATGTCTGTGTGCTAGTTGCTACGGAATTGTGTGCAACACGTGTTGGTGTTCAAAAAAGCATGCATATAGGCCAGGTACAATAAACACATATTTGTGTGAGGACACCGGTCAAGTCAACAGAGACGCAAGTCTATATGAATCCAGTTCAATTGTTATATAGATTTTCCTATGCACTATGTAAGACCTCCTTGGTCCTTCTTGGATAAGAATATCATTTAGGCCATTGATAGGGCATTGTTATGCTAGTAAGATTACATTTATTTCACCAGAGCTCAATAAATACACCCCTGGATGGTGAATCTATAACTCAAAAGTATCCTTGTTTAGAAGCAACCGTGTATCTTCAGGACCCAAACCCCTCTTTCCTCTCCTGATGTCCCTCTTTTCTAGGAGCTCAAAATTAAAAGTATGAATATATCACAGGGTTCTACAACCATGACTGTTAAAATAATGTATATATAGTCATCAGAAAACATGATTAAAAATATATACTTCTTCTTTTTTCCTAAATGCCTTACTCCTCTACATATGCCCTCCAGAAATGCTTCTAATCACACGCCTACATTAAAAGTAAGCATTGTTGGCCATTTGGAATATTGGAAGATGTGCGAATAAGACAATATAGAGACAGATTAATGTTTTCTTAGAGCAGATTCAGTATTGTGGCATGTATAATGTTTTATAAACACTTATGCCAAGCAGTAAAAGGTTGTGTGACCCCTCAACCACATATAATGTGTGGCACAGATATACGGGAATTTGTCATAAGTGTTTCCATCCCCCAGGTTTGCCTCCAGCAAGTGGACCTCACGCAAAGAGATCAATTTACAATGATTTCAATGGAGTTTCCAGTAATAAAATCCTAATGGTATTGCTGTTTATTCATTGAGGACATCATTAGATATCTTTAGAAATTAATTCAAAAACTATCAACAGCCCAACATGCTACTCGGCCCAGAATTCACTGCGGCATGGAGACCCTGCCTGCAAAGCATAGGCAAGGAAGCATTTCTTCACACTATGCGGAAATTGCTTTCACAGATATAATCAATCACACAGCTGTCATACTCTGTATATGGTGTCTGTGTATATAAAGAAAGCTATAGATGGCTCAGAAGATTGCTTATTGTATGGCTAACTCACCTTTTATTTGAGTTATTAGCCTCGTATTTATCATGACATTTTACTGTCTAATTGGAGGAGAGGTCATCCTAACCTCTGAGTTGCTCCAGAAGACCCTTCACCACCCAAAGGAGTCGGTCAAACTAATTAGACCAAGCATGTTTCCTTATTCAGTGATTTTTTAAGTTAATATTTGCTGCAAGGGTATGATATATCTAAATTCCGATCTTTGTCATTTTTTTTACACATAAAATCACAGTATCACCGCATAAAAGACATTCACAGTCTATGTGGTCCTTCACAAGGATGGCATTGAAGAGTTGGATAAAAAAAAAGGAAAACTTTAATGAGTCTTCTCTAACGCGCTGTGTGTCTCAGGCCCTCTATCCAACGTCAGCATTATCATACCATCCAAACTTCTAACAATGCTGTCACTTTAAAGTATGTGCTTCTGACTTGTACTCTCAGATGCGTTTTCTTTTATCCAGACACCTCGAGGCCTGTTGACACCTGGATCATACGAGGAGCGCCTATCTTTTTAAGTATTTCTTCCATTTTGATCGTGATAAACATTTTAAGTGGGATTATGTGTTTATCGTATGAATATGCACACCTGGAAACCCCGGCGATCTATTGAAATAAGGATCTAGGATTGTTCGCAACAAATAGCCTTCAAAGGGAATGTAAGCATTTGAGCTATTGATGGATTACAAGCATTTCCCAATGAATGGCCATATTCTCAAAGTCACGCACACGCTTTCAAAGTTCTGCAAAACTTTTACTAAAAGAATGTGCCGTACAAGGCCACATTACGATCTCTGATACAAACTAAATTCAAAATGAACTACTTTGTAGGTATAGCATGCTCAAGAGCCAGGAGGGATATGAGAGATGATGAGTATAGCGGGAAGAGGAATGGATGGAGGTGTCACTACGCCCCATCCTCATTACATGAAGTGGCGCCACCATCCTTTGCTTAGTTTGCCCTATGGGGAATCCATCCCTGGTAGCAGAATTTTCCAACCCAATATTATTATTTATTTACACAATGTTTATTAGTTTTTGAAATGAGAAGCATACATGCAATAATGATCTGATCTATAGAAGAACATGCCTCTCGTTTACAGAACAAATAGTATTGTCAAATCATACAATACATAGATACACAGATTTGTAATAACAGTCTATTAAGAACTAATTATTGAGGCTTCACAGATTAAGGAGTCCGAAGCAGCTCATTAATTGGGTTATATGGAACTGTACAAAAAGGTTTCAGCCCTTGTTTTTATACTTATAAGGAAGTCAATACATTTCCCTGCATTGCTCCACTTTTCGGTAAAAAGGCAATATCTTATGTTTGTGTTTTTCTGTTCCATGGAGACCGCTCTGCTATTTCTCTACTCGCAAATGGACTCTAAGTTTATTCTTTAACGTTACAGCATCTTTAGGTATCATACTGTGCTCTGAAAGCAGGAGGAGCGGCAAAGGTTTTTATTATATTTCCTTTTATCAGAATATCTGTTCCAATCCATAAGGAAAGACGTGGTCAGAAAAGCATAACAATAAAATCAATCTCCAACGATTCTTTGAGGAGTGAGAGACAAAGAGTAGTTTAAAGTCTGTGTTTAATGCAACTGCAATCAGCCTTGTTACCACTGCAGGAGACCCACAGGAGAGAAGACAATAGCTAGTAGGAGAATTAAATAGTGATAAGCAGTGTTGACTCTCATCAGGGTAATGGTAGGACGATACCAAAGTCTTGGGTTTTTTAAAGTCTTGGGTTTTCTAAAGTCTTGGGTTTTTTAAGCCCAGTCTGACAAGGGCTTAAGTTGAAGGACATCAGTGTCTTTCCCAGGGACCTGAGTCAAGAGTGGTCATCATTAGACATTAGACGTCAGTGAGTGTGGGGCATCAATCAGGAAGTCCCGAACGTTTTTGTGTTGTTTTTACACAATGTGGTTGTACCTTCAAAGGAAGAAATTAAATAACAGATTTGCTAACATGTATTTGCTTAACATGCAAGTCATTCTGGTGCAAGGTTTGAGGAATGTTTTGATCAGCAGGATAAGACCACTTTTCAAACTTTACCTTCTGTAAAGTATCTCCAATATATATATATATATACAAACATGAAAAGGAATTCTAGATGCTGAAACTGCGGCGGTCATCGTGGAAACCATCAGCGTGCTCTTACACAATGATCCGCATTTGGCATTTCTGCTCTCTTGAAATACGTCCAAATACCGTGCTTTTGGCACATGTGAAAAATCATGATTGTGCTTTTAGCTCCCAGTCTATAACGGGTTCTGCTGTGTAAAAAAAAAAAGGGTCGCTTTGTGAAATGATAAGCTTCATTATTATAGTAATAAACAGGCCATGGTGTTTTAAATTGTGGCTTCAGAATATTGCTATTAGGTACAAACGCTATTTTCTCCGGGGAAATTATATTCCAAATAGGCTTAATTACTTAAATGAATAGTCTTTCTTTGAACCAGCAGTTTTGATGTCCACAGTTATAACCATAAAAATAGGAGCTGCACTCGGGCCTTCCCAAGGAATGGATTCCTAAACATGCAGCCATTTTGCATTTTTAATGCCTCCACTGAGGCGTTTTGTTCCTCTCTTGTGAAGATTTACATGATATAATGGGGGGAATGAGAATAACACTGGCAGCATTTTGTTATAGCAATGCGTTTCTTCTCATTCTATGATTTCTATGTCTTACAAAGTCTTTTAATAATATATTCTTTCAAAACAAAAAGTATCAGGTCTGTCAGGAAACATTCCTTAAGCAGTACTTGGTTTATAAAGGACCGGTAGCCAAAAGGAAGGTCCATGTATCAACCTGAAGGCTTATTCCATACACAAAATATCAGGATAAAGTCATCAGCTCACCCAAAGACTGCAGAACTCACCTCCAAATAATAAAATAAGAGAGCAGAACCTGAAAAAAATCTCTATTACTGGCACATCAGGACAGGATTAGACAAGAATACCAAAACATATTGTGTTTTGCGTTTAATCAGAGGTAGCATTGCTTAAAGTTTTGGTTTCTCACTGGTATCCCATTCATGGTTGGGTCTGATCCAGGCTTTGGAGTGCCTAGTTGGGTTTTCAATGATGATCTTCAGATAAAAAACGTGTAGGAATGTCTATGAACCAGACAGAGCTGTTTTCTACCAAATCCACTCCTAATATAACAAATAGGATCCGTGGACCTGGCCAACCAGGTAAAGTCTTTATGTTCCTCAAGGGTGCACTCAGAAATGGAACTCAAGATATTTTCAACTTTTCAGAAGAATGCATATCTATGAAACGGATGCTTAAAATATGGTGGAACTGAGTTCTCTAGAATGTTCCTCCTGTAAAAGTCTTGGAAGTAATGAACAAATTAAACGTTTTATTGCACATCGGTTTTTCATGAAAAAGACGTAGCAGGACTAATGTATACAAAGCGTCCTAAAGTAAACAACCCATTGAACGTAACATATCAATGTATCTTGTGCAGTAGAAAAAGGTCGGGTTTAGTATCCCTTAGGGAATTATTTCTACATCGAATTACCGTGTTATGTGATTTAAGGGGAAATTACCTGAGCAGAAGCCATTACTTATGCATAATATTAATGATCACAAATCTTTTGAAGTATGTGATTGTCATTTTCTGAGGTAATCCGGATACGGTTATCATGAATAAGAAATAAATGAGAAATAATGTAGCACAACAAATTAAAAATTCCTCTTTTGGTGTAGTAACACTGCTGGCAAAGCTTCGCGTGAAAAGAGATGTACAAAAACATCAACGAACCTCCAGATTTACGAATCATTTCTTAAGCCAACACTGTGTGGCATATGCTAATAAAACAAGATGGCTGCCCTCAGGAGTACTAGTTGGGTGCTTTTTTAAGCATACTTTTTTAACCACATTCATCGAAAGTAATGGGGGCCAGAAACTCGGCACAATTTTAAAAAGTAATTAAGCCCCCCATACTGTTTGCCTGTTATCTCCCTCTTAATGGCATTGCTTTACTACGTTACTCCCTCGGTTCCTATTTCGGCAAACTTGGCCCACACACACACATGCTGAAATACATCGCGAAACCTCTCTATGTGTATTTATTGCCCTCAAGCGCCAGGTTTCCCAACAATGTCGTGACTAACGGCTCTGTCACTACATCTGCTCCCGATTCCTAATTAAATGATTGATTTCAGGTCACCAGCTTCTCGCAGAGCCTATTAGAGGAAAATTCTCTGGAATAAGGAACTCGTCTCGTGTGCGATCATGTTTCGAGGCCCCGGCTTTCTGAGATCTCCCATCACACGTGTCTTGTGCAACTTGCCATTTTTGTTCTCCGCAATTCATGCAGTAATAATTGTTTTGCTGTCATAAACCTTCCATGCAGGTATCTCTGACATGACGATGATGACATACACCTCCCTTGGTTCATTGTTACGTCGGTCTTGAGGGGTTATTAACATTCATCAGCGGAGTACCAATTTATTTCACAGTATATTACAGGCCAGCATTAGAGTGACATACTGTAAAGACTAAACACGCAAATGACTATAAAGTGCTTGTTGCGCATGAATGGTGTGCATTACGACTGATTCCCTGCAATTTACATTTTCATCGTAGCGGGTAGTCATTCATGTTAAAATCATTACATTTTTAACCTTTTCATAAATCCTCTTTACATTGTACATCTTTTTGTAGAATGTGATGGGACTTGTTTGTCTTCAGGGAGGCCCCTGGTTGGGCACTCGGGTGCATGTCCATCATGGTAGTCTCCACATGCGCTGCCTATCTAATGTGTAACTTTTTGTGGCCCGTGCGGGCACACGGATGTATTTGATGTAATAGATTGGTATGGATTTATTAAGTAATATAAACACTCAACCTTTGAGATTTTCTTGGCACATGCCAGTATGAAGGGTCCCCACGTTGACCATTTGGAATTTTGGTAGGTATGACATAGCAGTCAATAAAAAAGTACGGGATGTGTTAATAGTGGCAAAGCAAATGTAAACCAATAGATTCCATAATAGCAATAATACCTCCTCCTATATATTGGAAAAAAAGATTCCATGTAGCAGTGATGATGGTTACAAATTGGCCATCATGCCCTGTTAAAGCCTTCTGCTCAGAAGAAGACATGGAGAATTCCCATAGTATGATGGGCTAGACCAGAAATTCAGTTTTGTGTTGCCATCCAGCTATGTGGCACATGCGTGTAACATGCATCGTGCCACTATTCAGTTGCGTTATGGCTGTTTCTGATAATGGTATCATAGCCCTGACAGTTAATGCACCCAAGTTTGCTTATATTTCCCTCTAAAGGAAATGTTGTAATGTCTGCAATCTTTTAACAGAAATGCTGAGGACTTAAACGGTATTTATCCTTTATTTTCAAAACACCCGTACTTTCCACATCACGATACCACGAACAGAAGGGAATTAAGAGAAACGTGACGTTTAATGCTTTGAGGATTTGAGGGTCCTACTTAAGCTCTTGTGCTATAGAAACACCCAGAACCATCCTGAAGATGTACGAGGTTTTAGGTTTGCTAGAAGCAGGGTGTAAGCATGCATATTCAGGAACCGGAATGGGAGAAGCTATAAAAGATTTAACCGGAGTCAGATCTTTAACACAACTAATAAAATAATTACACATAAACAAATACAATATTGATATTTGCACGTTTTAATGTCCCTTCATCTTCCGAGGGAGCGTTCAGAGCGGTGGAGGCTCTAAGTGGCTGCTTCATCTGGATATATAGTCACGCCGCCCCTGTTAGGCTTGGACATAAATATGTATAATTTTAATAGCTCTAATTTACGAGCAAGCTTATTTATTTTAGTACAGAAAAATGACTACAGAAATATACAGTACGCTTCCCCATAATGTAAGGCAGGACTAATATTTCATCAACCATGGCTACCTGGCTCCAGGGGGGGAAAAAGGACAGAGTACGGGAATTAAGCCTGGTAATTCCTATGTGTCATAATAATCTATATTTCCGTTTCAGTAAATGCTATTTTAAGGGCTATTGTATGTAATTGCATTTTTTTTTCATTGAATGAAGTAAAGTAATCTTAAGTAAAGAGGCGAAAACTAGAAGTTAAGTGGCTGAGAGTGATGGGTGTAGTTGTGGCACACCTGCAGTGTCACTGTTTGTGTACTTTTGACATAGAATTATTTTAAGCTTCATGTTATATGATGCCTCCTTAGTTGTGGGCAATTCCAATCCAACCCTTTTAGAGCAAGTGTGGGGGGGGGCAAATGACTATGTCGTATAATTACACGAAAGGCTCCGGTGTCTGGTGTTGAACTAATTCTTCTCTCTATGTATTTACGTTTTAGCTCTACATCCAGACCACAACGTTAACCATTTCTATGAATCTCAGTGCTTCTGTGGCTCTTGGGATGCTCTACATGCCGAAAGTTTACATCATCATCTTCCACCCGGAGCTCAACGTCCAGAAACGCAAGCGGAGCTTTAAGGCAGTGGTCACGGCGGCCACAATGTCATCTCGTCTTTCGCACAAACCTAGCGACCGACCCAACGGGGAAGCCAAGACAGAGCTTTGTGAGAACGTGAACCCTAACAGTGAGTATTCCCACAGCTGTTCCTCCTCTGCCCACGTGGGGCAAATCCCTACACCAAAAAATAATAAGTTTTAATGAATGGGACACCATCTGTGTTTGAGATAATTCACTACAAAAATACATATATTTATATTAAGTATAATATAATATGCAAATCATATTACATTAAGGTCACATGAAAATCCCAAAAAAACGAGAATAGATAATAAATAAAACCTGAAGGTCCAGGCTTTCACCAATCTCATTCACCAATGCATGGGCGCAGACTCATTTAGTATGGGTGCATATTTTATACAGTGTCCCTAACCTTTGTCGTTCATTACTGCTCATTCGTAGGTTTATCTCACAGCTTCTTATTAGGTGTGTAAGATCTGTTATGAATCATCACCCCTCAGACTCTGGGAAAATGATGAATTTGCCTTAATTCTTCGGTGAACCGAAAGGTGAAGGCAGCGGTGCAATTCTACGACAATTTCATGAGTTAAATCACAGCGATCTATTTCTGCATAGCCTGGAACTAAGACATCGCTGCTGGGAACGAGTTGGGTAAACCTGCGCTCTAATTGGCTCACAGATGAAAAGTGCAGATTTCTAATTGGATCATTTCTCAGCATGTCCCTCCTATACAATGCAACAGCCTATAAAGCACGGATTGTTTCACTGCCCTGCTGGTTAACTCTTTGTATGCCAATCATATAGACGGTGACCGCTAGCATTAGACTGGTACCCCCTAAGAAATATTTAAAAAATACAAAACACTTTAAAGCGAATAAATATTAGCATTTTATTTCGCTCATTTTGCTCTCTCTATGCATTAATCATTTGCACTAAATGCAAAATCCTGGCATTTTTTCGATGATCTCTTCTGTTTATACTTTTTATTAACTGATATTATGTTTAAATCATCATTTTTACAAAACATTGAAATGTCCTTATCTTGAAAATCATAGCACAAATGCAAAAGATGCAAACAAACAAAAAAAATCACCAATGAATGAACTTGTTATATCTTCACATTTTTTTTTATTTTAATGTCACTTGATCATTTATTACCCAATGACCCCAACACAGCCCCCGCATAGACTGTAGAAATGATTTGTTTGCTTTGGGTTGAAATTCTGGCTGGCGTGGAACCTGCTTTACCCTTCTGGCAAATGTTCCAATTATTAAACATTTACAGTGATTTTAAAAAGACAGAAAACGAGAAGGTCAAATGCGTACGGGAAAATCCTCAATGTACAAGAAGCAGGTAAATGTAAGCACCAACGTGTTATTAGACGTATCTTATAAGCTGCTCTGTTATTCCAGAAGATGGCAGACCTTTCTTCTCTATTGATCAAAGTGAAGCATTTCTTTAGGTGGCAGGTTTACTTTAAAAGCACAGTAGGGTACGAAGCAGACTGGAGTGCGGCCGACTTACTGTATGGAGCAACAGTCTCATCTGTGGTCGCGGATTTGACACTTTAGAGCCTCCAGGCAGATAACATAGAGGAGTAGCTGATCCAAACAGGCAGAGGTTACGTAATGATGGGGGGACCCCGTCTACAGATCCAGAGTTTCAAGAGCTCTGCAGATTGGCGATATGATATAAATGGCTCAGACAGCACAAGTAAATTGCATAATGAGATCTGAAAGCTTTCCAAAGAAAAGAAAAGAAAAAAGCAGAAAATAGATGGATGGGTCTGATCGATTCCTGCTTTCCAACTGTTTACAAGCAAACAGAAAACATGGCGGACCCTCGGGCAGCAAAAGTGTTAACACAAAAATGCAAAGGAGCTATAAATAGAAAGTGTAAGGTCATTCCTGTCCTGATTCTATCGTTATCTGTCCTAGTTTTTAAATAGGTCGTTTTGTTCCCATTTTCTGCTGTTTCTGCCGTAGCTCTTCCTCTGGGAGTGAAATTCTCATCAAACTCAGCGGCTGATGGCTTTAATAATCCTCTCTGGAGTGTTGGTACCTTCTCTTTACAAGGGATAAAAACCATTATGTTTCCTTTCATGTCCCCGTGGAGTCTAGGTGCCGTGTCCTCTGGTTCACACCTTGCGGGGCACAGTGACATCTAAAGTCATGAAAGGGTATGGCTCACGGAAAATTCAAGTCTCGAAATGGCTTTTGCTTGAGCCGAAAGCTGGGCTGGCAGCTTCGAGACTAAAAGCTAAATGATTCTTGCAACCTTAACCTTTCAGGCCACCAAAACTCCTTACGCTACACGTATAAACCGTCAGGAAATTCCCATTGGCCGCTCATTTAGGGAAAAGAGTCCAGTTAAATAATGTTTCCTGGGGCACCTTGCTTGTACATTGCCATGGCTATGACAGCACCCCATCGTCACTTAAACACAGCCATGCTTTTTTCTGTAGAGTAAGCAGAGGCTGACGCTCCAGTTGTGAAGTTACAACCTCTAGTATGTTTCTCCATAAGCTAACCCTGAGGCTCTTTAAATATTAACCCTTTAACAGCCCATGGTGTAGATTCTTTATAGTTACTCATCCACTGTTTTAACCAAATAACTCTAGTACCCGACTCCATGGACACCTTGACTGCGTGCTTAGGTTCTTATCAGATGTTTTTGGCCAGGTTCTCGGGTTTGGTTAGATGACATGGACCCCACAACCTCCTTTAGGAAACTCTTGTACGGAATAGCTTGACAATTACGGACAATGAAAGTCAAGGGGCGTTAAACCTAACTTCAAATAAAATAATGTATCGTCACGTGAACTGTTGATATACAGTCTTAAGCAGAATGCAACTTACATACCTATTACATTTTTAAAATTGCACTTGAATAAAAGGATCAATGTGCTTAGAATTAGGTATTTCAGATTTGTTTTTCATGACTGTTATATCATTACGGGGAATTGAGGTGCTTCTCCAGAAAGGTCAATGGTGTTGATTGGAAGAACATTGGAATAGAAATATCTTGGCATCTTTTACGTTTATTTATTTATTTATTTTTTTGATTAACACAAAACATTAATGGATCTGCTTCAAGAAATGTTGCAAATGGTTTTATTAAAGTGTTGCACACATTGTTACAGGTGAAAGACCTTCTTAATTCCGTGCGTCCCACGCTATGATTCAGACCTGTGTTCATATGGCTATCCTCAGCCAGATAATAAGCGAAACCCGTATGAGATAATCTCTGCTGTATACAGAACGCCTGGCTGTTCATCTAATGGAGATTTAATGCAAAGCGACCCTTCCTCCCGCAGGGACACTAGTCTACGTTGAGAGCCTGTCACAGTCCCCGATGCCCTGTGACATGTGACAGTGTGAGCCTGCTGTCCCCACTGGATGGCAAGGAGTGAAGCGGCGTCTTGTGAGGTCAGCAGCTTCCTCCCATAAAGCAATTGGCATCGGGAGAGCTTGTTAGGGAAGAGCTGCTGTACAGGGCTCACTCCGTGACATTGATTTGATCTAGTATCTGCTAATTAAATGTCATTTGGAGTCTAGACTGTTTGAATGGAATGGGAGGATGCTTCAGGAAACAGGGTGATATTAATCTACTGAATGGAATAAATTGAAGGGAGGTTTAAGGTGCAGAGCTCTAAACAAAATATAAAAAATCCCTATCAATGTGTCAACGCTGTCAATGTATGTGTTCTTCTCACTTAGTGGTGAATTGTTATATGTAGAGTGTATCACGTAATGGTGGACAGTATAGAACGCTGAGTGTACAAGGGAATAAGTAGATCAAATGCGGTGTCCTTGGCAGAACTGGATGATGATCCATGTTCTGCACTTAGGGACAGTATTCATATGTCGCTTGGCTTTAATTAATGTAAAAGCCTTGGTGTGAGAGGCCGCATGGTTGTCCTGTGTAGGCATGTTTTGGGGTTCATTGAGTGTACACTCAAAGGATTATGTGTATTACTGAATGGAATCCTGTTGGTTTATAGTTAATGAATCCTGTGGGCGCGTAAGTACCAAACGGGACCCTGTGGGTATGCAGTTACTGAATGGGATTCAGTGGGTGGCCTAAGGAAGTATGCATGGCATTCTCTAAGTGTGCACTCAATGATTTAGATTATTTGAGTGTGGAGTAATAAGATAGAACCTAAGAGGTTTGCAGTTTGTGCATTTACTAAATGGAATCCAGTGGGTTTGCAATTACTGAATGGGATCCTTTGGGTATGCAGTTACTGAATGGAATCTCATGGATATACTGTTACTGGATCCTGTGTGTATGCAGCTACTGAATGGGATCCTGTGGGTATGCAGTTACGGAATGAGACATTGTGTGCTTACGTTTACTGTATTGGATCCATTTGGTTGTAATTATTTAATGAGTGTGCACATATGGAAGGCGAAAATGTGTGCTTGTGCTCAGCAAATGTGCACTCACTCAATGAGATCTCATCAGCATGTGCATACTGAATGAGATGCTGTGAGTGTATGCTCACTGAAGGAAATCCTGTCTGGTTATGTTCATTGAATGTGATCTTGTAAGTGTACGCTCACTCACTGGGATGGTACGAGTGTGCACTAATGGCATGTGATCTCCTAGGTGTGCACCCGCTGAATGTGATCCAATAGATGTACACTCTGTGAATGGGATGTTTCCTTTGCAGCCACTGAGGCGCATGTGATATATGGCTTTTACTGCCCCTCCAGGTCCCCTTTTGCCCTTTCCATTATACAGTATGGTACAAGTTGCTCACATGCTCGTGGTGTAAGATCCGTAGTCCTTCCCACTTAGGAGCCTTTCCACTGACAGATCGTCCGGCTGGCTCTGCCGGAGCAGAATGGATGAAACTAAATCATGAACATAAACAGAAATGTAGGAAAGCAGACATGTGAATAAATGTTGTGTGTTGTCTGTGGCCAGAGCATCTTATGCTTAACCGTAAATAAAAATGAGTGGTTTCCATGGCTACAAGCTGTATATGATACAGGATCTTCTTCACTGGGGGGAGGGGGGCAGAAGCCAGAGACTTCTGTGGGGTCCCCGAGCAGTAGGGGAGGGTGGTGAGAGCAAGACCTATGGCCTGTGGGTATAAATGCAATGGGAGCTTCGTACTGTTGTGGCTGTGCATGAAGAGCTGGGATAATATTAGGAATCACTATCTCACGCCATCCAACAGTAGTTTTTTTCTTCTTTTGTTTTCTTTTCGTCAGTATTTTGTGTTGGGGCATAAAGGAAACGATTAACCCTTTTGGTGTGTGTTGGTGTAGATTTTAGCAAGGACAGAGAAAGCTTGCTTTGCAGGTTAAAGTTGATTGTGATTATGATATCCAATTGTTTTTTTGGCTGGACATGGGCAGAAGGACCCAAATGTAATATTTGTTTATCTTCTGTTATAGTAAACTACAGCTTCGTTAGGCTGGGTATCATGGGTGTTGTGGATCTTGAAGACGCAACAATTAAGTAATTAGACAATAGGGTGGGTGCCTTTATTTATGAAATAATAATACTGCTACTATGGTACTTGAGTTGGAAATTTTATTTTGGAGATTGTGCTTATGTTTTAATAACTTTGTTGCACTATTATAGTAAAGTATTTGCATAGCAGACTCCTTAAGACCTAGCTGGAAAAAAAACACTTGCCCATGGCTTATATGGCTTACTAAGGTGACCTCTACAGGACACCAGTGCATTTTTGCCCAAGTCCCCATTAACATTAACAACGGCACACATTGAGGGGTAAAGGATGCCAAGTGTTAATGCGGCCAATATAAATTTTAGGCACATGCCACTGCTCAGGCTTCTGGATTATCTTCTACTACCGCTCTCTTCAAAGTGAATTAACTTGAACGTTAAATTAGTATCACCATTGAGCTCATGAGAAACCGCCTAGTTTCAGCTGTTTGGAGGAGGAATAGCCTAGACGTATTTGTATCCAGGGTGTCATCATGCGCAGAGCTAACACTATTGCCTAATACATCTTTCTGTATGCATCTCCCAGAGGAAATTAGGAAACCGGTAGTTGCTGGTAATTTTTGCCTTTCTTCTGCCATGAGTTAATGGATAGAACCATTCATGTGCATTTGGAATGCTATGGACAGCTCCTATTGGCGTAGAAGCCATCTTTTAAGAGAGGAAACCCACAATTTATTCAGAATCTTAAGAATCTCTCTTACACACCAGGCTCTTATTTCTTTTGGGAGTTGGAACGTAATCTCCATTAATAAATCCCTTCTAATGGGCATGGGTAATTGTTACTCAAAGACAGGGAGTGGCTCGATTTGGCAGCTTTTGTCTCCCATGGGATGCTCAAATGCTGCAATAGCGGTTATGTAATTTGCCCATTAATGTTGATGTTGTTTGTTTGCTGATGGAAGACAGAATAGATGTGTCATAAAAAGGACACCTTAATTTCCTCGCGCTTTCCTACTGCATCAGCCAAGTAAGGGAAGGATTATTGGACATAGAGAATAAAATCTCAAAAGTGCACTTTATCATTACCGAAAAAAAAACATTATTTCTCGCTCTTCCAAGCTCTAATTGTTAGTCCAACAGCTACATATTACTGTGCTGTGACTTTCAATTCATCACTTGTTATCTAAAAGCTGTCATCTGGCCATCTCTCTATCAAGCCAGAGAACAGTGATATTTCAAGCCTTATAATTCTAGCTGTCAGTGTGGCTCCTTTCGTGTACAGAGTTCGACCACACGGTCAATAATACGTTTGATCTTTTGTTTTTTATTTCTGCGGGTTAATTATAGTGAGAGACACCTCAGCATGCCAAAACTTTCCTTCTGAAACAGGTCTTAATGAGAAGGAGTGGTGGGTGAAGTGGCACTGAGTTTAATGGCATAGCTGGATTATGACATCCCAAGAGGAGGCGAGGGATTAAAGAAGAAGGAATTGACAGGGCACAGGGAAGGCACTGGCAGACAGACACATTCAGCCCCTCAATTTTAGGAAAAAAGAACAAGAATTGATACCCAGAGTAAGGAAAGTGATTGAGCAGAAGAGACAGGGCTGGCACTGACAGACAACACATCCAGCCATATGGTATAGGACTGACTCCCCCTAAATATTAGGAAAAGGAACAAAAATGATCCCCCAGAGTAAAGGCAGAGATTGAGATGCAGAGGGATGGTAGAGCATCACAGCGCACAGGGCAGACACTGGCAGACAGACTTTTCATGCACCATTGGACGTGTTGGTGATGCTGCTGCCAGTGCAGCTGCAAATTCTCATTTCCAACTCCTCCATTTCGCCGAGCATGCCCCCTTTGTGCTGCATCTTACCCCCCCTCTGAGTTTTAAAATTATTGTAAGGGCAAATTAAAGTGAAGAGCCTGCTGCTGCTCTAGAATCAGCTCTTTCATGTCCAGGGTGGAGTTCCAACCGCAACAGGGTGACTACGCCCTGACAAAGAGAGTGGTGGGGTAGACCAAAATTCTCTTGCTCCTTTCTCAGCTACTGGCTTGCCTTCACACCGCAGTGAAAGTGCCCAGCAATCCCAGCTAATCCCAGTTGGAATAGCTGCCCTTACCACCAAATGTGGTATATGTGCTTTGCAACAAAAATGCAAAGTCCCCATCTATACCTGCTTTCACCATGTTTACTGCTCCGTCAGACCCCAATATTCCTATTTCTATTGCTGTTCCTGGCTGTGGTATAATCCACTCTACCAGCATCTTCCTAAGAGCTGCCAAAATGTGAGCTGATATGTAGCTCACATATGTAGAAGGAAGCAGACCACCATTATTTTTTTTCCTTCTATGACCATAAAATCAATGGACTTTTGTGTTCATTCCACTACCTGTTTTCACTATCCAAGAATGATTGGTCATTACAGAAACAAAAGAGGAAGGGGTCAGGGTCGTATGTTCATCTGGCGATCTCCTTCTACATTAGTGTAATTTGTCACTAATAGTGACAGTAAATAGAAGTCTCCATTCCGCAAGGTTTATTAATTTGGTAGCATTACAAGTTGCCTGATTCCCAGAGGGGAGAGTTTGGAAGAATTGGAGTTCAATCTCAGATACAGTGTTCTAGAATTCAACATAAGTGAGCATGCAGTCTCCAGGAAGCCATATTGCAAAGTACCAGGAACCAGCACCAGTAATATTCACATAAGTATAACTTCTACCTTTGCTAGTGATTTTCCCATGACAGTGTGTATATATGATGTCATAGTTCCCTGCAGCGGACCCTGTCGCCTTCCCTTTGTTGGATGACAGGTTCACTTTAATATAAAAAAATAAATATGTTTTCATACAATGATTCCTGCTTTAGGAGTCTGGAATCGGCACAGAAGATATAGAGAGCGCGCTAAGAAGAATGCTCCTACTTGATTCAAATAAGAAATTATTTACTGCAGACATGCAAATAAGTGGGAGAAAAGTGAAAAAAGAAGCTGTAAAACTCAGTGTAAAAATAACTGTGACGTTAGAAGGTGCAAAGAGAAGAGGAAGGTGTGAAATGATTCTGGAGTCGGTGAATAATGTCTCTCTCCAAGTAAAGGTTTTAAAAATACACAGCATGGGATGAAGCATATGAATATTTCCCTGTGGGGTATTTTATCCGTGAGATTTAAATAGGAGAAATACCCTAGTTATATGTGTAAATGTCCCTGCCCCTGCAGTGTTCCAACGTGCGATGCAGCTGGTGAATCATAGCTCTCTGGATTCCAATCACAAATGGTCAATTCAGGTGCCTATTTTTTCACTAAATTAAGCTTTGGGGTTTCATGTGATATGAGCCACCCTATGAATTAGAATAGGTAATCTTGCAGATACAATGGACATTAGTAAAGAAAAAGAAAAACGTCTGCAATCGCGATCAGAAAGATTCCCAAATAGCAGTTGAGGGTAAGCCTGGATTAGCTATCTGGCTCACAGGGCAAATGTATGGTGGGGTGATTGCCGATAGTCCCCTATTATTACTGCCCATCCAGGTGCTGCAGAGTTTGGATATGCACAGCCACATGCTGTGAGAGCAGATGTCCCATGTCTCCCGGAAACGCGGTTGTGTCTTCTGCCTCCCTGGCGCACACAAGAATATCCCTGATGCCCTCTCTCAATGTCTCCCTACGTGTCCTTGTCACCTTTTGCACTTCTTCCCGTGCCTCTCTTGTTCTTCTTTCTTCTGTCTTCTTTCTTCGTCTGCTTCGCCTCGCTATCAGTTGTTAATCAAACCTCCCGGAGCACTTCCTCAAAAAAGGCGGAGCCTCTGTGTAGGGAGAGGTCTCTATGATGCACGCTGTGGCTCGGACCTTTTGCAGAAGTGCTCCACGGGGCCAGAATATTGCTGACAGATTTGTGGAGATGGAGAAGCGTATCTGCACCTCTCTTTCTCCATAATCCTACTGAATTACTTCTTGGAGTACTTCAAGAAGGGGCACGTTCCTCCAATCGGGAGGGGGGGTGTGCAAGAGTATTAAATATAACACGCGCGCAATCATATCCTTAAAGTGCCAGGGCCACTTAGTCGCCTCCTTTCAGGTTGTCCAGCTCATAAATCAAGACACTCCAGGGTACGTATATTATTGCATTATGAGCTACTTAATCTTCAGGCCAAGATTATAGTCAGATATATATTATCAGACATTCCTGGTTTCTAGGCTTTTACAATTGTCAGGCGACATTTTTCCGGGTGAAATTTATACACTGCAGTGAAGCTCTGGCAGTCTAGAAGTGCCTTTCCAAACTCAGATACAGTTCGCTGCCCCCATCCACTCTCTGCACAATTGTCCTATCAATTCCTGTCTTCTTCCAGCTGTTGGCCAGAATGGAAGCCCCGGAACGGAAATATCCATGAATACATTTCAGCAGTGGCTCAATACGGCAATAAACCCTCCTTGTCTAGGAGGACAAACGCTATTACAACCTCCCATCTGTTCATTCAGACGAGCTTAGGGAATTCATAAACTTTCATACCCTGCTTATCTAACGCATAGGATTTTGTCCAGAGCACGTCGCACATCCCAGCTACGTTGACATTCGCCTGCATGTTAGCCGTCTGGCTCGCCAATAACTAATGTTTAGGTCTAGTCGGATACAAAATCCATCCGAACGCAGAACATTATCTCTGTTAAATGACCCTCAGAACATCTGCCACTTATTATGCTATTACCAGGGCACATCGGCGATGCCTACTGGTAAATGCCCCATCCTAGATCAGTAAAAGACTTCTAATATCATTGACTCCGCTAGCTTTTGTGTTCCGTATTCACAGGGATCATCCTAAACACTAGTTCATTTTTAATTCCGCTATGAATGTTTCATGACGAAATTACGCATGCCGCCTGCAAATCCTCGCCTGCACGACTTTGGAAGTGCATGGCTGGATTTATGTTCTAAGCTGCGTGAGTAGTTTAAACCTCTTTTATAGCTTCCAACTCCTTATTTACATTATGCCCCCCTGCTGTCTGATTTAACCTCTGTTCTACCAGACAGGCCAAGAATGTGTTAGAATAGAACTGTTTGCCTGTCCCTATGGCTCCAAAAGCGCTTGTAATTGTATAGTTTTGACGAACCTGCCGAGACACTCAAGTGGAAAAGCAGTGGGAATCCACAAAATAGCAGTCATTTTTATGCATAATTCTGTTTTTTTTTTTATGACTCGAATTGTAAAAGCATTTCTCATTTTAAGCAGGTTTCCATAATCAGGGCATAACCGCAGGTACCTACAGAATTTTGACTGGGAGGAAAATGAATCTTCTTTCCAAGAAGTCATATCATCGCTAGTAAACTGACAAGGTTTTTGGAATGAAAACAGGAGGGGATTTTTTTTTATAGTGGTCAGAATATGTAGACTCATCATATTTTATATAAAAGATTACAAAAATGTGTCATATTTCCCCATACTGTGCAGTCATTTCTTTAATATATTTATGGTTGATCATAAAACGATAAAGACTGTAGCAGGTACATTATAAAGTATTTAATCCTCAGGTTTATTCCTATGTTATCCCTATAAAACGTGTAACAAAATCATTATACATCTAAGGAAGCATGGGTTAGAACAGTATATACATGAAAAGCTAACATGCTTACATATACACATTATTGTGATGTTTAGGGCTGAAGAACACTGAGATACCTTCATGCTCATCAAACATTCTGAGCTCCTACAGAAGAGGGACATCAGGGGAGGAAAGTGGGATAGGGGAATTTGGATCCCAAAGAGGGAATGTTCCTCTTAAAGAAAGACAAATGGGAGAATGTGGACTTTATCAAGTCAGTTTTACAATACATTCAGTACCCCAAGTCATCTCCTAAATGATTTGGACCCAATTACTGAAAAAACGAGCACCTCTTTCAGCCAATTCCCAAATACCACCAGTGTCTGGTAGCATCTAGTTGCCAAAATAAAACAATTAGAATAAATGTTTTTAATATGATTTTGATTATACATTCATAGATTTCCTTTGGTCTGTAGAATGTAGAACGTTTTAATATATCCAATTTATAATTTGCTTGTAATAATTCACATCATTAGATGCTGTTATGCAGCATACAAGTGTCGGGCGCCTTATTGTACATGGATTTGAGGTCAAATTTGAGCCCCCAGCAAACGTTTTGGATAATGAAGGCAGAGTCTTGCACTCTCTTGAAGATGTCACTAGTCACAATGTCAGATGTTTAATCCCTCGGCTGTCTGGTGTTTGTCACTCACTATATGAATTTGTCACGAAGATTATTTGCTCTCGCTTGTACCTAATGCAGCTAACCGAGGACAGGAACAAATTTGGTGACCTTTTGCTGTGTGTTCAAAAAGCATTAAACACCATTGCGGATTCTATTAATATCCAAGACAGACATGGCTGTTATGATCACATTAATTCGGGATATTTTTAATGTCCATGGCCACAAATGTTGACAAGAACTGACAATTAAGGATTATAGCAGATCATTAAAAAAGTCAAGTGTGCATCAACTAAAGGGTTAAATAGCCATATAAATGCAAAAATGAATATTGTTGCATTAACCAAACGGAAAATGGAGTATTTAGTTGAAGAAAAAGATGTACATCCTGCCCACACCTTAATCCGTTTGCAGATTAAATCCCATGTCCTCACCTGTTTTATCTCCTTCGCTTCCTATGGATTATCATTGTCAACTAAATTAGTCGTCAGTTTAAGACTTTTTTCTACACAAATGTAGAAAAATATAATTTGACGGCAGATAAGAATCATTAAATTCAAATAATCTGCTCATTTTTGTCCTGCTGTAAAAGCCCCAATCCTTATTCAGACCTTGGACTTCTCTTGTATTAGACTTCAGAACCTTCCTTGACACCTCCCAACATCACACGCGAGTAAAGGGAATACTGTTATTATAAGAGATGTGATTAGAGGCTTGGATCAGGCCCAGGGCTTTTCGTGTGACTTTGTGACCTATTGATAGCTATTAATTTAACCGTGTAAGGATAATAATACATTTTGTGCCCCCTGGTTATAGAATTATAAGTGAGGGTCATTTAACAGAAGGTTCTCACACAGGAGAATGTCACAGTAGCCTGGATGTGTGACATCCTCTGGATAAAATCCCATATATGTGACGGATTTTGTTCTTTTTTCCTGTACACGTTATTGTGACTATAATTGTAAAACATAGTCATACTTTCATACCAAGACAGCGTTCTGAACTCCCGGTTCCATATCGTGTGATATGAAGCCAACAGGTCAGAATCCTCTTCAATGTTTATTTTTCTTTTGAATTGAAGATGTCACAAGCCACCTATGGTTTACCTGAGATCTTCGTGGTGACTTCATGGTGTAACACTAATATGTAATAATGTGGAGGGGCATAATATATTACTTGGTGTTGAAAGCATACACTGCACCAAGCAGGGCCTGTTAATCGTGTTAAGCCTTAGGTGAGCATCAGGAGGTTTAATATTTCCCAAAGCCCGTATATTGTTTTACGCAGTGACTGCAAACTCTGCTCGTGCTTGGGGAATTGGATCGATATGTCTCATAAAGAAGTATTACCTAAAACCTGGGCTTTTGTAATAAAGATGTCAGTCCTCTCATTCTAACTAATAGGAGGTTACAGGTGATCTATATACTAAAACATAACATAACTAACACATAAATAACACTACTACAAGGAGAAAATACAACCTTTAGAGGATCCATATGCTGATTTTAAAATACTTGCTCCCCAGTAATACTAAAACTCTCTAGCAAAAATGTCCTTGCCCCTTCCTTGTTAGTATAAGGTGATGTTGGATATATGTATGTAGGAAGGGGATGGATGTTTGTGGGTAATCATGGGGTACAAGTACAGGTTCAGTACAGGTATACTGTTCATCCAATCAATCCACACTAAGAAAAACCTTGTCCAATGAGCTTCTGTAGTAGAATAATTGATTTCTTCCTTTTTCACCAAATAACGAATAGTCAATATTGCAGTTAAATATTCAGCAGTCCTTGCAAAGGTTCTGTATCTCAGTATATTAGATCCGGTTAATCATTAGATGGGTGCTTAAGGAGAGAAAACCTTTTGATGACCTAAAAATGATTGAGCATGTTGTGTATACACAGTACTGCTCCATCCAGTAAAGAAAACCTCAGCATATGTTCTCAGAATATCTATAATGTGTCCACAAACATCTTGTTTTTTTTTCATCTTGGCAGGTCCAGCGACCAAGAAGAAATACGTCAGTTATAACAACTTGGTGATATAGGCATCTTCCTTGTGAAAGATGATAGGAGCAGCAACATTTTCACTTACTACGTCGTGTGGTGCGGTTTGCTCCCCTTCCACCCAGTGCCTCTCCCACGGCGGCCAATCATGGGACGAGAGGAGTTACTGGGACATGATGGTGCACGGCCCTTGAGGACTGGGGACAGCTGCTTCATCCAAGCCATCTGAACTGTTCCTGGTTTGTCTCTCAAGACCTAGGACCAAGCAATGGGTGCCAAGCCCCGTATGAAGCAAGTTTGTGAGCGGGAGTTACCCGGGCTCTTCCGCCTCTCTCGGGACCATCAGACTCAGACCTTTCTGTACAGTTTCTGAGAACTTTTTACATGCAAACCTTTTACCCTTTCATGTTTCTTCTTTTTGTATTAATTTTGTCTTTTTTTGGGGTGGGGGTTTATTCTCATGTGACACTTGTCTCCCCAGCTATGAGCACTTCACTAAATCGGCTTCCATGTCAAAGCACACTCCTCATATGGTTCGCCCATTCCTCTTTATTTTTTCCACCCCGGTCCTCTGTTTGTTGGTTCCCCCTCATTAATTCATGAACAAAAGACAAGGTTTCTTTAATGACCAAAAACTGTGTGAGCAACGCAGACCATTCCTGAGCGTGATTGGCTGGCAGGATCTGGTATGTGATTGGCTATTGCCCTGGGGGTCTCCTGTTTCCGAATGCATGTCCTATCTCAGCTTTATTATTTTTTTCTTTTTCTGTCGGAGGATTCTGCTGTTTGTGTTTGGTTTCTATTCATTTGCCCGTGACTAGGGTTTTGTCGACAGGAACGTGGGGTGTGGTGGCCATGATTTTAATCCACCTCTGGGGATCTGTCCGAGCCTAGTCTGTGAGGGCCACTCCGTGGACTCCAATGTGACAAAAAGCATGTATGTTTTCTACTGTTTGTAATGAGTATTTTCTGCTTACGTGCCAACCTCGTGAAACACCCTTCCCAAAACGCCCTGTGATATTGTCAGAGAATGTATCAATAAAAGATTTTGATTATCTTTTCTATTCAATGCAGTGGCCAGAGCTTGTGGATTTAACACGTAACCACATACTAAATATTCATTTCTGCTACTTAAGTAGTGCCTTCAAACTTTAACTCCCTACCTAGAAGACATCTGCGCCAACACTTCCTTTTTAAAGAGACTTATTTAAAGATGACCTCAAGACCTATTTGTTCTGTAACAAAAATATTTTTGGGTTAAAATGCTGTGCAGTCCCACTGATTCAGCTCTTTGGTAAGCGATATAGCCAAAAAAAATTAGATAGGACTCGCCAAACTTGGGGTACTTTGACGTAGTGGCTGGCTAAGCAATAGATGGCCATAAAGTGTGGCGGAATCCCCAATATTTATGCCTTATAGTTGTTTATTGAATGGGATTCCCTGGGTATGCGCTGGATCCTTGCTTTGTTCTTTGAAAAATATACTGTACCTAACCCTAGATACATACGATAACCTCAGCTATCTCATACTTTTTTGCAAATACAAAAACAAATTAAATCTGCTTCTCAGATTTTAAGGATTCACATTTCAAGAGTTCACCAAAAGTACATATGCGCTAATTTAAAAGAAACATTTCAGACACATTTTGCAGTGTAACAACTTTTGTGTGTTTTTGCAAACACTTTAACAGACCCGTCCAAATTCCTCAGACAGAAAATAAGAGATAAAATGAAAAAAAAATGTTTACAAAAAATTGTCATTTTTACGCATCACTGCATATTGGCTATTTTTCTGTTATGATCTCCTATTGTCCTTCTGTTAGTTAAAGCAGAGGTTACATTGGAAGGTTTTATTCCAGTTTACCAGAATGATGTAGCAGGGTCAACCTGGGGCCAAAACTTGGCACCACTATTAAAAGAATACAAGCCCAAAGGAGAAGATATCGCTTACCTAAGAATATGCCCTGTGCTCAGTTCAATTAAAATTCTTGTTTTTTATGTAAACTTGTTTGTACTGGATAAAGTAACTATGACTGCAGCAAAAAAACTACATGAACCCTTTGGAATGATCTGGATTTCTGCATATATATTGGTCATTAAATTCAATCTGATATTGAACTAAATCACGATAATAGACAAACACAGTCTGCTTCAACTGGGAAAGCGGGCAGAGGAGCCGGGCTGAAAGGCTCGTATCTGCTGTCAGATTCTGTGTTTCTATATATTAATTTCCATAGGTCATTATTATCAGCTCTATGCTTGAAAAATCCAGAGATATGAAGAAGAAGAAGAAGAATTAATTCTCTCTTCTTTCCTCCTCTCGGTTGCACATTTACACTTTCATGAACTGTACGAAAAACTATATTATTTAACATCTGCTATAGAATTTTCGGATGAATTAGCACTGGGTTGGACCTCTATGTCAAGATCCGCCATGTGCGAAAATGTGAATTATTTGATTTAATGGCTGCGAATGTAAACCCCTTGCTTCTGGCCAAGTAAACAGTGCGCTGTGCAATATTTCTTATGTTGAAGGATGCATTAACACGTGTTACATGTCATGATGCTATGACTTTGAGTGCTGCTAAGACATTTTAGTAAGAGGCACCATAGGATCTGAGAGCGGAATACATTTCTCTAGCTGGGGTTTTATGACTCCTGAGTGCATCACTGTTATAATTATACCATTTACCCCAACAGAGATGGAGGGGGCTAGTGCTGTGGGATATTTCCCAGAAAACAATAAACAAGACAACACAAGCGACAGCTGAACAATAAACCATATATCACCGAATATCTTGGAAATCTATTTCCTATATAAATATATATAAATAAGAAAAAAATACTATATGTTTACATTTTTTTTGCTTGATTAGACAAAAGAGTTTTTGTCTCAATCATTTCTATTAAAAACATGTTTAGGACAAACATCAGCAAAATCATGGTTGATCTTTGTAAAGGTTTTTTTTTTATATTGTTCCATGTAATTCGATAGCGGAATCGGGTATTAATAAAAATGTAATTTGTGTAATTTTGGCTGCCCCACTCCCCTAGGGGCCACAGGTGGACATGGCTTTTTGGGGGATATGGATGTGACAAAGTAGGGAAACCAGGCAAATATGCATCCACAATTGTGCAGCTCCTTGTAGACATCATTAAATCTAATGTGAATAGAATTTTACATTTTATGCTGATTATTTCATTGGAAATCAGCAGATTATATGGATATATGCTTGTCTTACTTATCTTCTGCTCTATACTTTGACTTAAAAGGACTTTACGGGTAAAAAGCAACTTTCTTCTGTCTGAAGGAGCCTTATATACACTATATGGACAAATGTGTTGTGACCCAACTCTTAATTATTGAATTCAGACCCATTGCCACAGGTGTATAAGATCAAACACCAAGCCATGCAATCTGCATTTACAAACATTTGGGAAATATGATCTGAAGAGCTCAGTGAATTCCAGTGTGGTAGTGAATGCCACTTTTGCAATAAGTTAGTTTGTAACATTTCATCATCTGTGATATAATTGGAAAGTGGAAGCGTTTAGGAAGAGTTACAAACTTCCACTGGCATTAATATCAGCAAAAAAACTGTGCGTCTGGAGCTTCAATGAATGGGTTTCCATGGCCGAGCAGCAGCATGCGAGCCTCACATCACCAACTACAATGCCAAGCGTCAGATCAAGTGGAGTAAAGCACACTCCACTGGACCCTGGAGCAGTGGAAATGGGTTCTGTGGAGTGACGGATGACGCTTCTGGCAGTCTGGTGAGTTTGGTTGATGCCAGGAGAATGTTGCCTGCCTGACTGCATTGTGCCAACTGTAATGTTTGGTGGAGGAGGGATAATGGTTTGGGCTGTTTTTCGGGGTTTGGGCCCCTTTACCCAGTGAAGGGAAATCTTAATGCTTCAGCATACCAAGACATTTTGGACAATGCTATGCTTCCAACTTGGGAACAGTTTGAGGAAAGCCTTTTTTTCAAGCATGGCCGTGCCCCAGTGCACAAAGCAAGGTCCATAAAGATACGGTTGGATGAGTTTGGTGTGGAAGAACTTGACCCGCCACACAAAGCCGTGACCTCAACCCCATCCAACACCTTTGGGATGAACAGAAATTGTACACCAAGCTTTCCTGTCCAACATCAGTGCCTGACCTCACACATGTTCTACTAGATGAATTTTCAACAATTCCCACAGAAGCACTCCAGGATCTTGTGGAAAGCCCTCCCAGAAGACTGGAAGCCGTTACAGCAGTAAATGGAGGACCAACTACATATTAATGTCTATGTATTTAGAATGCAATGTCATAAAAGTCCCCATTGGTATAATGGTCAGATGTCTCAATACTTTTGTCCATATATTGTATTATATCTATCTATCTATCTATCTATCTATCTATCTATCTATCTATCTATCTATCTATCTATATAGATATATATATAAAACATATTTTTATATAACAAAATGTTAACATATTTTGGCACAGCATGGTATTTTAAATGGTTTTCTACAGTCTGATGCATTTTCTCTGCATGGTCTTTGTGTCCTGTTGCGATTACGGGAGCCCCCTTCCCTGTAGGTGCCAAGGAGGCACAGGTGAGTAAATGAATAGTAAATAGCTTTCGTCTGCCTGCTGACGCTCCGGACGTGCAGATTACAGTATGTGTCTCAAATAACTTTGGTTCTGTAAATTAATGGAAACATTAACTTTATGTTTCTGACAGGAATGTTTAAAAATGATGCATAACCCATGGTAGTGTTTAGTATTTTTCATACAGAAGAATTGAATTCCAGGAAAAAAAAGCTCCAAATATTTCAACTGGCTAAAAAGTGGTTCTCTCATTTGGGAGTGGATACTGGGCAGGGGTTTACTTAAATTTTGACCTAATAATATTCCCGGCAACTTCCCAAGTTAGGTTACCTGGAGCTCTCACTCTATATGGCTTCATGTAGGAGCTGCGTCATAGACAGCCTTTAGTGGATGGAGAGTGGGAGCAAAGTAGATGAGGGGTAGGTCGGAAAGTGGGTAGGGAGCGGAAATGGCCAAACGCTGCTTCCCTTCACGGAGAAGAAAAAGAAAATGACCCAGAGAAGAAGGGCTTCACCTGGAGACTCCGGGCCAAACATGGAGAGCTCCCAGGTATCCATATTGGTAGCTATTTAAAAAATAAGAATATATATATATATATAAAGAGAGAGAGAGAGCGAGATATATTTTTAAGGCTGTAAAACACTGTGATACCCTCATTCCTGGCAAATATTCTGAGTTCCTCGAAAACAGGGATAAGGGGAGAGGAAAAGGGACAGTTATTACGCGTAACAATGTGGTACTAATGGAAAATTGCATGCTTCATAAAAAAAAATCGTTTGCAATTTACTTTATATTAATCTTTTAGAAAATAGTTTTTCACTGTAGGTGGAATAGAAGACTCCTTAAAAAAACATTTAGCAAGCCTTATGAAAGTGACTTTCTTTCTTTCCATTCTCTCTTTCCAGGGCCTGTCCAAAGGCACCATGAATTATTACCTCTCTTCAGTAGATGCTCACAGCTGTCATTAGGGCATTAGGTATAAGGCCGGTGTGAAGATCATCCCAGGAGTGCCCCTGCAGTGCCCTGGTTATCAGCAAAATTACAAGTTCAAAGATAAACAGACATTTAGATTGAAAACACGATTAACGCGCATGGAGATGGGGTCCCTTTAACACGTAATGAAGAGAGGCTTTGTGTACGATGAATGGCTGACTAGGAATCAGATATTTTTGTCTATCAGAACCTTGTATTTTGGCTATAATTTGGCTTTTTACTATTGGGTTATCGCTCTAGTTCCGTGTCGGTAATAATTGCCTTTGATTTCACAGCTCTTATCTTGGGTACCAATTAACATGTTATTAGTACTGAGTGTCGTACCATAGCATAGAATGCTAACATTTCCTTTGTTATGTCAATAGAACAAGCTGCTCTCCTTTTAACTAATGTTCCACTTTCTAAAGAATCATTTCTTTGCTCCCTTTTCTAAAACGTACGCGTTATTTTTATTCCACGTCATTCACTCTTAGCTTCCCCGACGCCAAAATCCAGCGCATAAATTTCACAATGTAGATCGTCTTTGAATTGAAAGCTGGCGAGGATGAATAATCTTGAGGCATCCAGATATCAAGCTTTATTTCCCAGGGCAAAATGCACACAATATTAATTGACATTGATTGTTCATAGAGCTGCACACATTTTTTTGACCTGAAGCGGCACAAATAATAATACAGTAAACATAAACGATTACCACTGCGCCACGCGCTCCGGAGGCAGATCAGGTGGTACAGCATGCAGCCAGTGGCTGGATATGCCCGGCCGTGCATTTCCAGTCATCATCAACATCTATGTCATCAGACGGCCACTGGCCTTAAAGTGCCAGGGCTGTCTCACGATTGGAGTGAAAATGTGGCCAATCACATGCATCCTAACAGAATGTCTGAGTTATTGGCTGTACTCCGACTGATTCCAATAGGCTCAGAGCTCCCTGACTGGAATTGGCGTGCTACTGAGCATGTGCAAAGAGCATACTGATGAATGCTCCCCACTTTCAGTAGAGACAGGTAAAGGTGGAGTTCATTGAAACCGAACCCTCATTTTCTAACACCGGTAAAGAAAGCCTGCGCTGATTTCCACGCAGTAAAATAGACTCCGGTATGGATTTAACATAAAGGTAGAGTTGAGATGGACAGTTAACAATTCACTTTAAGAGCAAAACGATGATGACTAACTAAGGCTGAATGGAGGTGGAAGTCAGAAGCCTACCTAAGACATTTTTGGCTATACATAGATTTATATTTTTTGACTAGTGCATTTGCTTTGACGATATTTTATTTTATTAATCAGGGATATATTTTAAATCTTCTACACCTTCTCCTCACTTTCTCCTGAACTCACCTCCTATTTTCGTATTCCACCTTCTAAAGCTGCTAAGATATGTTAGCTTCCATCTGCGGAGGGGTAATCATACCTGGGTGGGGTATTCATACTCCGTACCTCTCTGCAGATTTGCCTCTGTGATCTTTGGGTGGCGGAGGGTTGCTGCCCAATCCCTTCTCCATTGCAGACTACTACTGGCTATCCTTGCCTCCATGATATACTTCGCCACCTCCGGGCTCTCGCTTTCTGGGGAATATTTAGCCTAAGTCCCCAGCAGGGACTGTCCATCTGGCCCCCCACAGGTCTGGTGGGCTGCTGCCTGATATCGCTCCATATATATACTCCAGAGACAAAACCAGTGCTATAGTCTGCAGCCACTGGCTGGATATGTGCGGCTTCGTGTAGTGTGCGGCCCATCGTTGGACACGCTGATGTCAGTAAGCAGCCGAGGGCCTTAATGTTTCAGCCCCACCTTGTTATCCCCAGTCCAACACTGGTCCCCAAACATGGGGGAGAATCATGAATAAGAGGGATGCCCCCAGTACGCATTATGGAAAGTAAGTGCCTTTGAAGCAAAGATCTATAGGTTTGCTGAAAGTCAATATAAGGTTAAGGGAAGATAAATCAGACTGAAGGAAAAAAAGGAGGAGAGAGGAGAGCACAGAACAGATGGGGACATAAAGCGTTTGAGTATAAAAGTTATTTTGTATAATTAACACCTATATGGGGATTTCTGACATTAATCATTTAACACATTCAGTTTTGCTGAGATCGTTGTTTCTAGCAGGTTCATCCATCTTTCATGGCCTGTTGTTTTCCTGCGGCAAATCTTCCCACGGTCTCTGAATTCCAACAGCTGCAAGCACTCTGTCATTGCACGCCGCGTGATGTGCGTCAGCTCCATAACGCATGCAATTCTACGTTAGAAGGAATGGATAAATCATATTCTCTTACAAAATTTACGATAATTACTCCGTGGTCACCAGACTATTGCCAGTTAAACGTTCTCAGGAAGGCAGTCCAACAACAGTCCTGTGGCCATTTTCTTCTTGCTAAGAGCAAATGTTTGAAAAACTAGATATTCCAATAAAGCAGATGCGCTGTTATCTTAACAAGAACATGGACGGTACAAGATCATATGTTCCAGTGGGTGACCACCTTAAATTATCCTATACATAGTTTAAAAAGTACATCTAGGGCTATTAACTGTTACTCATATATGGCTCAGAGGTCATTGGTCTACAAACTCTATTTTATTTAGTATCCCAGTTCAAAATGTTCTCCGCCCCATAGTCCTGCTCTATTACAGTCCTCATTTTTGGTCTCGACACTGCTTGGTAATCCAAGAGCTCCATGACCGTCCCTTCACACCTGCAAACTTTATCCAGATCGGTTGAGATATTTATATGTCTAAGTGTCATTATTTGCATTGCGATGCTCAACCCCCGAAGAGTAGACTGGGAGATATAAAATATTAGGTAAGGGGAATCCCACCATACTTGTATCCTTAAATTAATCTCATATGTCCGTAAGGAAAATATATCTAATATTTGTTGCAAAAATGGTAATTTTATCATTTATTTACATGTTTTTCACGAGGACTCACCTACTTATGATCCTCTGCTACTTGGAGACCAGAACATGGCACCAATTGCATCACACTTGATAGATGCTAGATTGGAGGTCAGAAGGTATAAGGTAATTTTTGCCCACATTGAAGCTTAATTCATTTTTCCTATGCTACAACTGTGAAATATGCAGTCAAATCCCATGGATAATGGAACATTATGCTAGTTGTAGTTCTACAGATGGAGGGTCCATCTAGAGGGGCAGCCTTGGACCCTGTCTGAGTATTCTTTATTGTGAACACAACACAAAATCCTGATGTTTGGGATGGAATCTCTGTAATCAATGCAAACAGAACGAAGCTTTATACGAGCTGTGAAAAAAAAGGAAGATGCTGAAAGGATGAACAAATTGAAGCTGGAGAGGAAGAAGTAAAGGAGATAAGGAACAATAGAGCCTCTAGAATGCTTGCTAGTTCGCAATAGAATTCCAAGTTCATAGGCACTGCCTTGGTTACGTGCTACTGAAGGAATTGTTATTGACGGTATATGTAATTATACACTCAATGAAATCCACAGACGGCTAAACTTCTAAACTCGCCCTGCGAAGAATTTATCCAGGATCCCAAAGCTGGGAGCGTTTGCTGAATTTGCTCTCATCTAAAGCCCAGAAGATTAAAAGAAGTGTGTGTGGATTGTAAATACACGGCTTGTGGACTTGGTTTCCAGACCTGCCCGTCTAAGACGGGAGGGAGCAAGCTGCTAGTTCAGATATGTCCTGACGAGATGATCAAAGGGAAATATGCCCAAAAAAAGAGAAGAACAGGAATCCCGTGGTAAGGACAAGCACCTCACACCTGCTCGGAGGAAAGTAGCGTGCCGCGCGCTGTCTGGGGATAGCTGATAAGAGTACAGCCATACAAAGACTTAGCGGAGAGCTCAACTTATCTCATACATGAAAAGAGAGGCTGATAGAGAGCCGCAGATGATTCTGTCAGTTCACTAATAATCCAGGTATCATCTTAAACCCCCTATATTCCTTCTGTCTGACTGGTACTTATGGGTCACCAAGCAATTTCATTCATTCCTGACATTCCGACTATAACGCTGTGAAGGGATCAGGGCTTAAAAACAGAAAGATCTGGCAAATAATATCAGATAGAAATTTTCATCATTGTCGCAAAAAGGAAATTATTACAATAAAAGCTATTTTTATCTCAAATATATATTTTAGATGACAGCTGAGCAATCCATGTCGGCGGATAAGATCTTTGTTTAAGAATTGTATGCCCCCAAAAAAATAGAAAATTGTGTGATTTGCTACTTGTCATCGGAGGTCCTGTTTTCATTAAATTACCCCCCCCCAGCTGATGGTAAAAAAGCCTGATGCGAAATTATTATATCCCTCCAACCAGTCATTATCTACTAATATCTACTATTAAATATCTATTAATAGGTCATCCACGCAGTACACCTCCGTGATAACAATCATCAATTGAGGCTCCATTCAGCTCGGCGGAGTCTATTATCTGGAGACAAGCCTCACGTGTTTACAAACTAGGAGGATCAGAGGCCACTGGCGACCACAAGGAGACGAAGAGAGATTGGCAGGTTGAACATTTCTGCTGGAAGAATGAAATGTTGTTGTTGTGTGTTTGACTTAGTCCCTCGGTAAACCAGAAAGAGTTCAAGACATTCTTTGGTTTAACCAGCAGCTGACACGGATCGGTGTTATACTTTTCTAAAACGGCTCTCTTCTTCCACTTGAGGAGCTGCTTCTGATAGATAACGTTTACCCACGACCAGTAGACTTGAGTGAGATGCGGTCCTGCATACACTTGGCTGAATATTGGACGGCATTGGACTACTATGCTGAACTTACACTCTTGTAATTAAATACCGCATGAAAACCATCGCTTTTAATACCGTTGAATGGTATTTACTATGTAAAATATTGTCTTATTGTGTTTTTGTAAGAAATACTTCATTGTCATATGAAGCGAAAGCAAGTACTGTGGAAAAGGTTTCTTAAAAGTTTACAAGGAGCAAATAAATTGCCAGATCTACTAGTGCTTAATTCTTCTACTTGCTTGCGAGCGCCATTAATATTGTGTTTCGGTTGAACAATACCATAAAGTGCTTCTGGTCATCAACACTATTCCATTTCCAACACCGAGATAAAAAAAAATATGGATATTGCTGCATTTGCCCCAAACAAGATCTTTAGAGAAATTTTATACTTTTTATTGGGAAAACATAGAAAAATATGTGAATTAACATAAGCTTTTGGGTCTCTAGGGCTCGTGAAGCTTTTGTAACTTTTATTGCATATAAATTGCATATGAATTTTGCAGATTTGCAGAAAAAGAGAGGTGCAGAAAGGTGTCTCTTTCTATGAGCAAGATAGGGTCTTCTTAGGGGTACTTCGGCAAAAGGACAGGGAGAGCCTCCCCCCATTTCTCTAATCATTCCTCTAATCATTCCTCCGGCAGAAGTGAAGACTGAAACAAATGGGGACAGACAGCAGAAGATAGAAGAAAGAAGACAGAACAAAAAGATTCAAGAGAAGAAGCGGAAAAGGACATTGAAAATAGCTAAACCCAATTATAGGCATCACCCTTAATTTAAAGATTTAAATTAGAGGGGCAGTTTTGCCTTAAGGTAAATTATTAACCCCTTAAGGACAATGGGCGGTCCCTAAACCCATTGAAAACATGTACGGGCTTTGTCATTAAGGGGTTAATGTGACGCACCAAACATATCTAATTTCCTGTTCTGATGTTTTCTCTCTCCTTTCTTCACTAAATCCTTGCAAAAGATGCCGGAACCAATGGACAACAATCAGCAACTTAGAGAAGAGATAACTTATTGAGAGATAATCATTCAGACCCTCAGAACCAGGGTCTCCTATGATATACCCATGAAGTGAGCTTCTGGTACAAATATATTCCTTTTTTCAATCCATAAACTCCAGTACACGGATTTCTTTAGTGTAGAGAACTGTGAAATGTAGGATTTGGGGAAAGATTTGCTTTAAAGGAATGCTGACAAGTGCCAGATTCTAAAAGTTTTCATGTGACAGGGTTCACCTTCATTTATCACCAAACTTTGTCTTCCCAGATGAGTCATAAAAGAGACTCATTTAAAGTTTTCTACAAAAGAAAAAAAGTGAATTTTCTTATTGCCGGACTAAGCAACTCTTTTTTGGTTAACTCGCAGAGGACCATCCATAAATTGGGGGAAATCGCATTCCCTCTAACTTCTCAACACAGCTGAGCGTAGAAGTTATTGGGATAAATGGTTCTGCGAGACAGCGGTTCTGAATTTGTCGACATGGTGGGAACCTGCTTGGGACAGCAAAATTGGCCTGAATGATGAGACCGATGTCCCCAGCAACTGCACACTTTTTTCTTTTCTTTGTTCTTGGTATTAGATCAGTAAGGGCTGGGAATAAATCAGCAGCAGTAAGAGAACAAGAGAGCATCTCCGCTGAATGCTCGGTGATCCTGGCAGCTCATACCTTTACCAGGCCGAGATTAATTTATATGACATCATACATCAACGTCTCGCTGTGTCTGATAGCTGGTAATTACAGGTAGGGAGACTGTACACTGCTCAGCTAATCTACATCGTTGGCCTAAGGATCGTCAATAACATGAATATGTATTTTAGCCTTAGAATAATAATAATACACTGCATATAATACAGTGCATGCTTGTTCTGATGTATTATCTCATAATGTGTAGATGCTGGGTGCTATTTTAAGGGTTCTAGGGAAGAACAGATTAGCAGTGAATATAAGAAATCATGACGTATGATTCTGAGTATTAGGCTTTTACTCCAATATCGATGTGTCAGCACTGGTTGATCTAAATGGAAGAGGTCATGTGCGGGTTTTCTCCCCAGTCTGGTAGAGGAGTGCCAGGAGAAGTAGACGGAGACATATTTACCTCTGCCCTCAGCTGCCTGCTCTTCTAACAGAGTCAAAACTCTAGCATTTGAAACTCTGTTATGTATCTTGCAATGTTTCCGTAACAAGTTTTTACCCTTGGGTTTCTTTTGTTTAAAGTAAAAGCAGAACATTCTAGCGGGATACTTTGTCCACTATCATTATCTTCCTAGAGCGTCACCCGTTCTGTGACTCAAAGCACTTGCCTGAAACTGCAGAATTTGCCATCAAAATAACAATGTTACCAGTTCCCATAGCACTTTTTGAGCTTTTTCCATCTTCCTTGGAGGGACAAGGAAGGATAGTTATTTTCATTAAGGGATTATTAGTAATAGCATTCTCAGAAGGACACAGAAGAACTGTAATATCTTCCTTAAAGCCAATTTATTAAATGCATGGCCCAAATAACTCCTTTTCTCCTTTTTGCAATAATTTGCTTTCCTCTCACTGGTTTTATCTGCTCTAATGTACTATAAACGCTCTCCCGTTGGGAGACAAATAGAAGCACTGTCGTTGCGCTCGGCATAATCCTTTGGGTCAGGTAGCCACAAATCCCTCATATTAGGTACCTGCAAAGAGAGCAGCCTGCAATCAGAGCTCGGTGTTCGTAGTACAAATGCCAATATATATAGCCCTTGAGAAATGACAAACCCTTTATACACGGAAGGGGGCTCTGACCCGTCTATAGTCCGTGCTCAAGACCCTGCCTCTTAAAGCTGTTATTATAGTATTGAGTCGTATTTAAACTTGATTATATGCTCCAGCTCAATCAAGCTGTTACTTGCACAGCGTGAGACGTTTCAGGCGGAAACCGGCGACTGATTAATTTTAGCAGTGTTATCTGTGAGTGTAAAATAGTGCAATGCATGACGGTTCTGTTATTCCCCAGAATCTCCTTACGTGGGAATTAAACCACCAGTAAGCGTTGCATCTGTGGATTCCTTTGGGGTTCTAAAGCCCACGGTGTTACTGTTTCCCCCGCCATGAGTCTCTTGGACTTGGTGTAGCAGCTACATGAAGCTGTAGACAGTGTCGGATTTTGCTCTCCCCGAATTAGTACTGAGGCTTAGTGATAGTGCTGCAACCCTCCCCAACATCTCCAGCTCAGGTCTCAGAGGGCTTTGCTCAAAGACAAAAAGACTCATCCGGAGAAGCCAGGGGAGGGATCAGAAAAGACTCCATTGTTAACGCCGCATATTCAGACATGGCCTTTATCTTACAAAAAAAAAGCTTTGATGTAGTTTTATAAATATTCATATCCACAGAGTATATACAGCAGAAACATAATTACTGAAAGCGTGTAACCCTCGCTAATTTACCCCGAAGTCTGTTCTGCATGTGCTGATATCTGCAAAGTCTGAGCTACCGATAGAAAGACAGTTCTTTTTACTACAATGTGGGAGCCCACGAGGGAGATCCACTTCCAAGACAACTGGACTTGGCTAAATGACTCACTGCTCTCCTCAGGGCCTTCTCATACCTCTGATAAGAGCAACCTGGAGGATGAGGAATATGTGAGGTGGATACACTTTAAATAACATATGTTTCTTTCCTATTTAATGAACCACTGTACGTTCCAAAGATGCCTTGCAATAGAATAAATTGTAGCTCAAAGTCTAATGCATCTCTCACCGGAGCCCTCAACATTTCTTAGTGTAGGAGGAAAAACAAACACAGAATGTTACGGCAGATAAGAGATATTTAGAACTTGAAGTCTGCCCGTTTCCCTGACTGCTTTAGGACCTCAAAGCTCCATTGCTGCGTGGTTTGTCTTATGGTCTGGACATTCTTATGCCCACCCCATGATCGCTTACATGTTCTCACTGCATTAGGTTCTCCTTCTTCTACTCTTCTTTCACCACCAGAGTAATGCTTTTTTGGCTTTATCCAGAATATCTATCTCTTTCTAGCATTAGAGTCTCTGGTACTGCGTCCCAATGATGTATTTTGGTTGTGCCTCCCAAAGACTCAATGTCATGGCCGCCATCCTCTCTGCTGAATTCCAGGATATGACATCATATACCAGTGCAAAGCCTCAGAAGGATGTACAGTGCCGAGTACAGCATGTTATAGAGGCTGTGTCATTTAATCTATAGTGTAAATGCTGGGTGTAGGTATCAGAGACCTCCCTTGTAAATGGCCCATTGGGCAGCAACCCAAAGAAGACCCTGATCTGCCCGAAAACTAGTATATAACCACTTAACCAGTAGCCTACAACATTAACAAGACCGCCTATCCTCTGCAACTAGTGGCTGTAAAGGATTTGTCAACGTGACGCATCCAGCATGGCGATAACCCCGCGGCTTATTGTCCTACTGCCCTGTCACAGGAACTTAATAACACATTTTACATTTCCATTATCAATAATAATGATTCGGTGCTGCCTCTTTGCCCCCTTTTATTGATCTGGCTTATCATACTTACAGCTTATAAATGTGCCTGATTACAAGTATCGACCACATACAGAGATGATTAGAAAGGTGACGTTGGCAGGATGAAGAAAAATTAAAAATGAGAAATGCTGTCTGGAAGTTCTCCAAAAACCAGATTGTATACCAAGCTGAAACATGTACAGTTTAAAGCACACTGGCAACCGGGGCCAACCCTACAACAGCTTAGGGTTGGCTGATTTGAGATGGGGGTCCCAGCAGGTAAGGTACAGGTAGATGTGGTAGGCCACCATTGGCTGCGCAGAACCAGTCGGTGGGAATATACCATAGCGGAAACAGACCAGATGGCCAAAAGCTACCACCTCACCTAGCTGCTGCCTACTGATGTCACTAAGTACGAGTGTGCGCACCGGCAGCGGCTGTGTGTTCAATCTGTAAATGTGTTTTGCCTTGTGTCTTGATTCAGTGATGAGCTCAGCAGTGCCCTGTCTATATGACCATCATAGTACCCTGCTTGGCGTGTTAGGATGCTATATAGCAGTCAACAGTCCTAAACTGCGGAAATGACTTTGCCGATATAACATATTGCGTGTGGAGCGGTGTGTGATGTCACACTCCTTCAGATGTAAACATGTGGGGCATTTCAACATTGGTGTTTCATGAAGGATTCCGATCCATGAAGACTTATATAAACTACACAGTGTTTCTAGGAGAAATTCAATGTTATTCTACTGTCTGGTGGTAAACCATAGAATGACTCAGTCTTAATCACTCATCCTGACACACTGACTATAAAAGCCTATGGAGAAACAGGCTTCATCAGCATTGCCAAAAAATCAGCTCAGTGTGGTCTATGGGCAGGGAAAGTCGCCCAAAATATCACAACTGACAACAATGGCTGATAAAGATTTATTGGAGCCAGATTAAATAATAAACCAGATTTTTGTCAATCTTAACCTACATTTCTGTAAACAACAATATATACATAAAAATGTATTGTATTTTTTCTCTTTTCCCTTTGGATCCTTTTATCAACATGACTGACAACTTGATATAACTCAAATCCTTAAAAATGACAAGGTGCAAAGCTTTTTATTACAATGAATTACAAGTAGACAGCTCGATCTCCTTGGACTGTGATCAAGATGGCAATTAAATTGACGTTAGTGACTAGACCAATACTTTGATTTTTTTTCAGCCAACTGAGTTGAGTAGATGACAGCCAGCTTGACAGTGAATATATCCTCAAAAGCCCCCCCCCCTAAATTTGAGAAACAAATATATTATTATACCATGGCAGTGCATCCAATCAATACTGGTATATTGGAGCTTCTCAGTAAACAGAGTGATCTCAGTTTATAACTACAAATTTTACAAATTAGTACAAGCGTTAAAAAAAATAATGTTTTTATTACCTAGGGCCTGGGTCATGATAACTAACAGCATATTGGAGAAATTTAGGCCAGCGGCACACAGTTATAGTCAATTAGGGTTCAGGGCAGGCAGCATGCAGGGAGGTTGAGGTCAGGGCAGGCAGGCATCAATATAGCAGGGCATGATCTAGCAACATTAATCATGAACACCCACAAAGAGAAGTTACATTGCAAACTTTGTGCGGGGGCAGTGGGGGAGAAAAACAAGAAGGTCGATCTGTTGCATTGCTCTATAGCTCCAACATAGAGAGTACTGCATGGATCTGCAATGGTCTCTAGTATGCTTGCATCAAAAACACAGCAAATGCAAGTCTCTTCAGGTTCTAACGTGTTCTACTTGTTGTTTCAGAATCAAACCATAAAGGGGAATAAAGGAGAATCAGGAGCTTCTTACAGCAGGTGGCAATCATTGGGTTCATGCATCTCCATGCGCGGCTGTTCTGCTGACTGACAAGGACAGCTTCTTGTCACAGTAATACACCTGTCACTGACACAGCTACATGATGCACAAGCCCCGGAGTGTGTCCGCAGCCTCCGTCGCTGCAAAGCCGATGTTTAGTTCTCCAGTCACATAAAATCCTGATGTTTGGAGACTTTTATCTTTGGCGCTTTGTGCGATTTTACTACATTTTCCAGGTCACGGCTCTGTGGTGCTTTCCTAATTGATCATAAGGTTCTTCATTCACTCCGCTTGCATTCTCCATTACACAGAGCAGCGCTGCAGACGGGGCAATTCTAAACACATTAACACTTTGAGTGGTATGGAGGTCAGCGCCATGTAGATTTGCAGAGGATTCAGCACAACGGACAGCAGCCACATCAATGCTAACACAAGAGGGACCTGGACAGACACAAAGAAAGCAACAGGTGGGAGAAGAGACTGGCCATCTGCCATACCGTAAAAATGCCTGGGGGCCACCGGCCATCAGCCCCATAATCACTCGATCTTCTGCTCCAACCACTGGTCGCATGGTATGGGAGCATAAAAATGTAACGTGTGACCTCACAGTGATTGCTACCATAAAATGAACCTGTTCATCAGGGCTGGTCCTAGAACTAATAGTACCCCAGGCAAGAGACCTCTTTGTTGCCCCACACCAGTACACTCCATGTATTTTTTATATTTTCTCATATACTGTAAATATCGCTCTCTTGTGTATGTTCCCCAGACGTTGTGGAGGCTTTCATTGCACGTCAGGTAACAGACTGACTCCTACTCATTGGGTGTGATTGTTGGCGTCCTCCTGGTCCAGACATCCAAGGCAGCTGCCTTGAGGACAAATCACTATTTTAATTTTTTGATTTGAAAATAAAGTCTGAAATATACATTATATGAACCTAATTTCTAACCAACGTTTATGTGAAATGATAATACACTTTACAAAACCTCGATAGGGGTTGCAGGAGGTGCAGCCTGATGCATGGTGACTCCATCTCCTCTTAGATATCTGCACCTGATGGTATAGCAGGGAAGCAGGGAGATCAGCAACGAGCAAACCAGCCCCCATATATCCCCACCGGAGAAGTAAGTGAGAAGAACAGGAATAGCTGTAAAATTTACAACATAAGAAGACACATCAGAAATGTCCTCACCTCTGACCCCAATCATTTTTTATTCAATAATACATCGTAATTGTTAATGACCTCAGCTGGGACAGCAAAGTTAATTCATTTTACTCTGAGATGTTTGCACAACTGTTACTGGGATGACTGAAATGAAAAAGATCATATGTTTTGTTAATCCAATCAAATAACAGCATAATGTTCACAGAACTTCATACTGTTGTCCACTCCACGACAAATGGCAGATGGACCTTCACTTAAAGCTACAATTGGGAAACTTGGTTGAAGTGTCATGAATGAGTGAACTTTTAACAGGATGAATGAATTTTTAACACGATGAATGAACTTTTAACACGATGAATGACCTTTTAACACGAGTAAGAGCATATTAATGTGTCCATCATCCTATATACATATATTATCGTCTATCTACCAAGAAACTAACAAGTGTAGTTAGATGTTTACTAACTGCTCAATCTACCTTGATAACCACCAGAGCCCTATTTAATGCCTGAATAATCCGCTTTATGTACATAAATCCAAATGACTGACTTTTCTGCCCAACGCCAAACACACTAGATCGGAAAGATCGGTGTAGTAAATCTTCTGCCTAATGATAAACACGTTGGATACAGTCGAATCTGTTTGTTTAAAGCCGTCTTTTTAACATAGAAGTCATATTACCCAGACTTATACATCTCCAGGGAAGTTAGATGAATCCATAAATCCAATTGCATCTTATTGATTTTTAAATCTTATTTCTTTAGGGGATTATGTTATAAAACAAAGCATACGACTTGTTTCCTTTATAATAAGAAAATATGAATTGTCTTTTTTTTCCATACTTTATAATATTTTTTTTGTTAATGCTCTTAATTAGAGATGGGAGCTTACAGACAATATAACTAAAAGATTGCATGCCCTCTGCGCTGGGACTAATAGCAATAATCCAGATCTCGGAGGATATTACATTAAAAATGCTGCACAGAAGTAGATTTGAGGTTTCGTCCCTGGTATTTAAAAAAAAAAAGCCTTTAGAGAAGATTTCTTTAGGGAAAGGGATTCATTGTTCTTGGTTGAATCCATGTGCACCGCAGGATACAGTCATTTAATAAGTTCACAATAAGTCTTTATGTTAGTGAATCAGATGCTTTGCTGAAGTCACTCCAACCATTATTTGATGTAAATATCTCCAGAGAGTTGGATGACTAATTCCCTTTGAATGTCTAAAACGAAACACAGGGATGTGTACGCAAAACATTGAGTTTACAGGTTGGTGGAACATGACTTGACTACGCATTTTAAAGAGACAACACCTTCTTAATAAGGAAAGATGTATTTAAGTCAATTTAAACAGTTCCTTATGGATTGATTTAGGTCTTGTTGCAGAATGGCTGACTATTCGTAATACACAACAAAGTTAATGTTCAAAGGGCCTGGACTCCCATCCTCTCTGTGCCCCATAGTAGCCCATGACCCCTGCTGACTTGATCCACCAGCATGTCTGGTATCCATGAAGATGGCAGGAGACACCATGTCTCAAGGTTTAGTGCTGATGCAGGAGACCATACCTGGGTTGCTCTAAATGACTTGAGACTATTACAAAAAAATACTACTTTCCACCCATTTTCAGAAAATGGAGAGTTTTTGCTCAGGTGGGTTGATCAAGACAACTTTATTTTTAAAATATTTGGGATGTGCCCTTCTTACCCGTGTGCAAAACAACCTTTCCTAATCTGGTCCGATGTCTATTTATCTATAATTGATTAGAGTTGCCATACTATCCTGGCATTGACAGTGCTTTTACAATCAATGCACCTTTAACTCCTTCATTGTCCACCATATGCAGTTCAATTGTTTTAAGAGAACAATCCATTAAACAAACATTCACAGGTTCCCACTGTTTACTACATGTGGCACTAATTACCAGCGCAAACTTTCAAGAGTGAATTAAGCAAAGCACCTGAGGGAACTTCATGTTACGCAGAGCAATTAAGCAGGAATAAGCGGGTGCGCTGTGCACACACACACACAAGCAGATCGCAGGGCTGTGAGTGATGAGCAAGCAAGGGTATCTCTTGTCTGCAGTACATTGCCTTGTGTTAACTGCTCCTAAGATGTGGCGTGACAGTGATGGATATGGGGACAAAGCAAAGAAAATGAAACAGCATCTGCTTTGTGAAGTTTGATGGATTGGGGAGCCAGGCTTTGCAGAATAAGAATGAAGCTCACCGGACAGACATGGCTGCACACATTGGCTCACAACCTGAGATTCCAGCCAAAAGTGGGATCCAAAAAGGCAGTGATGTTTTCTGGCCTGGTCACTTAGGCAGGGGATCCAGGAGGGGGCATCAGTCTGTAGCCCTCTTTATTATAGACTGAATGTCCTGTTGGATGATTGACCTCCCTTGATGGACCAGTTGGTGATTTAACCCAATTTTTCTCCAGAGGTGCAGACCCCATGGATAAGAAAAAGTCTGGGATCTGAGCCAACTCATATTAGAAACATGAATCTTGCAGGGGTATCTTTAAGGCAGGGCAAAATGAGATGCTGTCCTGGGCCTATGCTTACCTGAGGGCCCACATCAACTGTCCACTGGTTCCTTTAAAAGCCACCATAACCCGATGGTCTGTGGAACCACTACCATAAACCTCTGCACAAGTGCTTAGTCTACCAATACTACCAGATTTACATGAGGCACGTTATGTGTCCCCACTGGGTGCTTCCCTGGAGCTAAACTGGGGCCTCAGCCCAGAGCTGCCTGGCCCCTCTGCCTGGCAGGGCCTGGTACACCAGTACCTGGCATACCCCCCTAATGTCACTTCTGACTCTGGTACAGAATGACCTGTGGGGGGCTTGCCCCAGGCCCCATTAAGTATAAAGATGGCCCTATCCAGATGACCTGCTTCTTAGTAGTTGGCTTGTGTTGGCTTCGGTATCCTGCTTGATCATTGACGTTCCATGTCTGACGCACACTGAGAAAAATAAAAACATCCAGCTGGATTCCAAGGGAATATATTAATGTACTTGAAGTGCCTAGCCCTGGGCGGTATTATTTCCAATAAGAACGCTGGTTGAAGCAGGAAAATCAGCATTCTGGTGGCCCTAGAAAAGCAGCAATCTAGGAAATTCTACCTTGTTCAGAAACCAGCCATAACCATTATCTCTTGTATGGACACAACACTTGGGCATCAAAATCCTGCATTTGTATAACTTTGGATATGTACGGCTACCTGACTACAGGGATAATGTAGATAAAAATTCATGAAGGAGCTACCAGGCAGCCATCTTATAGATAATATGTTGCGTGTATCAAGTATAACAGCAGCATCCCAAAGCAGTTTACACATCGCCATCAGCAGGGATTCTGCTCAATATGAATTCTTGGAAAATGAATGTGACACGTGGAAGATTTAGCCAATAACCAACAGCGAGCTGGAACGCACTTTACCCCTCATACACACAGAGCAGCAAATTAAACAACACTACATTGGTTTTAATGATCATTCCTCTTTATGGAATGCTAGGAATCTTGTAAGCGTTCTTTATTTTTATTGGTGCGTAAAAGAAAAAAAAACCTCTAATGAAAAAAAAAAACAAAAGACATAGTCTCAGGGTAAATTCGAATTAAAATGTTACTTAGTCTCCAAAGAAGGGGTCAGCATAAATCACAGATTAGAAAAAAACCCAAAAAAGGGATATAGACAAGTTTTAGAGAAGATTAGGAAATTGGCTAAAGATGTATTGTATGTACTAAACTAAACCATTAATGTAAGCATCCTTATTTAAAGGGGAAATCTGGTCCCCCCCCCCCTATAACAGGCCGTCATGAAGATTTTATGTAATGATGTAGGTTCCAACTGCCGCCATTTTGTGGTCTCTGATCCTACAAACTGGTTGTGTTCTTGGCTCTTGAGGACAATGGTGGACACTCTTACAAGGGAGTAAAACTGTATCACAGAGGATTCAACCCTGAGTTTCTAGGTATGGGATTTTTAAACCTTTGTTATGTATTTCACATATATTTTACACATTTTACTTATCCTATCAAACTGGAAGCCTTTCCAGGGGGTGAAAGTATGTAGCCGATTGTAAAGATACAATAAGGTCTCTGGCGTAGATAGTCATACCATTGATGAGTAAGATCTGCTTGTTGCTGGGATTTAAGACGTGTAATAAGCCATCAGGATATAAAGGAACATGAGTATAACTATGGGGAAAGATTGTTACCTGGAGAGGGTAATTTAACGTGGGGGTATTTAGGGAACGAGCGTTAGAAATGTGATTAAACTGTACACCTCTATGTGTCATTTTCTTCTTTTTATAAAGCAGTCTCTGGAGTTGCTTGACCCTCAATAATAATAAATTATACATTTTATTGATTTATTCTAGAGGCACAAGGTCATTTCTTTGCGATCTATATTATGTATACAGGTTTTACTATAAGGTTATCATGCATAAATTCACTCGGGGTTGTATTGCTGTAATTATATGCTTTCCCTTTCCAAGCTAGTTTGAAGTTTGATATAGACAGTGGTCCAAAGTGAGGTGGCACTCTGACTGCGGATCCCCACCATCAAAAGAACTTGAAGCCGTTCCTCCTTATCCAGTGCCGTGGTTTACCTGTGAAAGAATAAACACACCAGCATAATTCCCGACTTATGGGACACCTTGTATCACTGTATCCATGAGTATCACTGAGGTATTAGTATTTCCATTTCAGAACTGCTAAGTGTATCATGGGATGAAGTGGTTTCTATGGAAACACCGATCTTTTATTAAAGAAGACGATAAACAGAAATCTAATAATGATACAGAAGGAGAAGCACTGCGTGACTACACATTTTTACATGCATTTCTGACGCACCCATGTATAGCAAATCTATGTCTCGGTAACCATGTGTACAGATAAATCCATGTACACGAAGAGTGCTGAATATAGAGGGTTACATTATATCTATATCTCCCTTTCTCTGACAATATTTAACCCCGTCATTAGGATCTTCCTATATTAAAAAGTTCAATAGCCTACATAAAAATACATGACACTGTAAATGCGGTCGCCCTGATATCCACCTTTTTGGGAGATTTTGAAACCCAGAAATACACGTGCCTACGGGACCTTATGAGGGCTTAACTTGAAATGGAGTCTAATTGCTATCAAGAGCTCATCAGTAGTGACTTGCTACGCCACTACACTAACACAGTTTGGGTTTTCTGAAGAGGATTGGCCTCCTGTTTTTTCTCTGGAGTACAGCATGAGCTATTTGCTGAATATAATCTCCCCTCTTGCATAAATTGGTTGAAGATTGTTGGTGCCACCAGCCTGTTCCTCAAACCACCAGATCAAATACATCCCTGGGAATCTGCTTGTACAGAGTTTAGATCTAAACCAGCCAGACTACTGAAGGCTTACAGGATTGCTGTAAACTGGCAAGGGCTATATGGCTATCTATATTACAAGCGTTACAGGAAGAAGGAACCCATCTATTGAGTGTCCAAGTGTTTTACGAAGATCTCCCAGTTCCACCAGTTGTCCTAACTGATTCGGCTAGTTCTCAAAATACAGAACAGTTTTTCAGTGTAAATATGCCCTGTCCATGGATATTAGCCTAGAACAAAACCAAGCAAGAATTTAGCGCATATCTGAATATTATTCAAAATACCTATCTAAGGCATAAATATTGGGGGTCTGTCACACTATATGACCATATATTGCTTAACCAGCCGCTATATCAAAGTACCCCAAGTCTTGTCATGACTATAGTGCCTGCCAAGAAGCTGAATCAGTGGGACTGCTTTACATTTAAACCCAAAAGAGACTTTCAAGCAACTTAAAGCCTTCTCTGGACCCCATTAATGAGGTGACTGTGCGGCAGGAGGGGCTGCTCAATCTTAAGGTTTGGTTAGAACCTACCAAGAATAAAGTTTTGTTACAGCAATGCACCTTAATTATAGTGCTCTTCCCCAGGCTATTTACTAATGCAGTTGTGGCTGCTGATTAATTAGCGCACTGACAGCCCAGCACTTGATAAGATGAGCACTGTGCTGATCAGGAGCGAGTGATGGGAAAAAATGTAGATGAGGGAGTAGGGAGATAAGGAGGATAGAAGTGACAGAGGTAGAAGCTTTGAGCCTTAGAAGGGGGAAAAAGGATCAGAATTACTCCAGCCGTGGGGAAGGGTTGATTTTCTTTAATAAAATGTACCAGGTCACCATATCGTGTGTCCTCACTGATTTCTGATACATGTTTAGAACACATTAATCTCTAGCTGGGTTGCAGTGATGTTCTTCATGTGTAACCCCTTGCCAGGTTTTCCTAAAAGAAGCTAAACTAGCATCACTCTACTGATTATTAGCCCTGACCACCCCACCACTGTCTTTTTTTTCCACCATCTGTGGAGTTCTAAGAAGGATTATATGGATGGGTTATAAAGATCAACGATAATTCCGACTACAGGAAGAACCATAATGAGAGACAACACTTCGGTCTTTCTCTGCATGTTTCGGAAACTCTTACCAGGAAGAGGAGAAACGGGACCTGGAGTGAGGTCACAGGCCAGACTCCAGAAGTTCTTCTTATTGTCAAACATTATCTTCACCACATGACTTTGCTGAAATCTCCACGCATTCAATGCTCAGTCTACGATAATGCTTTAATTGGACAGGAATTAGACTTTCATTTAACAAAAGGATAAACCCTAATGAGTTTCTTGATTCATTTTAATGAGCTCCAGTTCTCTGCCCTGAGTAAGACAGGCAGTATAAAATCCACAGCATTGTCTTTTGTGCTTTTTTTTTTAATATTTATGGCACGTGCGGGAATTATTTTATTCAGGCGTTAATTCATTTAACATTAGAGAAACCAGAACCCAGTTTATGAACGTTAACATCTATGGACTTTGCCACACATGTCCTTTCTTCAGGATTTGCTCTTGAAGCTTTGGATTCGGCAACTTCCAGATCCATCCTAATCACCTGTCCCGGGTCATTTCCACCGCTTTTCCCACAGGTTGTAAGGACTTTTGGCAGCTAAGCAGACTTTTTATCCATAGAAGCTTCATCAAAAGGCAACCTAAGGTCAGGAATTCTGCCTATGATGTGAATTTAGTTTAATAATGCAGGGTTTGGTCACTTTGTACCCTGTAGAGAACTTTGTTATTTGCACAGACAGATACTGACATGCAATTCTAAACTTGGGCATTCTTCAGAAGAACAAAACTGGGAAGTTTACTTTGCCTACAGAACTGACCTGCTTGTAGCTGAAAGCATCGCGCACGCTATGAAATGTAACAGTCGGGAGTGTTATAATGATTCCAGAATCACACCTCTGTTCACAATGCTCACAACACATTCTGCCACGCTATAAATGGACCTGAAAAATCGTGATTCCTTTCTTGGTCCGTTGTCAAGTCCCTGCCATCTAATTAACTATGGAAGTTGGAGTGCGATGAGACGGTGCTGGGATGTGACAAACACAATTGGGCATGGCTAAGCAGGAGCCTTGTTCAGCGCGGCTGGCGGTGGTTCCAATTTAGTAAGGTCAGTCCAGCAGGGCTTGTGTCCTGATGCCTCGGTTTCTTAACCATAGCCCTGATCCTCAGAATTGTTGTCAACTGTGCATGCACAATACTAAATCAGACGGCGTACGAGGTCAAAAAGCCTGTGTAATTTGGGAGGAGAGGCATGTGATATCCCTTGGTGTTGGGTGTCCTTTGGAATGGCACCCTGAAGTTTACAAGTATCATGTATGGCCCAGCTAAACCTACATATTATTATTATTTCTTATTTAAGAGCCAACAATTTCTGCGGCGCTTCTCACAGTCCATTCATTCAAAGGATCTGGAAAAAAAAGAATTTACAGATTCCATAGCAATGTTACAACAGTCACCGAAATAATTTAAAATCACACACACACAATAACAAAGTGGTACAAAAGGAGTAGAGGGCCCTGCTCTTATGGGCTTACAATCTAGTCAACAAACTGGTACATCAGGCAAAGAGGGCCCTGCTCATTAGCCTACAGTCTAGAGCAGCGGTTCTCAACCTGTGGGTCACGACCCCTTTGGGGGTCGAACGACCCTTTCACAGGGGTCGCCTAAGACCATCGGAAAACACACATTTCACAACATATAATTACATAATTTTATGGTTGAGGAACTGTATTAAAGGGTTGCTGCATTAGGAAGGTTGAGAACCACTGATCTAGAGGATAGTATTGTAACCAGACTTACCAGACTATGCCCAAAAACATTCTAAGCCTTTTCTCTTTAGTGTTCTAGTATTCGTGTCTAATACTCCCTAGAAAAGTATTTCAACCTCGTCCTACCTTTAATTTGATACACAGAACATACAAACCTTTGAATTTATGTGACATACTTTCTTGGTTTCGTCCCCCAATACATTTGTTTTGAGGAATGTCTATGTGGTTTGCTGGTTATATATGTTTTGTGTAGAGATTCTCAACAATGATGTACGGTGCCTGGGTTTTCAAAGAGGTGGGGGGGCAGTCTTGGGCAGGGTGATTAGAAGCCTACATCTGGTGGCAGTAATTTGCAGTGCTTTGGTAATCAGAGAGATGACAGGAGTTATGAGGCCTGGTACCTGCAGAGACACTGTCTTTAATCTTTGTCGCGTAATAATTGCCCGACCGTAATGTAATAAAGATGCCTCTATTATCATGAAATTCATTATAAATGTCTTTAATTAGAGATGTTTTTTTTTTTCATCTGGTTGGAATAATTAACTGTACTGTGGAAGATATCATACGATGGTACAGTAGGCGTCCCAGTAAGGGTCTGACCTCCGCCATATAGAACAGACTATAGACTTGGATTTTATTTAAAGCGGGCATATCTTTAAAATCACTGAGCTTTCATGAACATGACCCCCCCTAGCTGAAGTTGCCTTGCAAGAGGGGTAGCACAAACCTTATTGTAGAAGAAACTTGCCACGTTTAGCCCCTTTCTGGAAACTCAGGGGTTTCCGACCCTTGATGAAGGTATCAGATTGCTATGAAACATTGGAGAATCTTGCACAGTGCCTTTTGCCCTGATCTTTGCTGTGTACATTGTATTGTTTGCAGGTTGTATAGCATGGGAGAGGGCATGTGGCAATCAAAATGACTGGGGAGGGGTAACTGGCAGCTAAGGGGTTAACAGAAGAGGGGACGCCGTTGAAAGCAGCAGCCTTTATACAGAATCAGGCTTAGCCGATGTTGCTCATGCAGCTATAATGAGATTTGTTTCGTTCTGCTAATAAGGGGCACGTCTTAAATAATGCCTTTGTTATTTCAGGTCACAATGTAAAAATCTGGTGTTGAATTACATGGAGATTTAAACATCCTTTAATTAAGATGGTTTGGGGGCCCGTTTTTAATGTAAAGAGAGATACAGTCTTACAGCAAGGAGAATGGTATTGTCTGTAATACATTGTTACCTAGTTGTATCTTGTCATATTGCAATATATGTAAATAATACATTTTGCTTCTGCGGGGAGCATTCAGGGTCATTTTAAAATTTCAACCAATATACCAAGTTCTTTTTACTCTGGAAACTGTCTGAATTAATGCCGTGTTTCAAGTCTTCAATAAGGAACTTTTGGAAGAAGACTTGAGAGTTGGGACTCTGATTTTGGTACATGGAATCCAGTAGCAAAGGCAGGGATAAGTACAACGCATGTCCAGAATCAAGAATCCAAGCCAAAGGTCAAGGCAGGCAGCAGGCGAATATTGGCAGGAACATGCTATGGCTAAGTCTATACATTCAGAAAGAAGGAGAGGGCAGCAGTTTAAAAACACCTAGCAGCAAGTCAAGAGGCAACAGAAAAACTGAGCATTGGATGGAGGGTATTAAAGGTATTTAGAGGGCTGCTGAAGACTGTTTGTGACAGAAAGGATGTAGTACTCCTGATTTTAGAAGCCTCTTCTCTGCTTATTTAAATTACCCTCTCCCACCGTCCACGTGTCTCTGCAGAATGTGTTGAGTACTCATCATTTCATAGAGGCTATTAAGGTCATCGTGTGTGAAATCCAATTTAACCATACTTCTGGAAAGTTATTCCACATAAACATCCCTGTTAAATGAGTGCTCAAATATTGAAGTCCCGTGTTCTTCTAAACATTTGTAATTGTTCAAATTAAATAAGTAAATATAGCATCTTCACCGGCAAGGCGGCAGAAATACAGCCAAGTTTATTGAGGTTTTGAATTTTTTATAGATTATTTATTTCTTACCGTACCGGACAGTTGAAAAAACTTAGATTTGCAGAATTAAAATGCACAGTCCTGTTTGTGGCAGAAAAAGGGTTGACAATCTCTAGGGTTGAAGGCTGTAATGTCCTTCACAATGTTCATGGTAGCTAAATCAAGGTATCAACATTTCTTCTACTTATCTGTTTGTATTAATTGTTTTGTAATGAATTGAATGAACATTGTCACCACACGACAGCTGAGCTGGTGGCATAAGGTGACTAAATTACTACTAAACTTCCTTCATGTATCCTCGCCTCACTCTTACAAATTTTGTTGGAACCAATCAACTACAATCTGCAACAGTTTGTGTCAAGGACCACAAATCCTAAATCATCTGAGTTCAGGGAAATTGTTGACTTGGCAAATAACAGATGCGATATAAACCATATCTGCTGTCTGGGCAGAAAAGCTTACGATCTACAGAGCTTGCCTGTCACTACGGGAGGTTCCCTGACTGCAGGGCCACTTGGCATTTGGAACACAGTATCTTAGCAGCTTCAGTAGGGCGTCTGTGCCCAATGGTGGGGGAAACTGTGACAGCGAATTAATCACGGCTGACATTTTAAGACTCTGAATGTCAGGAGCACAAAGTAATTCTTCCAGATTAAGTTTTCCTGAATTATTCTAAGAAAAGGGAGTCGGATTAACGCAGGGTTGGACAACCTCCAGCTGTTTGGACTGCAACTCTAAATGCACTCATCTTGATGCATGCATCTTAATTAAATGAGTAAATGAATGAAAGGCCTTGAATGTGGAATGTTTTATATTTAAGGCAATTGATTGTTTGAATGTATAGTAAGATATAAGCAGAAAAAAATCTCGTATGTTGATATCACACTGCAACGCTGCACAAACTCAATTAATCTCTGAACACATTAGCTGCTTGATGTGTAGCATATGCTACAAAAACTTGAAGATTCACCCAGAAAATACATTACGTTTGTGGTTAAAGTGTTGCTCCAGCAATCAACAGGTAAGAGGAAAGCGGGAGCTCACGGAGGCATTAAAAGGGCAAGGGTTATAGTTGTATCTGCCTGCATTTTCCCTCGTTGCTGCTTTCCTGGGTTACAATCCTTGAAGAACCTTTGAGGAACCAGTGATTGCAAATTCTCCACCATTCTTTCCAACCTTTCAACGAACACAACAGTAACAAGGTCACCCATTTATCCTTTATGTGTGTGTGTGTGTTCAATATAGGGCTATGCTTCATTCATAAAGAACATACATTGTTTAATAAAGCCATGGAAACAGACTGAGGGTTTCTCAAGGACATTTATAAAAGGCTCCCATGAGATAGATTCTGGTACGTTTGATAAGTTCCCAATGAATGGGAGGTCCAGACGGTCCTCAAAGATTATTAGTGGAAAAAGGAGCTGTGAAGGATCTGAGGGTAGGCTTTAAAAAAAATCAGTTCGGAATACCTGGTAATAAATATATTGTATATTCTGCATATATTTACTAATAGTATGTGAAATGATCACTGTAAATTTCCCTGTAAACTTCCCTTAAAAGACATCGTTCCACCTACTCTTTAAAACGTAATACTTTTGTAACTAACTTTCCCAGAAATAATCCTTTAATAATGTAAAATCAGCCCCATTCATAATTTTCACAGGGAACACTCATTTGTCATGTGACACAAAAGAAGGCAATGAAACTGTCGCTATAGCAACTGAAAAAGCTTTCCGCCTTGTGTTGATTTCAATGATAGATCTTCTGGGTTTTACTTGCCTCAAGCATCAGAGAGTTTAGTTAATGATTTGTCTAAATGGAACAGCATTGGTTTAAATATCGAATTTGTAACTTCCATCCGGAAATAACTACATAGTTCCTACCTGCTAAATTATAGGAGCAAGAACTGCCAAACATGATCTTTGATTTGTAAGAATTACAAAAAAAAATAATTATTTCCTTTTTTTAAAAGTAAGAATTGGGATTATTCTACTATCGGTGCAAATCTAATTAAAACGTTTGAGGTTTCTCTGGCTGAAAATCCTCCGAATTGAATTTATTGGCAGCACAGAATGTATTGCTTATGTCTTAAGATGGCCAAGATAAGAAAAGGTTGTGAACCGCCAAGATCAAAAGCAATTTGGGTTTTAGCAACTCCAAATAGCTTAAATTTCAGGAACCGCTGTGCTGTATTAAAACGATATGCAACTCGATAACAGCTTTATAGGGAGTACCCAATGAAGTCCCTTTAGGGACGAAACGCGTCAGGTGTGCGGGTGACCGTTGTCGCTGTATCTGAGACACTTGGCTTATTCGTGCCATAACTTTACCAATAAAATGAACTTTTATCCGGAACCGGGTCCAGCCTTGTGAGTCGTTTCTAAATCCTTAATCTGGAGTCGTCCTTAGAACCCGAACTTTGAGAGGTTTTTTTAGCTGTATTTAGATTATACAAGAAGAAAACAAGACTACGACAAGATTAAGACTTCATATGGCTCAAGGTGGTCTTTCTTCCTTACTTCCATTTCTAATACCGTATTTGCTCGATTATAAGACAAGGTTTTTTCCAGAGCAAATGCTCTGAAAAATACCCCTCGTCTTATAATCGAGGTCGGCTTCTAATCAGACCTCATTCTGCTGGGGCCGTGCTGCTTACCGTGCTTTGGTCGCGAGCAGCGTCTGTGCTTCTAGCAGCAGGAGAACAGGAAGCTGGCACAGTCCTCACATAACTCTACCTCCCCCCTCCTTCCTCTGGGGGCGGGGCCAGATAAGTTGCTCGCACAGCTGGGCCCCTGCAGAAGTCTGCGAGTGGGAGATCTGCAGTTCAGGTAAGGGGGTGGGGGAGGGTTTTTGGGTAAGTATGTGTGATTAATGGAATTAATGAATATTTAAATGTTTGTGAATGAGTGTGTGTTAGTATGGACGTGTAAGGGGGTGGTGGTGGTAGCATGGCATAGGGAGGCTGTAATCACACTACTATCATCCCCAGGTTCCAGCATGTACTGGCTGCCTTGGCTTGATAGGAGTGTGATTGCTGTTAGCAGTTTTATATATATATATATATATATATATATATATATATATATATATATATATATATATATATATATATACCTCCAGAAATGCATTTTAAACCCCTATATGCCACTCAGCCCCATGATATGCCTTTTAACCCACTATATTCCAGAGTGGCATATAGGGGTATAAGGCATTTCATGGGGCACAGTGGCATATAGGAGGGTATAAGACATTTCTGGAGGCAGAGTGGCATATAGAGGGTTAAAAGGCACATCATGCGGCAGAGTGGCAAATAGGGGGGTATAAGGCATTTCTGGGGGCAGATGTGCATAACTGGGGGGAGCAGGTTGGCAAATAAAAGGAAATAAAAATATATTTTTCTCAATCATAGCTTTTATTAAATATGAAAATTAGTTTACATGAATTAATATTTACTAGTAAAACTTTTTTCCTATAGGGTAGTCTTATATTCAGGCTTTTTGTTTTTTTCCTAAATTAATATTTTGATTTTGGGGGGGTCGTCTTATAATCAGGGTCGTCTTATAATCGAGCAAATACAGTGTATGATTAGGGGACTTCTCTTCATGTTGCTAATGGCTGCCTCTGAAACGGCTTCAATCATATACAGTACCTTCCACTTTTTGTGCAGAACATGCAAGATGCGTATATGTAAAGTATATTTCATATAGCATCGATCTGTTTTTTTCCTTTTCTACACTAAAGCTGGATAATTAATTCTTCGGAGGCCTACTTATCAAAGTTTTGCAAGGACATATACGCTAATAACATTTGCAAAAACGGAAAGGAAGCAAGTCAGCATGTTTTACACTTCTTAACCCCTTAAGGACAATGGGCGGCCCCTAAACCTATTGAAATGTACATGTACGGGCTTTGTCATGAAGGGGTTAACATGTTGCTGTGTATTTCCATTCACAAATTATGGCAAAGCACTGTGAACTGTGAAGCCGAACTGCAGTAATACCAGACAGTGATATTAGAAGACATTGTTGCAGAAAAAAATTAAGACACTTAAAATATTAACCCCTTAATGACAATGCGTGTACATGTACGGGCTCAAAATACATTGTTTTCAATGGGTTTAGGGACCGCCCATTGTCCTTAAGGGGTTAATATTGTTACGAACACTAGAGCATAGACTGAGAACGGCTTCAGGTTTTTGGGGGCCTTAAGAAAAAACATATATGAATAAATGATATAAAGTTTTCTCCAGTACCCAAGAAAATATTAATACCAGGTTATATTTTATATCTTCAATTTCTTTTTTTTATGTCCACAGGTTTTACTATTTTTACTCAGAATTTGGTACATTTTACAACAATGTTTGGACCCATCCCCCAAGATTTTAAATGGCTGCAAAGTGGTGCAGTAGTCATACCTGGGAACTTTATGGCTCTGGCTACCAGGAGACCCCCTTCGCAGGATACGGGTGGTCCCATTGACATTGGTGAGCGGCCCCGTTGATGTCACAGGCACTTCTGCTGATGTCATTGGGTGTTCCGATGACATCGCGGAGCACACCAATGTTTAAAGAGAAAAATGGGCAGAGAGTGGGGCGTGTCAGAGACCCGGAGCGTTCCCAGGTATGATAAAATTCAAGAAAAGCATTAAAAAAAAGAATATTGTATCTTATTAACACTATTTAATTTATAAACACATGTTCCGTATATATTGTGGGACATGAAGGGTTGTAGACACTGTGGTACTTGTGCGGCTCGTATAATTTGCATAAAAGCTGGACTCAAAAGAAAAAATCATGAAAATGTTAAAAAGTTCTACTTATGGGTAGTAATTATTTTAAGAGGAAACTGCTGATTTAAATTAGAAAGAAAGCAGTCCTTCATAATAATTATTTCCAAATTTATTAAAATGAACTCATAGCTAAAATAATTCAAAGCGCCCAGTGTGCCATAGATATGAATATTTTCCTTTCCGCCTGCTTTTCAATAAGGTTAACTCACAATAGGTTGGTATTTCTTTTTCACGGATGGGTAAAGCGACAGTAGTCTCTCCCCATTCAACGGTTAAGATGGTTTCCCTCTTGTATTCTTTCTTTTTTTTTCTTCTTTCTTTCCAAGCCCTCATATTTCTTGATTCGGTTAATAGGTTGTAGGCTTGTGTGATATGATTAGCGCCTTCATGTTGTCCCTACAGCCCGTGGAACATGATTTGAGGCCAGTGCAGCGCCATCTCTATATGCACCCAGTGGCAAAACCTCTAACTCCGGGGTAATTTTTCTTCCCCCGACACCAGGAGTCAGTTAGGATTATTTGGATCAGTTCGTTCAGTTCTTGAGCCGATTTTATTTTGCATCCTGTGGATCAATGACAGAATTATGCATTAGCCTAAAGGGGACTGAACTCAATTATATAGCTGGTTTGCTGTCAGTCTCTATTACTAAGACAATGTCGGAAGGAGGATGCTTGGATAAAAGGCTGCAGATAAGAGACCAAACCTCTGGAGCCCTGCACCCTTTCCTTTCCCATTGCTGGAGGAAAACGATTCAAACATATGTTTACCATGGCTGACTGGCTTCATGAAGTGACACCATGAACATATTATAACTTCTAGCAATGCCAAGCCCTAAGATAACACGAGAAGACCTTTATGAGATGCTTGCTACGGGGAAATGTATATGCATTTCCCAGAATGCCAGAGAAAGCAGAAAGACTGTAAGATGGTGCTGGGAAAAGAGGAAAGAAAGGAGAAAATATGTGTTATATTTAAAGGGGTTCTCTTGCCTTCACAGTTTTTAATATACGTAAATGAATTTATTATATTCTATGTAGCTTAGCCTTTTTTCAATGAGTAATAGTTTTTATATATTTGGTTAAAAAGTAAGCAACTGATTTATCTCAGATCTCAGAAACCTGAGTCTCTGCGGCAAATCAACTTATTCTCCTGCAGGTATGAACCATCTAACCCTGCCTTTACAGAGGCTACATGTAACAGCAATAAGGATGTTCTATGCATATGAGCATGAATATGTATGTATATGTGTAGGTGAGCATGAGTGTCTATTTATGAGAGTATGTGAGCATGAATGCTCTATGTATAAGTGGGTGTGTGATAATGCATGTCTTATGTATAAGTGTGTATGAGCATGAATGCGTATGTATAGGTGTGTGTGAGCATGGATTTGTATGTGTAAGTGTTTACGTGTGAGCATATATGTGTGTTTGTGTGTATATGTAAGTGATGTGAGATGGTGTGTGCGCGTTAGTATGGTTGGTGTGAGGAGTGTGTGTTAAATGAATGTGTACGTTTGTTCGTGAGTATGAGTGCAAATTTATCTAGGTGTGTTTATATATGTTTGCCAGAGTACATGTTGGAGGGAGGGGGCAAGGGGCAGTGACTGCACAGACAAGCTATTTAGAGGCAAAGATGGCACAAATAAGCTTGTTGCTGGCACTGGCAATCTGAGGGGAAAGATGGCACAGGCAGGCTGTTTGGGGGTTAGGATGGCATTGATAAGCTGCTTGGGGAAAATGTGGCACTCACAAGCTGTTTTTGACAGCAAAGATGGTACTGTGGCAAATGCTTAGTCAAGTTGGGGGGCCCCGGGCAATGTGGTTTCTGGTTACACCCCTGCATGAGACAATCAATTCATCCCATACTAAGTTTAGCTGTACATATTGCTGTTACTTGTAAAAATCGGCATAGGGTTATAGGATAGGCAAATGTACACGATGACCAAGCACGATCACGGATATCACATTTTTGGCCAACTCATACATGTTCATTCCCATGGGCTATTTGTAGTTGCTGCTGGCAACCTAATTTCTTAGTTTCTTATACTGCCTTTCAGAAGTGGGGCCTCAACACCCAGGAACCCAATTATTAAATCACTTTTAGGGTGATATGCATCATTCTCAGCAGCTGGAGTGCAAAGTACTGCATATACAAAATATAGATACTATGCATAGCCGAAAGAATGCCCACACACAGGATACATTCTCTGGGATGGAAATAGTGGGGGGTCTGATGCTTCCTGTGTTCTCCGCAGCACAAAAAAGGTTTGCGTGAATATTAATTAGAGAGATTAGCGCAGGGAATGTCACACTGAGAGTTCACTACAGGGGCCTGGCAGGCTCATTAGACTCCTGCAGACTCCAGAACGGTAGTGGCCTTTTAGCATTAATTAACATTTTAAGAGGAAGATACAGGTGAATTAAATGAAAAGCAATTCATCACGTAGCATCCCTGTCAGAGAGCCAGTCTTCACACCAGCACTTTGCTACATGGAATGAGTATATTCCTTAGGGTAAGCACACACTACAGCATCTCTGCCTGTCAGGTCATCTGATTTGGACCATCATTCTGTGTTGTAAGTTCATGTTCCCCATTTGCTCACAGAAGTCTCAGTAGACAGCATGCTATATGCTGAGGATCACATAAAAAAATCAACATTCTTCAACTGCAATTTTCGCTAGGTTGTCCTTCAAAGGAACAGAGTTGCAAACTTGGCTTGACCTTGAAGAAAGTTGGCACTGCCCTGGCCATCTGGGATACCATGATAACTCCCCTACCTACTTGAATTTGCTGTTTTTCTTATGCCTTGTGTAAAAAGTGTGTTACTGAAGGGGGAAACAATATTCATACTATAAAGCACTCAACGCAAAGTGTAAATGCAGTTCTACTGATGCCTAGATTCCCAAATGGAATATTCAGGATTTTCATTGCTCTCAAAAGATTGTATATCCGGAGTATTGCAGGAAGTATAGCATCTGTATAATAACGGTCACTTTGCCTGGTGCTGTTGGTGAATATTTACTAAGTGATAAATAACCAAAATTCAACAATGGGTTTTCTTGGGCGATCTCTGGCCAGTGCAACATCCTAAGACGGCTACACGTGGCCCAAAAATGTTAGACAACTGCTGGATCCAACCTCAATTTTTTGTTGAAACATTACATCTCACATTGGCAACATTATGCATTTTAAAGCAATGTGAACTCATTAAGCAACAGGCTAGGACAACGATGTCCTTCTTCCATCAGAAGACCTTACCTGTAGAGTCCAAAACTGTTTACAACCAACCTTTCCATACTCATCAACCAACCTTTCCATACTAGGGTAAAACCATATGAACCATGGGAGGTAACCATAGATCCAGAGAACTGAATCATCAAATGGTGGTGGGACATGGGTAAGAATGTGATAGAGATAGGTAGGGTAGGAATCAGACAGGTAAAGGACGTTTTGAAGTTTGGCAGATCTTTAATGAAACAGTGGCACCATCTTGAAGGACCCAATGCTCAGCAGAGGGCTCTGATGTTCTCGTTTACATTATACAAACAATCACCTGATCTGTATTAAAAGGTACAATCACTGGATGCTTAAGACAAACCGAAAAGGGTATTGAATATGGATATTATCGGCAAAAATAAAGATGTACTTATTCCCTCTTACAGATCGCTGGTTGGAGCGCCCAGAAAAAACATTTTCCTGTTCCAATAATTTATCTATAAAATAAAAAAGCCACTAACAGTGAATCGAATCAATAACAAAACGTATTGGGAAATAAAAACGGCCTAAATATTTATTTCCCAGCAATAAAGGAACACAAGGACAATAGTGTATGACTAGAAGATGGAGAGATGAAGACTAAGAGGCCAAAATCTGAAACAGTTATCCCCTGGAAGTGATATAATCACGTTTATAATAATGCATATGCAAAAAGGTTTGGTTCTATGGAGAAGTAGGAGCTGTTAGAGACCTAGGATGGTGAGACTTCTCTGCAGTTTAAGTGACATGAAATGATGGTGTGACTAGCAGCAGAGCATCGAATCTCATTGCAAATCACGGCTTCTCTGTGCAATTCAGAATAAAATGACACTGGACCTTCTTATTAATACTCCATGCGGAAAAGGACGCTTAACCCTTTTGATACCAACACTTGACACGTAAAGACCTGGCGGCAAAGAAATGATTACATCGTGAAACAGCACAGTCTTCCGCAGTGCTAATAATAAGAGCCAATGAAATGCGTAGCTGCTAATCCCACATATTATATCCATATTATTCAATAAGGCTGTTCACAATCAGGCCCCTGTAAGTATTAGACAAATCTATGTAGTTTGGGGTTTTGATCAGACTGTCTGGCGGTGGTGAATCCGATAGGGAAAATGACGAATAGGCTTTAAACATTGGATACAAACGTTATGAACGTTCATAGATATCCTAAATCACAGGACAAAGATACATAGATCTAGGGTTCACAGAGCAGTATATGCAAGGAACATAGAGATCATAAAGCAGTGCATGCATGGGAGTCTATTCACTAAGGGGGGAATTAATAGGAGAGTTGTGGTTTCAACTCCCTTACTTTACTATTCATTAAAAAAGTGCCATCACTAGCTGGTTTCTTCAGTAAGAAGGGCTCAGCTGGGCCTGCATAGGTTCAAAGGATGAGGAGGCTACTTTTCTATACATTAAACAGGGCCAGGCTCTTGCTACAACTCAAGCTCATTATTGGTTGGTCTTTAATGTATAGTCAAGGATTTCAAACAAAAACTGAATATACTGAAAGGAGAGAGGGTTCACAGAGTAGTATACACAGTTTAAAAGGAAACATTGAGTAATGTCTAAAGGCAGAACAGAGGCATTGATCAGAATACCCAAAAACCAGGGTCACAGAACACGTGTACAAAAGGCCCAAAGTGGCTCAGAATGATATGCAGTGTGATAACGCAGAACAACAGGGATCCAAAGCAGTGTATGCAGATAGAATTGTGAACCCTGAGCCCACTGAGGCCCGTTAACGCAACACCACCTGCAAGCCCTTTTGTTGGTGGTCCACTGAGAGGGAAGATAATAATCTTTCACCCCCTCCCTCGCCAGCCAGGCTATAGTAGTGAATATTGACACTTCACTCGTTATTGTGTATACCTACTCCCTTACCCCGGCACACAAGGCCAGCACTATTCAACCTCAGGGCTTGGTAGAGAACCTGCATTTAACATGAGGAGAGTGGGGTCACCAACTAGCATGCGAGCGCGAGGAGCTTCAAATTAATACACGTCATATACAGGTTTATGGGGAAAGGGGGTTAGCCGCACGCAGCCGGTATATAAACATCTCCTATTCCTTCCTGTATAGATATCAGTATTGTAGCCTTCTACATATAGCTGGATATGCAGCTCCCTCTGGTGGCCCAGAAAATCAGACCAAGAACGTGATTTATGAGCACAAGTCTGCAACAGCAGGCTCTGCGAGACAGGTTGTTCCAGGCCTTTCGGTATATATTTGAAAGTCAAAGTGAGTCAGTCGGCCTTCATGGACGTAACATGCTCATTTATAATGGAAATGCTTAGGGTCCTTCAGCCAGTGACCACACCTGGGAACACTCGGTATTTGCCCCCTGAGTCTCTGAGTGACAGGGTGAATGGGCAGACTCTTGGGGTCATAGATTCTGCAGCTGGCTCCTCCATATCATCCTCAGATTAAATTATACAAGCATCCTGATGTATGCCTTTCTGACTGGTTATCATCATTGAAATCCCTGCTTAAATACAGGTAACAGGTATCTTTACTGCCTGACAAGCTTTCATTTTCATAAACATTCTTCATTTCGCCCAATTTGGTTGTCCCCATTAGCGCTTCACCAGAATAGAGTCTTTGCGACTATTAATAGATTACATCTTCACCTTGTTTCACCTTCACAAGGTTCTCGGTTATGTGTGTATACCATATCATACTATATCTCCTGTTCAATGGACTTTAATGTAATGCATCTGCTTTTTTTTGTAAATATAGCAAATACAATCATTATTTGTTGTGTCTGAAGTTGCCCGCAAAAAGTGTCCAGAGAGTTTTTACCCTTATAATATGGAACAGTGGTGTAAGCTTCCTCAGTGGAGGGTTGCAATTGTAACAAGAAAACGATAGAGCAGACCCAGGCAAAAAACAAAACAGGTCGCCTGGGCTTACCCTTCCCGCAGATCGTATAAGGGGTCAGTAGCTTAGTTCTCACCACTTCCCAAATCAGAAAAGCATTGACAAAAACTACAAAAAAAAACCTTGGATGAGGAGGACCAAGCTTGCCAGGAGACCTTCTTCCTTAAATCCATTTATTGTTCAATATACGATAAGTCTATGGAGACTGCCTTGCCCAACGCGTTTTGAGCTTTAGCTCTAACTCATTGGGTTGCACTTATGCCAGAGTTTCTTTATTGCCTATGTAATTATCAATTAACGTTGTACTATCTTGGATAAATGTCTAAAGCCCTTTATCTAGAGCCTCTACTTTATAGGTAAATGTTTTCTGTGATCAGAACATCAAAATGATTTACTTATTTTTGGTATCAAGTACATGGGAAGGAGAGAAAAAAATGTGGGGGCCTAAAGGATTTTGGGACCCAGATGGTCTGATGACAAGTGCATGTGTGTGTTTTGTCACAAAATGTTGTGGTGTGGAATACAATTCTATCTACAGATTTGCTTCAGCGCTGCCAAATGATGTGACAAAGCCATATTGCTCTTCTACCCAGCCTGGCACGAAACACACTGCATTGGAAGGAGAAGTTGGAGAATTAATGGCATTTCAGAACTTCTCAAGTCTTTCAGCTCATGTAAAGAAAAGCTCCTTTACAGACATGTGAAACGTATTTATTAGCACTTCACTCCCATATAATCCGTTGTCAAGGCTACCAAGGGAAAGCAGTCTTTCTTTGTTAAAAATGAGAAGAACGTGAAATTAGAGAATGTTAACCATCTGCTGGCTGAGCACCTGCGCAGAACTGACCTAGCTGTCTGTCATCTTCCCCGGAGGGGAGAATTATCTCGGGAAACACACGCGCTTTTTCTCCGTTCCTATTATTTGAATGGCTTGTTAGGAGAAAGGCTAAGAAAGTAAATCAAGTAGGTGCAACTAGTTATAGATGAATGGAAGGAAGGTTAAAAAAAAAAAAGTAATGCGTTCAGTGATATTCATATTTCTACCAGCTTTGTTAAAATGCAATAATTTCCCCAAATTTCATTACATAAATATGTGATTTGTCTAGGCTATTTCTTAGTTCTTTTACTTCTAACAGAAGTCTTCTACTCCACTTAGGTAAATGGACTATTTATAGGTCTGCATCTCTATAAATGTGTGGGCTACTGATGTGTAAACCATAATATTAATTTTCTCTCAATCAAGAATCTACGTGGCAGATATATAATCCTATGTCCGTAGAGCAATTACGTACACTATTATCTCCATTTCTACATGTCTTTTAAAAACGCTTTACACCATACTCCGTAAAAATGGTGAGCTACCTTTTGCTTACTATCAGCAGAAGACATCTATCTTGTAAGTGACAATCTGCACATTATCCACAAGGGCAGAAGTGGTAACGTTTTCTTATTGTGTCCAAATAAATTCACCCATCTCCAGTAACGAGAAATGCTTTCTTTACCCAAAAAGTAATCAGTCGGTAGATTGTTCCTCTAGAGGAAGCGATGACAGCACATTCATCAAGGGAATTAGGGATGAAATTGGATAGGTGTTTGGAGAAACAGGAACAGGGACCCTTGACTCTGGTTAAGTTTCTGTTTCCATTAAAATATATATATATATAATTATCAAGATTAGCATTGTTCCATCTGCTTTATGCTATTTGCATTCAAACAGCATCGTATTATAACGTTTATAGTTTGTAGAGTGCCAGCGGATTCTGTAGTACTATTGCAACAAGGGGAGAATATAAAACAGTATCCAAAATTATCAATAACTATAACAAATATAAGAGATTTTGATACAGAAGGAGAAGAGGGTCCTGCACTCGTGAGCTTAAAATCTGTTAGGAGGTTGAGGAGGAACGTGACAGAAGATGAGGGATTGCATGGTTGAGTATAATTTCATTGTAGTGATCACATAGAAGACGGGGGTTTCTATCCAGAATTCGGGTTCGGAGAGGATGGATTGTATGCTCCTCTAGACAGGCGAGTTATTAGCTAGCAACTAAAACTAGAAAAAAACAGGTAAAGTAGGTAAAGAACTCCAGAGAATTGGTGCAGCGTTACGGAAACCATGGAGAAGGGAAAGTGGGAAGAAATGATAAAGGTGAAGGAGAGACACAAGTCGTGGGCAGAGAGAGGGATAGGAAGGATTTATAGATAAGAGCTGAGATATAGGCATGCCGTGCTGTTAAGTGCTTTATACGTAAGGTCAGGAGTTCAAACTTTTAGCTGGAGAATATGGTTGAGACAGCGGAGGGGGAATATTTATGGTCAAAATCAGAGCAGAGGTAAATGTAAACAGTTTTCAGGCCCACAGTCTGCATTTAATACAATTATTAATTAATTATTACTAATCCGTACCTCTATTTATGGAGAAACCGGTCCAACAGGTGCTTCCCCACACCAGGATGCAGAATTTTGTAAAAACATACATTTGCATCAATATTCTATTTCATTAAGATGGCCCTGCTTCATAAAAGAACTCTAGGTTAATCAGGGCCGACTATATGTTGTATTAATGTATTTTTAGATTGTTCAAATAATAATAAAAAGGGACTTTTATGACATCACATTCTAAATACGTAGATGTTAATGTGTAGTTGGTCCTCCATTTGTTGCTATTCTTGAAAGGATTTCCAGAAATTGTTGGGTTGGCATTTGTGAGGTCAGGCACTGATGTTGGACGAGAAGGCCCGGCTCGAAATCTCCATTCCAGTTCATCCCAAAGGTGTTCGATGGCCGGTCAAGTTCTTCCACATCAACCTCATCCAAGCAGTCATGATGGAATAGAAAAGGGCCTTCCCCAAACTGTTCCCACAAAGTTGGAAGGATCACATTGTCCAAAATATCTTGGAATGTCCTCTTCAACAAACCAACAACTGACTGTTTAACAAGCCCCAATATTTCCTAGAATGCAGTTGAGCTTCCCTTCCTAAACGATTGCTTATTTCTTCTCTGTTTTCTAACAGGCGCAATCTGAAGAGCATTATAGGATAGTTAATGTTTCTTATTAAGCTCTTGTATGAGCTCCACGACTGATACGATGAAATCAGTTATAAAACTTTCATATGGGACAGTTCCACTTTTAGATTCCTCCACACAAAAGGATAGTGATTAACCTTGATGGTTTTATAGATGTATAGAATGGTAGCACTTGGACTTCAGTGATGCTTATGGACTGACCACTAGTGGTCCCCAAGATGATTTAAATGCATGGCAGATTTTGTAAGAGAATGTATTGTTTCTTACAAAAAAGAACTTAAAAAAAACTTTTTTTGTAGACTATATATGGTTTGGAGAACATTATCAAGTAGTCTGTAAAAGTGCTCTTTTATTTTAAAGTCTAAGAATAATTATTCAGAACCCAATGCAAACCTACTAGACTTCAAAGATCTTCTAGATAGGCTGGTAAAATCCCTATGTCCCACATTAAGAAAAGCTGCCTTTCTGGTATTATTCTTATAGCTTAGACAAATCAGCTGTCCAAAAAAAAAGCATTAAACGGCGTACAACACACACTGTTCTGCATTTGAATAAGTTTATAATAAATATATTCTGGCTCATCTCGCTTCTCCTACACTTCATTCAGCTCACGTTCCTGTAAGTTCAAAAGCGGCATTTTTTTTATGAGTTTGGCTTCCAGCTTCTCCAAGCCCGTGAGCGAAAGCTGGACCTGCCAAGTGATCTCCAGACTAATACAAAGATGTTACACGTCTAAAATGTTACTCTGGTGACTCCAACTCTCACTCCATTACTGACTTCTATTAATTATTTGCCGTCTTGAAAGCAGTAGCATTTTTTTTTTTTTTAATAATTTATTTTTCTCTGCCCACTTCTTAAAACCTTCACTTTCTATGATCCGTGCAGTACCATACACACTGTTTCCATTACCATTTCCAATTTTTGTTTTCTTAACAGATCCCTGGGGACAGCAAAAAAAATAAAATGCTGCTCATTTCAAAAGGTTGCTTTTCTCATCCACTTAAGATACCAGATAATGAAAGATGTAGTAACTACTAACTAACAAAGACGTTACCTACGTCATTAGGTGATTTGTTTTCATAGAAGATTTTTCTACAAACTTTTTGCAATATCACATTTTGTAGCTTTCTTAATATGCTAGCTCTGTTTTGAATGCTGAACATAAAACAAATATAATACGATTAATACCATATCAGAAATGTTACATATTTAGTGGTTTTAGAATAATACCATTAAACAGTAAATAGAATCTGTGAAGTGTTAATAAAAGTTATGCAGTTCATGATGACGTTTCACACCCTGTTTAGATTTTGTATGCAGTCCATCAAAAAGTCTGTAAACTATTACGCCCTCCACTTATTTCTGAGCTCTGGGATATGACATCATATTCCGCCTTTAAGATCGCAAGAGTGTCAACTATGGAGAGCCGGTTGGGGAGATCAGTAATCTCCCTTTAACTGGGCCGCTGAACAGTGATGCTACAGGGAGTCTGGTCGCCCCATAGGCTCTATGTTTTACGGCAGAGGTTCTGCCGCTCTAGGCCTGGTTGACCAAGGCCAGCATATACCACTCTTATCACACTGCCTGTGGTAAACAATAGAATTTATCGGTCTTAATCACTCAGCTAGACACTCTGAGCAATGAAAGTCTGTGGAGGAGTAGACTTCATTAGCATTGCCATAAAGCATCAGCTCGGTGTGGTGTTTAAGCAGGGAAAGTCAATCCAAATATCACATGACCAACAACAATGGCGGACTCCAGTTTGCATATAAAGGAAGTTTATTGGACCGAAATTATATAAAACCATGTATTTTTTTACAATGCCGGTCTACCGGTAGTAAAATATTTCTTCCATGGGAAAGCGCTTTGTGCTGATGCAAAAATCATATCCACCATAACTGCAGCAATGATTACATATAAAAAGCTCAATTCACTGGTATCAATGAACGGTAACAAACATATGTAATAATACACAAAATACGATCAATAACCAATAATGTCAACAACATCCTGGAAAAAAAAGGAACATCTCAACATGTTCTTATAACCTTTGTAGCAAGTATTTCTCTGTGTCAAAGCATGTAAGTATTGAATCCAGTCTTGTTAGTTCTGTACGGGGGCATAAAATCCAGATCAATCCCTTTCGAGGCGTGTGGTTTTAATCAGTCCTTTTCCTGGGATCTCCAATAACCCATGCATGCTCCTCTCCATTTGCAGAGCCGCAGTAGACTAAGCAATCTTATTAGTTTAGAGATCATTAAGCGAATAAATCAAATTAGACACGTTTGTCTAGAAGTTTATCAAGGCAGAATTTGTCAGTGGGCTACACGATGGATAAGGTGTATTTATCGCGTGAGCACAAAACTAACCCTTTGCTTTTTCTGTTCATTTTTCTTGTTTTTTTTTTGCAGTAAGACATCCATCCAGTGGGTAATATTAACAAATAATAATAATTAAAACAATTACACTGTTTTCCGTGAAATATCAAACTAATTATCAGAAGAATAACTAAGACCGTTACAGGAAGGTGTTGTTATTAATGCCATAAATCTGATCAGTGACTGCTCTTTAACGCAGTAGTTGCAAACACTATGATCAGGTACGGCCATAATACAAATCATCAAGTCCTAATATCCAAAGACTGATTATTTAAGGGGATCAGGGAAGGAAGAGAGGGAATGGCAAAAATAGTGTATGGCAACGTAATAGCTTTGTATGTATATACTGATAACTGGAGGTAAGGAAGTTTTATTTTACTGAAAGGGTGGTAGATAAATAGAACAGCCTCTCATCAGAAGTGGTAGAGGCCAATTGGTCAGTGGGTTTAAATGTGCATGGGATAGGAATAAAGCTATCCTCAATCTAAGAGAAGGTTTAAGTCTCTACATTTGGGGAAAAAGGGGCAAACTCGATCTTATCTACTGTTTAATTCAATGTTTAATGCCATAGAATTGCCCTAGGGGCTCCAGGAGTAGTGGTGTGGAGAGGTGGAGACCCCCATGAAATACTCTGTATGCGTCCTGATATATCCATGTGCCACAACTTCATTTTATGATGAGATCTGTTTTTTTGTACTTGTATTTACAAAAAAGACACACATAAAATGAAGCTAAAAAGCTAAAAACACTAGAGCAATTTGTAAAAGTAACTGCGACAAATGGGAACATTCTGCAAACACGTTTGGGGCACATTTCAATCTACAGGAGCCTACTTAATCAGCCATCAATAATTAATTGAGCTGCAAGGATTACCCAGTGGCGGGACAGTGGGGGGGCAGTAAGAAACTACAATACAAATACTTAGTAGCAAGATACCGAATGATAAAGAGAATAAGCTACCTAAATGAAATGGACATGGAGGCATTTATATAAGGCTAGGTCTGTACCATTCCTTAGTAACTCGACAGTGGGCTCAATTTGCCGTCTCCTGTCTTCCTCTTTATCTGACTCTCCCCTTAAAGAATGACAGTCCCTCTTTGAGACACAAGTCCATCTGTCCTTCTTTCCTCCACCAGTGTCCCTCTTTTCTAGATCACAATGTTTGCTGGGTATGAGGGGATCACAGGGTTCTACAGCCTTAAAAGTACAAAAATGTGTATAGAACATTTGACAAATTCTATACACATAAGTCTTCAGGTCACCATCAGAAAACTCCAGGTCACATGAGCGGTGCTCCACTCCCTGCCCATTTCCCAGTAAAACAACTGTGTGTCCCTCAACATCAGTGGGAACGTCCACCGACACCAGTGGGACTTCCTGCCCACATCCCACTAGGGAGGGCTCCGGATAGCCGAAGCCATAAAGTTCCCAGGTATAGATATAACAGGACAAAGAAAGATAGACACAGTTACTAAATGCTGCCACCTGCTGACCAGGCTGTCTCAAAAGTCAAAACATTATTATTATTATTATTATCTCATATATGGTGTCAACAATTTACGCAGCGCTTCTTCCAATACATATATTCCAGGGGTATGACAGGACTAGAATTGAGAGACTAGGAACAACCGATACATTAGGTGGAGAGACCTGCTACCAGGCTCTTTATTATTGGGACATGACTATGTCTACATTTCATAAAAATTTGTAATTTATTCCAAAAACAAATTGGTTTTGCTACATGAGCTGCCTTTGGGATACACCACTACAGCTACTGTGGACCCAAACCCACCCTGTGGCTGTCTCAGCATAGTGGGAGTTTCCTCTCCTGCATCAGTACACTATATTACTTTAATCACACATCAAAGGAGATGCTGGTTTCATATTTATAGCAGTCCGTGTTGCCATAGTGCAGATATGTAATATTTAGTGTCTTATTTTGCTGTTTGTTACTTTGGCAGTGTATTATTCATTTTATGATTGATTAATAATATAGCCAACATGTCTTTTTCTTCACCATTTGTATTCTACACATATTATAAACTGGCATAATTCCGACAATCAGAGTAAGAAATATTTTAAGTCTATGTATATACTGTATATGAGTAAAATTAGTGGAATATATGCTAATTAGAGTGTATCAACATCATGTTTCAGTTTTTATAGTATTTATTATGTGACAGTAAAGGAACTCCAGCCTTTGATTCTGTATTTTATTTTTAACCCCTTAAGGACAATGGGCGGTCCCTAAACCCATTGAAAACAATGCATTTTGAGCCAGTACATGTACGGGCTTTGTCATTAAGGGGTTAAAGGGATGCGTCAGCATCATACATTTTCGTGATATTCTACACAGTCAGAGGGGGTCTGCAGATTTTCCCAATACACATTTGCTCCTCTCGAGACCCCCCATGTATGTATACTGTCTTCTCGCATACAATAGTGAACGCCGATGCAACTTCTATACTTCTATACCAGTTGAACTCCCATTTAAGTAAATGGGAATCTTGGTCCAAATGAGTGCTATGCTCTGCCCCACGTTTGAATTATTAATGATCGGATCACAAAGTGTCTTTCTCCTGCTGAGTCTCCTGTGCTCCGAAGAGACGCTTGTTTGTGTTCAGTTCCGTTTATCTTTTTTTTCCTCCAAACTGCCAATTAACCAGCAATCTGTAAATTATAGTTTTACTTTCGCTCAGCTTCAAATTACTGGCATCTTCCCAAAAGACTGTGTCTTTACAGAGCCACTTTGTGACATTTGTCAAACACCAGAGACACAAACACGAGGTTAACACCCGGCTCCTCTTCGCCTAACTATGATTATCGAATAGAGGATTTTAAATTTGAAACAATGAGGTACAAACTCAAAATGGGCGATGAGGTCTTTGTCAAATGTATTCCAAGACATGAACCGAATGGATATTTTATGTGGTTGATCATAAATCCAATGATGAAAACACATAGACAATTTTTTTAGGTCCCCGAATCAATAACTCTCAATCAAGCTTAACCAAAAAAACTAACGGACAGAAGCGAATCCATCATAAGATGGAAACCAATGGATCATTGCAACCTGTCCTATTACCTGTATAAAATGATCACCCTCTTATTACTTTCAGTTTTATTTCTTTTTCACAAAAATTGTGAGAATTGCTGAAATACCAAAATTAGATATTATTTTATTACCCTCTGGGACGATATATATATACGGTATACTATACCACATTACACTTCTACTATATACATACTTGGGAACTTCTTGGCTCCGGCTACCCGGAGCCTTCCCTTGCGGGACACGACCAGGACTGCACGCTGACCTCAGCGGGAAACACCCCCATTTAAAGGAAAAAATGGGCGGGGATCGGGGCGTGTCAAGACCCCGCTCCCACAACCCGGAGGATTCGGGTCTTGAACCGGAGGAGCAGCGCTCACTCGGCAATCTCCGGGTCAAACCCGGAGAGTTCCCAGGTATGACTATATATCCATTGGTGTATATATGGCAGTCGGTGTCTGAGGCCTGGCACCACACAGCTCCCCGGGTGACACTTTATCTCGTCCCAATGCTCTGCCTCGGAAGAATATGTGGAATGGGTGAAGAGTCCTATGGATGCAGGGCCAGCTAGGCACAGACTTCCTTAGTCCAAATACCCCAGATACAAGAAAGATCTCTTATGTTCCCAACCGGCCCATTCATTAAGTGTTGTCTTGTAGACGTTGGCTTCGTTCTCCCTGTTCTTCCTGTGTACCATCAGTTAGCCAGCTACATATGTCTGACCATTCTATTTTTGTGTGGCATCATATGTCTTGTTGTTCTGTCCTTTGCCACTTCACCTACTGAGATGCAGTCAAGCCCCAAGAATTCCCCCAAAAAACAATTCCCTTGTTACTGATATGATGACTCCACAGGCAACAGGCATAGATTACATTAGAGCTGGAGAACATATGTTCCAATAATAGAAAAACCGAATTAGGGAATAAATCATAACAAATTTTACATTTTATTGGTGACTTCCATAATTGTTGTATCTCAGATGCCTCAGTGTCTTAGTTTTAATTTACGGTGATAATTAATGCTCCAATTTTCCTCTTGTTAAATAACCCCTTCAGAATCACTTCTCTGCTCTTCTTTTGTTGTTTCCAGGCTGTTTGCTGTGGGTTGTTCACATAGACTATTAACTGTTGAGAACATACAATAAGAGCGCATAGTACGTCAGTTATTACCTTAATCCGAAGATTAGGGAGTATAATAGAGCTAGCAAAGTTTGAATGGGTTCTTAATCGACTCATGGGAATACAGAAATGATTTGATTCATTTATAATTCATAGTGAATACTAAAGGATTCTGATAACGTTTGCTTATGACCCATTAATTCATAATTATAGAAAGGTCTCTTTCAACTGTCAGCATGATTCCTTGTCCTAAAGACGTGTCTCTAGGTAAACTCACAGTCCTTGATTTCTATGTAAACTTATGTAAGGGACCTTTCAACATATGCTAGACCTACCTAAGTATGCTAGACTTACATCTATGTGCAAATGTTTATATATTGACTTTTAAGAATTATCTGAAATGCTTGGTTTTTTTATTTTACTACTGGGGCAAAAAATGTCCATCCTCATTCCCTCGCTTATAACTACATCGTGTATTTTCTAGGATAGCAGCAGCCAACAAGTATCTGTTTTGGAACTTGAAATCTAATGATCATACCCAGACTGGACTCAAAACTTTGGGTAAAGCAACCGTCTCCAGAAGGGAATAGCTTCTAGTTCTATGAAATCCCACTCATTCTCTGCACTTTAAATATAAGGAGGGAGGTGGTGAGACCTAGGGTTTGGACACTCTGAAAAGTATGTTAGCGGCTTTCTTTCCTGCCTTTCTTATGCCGTGGAAGCCTTAACACTTTCCTGTTGTTCATGGAATCTTTTATGGGGCTTGAAGTGCACAGCTGGTAGAGCTGGTGGACAACGGTGGAATGGTCATGCCATAGAATGGATGCATGGAAATGTCTCATGAGCAAGGTAGCCATTGCATAATTCATAAATCAACTCATTATTGATCCACCAAGATATTAACAAGAGAAAGAAAATAAAGATAAAAAGATTAATATGTACGAGATATCTATACATAAAGTAAAAGGCAGTGGCCAACCATTTGTGTTTGGAGACAGCTTCTTCCCCTATTAAAATGCATTATGCTAGTTACATTTCCGAAGCATCTGCCTTTTTTTTCCACCAAACATTTAAAAGGTTAAAACTTTTGTCTACTGGATGGTGGCAGCTCGTTGCTGTATCATTCCAATGTTTAGCTGGATTGTTTTGTTTGCTATGAATGTAAATCATTGATCTCATTTCCAATGCCAGGTGCCATTGATTATGCCCTTATTTCAAAAGGATTTGCGACTTTCCAAATGATCGGTTTGTTCTTTGTTGGAGATAACATAAACACGGCTTTGGCCTCCTCATGACCCCATATCCTCTCTTTTAGATACGTGTCCTGACTCACAGGGGGAGCAATGTTACAAAGGATGTCACATACCTCCCAACAGTCCCAGTTGTCCTCGGACAGTCCTTTTTTCTGGCACTGTTCTGCTGTCCTGGGTAGCTGTGAGATCACCCCTGACCAGCGCGGGGAGCTGTCAAACGAATGTAGGTCTTCGTTGTTCTGTATAAGTGCTTCCCTGATGTTCTTTTTTAATTCACTAGAAGAATAATAGAAATTCCTGCTTCCTTAGGGACTGAAAAAACAGTAAACAAGATGCAACATTTACAATAAACATCTGAACTGCAATAAAATTGCAAACCAAATGATTTCTACTTAAATGTCATTTTAAGTCTATTCAAAAGGCAGATTGCATGGAATTGAACAAACTTCGGAATTTCAAATGTTAAGCAATTCTTTTCAAAAGACAGTCAAGATAAGCCTTTTCTTTTTCATAGTGGTTTAGAGTGTAAATCCGTCAGCCTAACCCTAACCTGAGTAATATGCTAAAAGTGACTTTGACCTCAAATACAGTTTTTCGCAATGGTTTTCCAGAGTCCCCAGACTAAAATTCAAAGCAATAATGCTGGCCACCAACATCCTTATCGATGCAGCTTCTCCAACCTGCAAGGTGCTCTAAAATGCTGGTGGATTCCAAAGGATCTCTCTTTCACTTTATCTCTTGACCTCCCCTCTCGTCACATTTCCTCGCTCTCATCTTCAAGGCATGTTTTGCGCTGTTCCCTGTTTACAAACTTTTCTGGCTTCCTACATTAGTCTCAGCATCATCTTCAAATACTCTTTTGAAAATCCACCCACCAGTTAGTCAGCGACTAACAAACCATAACAACCAGTTAAAAGCAGAAACATATAATCCTCGTAACAAAATAATGACAGTATCTTTCAGTCACGGGGTGTCCTTTTCCAAGCACTGACCAGCTTCATTCAAGTACTGGACCTAAAGTCTTCCTATGTGAGCTCAAATATTAGCTAGTAATCATCAGATCAAAAATGTTTATTTTTATGTACTGATTTATCATTTTAAAATGGGCATTTTTGGCAATGAGTCATGTCAGGAAAACTCAGATGTCCGGCAGATTGTTGGTGGCTTGGATAGTGTTTTAGCTTTGATCTTACTGATCTGACCATGACTGAGAAGGTACCAAAGTTAAGACAATTGGCAAATACCACAACAATATAATATAACCAGGGGCATCATTTCTGGTAAAACTATGTTGTCAGAATGACTTTAGCTATAGGTTCACCATCACAACGTTCTGAATTTATTTTCTTTGAGAAACTGTTTCAATTTTCCATTGACTTTTTTGACCAACAATATGGCGCATGCCAGCATTTAATAATCATCACTTACTGACCTAGACCCTAATAATTCTTACCTTCTTTCCTTCTGAAATCCATGAACAAGGAATAGATATTGGCTACCTACCTTTTTTTACCATTTTACTATTTACTATTACCCATAAAGCCTAGACTTTTAGTGAGATACACATCAGAAACACAAAATACATAACTGTGTTCATAAAATGCCAAAATATTCAGTTTTTGGTTCCATCTATTTGTAGGAATTCTGAAGAACTTAAAGAAATTGTTTGTGATCCAAAGGGGAGAGTCCCCACGTAAAACCCTCAGGGAAATCTTTTTCTTTACTTGGTCTAGCTCCATCTCGTTCTGCCTTATGTGCAGCTTTCTCTGTGAAAAAGCTATTGATTTTTGCCTTGAGAGGAACAAGTTATAAACACCTTTAATTCACTCTGGTGTGTTTTCACACTCTGACTCCAGAAACGGAGCCATTGATTTTACCTTTTGGAGTGAATTTTTATCTAATCGCCTTTAATATCATCCCATCTGCCTGTTAGAGAAAACCCGATGACCTTGCGTGTTTAACATGATGCCAGCCATACGATAGAATGTTGAGAAATGCCAGGGGTTAATTAATTGTAAATTCATGATCAAGCAGGATACTCTTTGGCTCAAGAAATAAAGCTTCAGGAGAGCATCCTTCTTGGATGAGATTCCATTAAAATAGAGCAATATTATTAGGCAGCGCAAGAACAAAAAATACATGCTGGGTGCAACTGGATGACACACATACCCAGAAATGTCCTGCTCCGACCATGCCTAGTGTTGAGGTTCTGACGATTAGCGAGGGGGGTTTAAGAAGCCTGTAGAAGTAGTATCTTAGTAGTACTTTGGGAATAACAAAGGGGAGGCGGAAGTTATGGAAGATTTGCTCCCAATCTTTGATATTTGATGATTTGGAGATGTTTAAGGCTCAAGCACGCTCCGAGCAACTCAGCTGTAACCATATAGGGGAACCTTCCAAGACTGCATCCCCCAGACTAGTTGTCCCCACTGCTATATAGGAGGCAGGAGGGCATGTGCATACCAGGGAACTCCGAGTCAACACCTGAATCCTCTGGGTCGCGGGAGCGGGGTCTTGACGTGCCCCACTCCCTGCCCATTTGTCCTTTAAATAGGGGTGTTTCCCACTGACATCAGCGGGAACGCCCACTGTCATCATGGGACCGTCCACCGACATCAGCTGGCAGTCCTTTCCGCGTCCCACAAGGGAAGGCTCCGGGTAGCCGGAGTGCAGAAGTTCCCTGGTATGGGCATGTGACAGGCAGGGGCTAGCTGCATGTAGAGGTGCGGCTAGCCCAAATTTCCCTGAAAGAGGCAAGGAATGGGTGTAATCCAGGAGGTAAGTGATCTTGGCCAATTGTTGCTCCCTTACATTAGGATGTCACGCACCTATTAAAAACCAGTGTATAGGGAAATTGCTCTCAAAGTTATCAAAGGTATCAAAGTGAGAAATCCTACCACTTGCGGGAAATATTCCATCTATCAAGTGAATACTTATTAGTTTATCGCGGATAATATGCCTCGCATAAAATGTAGTTAACAGTGTTTGGATTCCTTTTTTTTTAAGTTTTCATCTGCGCTGCAATGCGTATTTTCCTCTCAATGCAGAGGTGTCATGTTAACTGATGGGAAGCTGTAGGCAAGTTTCATGATTTTTAGTTTATCTATGTTGTTGCAACATAATTTTTTGAAACGGTCCTTCCGCTGTATGTGTGCCATACAGGAAGACCAAAGAGTCTAACTATAAAGTACACTCAAATTATTGTTTTTAACAAATGTTTACTCAATTAAAAGTGGTTAATTCACCCATTTTAATAAAACCCATATTACTATTTCCTCCCAACAGTCTCGGTTTTTGCAGGACAGTGTTAATTATCGATAACTGTCCTGCCATCCTGGGACTCTACAGGGTGGCTCTTGAAATAAGGAGGGAGGTGGCCATACCACCAACAAAGTTTTTCTCGATTTGGAAATCTGAAATTTTTTGGGGGTATGCTGTTAATTTTTGGCTCTTTTCCTAAAATCTGAAATGGCCATTGAGGAACATTTTCATTAGGGGACATGGTTAGGGCATGGGCCTACTTTGTGTTTTTCTGCTTTATTAGTAGCTAGTCAAGTAACTCATTTAGGAAAAAGTCAAGTATTTAATTTAATTTAATTTGTAAACCCATTTCTGCTGCTTTTATGAATAATATTTTTTTCTTTAATCACTATAAATTCCCAGGAAACCTTCTGAGTCCCTGGAGAAGAGGGACAGACGACACTTGGTCCCTAAGAAGGACTGTCCCTCCTAAACAGGGACCAGGGGTCCACATGGTCTTAGCTGGGTGGGTCTAGGATTTGCGTCGCCCAAGGCAAACAATTTTAGTATATCTTTGTTGTTACAATCCTGCTCATAAAAAGTTAAAGCTTCTTTTTCTATTAGCGTGCCACAAAAAAAAAGGGTCTATGATTAGTTAATGAAATTATCTATTAAATAACTTTCATAATAGAACACGGAGTAATTTAATTACTTTATTGGAGAAAAATACCCCGTCCATCAATTTGATTAATCGGATTATGAGCATGATATTATCGCACCGTGCTCTAGAACTGTCACTTCACTGAATATGAAAGCTGGGAAAATTGTAGCAGCGTCTGCCTGATTTCTGGATATAAAACGACGAAAACCCTGAGACAGACACCACTGGTCGTAATTACAATCAAAGCACATAATTATTGTTATGGCTCTTCTGTAAAGAGGAATTCCACTAAAAGCATGTAAAGGGGATATGTTTCAGCAAAATATTAATTCGAACCGGAGGTATAACGATATTTGTTATCTGTCTTGTTATTAACCCCTTAATGACAAAGCCCGTACATGTATGGCCTCAAAATGCATTGTTTTCAATGGGTTTAGGGACCGCCCATTGTCCTTAAGGGGTTAAGAGAGACAAAAATACCATCAAAGGAAGTAGACTAAGCTTTTGTAAAAATATATGTAATTTTGCATGGGTGTGAAAACACTTTATCCAATGTCAGCAAAGCGGCGCGCGGTTCGGAATGAACACTGTGAAACTGATTTACTTGCTTGTTCCGTAGGCAGAGCGGAGCACGTGAGAAGAATTTAATTAACAAGTTAGCTGCTCTTCGCACAGATGATTTCAGAATGATTTCGGACTATTGACGGATGGACACCCCATAAAGCAATCTAACATCTTTTCTTCCTCTTGCTCCAAAATATCTTGGTAACACCTTCCCTAAAAGAAAATGATTGCCTTAGTCATCTTTTTTTTTTTTAAAGGGTTAATAGAAAGGTGTTGTCAGCGCTTCCAGTGTGAATTGGACATCTTGGAATTATGGATAATGATCAAATGCCAGAACATCGAGCAGAGTAGTTGTAGATGCTTAAGATGAGGGTTCTATGCGCGTAATTCACCAGTTTATTCTTCCAGAAAAGATAACTAAGTCATCTGTGGTTCAGTATCCTAAACATCTAATTAATTGCATGAATAAAATTACATATTAATGTTAGGATATTTCAGTCTAATTTAATAGGACAACCTATTCACTAATCCGAGCAATAGATGGGTTGTGGAAGAAATATGCATGCCCAACGCTGACTACTTTCTGCAAGAAGGGCTGAGCTGGCCCTCCATAAAGTAGTTAAATATGTGTGATGAAACTGAACAAATACATTTAACTCTTTAGGACCAACCCTTCTGGCTCCTTCTTGCAAGTAAACCTCTCCAGGGTTTGCGCTAAAAAATATATATAGTTATAAGGTTATAAGGAATAAAGTTTAATTCACATTTTGGTGAATAAAAGGCTGTCTTTAAATAAGTAATGGCACCAGTCCTGTGTACAATTCCTCCCAACGTATGCCCCAACAGCTCAATATAAGGAAAATCAAGATTCTATAGATTGAGAATAATCCAGTGCTTTAGCCATAAATCACGCTGGTGTTAATGTAACATTATTAAGAAAGCCTTTTTGATGATATCGGAAAAACTATGGAAGCGTCAAAGATCCTCCGCTAGCCAGACAACATCAGGTAATTACTGCAGCTTTTCTTGGTTCCTAAATCGGTTCATCCGGTTAGTGTGTTTTGCAATAACAGAACTCTTTACAGCAATCTAAAGTTACCATGTGATGTTTTTAATCTGGTAAAGGCTCCTTAAAAGCACTAGTACTTTGTATTTTACTCATGCCTGTAAATGAAATGATTGACACAAGTTCATTTCTATTGGGATCTATACATTTATCAATGTAGCAAGTAACTCGGACTTCTGAATGAGACCAAAACAGGTGAATCTATTAAGCAGACATTATTTGCCCTATACTTCACTAACTGTAGCACTCGCCGTTTCATCACATTATCCCATTTCTGAGACTGTGTGTCTGGGTATGTGTATAACTTTGTGTGTCTGGTTATGTTTGTGTGTGTGCATGAAAGTATGAGTGTCTAGCTGTGCGTATTAGTATGAGTTTCTGTGTGCATTAATGTGGGTGTCACATTATGGATGTGGGTGTGGTTTGGTGGCCATGGGTGTGGTTTGGTGGACATGGTTTTGGTGTGAGGAGCAGCATTTTGTTCTTGGACCCAGGCAGCACAGTGTCTTGGCCCTGCCTGTTCGTCTGGGGCATGTTTTCTTGTTCTTCAAGAAGAATATGTGACTGTCCTGTACTAAACATTCAAAACTATTTTCACATTTCTGTTATTCTTTCAGTGATTCACTATATAAATATCACATATATATACCTTTTATTCTCCACAATTTTTATATGTTCCATGTCCATCAGGCGTCTGTGTAGATTAGATTGTTGTGAGCTCTGAAGCACCATTGGTCACTGCTAATCCCTTGCGTTATATACTCGCGTGACGTATTCGCTTCTCCTTTGCTTTGTTTGTTTACTTTCATTTAAAGAAAAACTTCATGAATAAATAATTACTAGATGAACTTTATGAAATCTCTTACAGAAACTCCAGGTTTCCATTGAGTCTTCTATTTACGACTGCTTCTTGGAACCTTAACCACAAAACCCTACTGTTTGAAAAGAATGAATCAACTTAAACTACAGTAAGCCGTCTAGACATTATAAGCCAACTGCATTTATGTATGTAACTAAAATAAATTTAGCTATGGAAATCCTATAATGTTCTGCTCTTAACATCTAATGGGGAAGGGAACTTCTCCCCGTCTCTTGCGAAGGATGCGTTAACCAACCAATCGACAACAATCAGCAACTTAGCAAACGAGGACATATGACTTAATGAAGATGAATAATAATGCAGATCCAGAGAACATAAAGTAAAGATGGCTACCTTTTCGAATAAGTTGGTTTTCTAATAAATTCAAGGGTGACATTCAATAAATATAGTGGCCGGGGGGGGGGGATTTTTCAAATGGTATATTGATTACATTGAAAATATACCTTTCCTTTATTATTATCAATGGTTGTTCATGGGACACTTTTGTGGACAAGAGACCTTAGAAAGTGGACCTCTATGCCCCTCTATTAGCCTTCTTAGCGTGTCTAGGGGCCCCCAGTAGCTTTTTGTACCTAGTGGAACACGTTCAGCATTATCAGAACCATCCTTTCTTGGTCTTTGCTTTTCCAGTCTTCCCTCGTAGAATGCTCGGAAAATATTTTTCATACCTGGGATACTTCAGAGGCCCATCTATAAAAAATTCACACTTTAAAATATTCAGAAACCAAAATCTGGAATTTAATTTTAAAACCTGCTGGAAACCGCAGATACTTTTTATTGCTGTTAATTCAGTATTTTAGCATAATAATTTAGTATCTGCAAAAAAGGCATTGGCACCTTCTGTTGATATTTTGTGCGCAGAGCAAATCTCTTTTGCGACTTTCAGAGAACAGAATTAGTTTACGGTATTTCCAGAGATGATGTTATTGATTTTATGGTGTTTATGAAGGATGGACTCTGCACTGAAAACTGCTTTTCTGTATTGCACAAAGTCGCTTGTTTTTCTCTTGTTTTTTTAGTGGGTTATAGCATCTTTTTTTGAGTAAATACTATCTGCAATGCTCCCTAATGGAGAAAAAACAACCTGCGATCTTGCGGTGATTGTGACAAACATGTCGTTAAGAAGTTATGATTCCCCCTTCAGCTGGCCCTTACGATTAAAGCGTCTTCATTTTTATTTTTCCGCTCAGGGAATGGCGGAGGTGGAAGGTAAAAACACAGGTCAAAGAGCTAGGGAGCCTGGTAAATGCTATTAAATTTATAGGTAAATACCAGGCCGAAGGAACTAGCGAGAGATAGACCTAGGGATTAGGAGAATGCCACACAGAGAGTGAGGTAGGGTGGGGGGTAAAAAGAATAAATGTCAAGAACCTGGGCAAATACTGGGGCGAGAGAGATAGACATACCTGGGAAGGTCTGGGCTCCGGCTACCCGGAGCCTTCCCTTGCGGGACGCAGCCAGGACTGCACGCTGACGTCGGCGGGTGGTCCTGCTGACGTCGATGGGGGGTCCCGCTGACCTTGGTGGGCAGCCCCGCTGACATTGGTGGGCAGTCCCGCTGACGTCGGCAGCGTTTCCACTGACGTCGGGGGCGTTCCCGTTCCCCATTTAAAGGAAAAATCTTGACACGCCCCGCTCCCGTGACCCGGAGGATTTGGGTCTTGACCCGGAGAACCAGAGGAGAAGCGCTCACCCGGCAATCTCCAGGTCAAACCCGGAGAGTTCCCAGGTTCGGAGAAAGGATATAGGATATAGGGGAGATAGTCCAGGGACCAGTGCTGAGTATATACCCCAGTCAAGGAACAAGTAACCTATGAAGAAACCATGCTGGGTAAATATGTGGCTCAATTATTCAGATTGTTCAGATGATACCATAAAAAGTAATTTCTAATCCTAGAGTTATCCGTTACAGTAAGTCGCTACTCGGACCCGCAGTGCGCAGTGGCCATACTGTCTACGGCATTGCGCAAGATTCAGTATTTATAGTTCACTGTCTAGCCTGAAACATGTTCTGCCCTATTTGGCAGCCTAAGGCCGCGTAACTATATTATAACATTTCATCCGAGCGCCTTTAAACATTGACTTATGCCATACAAAAGTATGGACCCTCGCTGCTGGAATTAGAGACGACGTCAGGACAGCCTCTAATTTTGAAATTAACAAAACAAAAAAAGGTAATGATGCTTTAAAGCTCATGGATACACCGGCACAATAGCGAAGTTTGTAAATTATGCTCCATTAAAAAGTCTAAAGCAGGTAATTGCTCCAACATCATTTCTGTTTCATATTTGAGTTCTAACACCTATTTGTCAATTTAGCCCAATTACAGAACACATTATACCTTTCACTCATAATCAGCTTGTATATGCAATTATGTGTCAAATGGTTGACTACCTACAAGAGCAGCCAAGTTCTGACCAGATTTCCGGCAGTCTGTACTAAAAATTTCTATGGTGGCATGGAGATGATGTTAAGTGCAATTTAACCTCTTTGGTCCCAGAGGGTATGTTAGTTCTTGTATTACCTTAAAGAACACATGTTATTCACTACTGTTGTTTTAACTCCCTGGTTTATGTTGGCAAATTCCTCGAGAAGAAGGGCTGAGCTGGCCCTCTATAATTCAGTGGTTGAGAAATTAGAAATGTAAATTTATTATATTGGGGTTTTTCAACCTTAAACGTTAGTAGTCCTAAAAGGTCATCTAGGAATTATTGTTTATAGGATAATATAATCTATATAAAAAAAAAATAGTCCTTAAGTAAGATGAGGGCTGCTTTGAGACTAAAAACTAACGTAACATTTCCAATACTGTCTTAATCCAGTATCAGTATTATTACATGTATATATTATAATATGCATTGGTTAAGTAGTACAGAATCCCATGACAGATGACAATGGCAGACTAGATCGTCCAAATGGTTCTTATGTGATGTCAAAGTCTATGTTTCTGACAAGTTAAAATTAGAATAGAATATAAATACGCTCAAAATGGCTTTATATACCGTGCAATGTTCTCTTCTTTGCTAAGATGCCTTTATAAACATGGTTCCCATTGTATTGATGTTTAGTAGTAAGACAACCATTGCCAGAGTTCAGAAGCAATTGCACAGCAGCTGTCCCGGCATCGGAGTCTATCAAGGATAACTTCTTATGAAGCTTGTTGTACCCCCCCCATAGCCTTGTGCACACTCACTATAATAGAAGCCATTGATTTCTACTGTTAGCTAAGCCGCGAACTCTGAGCAGAGAGGTGGTAGCCTAGTCTGTCCATCTCATCCCCATAATGCCTCTAGCATTGGTGATGGACAAGTGAAGAAATTCAATGTGAGTAGGAGGAATGGGAGGGCGATTGGCTGTGAGGTGAAGTGTCATTCAGGTATGAAGGGAGAACATCAGATAACACTGGGGATAAAAGGCAGTTACAAAGACAAGCAGTGGCATCATACCAAGGAGTCCTGCAGAGTAAGGGTGTGTTGCAGAGTTTTGAGGGGGAAGGCTACAGGATCCATGTCATGGTATACTGGACTAAGCGTGTGGGGTCCTTCAGCACTAATCATTTTACTAACATTATACAGAAATATTACCACCAGTAAAGTATTTTAGAGACGTCACAACAATCAAGATACTTCTGAAGTAGATTTAAGTGAAAAAAAATTCAATACGTTAATACACATAATGTGTACCCATATCCTTATTCCAAAATGAACATGTGTATAGAGTCTACATTACAATATTACTGACAAGGAAAGTTTTGGGTTTTTTTTTTTATTGAGAATTGTACATTATTTTTATTGACTACTTGTAAACTTGCAGGTGGATGGCAACCTTGACGGTAAGGGATAGCTATGTTGGTTGCGAAAAGAAAACAACGAGAAATATCAGAGCGTGCCTCAAGATTAAGAGTAAGCCATTGATACAATAGAGGATTAATGTTGGGGTTTTCCATAGATTTTTTATCTAGCAAGTAGTGGTGGAACGGCAGGTGAATGCGTAATATCAGCAACATCAGAAGGGACCTCAGTGGTTGTAATCAGGGCAGGACTTGCAATGAAGGGAAGTGAGTGGCCAGCTGCCGCCTAATGAGTGAGTATGGCCGATGGCTTGAAATACACCGTCACATACTATATTTTGTTTGCTCAGGTAGCCTGCAGATGGAGTGGCAGATCGAATGGGTTCTGCACCTTGACATTTCAATGTTTTCCTCTGGTTAGAATGAGATAGGCTACTGTTTTTTTTATTGTCCAAAACCTACATGTGCTATAAGGATGACATTCACAGGATTGACATTCTACACAGCTTCCACGGGGTTAATGCACAGTTATCATTTCTTCTTGCTATCAAAGTTCTAACACGAATTATCGAAGGCTTTCTTTCGCTTGGAGAAGTCACACAAATATCCTATGTTTGTTGCTGTGTTTAAATCCCACGCACTGCTTTCAGATCTCACTTTATTTCACTATAGTGGGTGTATTGTTCAGACGTAAACGAATGGTACCCATAAGCCAGCGCAGGAAACAGTTGCCATGACAACTGTTAAGAGGGGCTGGATCCTTGGAATGAACATTAATGCAAAGCCCATGAGGGCATCGTATCCGATTGTGCAGGGCATGAAAAAAGGCCTGGGGGGTAGCAAGGGAGCAAATTACCATCATCCGAAGGGATCTCTATATCATCCTGACCAGTAACACGTTCTGGAGCAAAATAACCCCTTCATTGCCAGATAAGACATATGTTGCCTTCAAAACACCTCATCGTTTCTTTCTTTTGCCATAACTGGCTAATTTTAGTACACCTCAGCGGGGGATTTTAGGACATTGTCCTTAATCTCCTATTTAAGGTTGCTATTTTTTTTAGAAAATTTGCTGTGTCATTGGTTACAGAGGATTATTATGGGCACTAAATAGTGTTTTCATGACCTTAGTGTCGGCGTGAAGTGAAAATTGCTATTGTGCTGGAAAATTCTTGGGTAGTTATTATCATCAATCTTGATCATTTTGCTTAAATTTTTCCTAACACGAAGGGTAGCGTTGTTATAGAGGAGGGCACGAATGCCAGTGGCATCCCAGGCCTGGCTCATCAAGTTGTAAGGGAGCATGCCTCACCCACCCTTAAAGCAACTCCATGGACTTATACAAGGACCAGAATAATGAGGAGCTTGAGCCACCTAAACCCACGCTTCTTCTCTCTTGACGAGCTGGTCTACCAGGAGTCAGGCCCAGCCTCGCTCCAAATCTCCCAGTTTTAACGGACGGGATCGCTGAAGTTGACTTGCTGAACAACGATCAAGAAATTGTGTTTTGCCAAGTCACAAGAAGAAGGCCTTCACAAATCATTCTGCTCTCACATCCCAATTTAGAGGTGTTTTAGAACAGGTCCTCAACAATTCCTGAACAAAACAAGCACTTAGAACTCAATATGACTGTGCGGCCCGATTGAATCTTGTTGTCCAGCATAATTTTATTGTACTCAGGATTTGGGTTGTAGTCTTCAGGTCAGTCAGCTTTGGTGCAGACTTCAGGGAACTTCTATGGACTTTGAAGGCAGATCAGAAGAAATGAACCGTTATTTGTGAATATTTTATATCGTACGACTCAAATATTATACATATAAAAATGTCTCAGACATGAAGTAAACAGAAAGAAATCTTACTTTTAACATGTTGACCCTCCCTGCTCTCAAGCGCCCCAGAAAAAAACAGAACTTACCTGCACAATTATCCAACAACAGACCTTTATTCACAACTATAAATAAAGCAACATTTTAGATTCTCACGTGAGCCCTCAAAGCAATGACTCGTGACCTAAGCTTCTTTGTTATGCGATTATATGGAGAACTCGCAGCAGGCTTTGGCCATTGACAGCAGTCAAATCCCTGAGGTGTTTTGAGAGACTGCTGTTTAAATGCTGCTCTTGTTGATTAAAAGGAATGTAGCCGAAAGAATAATGTTTTTTTTTTCCTCCCGCTTTTTGTTACTTAAAAATATAACTACGAACTAAATAATAATATGAATTATTATGCTCAGCAGCGACACATGAGTTACCTTCTGAAACTAATATTTCATGCTTGCTATTGCTAGACAGAAATGAGATGGACTGACATTTCTTAAAAAAATAACAATTTTGGTACCACCATGTTAAAGGCTGATAGATGTGATTTGTATTATACAATATTAATGAGTAGCTGCAGAGATGTATTTACCTCTGGCGCTAGGCCTGACCCCTAGGCCTGACCCTCAGACGCTCATTCATTCTCCAAAAGAGCACCAGGTTGTAACATCATAACCCGGCGCTTAAAGTCTTAAAAGTGCCTTTGAACAGAGGTCTTCCCTGTAACTGGCCCATTAAACGGTGGCACACTAGTGGGCCTGATCACCCTCAAGAAGGCGATTAGACCCCCTGGTTTGCTGCTGTTCCCTTGGCCCTGCTTCCCAAGGTAAAGGCATAGGTCAAAACACCTCGTAGAGCAGGTGGCTATTACAAATTAGCCACTTAGGTCTTGGCACAGATGGAATTTTACTTGTATGATCTCTGCATTTTGTGGCACTTCTCATAAATCTTTACTAGTCTTTTAAAGATTATTAATAGAACACCAATTAACGTTAACCATAAGATAATTAGATAATCGGCCTAAGAATCTTAGATGCATTTTTCAAGGCCCTCTAGATCCACCCATAGCTAACCCCCAGCTGTATATATTACATGCATGTTTTGTCGCTAGACAGAAACTATGTGAACATGGTTGTCCTCATATCTTGGACACCAAGTTACCGCATAGACCAATGACTTTAGGTTATCTGGACTGTTTGCAAGTACAGTATGATGCCAGTACAGATGGTTGCTACAACGGTCTCTCATTAGAAGAGACAGTTCCTTTTCAGGACCCAAATATTTCTGTCCCTCTTTCCTCCTCCGGTGTCCCTCTTTTCAAGGAGTTCAGACTGTTTGCTGGGTACGAGTGTATCACAGTATTTAATGATACAAAAGGTGGTGAATGCTTGGGTAAGGATGGTTTGAATGTAAGCAAAGGCAAGTGCAAAAGTCAGTGGCCTGCTGGTCTTGAAGGTCATAAATAAAGATGGTTTCTAACTCCTGTGAGGCTGTGGTGAGAAAAGGGGGAGCAGTGTGATTATGAAAAAGGGAAGAGAAGGAGTGGAAAATAATGAAGGAACTGCAATAGAGACTGCAATCTAGTGAGAACAAATAAGTTCACCCGGTGACGCCAAAGAAAGATTTCACCGAAGCATGCTGAGTTCCTCTGCGTGAACACCGTCTATACCATCTATAACCAGGAGTTCACTCTGGATGAGTAAACAATGTTGTTGTTCCAAAGCCTGGAGTTCGTAGGATTTTATCACAAGTGATCAGATCAGTTCATTAAATATAAGCAGCAGATGTTTCGCAAAGCAACCATTCAATAACTGAAAACAAGCACCAAAATGTAACTCAGCAGGCCATGGAGACAGGCAGGAGAGAAGACTTCCAATCATTTGTCACTTTAGCGTGCTTGCTGGAGTTTTATATGGCGGCAAAGTGGGTGCACTTGCAAAATACGCAAAAAAGATACATTTTATCGGTGGGATTTTATAGTGCGGTGTGCTGAGACAGCTTTTCCAAAAGCAAATTAAAAGTTATTGCCAAAACAACGTCTCGTTTTATTCTCCCATCACCCCTGGCACCAAAGGCACTCAGAGAATTGCTTGAAGATGTTGAGCATACTCCTTGCATTTCATGGGTGACAAGGGAACACGCGTACTGCGAGTGCTGTATAAAATCATTGCGATGTGTATATTTACATCCATAATAATATCAGGATCAAAGAAAAGGGTTTTATAGTCATAACGAGTCATAAAATATAGTTTATTTATTTACAAATAGGCTCCCCGCTTTTTGGTGCCATTTGCAATTTAGCAACCGGATTTTTTTTTTTTTTTTTTTAACGTGGCTCCATAAGATCTGAAAAGCTTGCAGATGTTCAGTAATCTGTAAACATGGCTCTACCCTAAAAATTAATGTAGAGCAGGTAACCGGCTTACTGCGGAATGACTCAAGAGGGAGGAGGGAAGAAATATATAAAGGAACAGTAAAGACTAGACAGACGGGAATTAGGTCCCTGCTACGGAAAGCGGGTAAATGAGTCAATTACTTGGATATCTTCCCTTCGCGCTTCTGGCAAACAAACAAAAAGGTCAAGGAGTGAGTTCATTAACGTGCCTGTGCATTTGTGCCGTGTTAGCCTATGGGTAGATATTTTCAAGTATGGTCTGTGTAAGCTGTTCGGGTAACGCAAGCGATCAAAATCAGGGTAAAGCACAGAAATATAGATCATGACAACAGATCCAGTCCGTTGAGTATCCCTTTTATTACTTATTAATTTATATAGTGCCATCATATTCTGGAGCGCTGTACAAAGCAGGATATACCATCTATTGCCTCGCATAAACATTTTAGTTAAAACCCTTGAAATATTTATTAATGTCGTGCCAGTGGGATTTCATATATGTCATGGTATTGTTTTCAGTGAGTAAATTGAGGCTTTCGTGAGGGGGTTAATATTTTAAAAGGGATCTGGGTCAGCTGAGATTTCCCAGGTAACGGACATTATATGACACCTATGATTATTTAAAGATATGTTAAGGCATGAGCTTTTCTACTATATCCTAAAGGTCCTGTCCTGTTGACCTTCTCCTACAAATATTGGCCAAGATGGTCCTTCATAACCATAACAGGGTTGGACCTGGATTTTTACACCGATCTCAGGATCTCAAAGAAAATAGAAAGATTCTCAGGGTCACAGAGGTCTGGAGCTGACTCCTTCACACTCATTTAATGATACTCACCCTGGTAAATCCCTGCCTGAAGACATGCAACAATTCTGAATATCTTTATCCTTGACTTGGACAAGTCTTGGTTCTCATTATGATTGTTACTATAGCCATTTAGTTGCCACCTTTAAAGAGTCTTACTATAAAATATATATATGGTATGGGATATTAAATGATTCCGAAGAGTTTAAGGGTCAGCTCGTTTAGAAAGTTTCCAGTTATGTGCGTAATGCCTTTTTAATGCATTGCAATGAGATACTTCATTCTACCGCAACTCACCTAAACACGCACTGTTAAGCGAATAAACCTCCCAATCTTCTAAGACTGAGGCAAAGTGAGAAAGGTTTCCTTCCCATGACCAGTGCTGACCTCAAACGGCATTCTGTGTCTTATTTATGTTAAGTGACCCAATCAGGGTTACTTTTGGGAAAGATCATACATCCATGGAATCAAGAACAGTTACAACGACATACAGACTGCAACATATGCTAAGCATATGCACGCCGTATCAAACACCCACATTAGACTGGGGTTCAGTCATCCACAAAACCTCATAAATATAAATTAAGTCTTAATCTGGAGGTAGCCGACCCCCTCTTCTGTGTACGGTGTTTCCTGGACCTTTCTGTCCTCGCTTCCAGAGTCGCTATACAATGGAGTTAACACCACCCGACTTCTGAAATGATTTTTCTTGCCTTCCTTTAAACCATCATGTAATATTTTCCTTCAACGCGGAGGTTCTGTCTGTTTATCCTTTTACATTAATCTGCCTCCCTCCCAGCTCCGTGGGTTTTTCTTTTTCCTTTCCCTTGTCACTTCTATTTTCAAGTGTCATAAGAAAAGAATTACTGTGTAGTAACCGTATAATTACATCCAGTTAGAACACCGCAGATTGGGCACATTGGGAGGCTGTCTGTTCTTACTCAGGGGAACAGAGACGGCCAGCAACATATCGCCTTCAGCCTGCTGAATATTACAACTCTCATTATTCACAGCCACAGTGTTTCATTACAAAAGAATTACTGTGCAGTATCAAGCGTTCTGTAAAATGATTTTTATTTCTTTGTTATTTTTCTGGAGTAGTCAAGCAGCTGTTCATCTGCTTGGCAAGTATCATGGGCATTGTTTCTGCTGTATTAATATCTACCACTTGCATTGGAAGGCTGTTCAACTTTCCGACCCACTTTTCAGTAAACTCCTAAGCTTTTCCGCTCCTAATGTTAAACAAAGACTTGTCCTAGTACTAATCATCTGCCCCTAAACAGCCTACCTGCACTATCTCTGCCCCCTAAACAGCCTCCATGTGCCATTTCTGTCCCCTAACACTTATATGTTCATTCATTCACTCATTCATTCATTTACCTAGTCATATGCCTGCACCTCCAGATTGCTGTGGTCTGGGGGCCAGCCGAGCAACACTGGATCCGAATTGATGTTTATACAGCCCGAAGGCCGCCCAACGCGGGCCAGCAGCTTGCCAATCTGGTGCTTACACACTGTGTGAGCAAACTCTCTTCCCCCAGGGAAAGCAGGAACCTTCTGCTTGGTCACCCCCCAGACCAGTCGACCCACCAGGAAATATCTTGGTTTCCTTGTAGGCTTGTCCAGCCTTGGAGGCACTCTATTTTGTTGGAGCCCACATCTAACAAAAATAATCTTGCCAAACTTTTTAGATCCCATTACAAGTGTCAGATGATATATTCAGACTGATCCCAATTGCCATCTTCTATGGTAAGCACAAGGATATGATGCAATTTTCTGGTGCTCCACATCAGAAGGATATGCGTTACCATGTAGAAAGTTGCATGGAGGTTTTGCTGATTAGGTTGAGCAACTTGTATGAGAGGTTTAAAATTGTTGTTCAAACTGAAAGCCTTAAAACTTAATAGAATATATAGGTTTTAGTGAGTTAAAGAAAAAAAATTCCATCTGAAGACAAGCCCTCCATGGCCCAATAAAATGTAACACCTTCAACTGAAGACCCTTTCCTTTTGGAGAAATATAGCCATATCCCTTTTCCTTATTAACATCCTATAGGGCTGATACCTTTTTATTGGACCAACTTTTGGGATCTCAGAGGTCTCTTCCTCAGATGGAGTAAAGTCCACTGACAAATCATGGAAACTCTCCCACAGTTTAGCACTTATACTAAGTATAAAGGTGAGTGTGCAGATTCTTAGCATCCCACAGGCTCCAGAGTTGATGATAGAGGACCATGCCAATTGGTGATGCATTACGATTAACATCCCTTCTTAAGAATGGTTGACTTGGTCTTTCTTCAGTCTATCTTTCTTGGCAGGTTACAGTTTCCACAAGAACCAGTTGCTCTGCCTGGATATTTTTAGTTGGCCTTTAAGGATTAATATGTTAAAAAGCCCTAGGGTCATCTGATTTATAAAGCTGCCGAGTGTGCTAATAAACCTCAACCGCTTTTGTTGTGCGTGTCCGGTCTGTAAAGCACAAAAAAAATATGTAATACAGAAAAAATTTGAAAAATGTATTTGACAAAAAAACTGGGAAAAAATCACAAATGCTAAATTACCAGCAACATATTTTGTTTCCTCCGCTATATTTAATTTAAGACACCACAGGTAGCGTCTGTCATTGGTCACTGTGAGTAGTTCTGTCTGCCTGCTTCAACCATTACATAGAAATATGCAGCAGTAAAACACAGTACTCAACTCTCTCTATTTTTGTTTGCTACTGTTATGACGGAACCTCAATGACAGTCGCATTTAATAGTGTTACCATAGTGTATTTTTATTGGCTTCTGAAAGCAAGTGAGAGTCTGAAATTGGTTTCCTAGCGGGAGATATAATCTTAAATATTTTATTTTCTTGTACACCTTGTAGTTCAAGTGAAAGCCACCAAACACTGACAGCATGGAAACCCGTCTTTCTTATTAAAAAATATTTTAGCATTATCGACTGTCACTCTCTAGGGAAATAGTTAATGTAATGCACACCACTTTGGGTACCAAGTGATTGACAGCCAAATTCCCTAAAGAACCGTTAGCAGATAAGGTAAATATTTAATGTTTTGGGTTTATCATACATTACAAAGACTGAATGGGAGACATCTACAGGAGAGGTCCCCTAAAAACCTAAAGCCACCCCTAATGTCCTGCTGAGGACACAATGTGACTGTGCCGGACTTGGGAAGGAATGCAGTTCTTGCGCTTAAAGGTCAGGCAGGATAAATTTGTACTCATATTGCGCTCTTACACTTGAGAAGCATTGTGCTATTGCAGCTCACGGATATATATTATATGCATATGCACTGGATCTCTTGGTCGAGGGTCATCAAAGGTGGATGACCTAGTGGGCTAGTGCTAGATAGCCAGTCCTTGCCTGGTTATGACTTCATGCTCTGTCACTCTTCTTGCTGGTGACGTGATGTCAGATTAGGCCTTACCCACACATCACACCAGCACAAAACCACTTTTGTGGTGAAAATTGGCATTGCAAATACACATACATCCCAAAATGGCACTTTGGTCAAGGCGCTGTTAAGTAACAAAAGGTGTCTGCGTCTCATTAAAGTTGTCTTCTGCTGGGACCTGCATCTGTCCTCACACTTCCTGATGGGAAATGCTTTTTTGTTCCATTTTTACATTAAAGAAGTATAACTTATATTAAATCAGAGGCGTATTTACTTTGGGTGCTGCCCTAGGCCTGACCCAGCTGCACAGTGTTATATTTACCTGTGGGGCCAGTCTAGGCCCGACCTAGGGCAGCTCCCCACTCCCTTCCTCTGGTACTTGTGTGTTATCTGATTTTCAATTACACCATGATAATATTTATAGCATATTTTATTTTTACTAAATTGTCTTAACAGAATTAATATTATAAACGGGTAATTATTTACTCAATTTCTTAACACATGTTGAGCCCTGGAAGCCAATAATGTTTAATACATAAATTCTGTAACTTTGTGTGAGGTTGAGAAGTTCCACAAGGTTTCTTATTAGCCCATTTGACTGAACCCCATAATCTCTCAATTGTTTGTGTACGAGAAACAGTTTCTGGAGCAACAAAATTATATTTATGATTTACTGTAAAATCCAATTCACAGTCTAAATTTATTTAGATGAGGAAGCTTATTGCCTCGCCATACACCCCCATCTTTTAAGGGCTAAATCATTTGGTGCTTGTTTTGGCATGTACTTTTGGCGGGAAGAATACCTTTTCCTTGAAAAAAAAAATATATTGCATTTTCTTCAGTGTTAAGTAATCCCAAATTTTCATCGTAGAATCATCACAGAACCTTCTTCAGTGGCAGTTGCAGTTTGAAATAAAAAAAATAGATGGTGCTCAGATAATACACAGGTACCCCTCCACCTTCATGGTGGCCAAGATATGACACAGTCCTCTATCTGGATCTCCGGGATGTGACATCATACCCTGATGCAATGTCACTTTGTATTGTGCTGCACCTTATAGTGTATGGAGACTGTGCCAGCTTGACAAAGGTTGGACTGCCACCCTCCAAGGACCACCGCCATGGACCACCGCCTAGTTCAGAATGCGTTGCAGATTAAGTTTTTTTAGAACAGGCTATTTTAAACCCTTTAGAAAAATAAACGTAATCTCAGCTTTACTTATGGTGAAATTTCACCGCAATTGCTCAGCACCTGGCACTGAGAGTGTTAAAATAGTTAATATAATAATGCTCAGGTTCTAAAACCAATTATTTCATAAATTAATAGTGCAGAAAGTGACTGTACTTCTAACTGTGTGTTTAAGGAATCTAATGTTAACCGGGGTATGTTTTTATTCCTACATTTTGCAAAACCCTTTCTTAAAAGAAAAGATCTCTGAGTGGGAATTACCGTTTTTAATCTGCTGTTTGGTTTTCAGTGTATGTTTCCATTGGAGTGCAAATCTCGGCGCGGTTGGTGGCCCGTGCTTTGTTCCCACATTAATGTTACAAGGGACAAGGTATCATTATCTCATATGAACCGAGAGCTATGCCACGGGGAGCCGGTCTCTGCTGTGTACTTTACAATTCCACAATGGCAAAGGGGCGTTGAAAGAATAACACAAAATAGAGAACTTACCCACTTCAGTAACAGATGTAGCTACTCAGTCTACATTTCACACGGGCAGGGTACAATGAGACTGTACTGAACCTTTAAGAGTGAGTGGCACAGCGAAATGTTACCAGGTGTCAATCTTATTTGTGAAACGTACATGTGAGCCTTCCAAACTTGTCTAACTTAGTTTATAACTAGACAGGGCCGCCGATAGGGGTAGAAAACCTGCCTTGAGAGGAGTCCTGGGTCTCCCACAGTCACCATGTGACACCTTTATGTACCTAGCTTGAATATACGGTAAATGCTTTGATTTAAGGTAGGAACTTATGGTATGAGGTCAGGGGCTAAACGTCTCTAACATGGAAGACCCTGTTGAAACATGAGGAAAGTTAGTTTAACAGAGGGACTTGAGGACGAGGGTGAGCTTGATTGATTGATTGTGACAGGAGACAGGACCCTAAGTTGATAATGGGACAAAAATAAATGAAGTTTTTCTAATTAAACTGTATGTAAACTTCTACATAGTTCCAGTCATTTCCTTAACATTTTTCCCCAGGGCCAGTGGCCAGTTTGTAGTCCAAAATTACTTGGCACGTTTGGTGTAATCTGACTTAATGAGGTCAGCTTTTATGGGTCAACTTACCTTCTCCTGTGACATCAAGTTGATTTTGCCAACTCATTTGACCAACTCAACATTGGTGAATAGCTTTGATTTTATTTCATTGCAACTCAACTTGTGTTAGCAGTTTGAGATAATCAACTGGACTTAATGAATGTACTTTGGAAAAAAATGAAAGCCAACTTGACTTAATTGTGAGCTTTGATAAGTAGATATGAGACCCCATGTCACACTCTAATAGTCCTTGGATTAAAGTCCCAGGTTAAAATGTCATCTTCACAGATGTTCAGATACTTCCCTACCAGCACTGGATGATACTTTAAAGATATCTACAAAGTAAGAAATAAAATAAATTACAAGAGGAAAACTTCAAACATTGTCTGAGCAAGCAGACAAAAGATGACGGTTGATGCCTTGCCATGCTGCAGATGGAATCCATAACTAAAATGCTGCATAATTATATTTACATTCCTTAACAGCCTTTTGTAGTATAACGCAAGCGTTCTGTTTCAGTCTGCAGAACATACTATATTTATAATAGCTTTAGTGTTGGAAGTGCTCAACTTCTCCATGTGGCTGAGTGTACTGTCCTTATGTCCCCTTGTTTTCACAGCTTTATCGGGAGTCTGAAATAAACTGCAGACTTTTAAATCACTCTAATTGGCTATGAGTGGTGAGGCTGTGTTATTCTATTGATCCAGAGCTAATAGAAAATGAGCCACACTTAGTTAGGCAGATATAGCACCAGATAGCACCCAAAAGTATAGTGTTTTTATTTCATGGAGTAAAACTTTGTGATGTAGGATTTAGTACGCAGTTATTAAACGTGATAAAAAATACAGTATTTACCTTCAAGAGAAGCAGCAGTTCCAGAGTTGCAGTGCACCACCTCCTCAACGGTCTGACATTTTGTACCACTGATTGGCTGCTTGCAGTAGCCAATCAGTTGCATTAAAGCGTTCGCATTGAAATCATCAGGAGTGTTTTCTGCACATGGGCACAGAGAAGGAAGTTCCCCTCCAGAACATTTGGTGAGCAAACTGGTGTTAAGTATATCACATGCCAGGAGATGTGGTTGGCAAATGCATATGGGGTGGATGTGGCATTATCTTCGTGCATTTGCCAAATTAAAAGGGGCCTATCAGCTAATATGTGCATAAAAGCGCATATGATGGCTACAGTACCCCTTTAAAGAGATCTGTGTCTTGAATCTGAGTGCAATGTGAGTTACTGTTTATTTTCACACTACAAGCAAAAATGCCCCCAAATCCCCTAGGAACAAACACTGCAATAACCGAGAACCATTGCCGGTGAACAGTATGTATTTCTGGACCGGGGCATTGTGGTCATTAACAGAGTCTTCACATCTCTTCTCGCACCCAGAAATGTCATCTCCCAATGGAATATAAACCCTGTACTCCTAGCAACAACATTCATAGCTTTCAATCATGTATAATAAAGCCACTGCAATGTGTCATTGAATTGGAAGACAATTTCTATCATAGGAAAGATCACTCACAGCTCCTATTAACACAGTTATATAGAGGCCACAATCTCTGACATATCGTCAAAAAAAAAAAAATCACGCAAGAACACTGTAAGAAGTCAGAACATGGTGATATTTAGTCTGGGGATTTTTTTGTTTCAGTAATACATTTCGTTACTGACAAAAAGTAAATGAATGAAAGCCAGCTATTTTCCAACACCATAAGGTTTGCTTGACAGTTTCCCATCTATCACATTGCCAATGGATCTTGAACATTAAATGTTTAATGATTCTCTCTTCTGTGTTTTTACTGGTTCCATTTGAGACTGACAGCAATCTACAATCCCTGAAGAGTAGAAGGTGCATAATTTGCTTTCATACTTTTCAAACGACTTAAGTAATGGATTAACCAGGAAGATTTACATCAGACAGCTAATTGACATGACTAAAACTGACAAAGGATGTATTGGGAATTTTTCAGCATTAAGAAACAGCTTCAATCAGTTCCACTCCAGCTATTAAATCATTTACAGGCCATTTTCTTAACTCTGACATATGAATAACAGAGTATGTGGATTGATATTGGATCATACCATGTACTTATCCCATTATGGTCAATGACGTACTGTCATAAAACTATTCTATTGTGTTACTGGAATCCTGCTTAGTGCAAAATAGTTACTTTTTTATTTCCCTGGTTATGGCCCATGAGTTCCAGTTATCGATATCTATCACATGACCTTGAGCGAAAAAAAAGGGAAAGAATGGGCAGATTGTCAGGGTCCTACAATCCAGAGCTGGCTGCTTCATATTCTACTCTGATTTAATGAAATCTGAAATCCCTGCTTGAATATAGATGATTTAAACTAGAATACCTCTCTAGAAAGGAATCGATTTTTAGAGTTTGTGTGAATGATTTGGTTTCCGCTGTGAGCGAGCCATATATTTTGTAATGGGTTTATAATGATTTAATATTAAACAGAAACTGCCACATTATTCATAATCATTCATTCCTTCACTTATTAGTATCAATGAGATATTTTTTTTTACTGAGCTGAACGGCCATCACGCTTTAGTATCGGATTTTTAGAATTGCTGTCTGTCTCTGATATTCGTGAGAATAACTTTAATCGGAAACTACAAGCTTGATTGAGTTTATTCAACGCCAGAACATATTATACATATAGAGCAGAACACAAACAGCATAATTATATACAGGCAAAATGTGTGTAAAGTCAATAATAGTAATAAAACAGTATACCCGGGGCAGCTAAAACAAATACATTTGCAAAACTGCACTGTGTCACTCCAAAGCACCAATAATCAATTGTGCATTAAAGAGAAGCATAGTGCAAAGACGTAATAGTAGTCATTATAAAAAAAAAACAAAATGTTAAACCTATCCAGGGGCATAAACACAAAGTAGATTGCAGGAGGAATGGCATCAGGGTATGTGGAGAGGTAGAAAATAGGGCTTGGACAAAATCCAAGGGCTGAGAAGGTCTACAGGAAGATGACTCAATAATAGTCCTCCTCCACTGCGATAGAGCAGTCTTAGCAAGCTGATGATCAGTTGGTTCCTTGCAAACCATGAAATGCTCTTCGCACAACACATTAAGCACCAAAGGGCACCCTAAGTGTGAGTTCCTGGAAAAGGTTCATGCAGAATAAAGGGAAGGGAGGTTTTTCCAATCCAAAGAGTCTTTGAGTTAGTTTTTCCACGGATCTCGACCAACCCCCGTGCCAATGTGCTCTGCCAGAAGAAATCAGGCGAAGTCTCCTCTACCACAAAGCACTATGGACAGGGAAACCACAAGCCTATAAGCAATTTCTAGTGCTGGCAGGTTATGCTCAGTCTGCTAATCCAGGCACAGAGTACAGGAAATGTGTTCTTCCATGAGGCGATAGAAGGATTTTAATGCATTCTACACTGAGGGATCATAGCATCATGAAAGATGATAATGTAAATGCAAATCTGAACCTCTGTAAATAAGAACACCTTAACAAATTCAAAACAGAAAATTAAAATAAAGTAATATATAAAAGTCATGGTTAATGGATTTGAATTCTCAAAGTCTCTTTAAAGGAAAAAGTATGATATGACTGTTTATTTCGCTTTAAAATTGATGCCCCTCCATTAATGCATTTATGATGGATGTTGTCCTAGGCTTGATCCAGCTCAGCATCCCCAACGCTTCTCAGCCACCATCCTTGCTGTCTAGCGCAGGGACGTAACATCATACTTCGGTGTACTCAGATACTTGTGTCCGCACGTCACTCACAAGGGTGTTACAAAGTTTTCGCCCATAGTGGTTTTATGCCGTCAGATTTATTTGTCTCTTCCCTGGATATATCTCTTGGACTGTCACCTGCCTGCCCTGACCTTATTAACCCTTTCAGTGATCTGAACACACAATACATGTAAGCTCTGTGCACAGAATTCTTCAAAATGTGGCCTTCTTTTCTCCCGTGGATGATCAGAATGCCATCCTGCAGCCCACAGACAGCAGTAGAAAATCAATTTTATCTAAGCTGACCTTCATCGTAGCCTTCTTAATAACTGGCAGATTGGAAGGGGACCTCAGGAGTGTGCTCTTGTAGTGTTCATATGCAATGTATTAAGGTCAGGATCAAGAGAGAGATTGGAAGCACATATCTTTATTGCATTGCATGGCATCCCATCAGCTTTCTAAAAAAAAAAAAAAAAACATAAAATGTTGCTTCTCTGGCAGGCTTATTTCCTATAGTTGTATCCAGCACAGAATTGTATCTGGCGCCACAATTCCGTCACTTGTTAGAGGTACACTCAATCCCCAATGTTTTCAATGGATTAATGAAGTTAATAGTGTTTGTTCGTTTTCTTTTTTTGTTTGCATTGATTTATGGGTTTTAGATAGGTTCTCTTAGGGAAATGACATAAAGACCCCATTGCATATATCATATAAATGGTATAAAGTTCAAAGTTAGCCATGCCCCTACCACCTCCCATAAGGAGCAGGAGAGGGAGAGCTCCATTGCCATGGGAAGCTATTAAGGTCGATCATAGAGAGTTTCGTAACTATCCGTTTTTCTCAAACACCCCAAAAAAGACGGTCATCTTTTCCCTTGATCTCATGACCAATAAATTAATGTTTATTGACTGCAGTTATAAGCCTGTGAGCAAAACCACATAGATTTCCTTCTATACCCCTTTAAAATGATCAGGTATAGCATGGAATTTTTTAAAGAGTGCAAATGGAAATCAAATAGTAAAATTAGACCAACGCGCAACATTTCAGGTGCCAAATTCAATATGCAAAATCCTGTAGTCTTCTGCAAATGATAAAAGACTCACAAACTGCCTATCGGTATGCATCAATTATTTAATAAGCCACTAGATTAATGTTAATTAAACTGTAAACTCTGAGCTTTGCTTGAAACTCACACTACTTTCTACAGCAATAGTACATTTTCTTGTCTGTGTGCTGATTTTTCCTCATGATGAATAATTTATTCCCACATTCCCTTTCAAAGGATTTTCAGTGCTGAACACAGCAGACTGGGTATGACCAGCGGCTTGTGTGCTAAGACGCAGCCGCTAGCCTGGGGTGATGCAAGTTGTTGTGTCTGGACCTAGAATTGTATCCTTCTAATAATACCCATCATTTACAGATGGCTGATGTTGGAAATGATCTAGCTTCTGCTTCCTCCTCTGGTTGACAAATCGTGTTCTATAAATAAATATGGTTTTGGTTTTGAAAATAGATATGTTTATCGTTTAATTTTAGCATTTAACAAAATGCAAAGTGATTGAAGTGATGAGAAAGAAAAATCAAATCAATATTTGGTGTGACCGTCCTCTGCATTTAAAACAGCATCGGTTCCTCTAGGTACAGTTGCATACAGTTTAAGGGACTCGGCAGGTAGGTTATTCTAAACATCTCCGAGAACTAACTGCAGTTCTGTGGATTTAGGCACCTCAGTTGCTTCTCTCTCTTCATGTAATCCCACATAGACTTGATAATGTTGAGATCGGGGCTTTGTGGGGGCCAAACCATTCTTGCTCCTCTCTATGTTGCAGATAGTTAATTACTTTGGCTGTATGTTTGGGGTCATTGTCATGCTGAAGAATAGAATTGGGGCCAGATGCCTCCCTGATGGTATTGCATGATGGATAAGTATCTACCTGTACATGTCTGCATTAAGGAGACCAATAACTTTGACCAAATCCCCAACTGCATTTGCCCTAAACTTGCAAGGAACCTCCACCATGCTTCACTGTTGCCTGCATTTTAAATGTTGACTGATCAGTCCAGAACCATTTTTCCGCACTCCAGTTCCTGTGTTTCTGTGAATAGTTGAGTTGCTTGACCATGTTTCCTCGTCGAAGGATGGCTTTTTGGCCACAAGTCTTGCATATGAAGACCCCTTCTGACCAGACTTCTCAAATAGTAGATGGGTTTACCAGGGTCCCCCGTTTTTGCCAATTCTGAGCTGATGCCACTGCTTGGCATCATCCAATTGCAAAGCGATGTATGTATGCATGATGTGCCTTACATCTACTGCACTATGTTTCCTTGGCCCACACTGCACCTATGGTCCTCAACATTGCTTGTGTCTTTGTGCTTCTTCAAAAGAGCTTTGATAGAACATCTGGAAACTGCTGTCTGTCTTGAAATGTCTGCCTGGGAGAGACCTTGCTGTTGTTGTGTTTTGTTGCTGTGCTCAGTCTTGCCATGGTGACTTTTGACATTAAACTGTCTTCAGCAGTGAGTTTGGATGTTCCTCACCCAGTTTTATTCCTCCTATACAGATGTCTCTGTTTCCGTTAATGATTCAACCTACATGTTGGATTAAAAGAACAAAACTGGTTCTGAATGCATTTTATATTGTATGGCTAAGCATGTATGAGCTGTTTCTGGAGGTCACAGCAGAATCAGGTGTCATATTGTTTCACATTTTTTACAAAAATAATCGCAATGAGATAAAGTTTTATTATTTTTTTACATATTAAAACCATACCATGGGTATTTATAATCCTACACAAACGTTCACTGACTATTTCCTCAAATCCTATACTGTCATTAAAAAAAATGAAGATTGGGGCTTTTTGTTTTTAAGAAATTCAAATATTTCTTTTCCTGAGAGGATTGTATTCAACTCCAGAACTGTTTTACATTTGTACTGATGTTTTTCTCCTGGAAAACGAATTTCTTTGATCTTTTTTTTAAAGTTCTTTCTGCTGACATTCTCTTTCCTCTTTCTTTCCAAGGTTTTGCTTATGTGTCAGAATGCATATTTTGATCCCTGGGAAAGTTTTGAAGTTTGTGCACCTTGCAGACGCGTTTCTTTTTCCCACTTTTTGCTTTCTGCATAACGTTTGTAATGAGGGTGATCATAGCTGACCTAGTCATCTCTCATATAGGAAAAGGGTCTCTGGTTGGCCAATATTAACAGGGCAGAAGCTTCACCTGTGCTGTGTATTGTTCTAAATTTAATATCATCAAAACACCTCTTAGGGAATATTAGGAAACACGGGAAATTAAAAGAAAACACCAGAGAAAAACCGTTTCAATCCATTTGGATAATTCACAAGTATTCTCCAAGACACTTCTATGTTAATGATCTACTTTGAGGATAACATGTAACTTGCTTTAGAATAACCAAGCTTAGATAGAATTTTGTATTTTAATGATCTTTGTCACTTTAAAGGTGTAGCTCCAAAAAATATACGGTACTTTCGCACTACATGCAAATGGTACATGCAAGACAAGCCTGATGGACCCTCAAGATGATGTGAGATTGTTGCCAAAGGCATGGTGTGCTTCCATTTTTTGTAGGAAATGCCATATCTCATTGATCTTTACACTTTAATGTGCATATGTTATGATAAAACCATCTTGACTGGGCTCATGCATGATTATGGATCTGAAACTTGATGAATCCTTTAGATTTTTGTTCCTCAAAAATTAGTAAACATTATTTACAAGGAATTCTGCAATACCTCCAGCATCTCAAGCCCCCCCCCCCGGTGGGTCACTGCTTAATCTGAGCTCCATAACTAGCCCATGTACACTATGGAGGACTGAGCAGAGCCCCCTGAAGTATCTGTTACCACACACCTTTAACACAAAGATCACTGGGATGTGACATCATATCCCGGCACTTAACAGTATAGACAATTAGACAGCAGCCACAAAGGGGGAAACTGGGAGCGCTCCCCTGGGTCAGTCCTAGGGTAGCCCTCAATGTAAATACATCGCTGCAAAATGAAAAAACATATCTTCCAGAATTAATTAATTGCAGAAGTAGGTGAACCAGCTAGTGGTACAACACAAACTGAACTGTGGCACAAAATGACCTTGCAGTGACCCAAACTTACTAGGAGAAGGAACATTTAAAGCTGTTGATCTCAAGCCTATGCTTGTTTTCCTAGTTCTTCGCCATTCTAAAATCTGTGACACCACTTTTCCCTAATGTCTGTATTTTATATGTGTGCAGACACAACACATTCTCTTTTAAGGTCATTCAACTGAACCATTACAGTTTTACTGCAAGCTAATTACAGATGCCTCAAACTATAACGAGATCATGGTCCTGGAAACAATATGTCTGTCATAAGCCCACCATTCAACCAGAGGCTTTGATTATTATTATCAGGTTCTACCCTTAGCTGTGCCAACATGCTTAATTATTTCGTCTTAACAGCTATTGCCCAAAAGACATAAGAATGTGATGTCAAGATTGCTAGAAGCTGTAACAAAATTACTCAAAGGAATCCGAGACAAACAGCAGTAATATTAGCAGGCGGTCATAAGAAGGAATTCTGGAGCAGAGGAAACTGTTGCTTCAGATGTTTCCATGGTTACCCTCCAAGAACTAACTTTTAAATTCATGCACGGTTTATGAATTCTCCTAAGCTAACAGTTTTACCATTTCGGTTACGTGCGTTTTTCTTTTAAACGCTTCCGATTCTCGTGTTTGCTTTCTACCACAAACCTCTGCTTGGGGTTTATTTTATTTCAATGTTTCTTGTATTTTTTTTTTTCCTTGGTGGTTTCATGATAAATAATGTATGCTTAGTTCTGAAAACAGAGCACAAGCGTCTATGCCAAGAAGTCCTAAAGAGCACGCTGGAATTTCCTATAGGAGGGGGTAAAGAATAATATAATAAAGCAAGAATAAAAAAAAAAAAAACAAGAAAAAAGGAGTCAAGGAGTTGCCATAATAGAACAAACCAAATTCGCTCTATAATTTTTCAGCCGCGGAGTGGGATTGCTTTCCAGTATCCAATGTGGGAGAGATATGATCTAAAGTCGTATAGGGAGTCTCTTAATCAGTATATCGCCCAACTTGCTCATTATCCAGAAATACAGCTTTAGAAAGACAGTAAAATGTATCAAATTAACACACACATAAAATTACGATGTAAATAAACGCACATAAAATTTGTGAGAACGGATACACGCAATTCTGTAAATCTTTTTTTTTATTATTTTTTTTTTTTTTACCGAATCAGAGCATTATGTGATAATTGAGATTATTATGTGTCTTGCGATACACACAGGGGCAGTTGCAGTAAATGTAGTGTGATAATGGCTCGCAGCGCAGAGGGTTGTGCATTGCTTGCTGGGTGAATGATACACTCATAAACTCTTCTAATAAAAAAAAAAAAGAGGTGAATTCACTTACAGCAGAGGTTGTAATGAGAATACAAGAGGCTGTGCCAGAATACAGCGCAGCCGTAACTAGGTTAACCATTTCAGCCCCAGAGAATGTAATGCACGCCTATACATATAACATAGCATGTGTGCTACAAGAGATACTCTTAAAGGGTTAACAGTGCATAATTATCTCATTCACCCTACCTTGCATCTGTTTCTAATTTTTGGGTAAAGAATATTATTTATATAGGCTGGATCTATAATTTCCATGGTGTTTTTTTTAGTGTTTTATTTAAAAGCCTTCCAAGACTGTTGGATGTGGCTAGCGTACTCCATCTTTAAAAAGAGGAAGATTTTGTATAATGTGTGCTGTGGGGTTATTGCGCAATAAATTCTATGTTGCTTTATGCGTTTTTCATAACTGCGCTATATTATTTATATTTATTCTGTTTTTTATTGTTTTTTGAATAGGTATTCAAGGGAAAAACACATAAAGCAATATTAGGATGTGTATTTGCATACTGGGAAAATGCTTAGTCAAATTGCTCGGATGTGAAGTAGAAATATGAAAGTCCTAATGTTCTTCTGCACATCAGACATGTTTGCTCTAAGGGCAGGATGGAAAAACTATTGGTGGGTGTAGACTAGGGTGTCCTAATCTCTGGTTTGAGGGGACATGATGTAGACATTTGATCTTTGAAGTTAGTGGCCACGGGAAGTATACGTGGAACCCCTGCGGAGCTTATAAGTATGTTTCAAAAATATCTTCATTTTCTCCATGAATATCGAAAAGGGGCTTTAATGTGAGAAAACTCCACTGCAGACATAAGGGATATAATATATCATATCCCTCAACATTACAGGTGTCCTGTGACAAGAGGTGAAGAGGGATGGGCTTGGCCCCGGAACCTGACGGGCCTTTACAGAAAGTTGGTGGGGTCAAGGACATGGTCACCCATCAGTCTTATAGGAAGAGCCACCTAGTGGAGCTCAGCTGCAGAGCATTGTCAGCTATAATGAAGGTCTATGCTGCAACAGTATCAATGGCAAAACCTTTTATTCAGATGCATTCCACTGAGGCTGGAGGAGATCATGAACACTCTATGTTTGAAAGCAGTATAAGAATGTAAATTATTCTTAGAAATATAGCTTTTCACCGACTTAAGTCTAAATGTAGCAATACAATCCATATATCTAGTACTGTTGAATGCTCAAACCCTTCCCAGAAATAAACCTGTGTGAAATTTTGATTTAATACAGAGAATTATTACGATACCATTAGAAATAATACTCAAATTCAGCGAATCAGCTAAAACAAAACTCAGTTTCCAAATACCTAAGACAGCGTGACAAGTCGTAAACAAGTTATATAAGTATTGTCCCCAGCGGTCAGACTCATTAAAACATCTCTCCTTCCACAGGATAAAACTCAGCACCTCTCTGGTCTTCAAGAACTAGGCAGGATCTCGGGAGTCTAAACTCCTAGGGACCGAGATAACGAAGTCTTGTTCTATTTTAATGATTCAATTAAAGTTTGCTCTTCTCTTTGAATTTACCCAAAAATGATTAATCAGAACCTGTTTACATAGACTTCTGCTTTCATCCCGCATGCAGCCTAAGGTCACTCCCAAAGGCTCCCCACGTTTAATTAAACCAAAACATGTTATTAAAACCCTGTCCTCCTAACACTGACACAATGCGAATAAAGTGTAAAAACTATATATATTAATTACCAAGGGGATAAAGAAGACGGATATAACTGTGGTCACATACGCAGAAATATACCATTAACTTTTAAACTTTTGTGGACAATAACAGGCTTGGACACTAATATGTTATTAAATAAAAAAGCCATTATTAAAATGGATCTGTCATTTTTTCAAAAATTCTACGATACAAGCTAAAAAAAATTATACAGTTTGATGGTGTTTATAGACTAAAGTAGGAAGTATATGCTTTCAATTTCTATCCTATGTATATATATCATTCAAAAAGGATCTTAAGTTTCTGTTCTAATGATCTGTATAGTTATGTTATTTCATTACGTTATCTCTTCACTGCTGAGAAGTTGCTGATTGTTGTTGACTGGTTCAGGCAGCCTTTGTAAGGGTTGAATGAGGAGAATGGAGAGAACTTCAGGACATGACATTGAATAGTTAATGCTAGCTCTGCCACATGTTGCCGCCAATATTATCTTCTACGAGATGAACTTTTAAACTAAATATCTCTAAACAATTACACTGCTTGCCAAACAAAAATCACAAGATATAGATCAATTTCATAAATTACTTATTCTAAAAGCGTTGATGGTGACAGTTCCTCTTAAAACCCTAACTACGGCGTCATAAAGTCCCTAAAACATAATGGGGATTTGTATTAGGAAAACTGTAAGCTTACCAATACCTTGGAGGTAAATGATTATACCTGCCATGGACTTACCCCATTAGTGGACAAAAATATTACTTCCCACGTATTCCCAGGTCATTAATTGTGTTAAATTTTGGCCGTGAATAGCTTGGATTAGTTTGATTATAGTTTATTTACTGCCCAGCACTTGTTATATATTTCACTGCTGCTGTGGATAATTAATTTTTCATGACTGTTTTGCACTAATGGGTAGCTCTGTGCGCCTTAACTATACTAAATCGATTAAAAGTTGCAGCTTTCCCATGACAAATCATGTAATTATCAGCTTTTTCGCTCTGCAGTGTGTTCTCTGCCTATATTGGACAAACTACATAACCTCATTGGAATTCATTGTAATCTAAGACATATGGAGATAACGGAATGAACTCCATACATAATCGCATCAGCATTTGAACAAAGATTTCCATTTGGAGGAATGAAAGCGTTCGTCAGAACATCACCCGGTCCCTGTCTTTCTTTCAGGGAAATGCCATCCTTATTGACATTAAGTGGGCGCACGGGACTGCCTACCGGCACATGGACACCAAGCAGATCTGGCGGGGGACGGGCGCAGAGACACAAAGTACCTATTCCTGACTTTCATTATCCTCCTGTTCTAAATTCATCTCCTCCTGCAAAGCATCTGCTGCTATCTCCTCCAGAAGCCGAAGACTGGTTAACCCTTGCAATGGTTCACAAGCAACAAAGTAGCGAAGACATGCTTAGTACTCAGAACAGATCTCCCCTGCTCCCCTCTTGCTAGATTCATGGCAGGATGATAATGTGACACTGAGCAACTTGGACCCCCAGCTCTGTTGTAAGACCCCCATGAATGATCCTATAGGTATACCACTATATTGTGGGGGGGGGGCAGGGGAGGGCTGGCAGCCTAAGGCCTGGGGGGCAAGTCAAGTGAAGTGGCTCCGCCCCCTCGCACTCACCTTTCACCCCTCATGCTGCTCCCATCACTACACGGCCATCAGACTGCTGGAAAACTTATCTAAACGGCCGGTGGGTGCTGATGCCACCGGCCGGAGCTACTTTAATCCTTTTTTTTAATTTATTTAATATGCCGGATCGGCTTGCCATATTAAAAATAAATAAATAAAGTAGCGCCGGCCGGCAGCATCAGCACCCAGCGGCCGTTTAGATTCGATTTCCAACAATCTGATGGCCGCATAGTGATGGGAGCAGCGTGAGGGGTGAAAGGTGAGCGCGAGGGGGCGGAGCTTTCACCCCTCACGCTGCTCCCATCACTTCGCATACGGCCGCTGGGTGCTGTACGGCGGCCGGCGCTGCTTTAATACTATTTTTTTTTTCATGTAATAGCCGATCCGGCTTGCCATATTACATTTTTAAAAAAAAGTATTAAAGTAGCGCCGGCCGGCAGGCGGCATCAGCACCCAGCGGCCGTTTAGATTAGATTTCGGGCCGCCTGAGGGGCAATTGCCCCCCTGCCCCCCGGCCCAGCCTGCCCCTGGGGGGGGGGTACCTGCATTTCTACAGCTCTGTCAAAAACGACTTTTCTTTCTTGTGGTTGTATTCCCAAATAACATTACTTTTCCACTTTTTTGCTGAAAAACAGGAACATAACTGACGCGGCAGGTCTCTGCAGAAATAAAATGTATTTATTTAAGTGCCTGCCGGTAAGGGTGGCATTTTCTGTCCTTTCGCCCACTTGTCACAATAAAAATGTACATTTCTTCTGTAATAACCCGTTGTGTTCCAAACATTCATTCTAAATAAAATGCTATTTTCTTTGAAAGGTAAGGCCTATCTATATCTTTACAAATAATTCCTCCACCATAAACCACACACTAAATTGTACATTGGAGTTCACTGATGGTAGGGAAAAGGTTCACAGTTGAAACAAGCTAGGTTTCCTTTATTTATGCTGTTTACATTTCCTTCAGTACGGCCATTTTATTTGAGTCAAAACAGACCCGGATAATGTCTGCCGAAAAATCGTTTGACCTGTTGCCTGTGGATTTTTATATCCGTTGTAAAATCCAGCGGCAAGAGGATTTTGAGGTGCGTTCACCAAGCCGGGGAAACGTTTGTCTCATTTCTATCGTATTACTTTAAATGTGTTTATATGGCGCCAGCAGAGTCCAGCGCGCTGTTACAGTAGGGAAGAGTGAAAATATTTAACAGACGAATTAAATTAAATTAAAAATTTATGGGTACAGATGGTACGTGTGAGGTTTCAATCTAATCCAAGTACTCAGTAGACACATCTTGCTCACAGAGCTTGCAATCAAAGTGCCGACGGAGGAATGGGAGGAAGGGATAATCAAGAAAACCAGAGAAATAATAGGGTGATAATTGAAAGAAAACAGTGCTCTATAAAGGGAAAGGCCAACTGTTTGCTACAGGGCTCCGAGAGAACAGCTTTGAAGGCTAGCCTTCTTAAGCACAGATGGATCAGCCATCACTAATTTAATTTAATTAAGCGGCATCCGATCGTGCCAGGGTACCATTAAAATGTGGCTTATCAGAAGCCCTTAAAGACCTGAGCTGGATATTATTACTGCAGAGGAGGCAAAAAGATGTAACATTCACAGGATTAGGACTTTGTGAAAAAGAAGTCTCTGTAACATGGGTAGCAATAATTTGGGGAGGGGGCAAAACTTGACAAATCTAAGCATTTCTGTGCATTCTGCCTCGATCTATATTTTTTGTTTTAGCTCTTAATGCAAGGGGATTAATAAAGCATCATTTTCGTCTATTGAAAACGTAATGTTATTTACAGGGCACTGGTAGTTTTTGCTGCAATAATTTAGCAGATAAGGCCTTTCATGTGCCTCTGCGTCCTCCCATCAGAAGTGGTAGAGGTGAATACAGTGAGGGAATTTAAACATGTATGGGACAGGCATATGGCTCCTGAATCTAAGACAAGACCAACGACTGATTAAGGTCTGAGGTCTTAACATCAGGAATAATGGGCATACTTATCCGGGCTGCGTCTCAGGGTCAACACGTGAAACCTCCGGGTCGCGGGGTCATGACACACCCCACTCCCCGGGAATGCCCTAGACGTCAGCGGGACCACCCACCGGCGTCAGTGGGGCAGTTCTAGCCGCATCCCGCAAGGGTAGACTCTGGGTAGCCGAAGCCGACAAGTTCAAGGTATACTAATGATTGAGAAGACAGAACAGAATGGTAACAGTGGCGGGCATTCTACACATAATAATTCATTTAAGAAGAAAAATAACATCAGTTGAACAATATCACTGTTTTCTATATAATATTTATACATCTGATACATACACGGCCCACATCACCTTCTGAAATGTCTATTCTTCTTAATACAAGCGCTTGTCTTATTAATACATGGAAATGGTAATCCCAATTGCACATGACTGCTCCGGTGCTTAGTCTACACTGACCTTCCTTGAATTTTACATCAAGATGTAATTATCATTGCGCCATACATCATAAATATTGTCTTCTTATGATCTTCTCAGGCACCCTTAAGGACCGAAGATCGACAATTTTAGAATGCATTCTCTTACGGGGTCCGAGAAAAGGAATGGATTCTGATATCTGCAGGGAAATAAGGAAAGGAGATGGCATGCCATGAGAAATGGCTGTTTGTGGTTAGTTACACAGGAGACTATGGCGGGCTATGTGGTTGTACATTTTCCCGCCGCTGCTTCTTGACACGACTTCTTATTTCCCTGTTCCGGTTTTCCGATGAGAAGCTACCATTATATTGATTTACACACTTACTATGCCCAACCACCCCCCCCCCACTTCAGAAGCCACCGCTCTAAATAATGCAGGGTTGCAGTGACTGCGTTTAATCACTTCATTATCGCTTAAGCTTAAACGCTCTAAAGTGCTAAATACAACATTCCCGCAAGAAGAATAACCACCAAGGGGTGACTTTGTTTTCTCTCGACTGCACTTCTGCATCATAAGAAATTATCAGGAAATAAAAACAAAGAGGCATTGCCGGTCAATTGGTGAAAGCAATCGGTATGTTGGGTCACCCCAAATAATATTTTATTTCAAAATAGTACATATCCCACAGGGTGCTCTACACGTGGTCATGTTAGCTTTTCCTAGAAGCAATGAGTATATAAATTACACAGATATTGGGACCTGACAAAACACATTTCCCAGGGTACATGTTTATGAGGGTTGCTGCCCTAGACCTGACCTAGGGAATTGCCCCCAGCCGTCCTCTGGCCTACCAAACCAAGGTGGCCGCTGCCAGCCTTCTTACGCAGAACGCCCAGATATGATTAAGCTATGGGCACGTGGCATCAGTTCTGCATAGTTTAAATAATGCCAGCTTTCCCGGGGACAGATCATGGAATTGCCTTTCTTTTTTTAATATAATCACGTATTAGAATTAAAGAATCTAAAATAAAAACACCTATACAAGGTTTCTTACATCTGTGTGCAGGGAAGGATTGGCGACAATCAGCCCAGGCAGAAAGTCCAGCCAACTGGTCCAGTAACTGCCTAATATAGGTTTGCCAGACAACCCACTCGATGTTCACTATCCGACCCTGTCCAAAACACATTCACAGAAACTGAATGTAATGAAAACACACAAAGGATCCAGTCATCATGGAGCTACCGCCTGAAGTCCATGTTACTCCCCGGGATTGCAAACAAAGGACTTGAAAATTCTATGGGCAGCGGCCCAAGCTCTCTTTATATCAGAGGATGTCCACCATCTCCTGTCTCCCTTGTCGGCAAGCAGAAGCTAAGAAAACAACGTGTATCATCCACACATTCCAGTTACTGGGTTAATAAAGCCTCCTTGTTACACTGTCAGGGTGATAGGACAAGACTGATTCAGCGTGCAGCCTCTCCTGCTGCTCCCGACGTCCCTGGTGGGCAGCGAGGGATTAGCTGGAACAGATTAAATTTGCATGTAACTATATCACTCTAACACGCTCAGTCCTGTCTATATCTCCATCCGAGAGAATGGCATCCAAAACACAAACAGCTCCACAAAATCCGGCAGAAAAAGCACAGAAATTAATTCCTGCAATACACTAAGGGGGCTTTGGGGGGTGGGAAGATTGGCTGTTTAATTTCCCTAGAGTTTGGTGGTTCCTCCATGGCTAATTTACCTGACAAGTTCTGCTTCCATGAAATAAGATTCATTTATTGAGGATTTCCTCTACCCCCTTCTTATTTTACATTTTAACCCGAGCCTGCAAAACCCCAGATATGAAAATTGTGTAAAAACGACATAACTGGTGAAAATGTTGACAGCTGATATACATAACCATTTCCTTTAATGCCCGAGTCTGCGCCAATTGGGTAGCTGCCAGGGGTCTAATTGTTTCAAAAACCCTCTCATTCACAATGAATATTTTCTTTTAAATTAACCCTTATTAAATGTAAGGGATGACAGAAAGGGGGGCTAAAAGGGAATAGTGTCTTGATTTACAAACGTGATTATATTTCTTTACAGTAGGACACATTGTTACATGCTGCCATAACGGTCTAAAATCAGAATGGGTTCCAAAGTCATACAGGACCACATTAAATAAGAAAAGTGAATAAGTGTGAGACAGAAGTCAAGAATTTTACAACATATGACCAGCTGATGATCATCTGATTCTCTAAGAATTGTATTTAAAGAAAATGGGACAGAGGGCTGAATGTTGACCTTTGTATTCTCTAGGGCTTGATGTCTAATGGTGTCATGATATGGAACATTTCATCATAGAAATGCACCTCACGCTGGGATGAATCCATCATCAATGGAAACCTCAATGATTGAGATGTTTGTCAACCCACAAATTAAAGTAGGAGTTTCTAATATAGTGGATTCCTGGAATCCAATCTGTGCAGACTGTTGAGCTCTCCCAGTCAATTAGACAGCTTGGGGTAAACTCCGGAGAGCACAGAGATAGAAGAAGTGCTATTAATCATATGAAGAGGCACATTTAGTTCAGATTTATGTTGGGCAGTGATACAACGCCAAAGACCAAACTGTGTTTGGTCTTCAGAATAAATTACATAGCACCTCGGATTTACAGTAATGCACCTCTGTTCTTAATTATACCTCATCACCAAGAATTTCTGCAGTCCATGAGGATCCAATAGACATTTTTTCAACTTGTTGAACTTTATGAATATAGTCCTAGCAACTAAGTGAAAATGATCTTCAACTCTAATTCAAAGATCTCTTTTTGAGACAATGTTGTCCCACCTTGTTTTTTTTAAAGATACTTCTCCGGTGAAAACTCCATCAAGAGGTACTTTCATCTATAGGTTTCTTGTATCTGATCACACCTTCATAGGTAGTGAATTCAGAACAGGTCCTAGAGAGTTGTTTGTGTACACGTTGGACATATTTGTAAGAAGTTATCGTGACCCAATGCTGCTCAAATTAATACAGGCAGCTACTGCGCATTTACATAGAGCTGGGAACTTACTGATTTTCACCCTGAGTCTCTGGGTGAAAAGCCACTTTCTGGGGGCAATCTCTGGGTAGAGGAGTGGCATTTGGTCACATCCATTACCTTCCAAGATTCTGCCAAGCCCTCCCCTGCATGCCACCCTTTGAGGTCTACCTGAGACCAGCCCCATCTCTATGCACAATGAATTCTACCTCCTATAAGGAGCAGGAAAGGGAGAGCTCCAGACAGCCGCTATCATGAACGTCCCATGCATGTACGATGTGGGTAGGATACGGTGGTTATGTCAGTGACATTCTAAGGGTGATTTCTAATGATGTTGCAAATGCAAAATTGGAGAATAACTAGAATAATCGGCGCTTTGCAAATATGTAGATAGCGTTCTCCAGAATCTGACAGTTGCATTACAAAGAGAGGTTGGAACAAAAGGGCACACAAACATTCTATACAATATGGCTTATTCCTTAAATAAATGTTTGTTGCGATTTTGCACCCAAAATCCCTATATCAACTGCCATGTTCAAAGTGACAGTACCACATCCGTAAGGGACATGTATAAATGTTGAAAATGTAGTTAAATAATATATTATTATAGTTATTAATATTAATAGTACATTGGTAAATGTTTTTGTTTCCCCATATTGTGCTTGGCATACATTTGCATTGTCTTTATAAATTGCACAATAAGACTCTGATAATTTATGACATCCCTAACAGCTTCTGTCCTTAACGCAGATGGAATATTTTCAAGTTTGCATATTCAGGATGGCGTTTTAGCGTTAATAACAGCCCGTTCTACCAGCTTTCTATCCACACAGTACAGCGGGAGTTAATGTTTCTGCTTGATTATCAAGGTCGCAAAACATTCGGTGAAAGAATGGAAAATAGAAGATGAAAAATATCAAGGTTATGAGTTAGTGAAAGGTGTGCTGATTCAGAGAGGAGTCATAGCACACTCAACAAAAACACCCACTCATAAATAATAGTCACCCTTCACCCCAAACTGTTTTACGCACTTTGTCAATATTCCTCACCCCCTTTCTAGAGCATGTAAATTTCAGAGACCCATCGCTCTCTTTAACCGAAAACTTTCAATTATTCTTTAAACTTTTGGCTGTAAAATAAAACATTTGTACACAGCTCTGTCACAAACCACGGTATTTGTCACTAATCTTGACAACCAAGCAGAAATGCTTCATCCCCCCAGTTGGGATTAGGATGGGTGATGTGAGTCTCCAAAATATTAACCTAATCAAAGACAGTGACAGTCCAGTGGCAAATTACATTGGGGGCCGCCCTAGGCCTAACCCAAAGAGCATCGTCCCCTCCGACAGCCCTCCACTGTGTTAATGGACTGGCTGGGGAGATCAGTGACCACCTTTTTAACTGACCCATTGACTAGTGGCGTTATAGGGGTCTGATCACCCCTATCGGGAATCACTGCTTTAGGCCAACCTGTTACTTTCCCAAATTCCCACCGCTCTGCCAAAGCACTCCCTCTTTATTTTTCATAATTCTTCCATCTCGTTACCATTTCTAACCCGTTGTTGGCTGTTGATACATCCTGGCATTGTCATAACATTGAGAAGAACTGTGACACTCGTACACTCGTTGAACAAACATTTACGCGGGTTTTGCCACGCAAGGCACAGCAAGACATAGAGTTGAGATCCAGATAAGAAAAATAACACGGCACTAGTACATTGGGAAAAAAACTACTATACTTTTGAAAAATGAGTATACACAAAAGCAGAGGCAGTTTTGTAGGTAAACTTAATGAAATTAAAATTCCAATGGTGACAGGGCCATTTTATACATCCTACGCATATCAGTATCCTGCATGTCAACATGTGCCTACAAACAGCACTAAAATACATCCTGTGTAGAATGTATAATTGTATCTAAGGATCCCACAGGACATTTGACAAATAGCTGTTTATTTGTTGCTACTTTTTGAAACATAAGACACAGATGTCTAATTCCTTCTTATAGACTTATTTGTTCCGTCTCTCCGCAGTGAAAGCTGCCTTCCCACTCCCTCACTACATCACCATCGAAACATTATTACCTCCGGTTCCTAAGGGAGCTGCACAGCTTTGACCTCAATCTCTTCTGTTAGTGTAGTGGGGATAATTGTGACCTAGCTCACTTACAGTATGTGCTTGTGTCATTCTGCCCCCTGGAAGTGTCACTTGATGCCAAGACGCAAAGTGACAGGGCCCAGAGGCCTAGGGCAACCCACTGCTCCCTCCTACTCATTTCTAAAAGGATCACAGCCGCCATCACCACCCTGTCACATACCTAATAAGCTCAGAATCAGAAAGGGCACAATAAACATGTGGGCATTATTAACCCTTTGTATGTCAAATAGGTTACTGTACACGCGCTACAACACACATTTACACTCAACCATTCACATGAAAACATACTCACCTATCACACCTCACCATCACACCTTACCTCACCATCACACCTTGCACTTGTATGTTGCCTAGAGCAGCACAATACTAGTTGGTCACGTAAAGCTGCATTCCATGACCGGCGATGAGCTCCTGCCTCCAAGTCATATTAGCTCTATTTGAAGAATTTGGACCGGTCCAACCCTTTCAAGCACTCACTAACTCACTTGGACTCAAGGAGCAATTCCCATGGAATTTAACATTTCAGTGGCATTCATGGACCATATGCAACTCTCAGTGATTTTCCCCACATTTTCCAGGACGTAACCTCTTTTATAGGACTACCCTAGCAAACTCCTGTCTATCGGCAGCTATTTTGCTTTACATTGGCATAGCAAAAGGCATACTAGATGCTAATGTAATAAAGGTAGGTGTTCCTCATATGAAACCAGAAAATACAATATATATTTAAAACTCACAAAAAAAATGTGTTGTAAAAATCCTAGATACGGTATTTATTCCAGATACCGCCCCAGATTGTGTTTTTCTTCTAGGCTGTGGTTTGTAACAGAAGAAAAGTGTTTTCAGCATCAACGGTTCTTTTAAAAACTCGCATCATATCCACTCAAAGTGTTTTCGGCTAAACACTCTTTTAAAAAACAATGTAATTCATGAGTGAAAATTGTTTTGTAGTTTGGAATCTTCTTTTGATGGAAGACGCATCATATTAAACTGAGTTATTCCCCCCTCTAATAGCCATTCTCTCAGAATAATCACCGCCTTGCCTTTGTTCGCGTCTGTACTCTATGGTCTGTGGGAGGCAGGATCCATAGGATACAATGAATTTCAGGTAAAATAATTGCTAAGAGCACTGATTGACAATACGCATCTCCGTGCACATCCTGGGGGCTCATTATCTGGGATCCTGACTTGATTGGCAAATGTGCAGCAAAGTCCCCAATTACCGAGGTATACTGCTCTTTATACCCCCGGCTCGTAGTTCCTTTTTTTCTCCTTTTTTCCCCCTTTTCATTTAAAAGCTTGCATTACCATAAATACTACAATGCATAGCGACGGTAGGAAAGGTTTTGGGCCTTTTAATTAGGCTGCTCCATCTCTAAAGGGTTAAAACAACGCTTGCCCTGGCAAATGAGGAAGACGCCACTGGACTGCGATTGATGCTCCCATCTGAGGCGTTGGATGTGGGCGTGTTCCATGCTGTTTCCATGGTTACTGTCTGTGTAGTTCTCCTTGGATCATCGGTATACTGAAGATGAAAAAGTGCTTCCTTGACTTCTCGGGCGTAGATGCTCTGTTTAACTACTAAGCTGCCACAAAGATCTGTAGCGGTTAGCAAAGAAATGGACCGTTAACCCATTCTATGGACTGTGAATCCAAAATGTTTATATATATTTTTATCTACCAGCAACAATGTGTCATTTGAAGATACACAGGCCTAGAGGAACATCTGGAGGAAAGATACTTAGCTGGTCAAAGACGATATCACACAGTCATTGGTGAAATAACTAGTGTTTGATCTTGGAGCAGAGCTATAATTAGGGCTACTGGCACCTGGGGCAAGGTGGGAGATGTTGCCCCATGCTGAGGTCACCTTTCCTTCTGAAAGGGGGAGCAGGGGCATTGCCACCAAGTGGCTCAAGTTCCCCCTTCACCTGGGGAATCTGAGGCAACTGCTCCTCTTGCCCCTTGGAAGTTGTGGCCTTATCTGTGAGGATGGACACGCAACTTTAATAGTGAGGTAGACTAATTATGAAAATGAAAACAGATGATGGGATATGAAGAACTTCAGGACATCTAAAGGTTATACAGATGACAACTGTGAAGCATACTGTTGAAATGAAGAACATAGGGTTGCAGGGCAGCAGTACGTTGGGGTGTGGAACAGCAAAGTGGTGGACATGGAACAGCGCCCTCATCCAAATGGAATACAGAACAGCAGAGTAATACCGTATAGAACAGCGCAGTGATATAGGGGATAATGCAGTGATGGATGGTATAATGGAATGAAATTAAGTGCAGAATATTAAAGTAGTGAAAAAAAACAGAGATAAATAGGGAAAAGTGAATGAGTGCTCAATGGCAGAGTGATGCAATGCAAAATAGTACAGTGATGGAATGCAGAATAATGGAGTGATGGAATGCAGAAAAATAGAGTGATGGAATGCAGAATAATAGAGTGAAGAAGTACAGCATAGGAAAGTGATTGAGTATGGAATGGTAGTGTGATGGAGGATGGAATGGTGGAGTGATAGAGTGCACAATGGTAGACTGCTGTGATACAGAATAGAGAAGAGTTGAATAGGAGACTGACAAACTGCACAGTGTTGGTGTGATGGAGTACAGAATAGCAGAGTGATGGCGCTCAACATCCCACCTTATCAAATAAAAAAATGGTATTGGTTGTATAAATTTGAGCATAGGGTTTAGAATACTAATAATCCTACAGAAAAAAAGGATCTTCAGTTATTGTGCACAGAGCTGGGTTATAGAGAGATGACTAGTGTTAATTAATTGAGACACAATGCAGACTGTGATATAGTGCATAGTATCAACCATTGAGAATCAGACATGCTCCAGGAATATCAACGATAAGTTACATTTATTGGAACATCAGTGAGAAACCGACATTCCAAGGCATCAATGTGCTACACTTTGAGTCCCCTGCAAGGCAGTGCAATCCAGCAAGGGTACAGCAAGTTCGGGGGATAGAATGCACATCCATGCAGCACAGCAATAGCGTGCACTATATATAGTGATAGAGTGCACAGTCAGTGTTGTGTCCTAGGGCCGCACCCCCAGTCCCTTCCACCTCTATGGTCAGCATCTCCGATACAATAAAAGATTTCATATGATGTCATATTCAAATACATTTTATTAATGGAAAATATATGAAGAGCATTTCTGACCATGTAAGCATATTTTATTTGTTTAATATTATGCATAATTAACCTAAAACTTTATTTTGTTAAATTTTTAATCTTATTATGTAAACATATTTTAATTGTATTTTAGATACATTTCTGATAGGACCAGTCAAGTCTTTCCGCACGTATTAACTGTTTTCACTTAGCGCATGAATCAAATTTCTTTGGTTTTTTACAAGATTTTACTTAAACAAAACATTCTGGAAAACAGTTCCAGTTATATGAGATATCAATCAGGAGGAACTCAGTTGATTCTCCGTCCAGCGGGCTGTATGTTGGCTAGTGGTCGTCTAAATTTCAGAGGGTTCCTTTGCCGTCTTGGGATCCAGAGTCCCTCGTTCCTTTTCCATCCCTTCCAGGACAGTTTGGTCCATCTGTATCTGTATTGAGACAATAAAACCGAGTTAGAATCACACACAGTGATAAAAGCATCGCTTAGGGGTTAATTACATTTAAAGCCAGGAAATACAGTGTCGGCAGGACCTGGCCATCTCTGAGTTGGGGGTGGGACTGGGTGGGGCTTTAATGTGGCCCCTCCCATTTGCTTCCCACGTTTCCACTATAAACATGGAACTGTAGACACTTTCCTGAGTACAGCACCGCATCGATCATGGCAGCCAACACACTGTACGATTCTAACTCGGTTTTATTGCCTCAATACAGATACAGATGGACCAAACTGTCCTGGAAGGGATGGAAAAGGAGTGAGGGACTCTGGATCCCAAAACGGCAAAGGAACCCTCTGAAATTCAAACAACATCCAGCCAAGTCACAGCCCGCTGGACGGAGAATCTACTGAGTTCCTCCCAATTGATATCTTACATAACTGGAACTGTTTTCCAGAATGTTTTGCTTAAAAACAATATTTAAAAAAAAAACTAAGAAAAGTGTTTCATGCGCTTAGTGAAAACCTATAAAAATAAGGTTAATTTGGTATGAAGTGGAGATCAGAATACCAATCAAAGGCTGGAACTTCTATGTCTCTATAACGATTCATTAAAATTAAAAACATACAGATATATAGTGTACCATTTAAATACAACAAAACTTGTGTTTTTTATTGGTTGCATTCACATATATAAATTAAAAGCAATCTCTTTTAACAGCTTCTTTAGGAAGCTGTCGGAATTCAACCAACTTCAAAGTAGTTTAAATATAAAAAGCAGAAGACGTATATTATTATATATAGTGTAGTAGTTCAATATTTAAATGTTGTGGTCTTTTTCTATTTATAATTTTGCGTCAAAGGGAAGTCACACTGATTCACTTGCGGCTGGTATAGGGTTAAGCGCCAGGTATTCTTTTATATTTTAAATTAAATCTTGTTACGTTACTCATTGTGTGGTGTTGCTACCACAAGTGCACCATCGGGGTATAGAGAGTTTAAATGTCTGATGGGTTTCGTGACTGCCACGCACCTCCGAGTGGACAAGCTCAGGCACGAGCCAAAAAGACTCCACATGTGACACGGAGCCTTCAGAAATCGCCTCCAAGATGCTGCATTTTTCACGTCCGATGCTCAGATGTTCTGTATCTCCAGCACTTGTTCCAAGCGTTCCTGTGAATGACTCTTCGATAGTCTTTCATATCTTTAGCCCGGCTCAACCTCTGGCCTGTCTGACCACATTTTTCCCACCTACTCTTTTGTATTTGAAGTTTGGGGGGACAACAGCCATTTGCTATAGGGGGAACATAAGATACCACAGTCAAAACTGGGAGGTGGCACTAATAAGTCCCACCACTAAATCATGCCCTGCCCTTACAGACTGCCTTTACACAGAGCTGCCCATAAACACACATACACTGCCCTTACACGTTGGCTTTACAAATACCTGCCCATAAGCACACATATACACATAAGCTTACAAACACACAAATACCTACACTTCTCTTGCACACACCTACCCATAAACACTGCTTTTAGACACACCTGCCCATAAACACACATATACACATACACTGCCCATACACACTCCCCTTACACACACCTGTCCATTAACACACATATACACATACACTGCACCTACACACACTGCTTTTACAAACACCTGCCCATAAACACACATATACACATACACTGCCCTTACACACCTTTGCCTTTACACACCCATATGCACATACACACACCAGCTTACAAACACACAAATTTCTACACTGCTCTTGCGCCCCCTCGCAGCTGCACCCCAAGCCAGTGCCTCTCTCGCCTCACCCTTCCTACAGCACTACTGGAAGGCAAGACAGAAAAAAACAATACCTAGCTAGGATATACAAAGGGGCACAGTGACTTCTCACTTGGCTACTGAGTTAGGAAAAGCAGTGCATGAGTATGGTAAGCAATGTCCTTTAGAGAAACTTACTGCTAAACAGCAGGCACGATCATAGAAGGAGTTACACAGCAGATTTTTGCATGAAGAACTTCAGACTGCTGGCAGGACATGTAGTTAGAAACTAAGCAATTAGTAAACCAACCTTTTAATGACGGGTGCAGCTTATGCAGAGCATTTTGATACAAAGCTTTAGAGTGGATGGAGCACTGTTACAGGGCAGAGTGCCGCAGAATGATTAAGTGCAGAGCAGGTCGATGAGTGTGCATTGTTGTGAAATCTGCAGGAACCCAAGACATATTGTCCCAGTGTCCAAACAAAGGGAGCTGATGGGATATTGATCTCGCTTGGTGTCAGTGAGATCCCTCATGGTGGGTCGAGCTGCAGGAAAGAACTCTCACTCATTGTTCTATGAAAGCTCTGCGTCTCTTCATGCCTTTACAGTAAAGGTCCTGCTGCCCTCAGCGAGTCAGAACAACTCCAGAAAATGGATTAACCCTTGGCATAGTGTGAACACTGCAGAATACAATACACATTCTCCAGTACAGCACAGTTAACCCAAGCATTATGACAACAACATTAGAGGACAAATACACACACATGCATACCCATACATATGGACTCACAATTTTGTTATGTTGATACTGTAGGTGACATTTAATTGAATTAGATGGAACTTTCAAGTGCCTGAGGCACCAGCAGCAGGCCTATTTAGGTCCAACAAAATAGATCACTGAAGAGGTATTTGCAGACACAAACTCTCTCTTCAATCTTTCCTTTATTCCAATAAACCACTGGAGCCACCCGAGAAAGGCAGAAGAAGCGGTAATGCAGCAGAAGGGTTGCCGCTCTGGCCAGAACTGCCAGACCTACCAGACCTGGTGGACATGATGTCACATTCCAGTGTTCAGCCCCACAAGGATGTATAGTTGTATGAGTAACATATATTACAATGCAAATTTGCTTGCTTGTATCTATATGTATAGTCTTCCCAGAGGAGTACCTGGGAGGCCAAACTGCCTCTGATAATGCAACAATGGGGCTGCCACTGCCTAGCTGCTGCATGCCATGCCTAGGAAGACAGGAAAAATTATGATATTTTGTTTTTTCATTAAAATACAATAGACAAGGCTCACAAATACCCTTTATTTAGCATTGCTTATAATCATGAAACAGAAGAAGAAGTAACAGATAGGAGGGTTTTACCAAATCTAAAAAGCTGCCAACAGAAAGCTTAAAATAGACTTACAGAAAATGTTGAATGTAATTAACTTTTCAGGTCCAGTAAAACTGTTGAAATGCAAGAACCAAGGAAATAACTTCAATAAATAATTGCAAACTGTTTTTCTTCAGTGCTAAACAACATTACTGTATTGTGCTTATGGCTCATAGAAAAATATTTTTCCACTGGATTTACCCTATATTGTTTTTTCCCCAAGTGTTAGAAAAGACGATTAAATGCAGTTTTTAGTTTATTTCTCAGCGATTGGTACTCTTTTCATTTAAAGTTTATTTATTTCGGAATTTAGTGTATCTTTAATCAAATGTATGGTAGCGCTTTCAATGGCCTTTATATAAAGCAATGTAGAGATGCCATCTTCCTTAGTGAACCGATATTGAATATTACTGTTGGCCGTTTTCTCCAGGTGGACCTCTTTTGTGAGTGGTACATCCATTTACTGTATACATATTTTAAACAATACACAAAACACTATTTTGTTTTTTTAAAAAGGTGGTAGATTGTTAGTTCCTCAGACCAGGAGGCATAGAGCTGTTTTCTCGCCAAGGAAAATCTCATCCTAATTGCTCCAAAAAAAAACTGCATTATGTGTAACTTGAGTATAAAGGAAAGTAAGTTCACTCTGGGGAAGAGAACGTTTGTCTGCTCGCAGAACATTGCTGACATGTATTATGGGTCTGCATCATAAGTGCTGAAGCTCCCCCTGCAGGGCCGTTAGAACACTGCAAGAGAGCTGCGGTAATTTCTGCAACTCCTTATCTTTAATTTTAATATATAAAGACTTCTGCAGTGAAACAAAATTATTCAGTTGCACTTGATAATTGGGGAGAATTGACGGGCCCAGACTGGCCTTCGAGCTAACCAAGCAAAACCCAGTTGGACTGGGTCTGATGGAGGCACCCATGCACCTATAGTGCCACTTGGAGGGCAAATCCTATTCCTTAGTGTGCAGCCACCTTCTCGATACATGCAGCTGTAGGATGTAAAAGTGTAAGAATGTATACAATAATTATTGGAAGTCGATATTAAAGTACCATGGACAATTTTAATTCCCAAGTCTGTGCCTGTTCAGGAGTAGTACTTTGTCCAGGCCGCTAAAGTGTTTGAGAAGTGACTCGAACTAGTGCAAAGTTTGAAGTATCACTGTAGCAGTCAACAGAAAAGTCCCGCCGACTAGAGCATTTCGCTGGTTGCAATGGTGATATGACTACTTTCAAACTTTACACCAAAAAACAATCTTCATACATGAACTCCATGCTGCTGAAGACACTAGTGTTGTCACACACCTTTCTTCATCAAGTAGCAAGTATTATTCTAGTGCAAAGTGATCAGTGGAACAGTCCAATCAATACAAAATGTTCTTGATCACTATGGTATTAACACCACTTTGCACTATAATCACTTGACATATAGCTATTCCGGGGAACTCTCTGGGTTTGGCCCAGAGAAAACCGGGAGAAACGCAACTTCTCCAGTTCTTCAGGTCAACACTCGAATCCTCTGGGTCGTGGGAGCCAGGTCTTGACCCCTTTAAATGGGGGTGTTTCCCCATGATAGCAGTGAGACCACCGGCTGACAGTAGCAGGACCGCCTACTGTCTGTAAGGGTAGGTATCTGGAGCCCACGAGTTCCCAGGTATGCATATGGCCCTCAGCCGTGCCTTTATCTGGTTTTATTCCTCTAGCTGTAATATTGCTTTAGCATTTAGAGGACCTATCTAAGCCCTACGTTGTCCTAGCAGATTTGGGAGAAAATCTAATGATCAAAAGATCATATAGATTATGATTTACCAAAATATTTTTATTATTTTGTTTTTAAATTTGCCTCCTCAACCCACAGGTAATGTCTTCATGTTGTACATGAAGGGCCCATTTATTTGAGGTTGATTGGTTCATTTAAAGGTCATATCATTGATACAACTACTAAATACCGTTTTAACAACGGTGTCTCTTTAAATTTGGGGATATTGTGTGTTTGTTTCAGAATGAGACTTGAAGATGTCTTTGACACAGAATGCAGCTGTTTTTCGCACCTGGACTAGAGGCTAACAAAAGCCTGCATCCAATTTATCAAACAATAGTCAAATCCTCAGGGATATTTCTTTTTCATCTCCAACCTCCCAACTCATAACAGACACTGTCACATTGTGTCACAGTAACAGCCCAGCTGTGCCCTTACCCTTTACTAAAGCCCAACAATCACTCTGTCCTCTTCCGAAACATGACATGCCCTGGGAGCGATGCTAACACAGCGAGGGGCATGTCACAAGCTGTAGAGGAGGGGACGGGCCTTCAGACACTAACCAGCATGGTCACCGCCATTGTGTACGTTCAGCTGAACCGTGTGAGCATGTAATGGCAGAGCAGAGTTTGTCTTATTATTGATTATGGATTTCTCAACATTTTCTTCTGTGCTAGAGCTAAGCTGGTTTTAGATGGCCTGCATTTTACATCATTCCTTATACTTTTGGCACATTAAGGGTTAAGTCATGCACAGAGGGTAATATTCTTAAGATGCTCTTAATGTAGACTGATGAGCAGGAATATTTCCCAGTTTTCCATCACCTAGTACATTGATTTATAATATTTTCTGTTATAAAATCTAAAAATGACCCATTACCAGCACAGCTTTGTGCAGCCCCAACAACATTCCTGGTCTAAAGTCATTAACATACCTTGGAACTCAGGAGGTTTAACCTGGAGGCTCCAGGTGAAGCCCTTGGGTCTCCGAGTCACTTACCTCCTTCTCCGGGCAGGAAGGTGTATGTTTTTAGACACCATCATGCACTACAGTACGGTAGGTCCATGTTGGCATAGAAATTGAATCTTTTCTTGAAAATACTGTAATTGGTGTGCCCAAATTCTTATCTCAACAGCACTATGAAAATACCAAGAAATGTCAATATCAAGGATGCAAAGTGATTTGTTACACGCATGGGTGAGTAACATATGTAAAGAGCATGCATGTGTACTTGTTTGTATGTGAGAGCATGCATGTGTACTTGTTTGTACGTGAGAGCATGCATGTGTACTTGTCTGTGAGAGCATGCGTGTGTAATTGTGTAAGTGGGGATAGAGTGTGTGTTAGTGAGTATGAGTAAGTGTGTTTATATATGTTGTATGTTGGAAGGGGGCGTCCAAGAAGGCATAGACCAGTTGTGTGGGGGTAATAACGGCACAGACCAGTTGTTGAAGTTGGAGGGCCCGGGGCAATTTTTCACACCAGGGCCCGGTAGTTTCTAGTTCCGCCCCTGCCTGCTTGAATGCAGAAGACTCTCTTGTCTGGCCCCTAGGCCAATGCATGATGTCACACAGAAGAGACTTCTTTCAAAACAACTATAAAATAACCTGGGGTTTTTTTTTTGTGTGAAAATAGTTATTTTAAGACAGACTCTGTAGACACCAAATGACATAAGTTCTGTAGAGCCTACTATCTAAAGGACTTAAATACATCACAGTCTATCAGAACATACTGTGCCCTAATGATTACTCAGTTAATCAAGACATTTTGTTTTCTGTCTTCTGATAAAGCAAATGGATATTCAATTTACATAAGTCATAGGCCCTGCTAACTAAGACAGATGAATTCATTAGGACCCAAGTCCCCAATGTATCATCCAGCAGCTTCCTTTAACCCTAGTAACATTTTTAGAGTAGAAATCCAAACACACATCAAGAGAAAGCTTCAGGTCCAGGGAAGGTGAGACAGAACTCCTGGCTTTCAAAGGGGATGTGTGTGCGTTGGGGGGAGGACGGCTTTGTTGAATTTGCAGATACCCAGAATGTGATCTTGGCCGCTGATTAAACGAATGGTAAAAGTAAAAAAAAAAAAAAAAAGCCAAGTATGATTAATGAGAGATATTAAAATCCCATTCAAACACATATATGACTCATAAATACTGCCAGACAGGGTGAAAAACGTGTTTAACACAAATTCACCGGAAAGAAAATACTCTGGTTAGATAAATCCTCCAGACGAGAGAAAGAAGAAGCCGTTCTGAAGCTTGTAATGTTTAGGAGACGCTTAACATTATCATGATGGAAGCTGTCAATGAAATGGTGCTACAGGAGCCGAACAAAATAGCAATAAGGTCTTCTCATCATCAGAGGCTAAGACCTACGCACTTATCTCAGACTGAGAGATACATTTCATTAGATAAGTCAGGTAATTTTACGCCTTATATAATTAAACATCGAGGGAGCCCATGAGGCCAAAAATAAGAGTCCTAATGTAAATTGCAGAAAGGTTAAGTGTTTGACGGAGGAGGTTAATCTTGAGTGCCCCAGGAGACAGTGAGCCTGCTTTGGAGAAAGGAACGGGCAAACAAGATGTTGTTTTAGGATGCTTCAGGATTCTCTTTTCATGTTTAGCTACTACCTTGGGTTAGGATCTGGGAGGAGGGATTCACAAACTTCATAACGTCGTTTGCCATCTCCCTGTGTTTAGAAGAAAAGAAAAATCAATTAGTGAGATATAAAAGTCACTTTGGGTAATCAAAGTTGTCAGTGAATTAAATAAACATTCTCGGGAGAGGATGTCCAACAGACCCCCCCACCCCTCCGAAATTCGGGTCCGTCTCTGTCCAAAATCGGCCGCGATTAGCGAATGACAGATAAATGTTTTAAAACATTCTGCCTCGTTGCATTAAACTCTCGGTCTCCCTGCTTCTCTGTCATTGTGTTACTTCTTAAGCTGATGTGACGGGAGACAACACAAGATTTTGGTTTTACTTTTCTTAAAAATGAGTCTAAGATGCAAAACCTAATAACAAAGATCTTGGTTGTCAAACAAGATTAGGAGCTGTCTTTCTCTGGTCGGTGTTGAACGTGAGACTTCCAGACAGGCTGAAGGAAAGGCAGATAAGGGCACCGGTTACATACCCCTTAAATTAATCTTCTCTTCTTCATTTCAGGAAATTGATATAATTTGATGGATATCCATTTATACAATTAAAGCCACTTCCTATGCGTATTTCAACTTATTTGTTTCACTGCGCATTATCATTAATCTGTGCTCAACAAAGGTCGCTTTAAGATATTTTTAAACAACAAGCAAGATCCAAGCTGTGCTTTTCTACAACTAGTCAACCCCGTCCTAATTATAAATATAGATATTCCACTCAAATGTTATGTGCGTGATAACTACCAGGATGCATCGTTGCCCTGCTTCATGGTTTACTATCCATACATCTATATATTTATGCATCAGCTATCTACCTTCCATCATTCCGTGGGGTAAATATATATGGTTAGGGGTAGCACCTTTCATCCCAGTTGACAAGTCACATCAATTTGTTCATTAATATAGTAGCTCGAAAACACATAGAATGTACATCTACAGAATGTGTTCTATGTCCATAGAACATAAGTATTCTCTATACAAACATGAATCCCTCACCTAACTCTTCCAACCATGTTTCCAAAGGTGTCAACCATTTCAATTTGAAGAACCCACCAAGCCTCTATTTAACCATGCAAAACCCACCCATCATTAATATAAACAAAAATGTTACCCTATATTCTATTGTTATATTTTATGCATAAGTAATGGAATCCGTCCACCTGGATTGTTTCTGTAACTACAAGGAGATGTGATCAGTGTTTATCGTGTGTTTTTCTGACCTACCGTACATTTCTTCATTAAGTTCATGTCATCCACTTCCCCATCAATGTCAAGCCTCAGCTTCAGGAGCATCGCTAGCTGTTGTGAAGATCCCAAAGCCTCTGGACGGACGCACACCTAGACCATGCTATAGAGTGCCTTGCTTATCTCCTGGTTTGCACACATGGTATTGACTGACCTTGACAACAGCCTAATCTATCTTGGCAAGTTTAAGATAGAGAAAACACGTAAGGTAGACAGACCTGCTGCCTTCGGCTATCGATCAGAGGCTTGAGTGAGAGCTAATTAAAACTGGGATAAAAAGCTTCAATACTAAGGTTATATGAGCTGAAATATCCATAAGATGACCGTATAGTTCAGAGGTACGTCACTCTGGTAATTGTGATACACCAAGACGTTCCTACACATGCACGACAGCTTGATTACTCTGTGTGATGCTGAAGAATTGTATTTTATGCCATACTTCTATAAAACAGATCTGTTGAATCTCATGAATATGGATACAACTGGAATTTCCCCTATAGAGGCAATGGCTCTATGGAGATATTCGTGCTGGCGGGGTAGCAGGTTTGGTCAGCGCTTTAGATGTTTAAAGCTAAAGAATTTAAAAATATAAGATGGATTGTAGTTGGAAAGTTGATCAAATTAGAGAACTATGACAAAAGAGTAAAATATTAACGAAGGAGACTTCAAATCCGAGGTTGGGAGATAGATTTCCTATGCTTATTAATTAATTAATTAATACTTATTAATATTTTTATCTAATATTTTTTTAGATTTGCTCTATACATTTGTGATCTATATAAATGGTGAACCTGACTACCATGAAGGGATATTCCCATTGACCTCAACATTTCCCCAGCATTGATAGTTTTGTCTAACATGATGCTTGGACACACAATGGCCTTACTTGGTTGACTATCATATCATGCAAATTATTTTAACCACAAACATTTCAATTAAGCCTCATTAGTGTGCAATTAAAATATAATTGCGTAATTACTATAATAATGGCTACCTTACGCTCTCCTACTTTAAAGTAGGCCAGGAAAATATGTATAATTAAATACAGAACACGTCTTCACGTTCTCTCTGGGCAGTCCCTCTGCCCTGCTGAGAAACTATTAAATTATATGACGTATCTGAATGTATATATTGTACAACCAGACTGTCGGATCTACACATCATTTAGCAAAATTAGAACTGCTTGTAGCTTGTGTACTTTGATTTGTTGTTGTTTTGAAATTGCTTTGGAGATATTTGGTTCAAATTTAAGGATTATTTTTCAGCTGATTTTAATGGCAAAATGTGGCAAAACTGGCATAACGTTATGTGGTTCAGCTATACTAACCACCAGTCAACTCCAGGGAGGCTAATGAGACATACATCTATGAAATGTCAGCATGGTAAAGAAAATATAGATAATGGAATAGTCTGGCCTATGCCAGTTAGACCCAAGGTGGCAGATCTGTAAAGGGGCATCCTCGGGGCACAACAATGTAATTTACTCAACCCTGTCCTTGATATGACCTAGGGCAGTGACACAGCCTGCCTAGTGGACTCTCCTCCTTGGCTGCCATTCTTATTGCTGATCTCCAGCATATGATGAAGAATAGTGTAAAAAGGTTCAAGCAGTGGCACGTCACGAAGAATGATTTTGGAACCACCAATAGGGTGATTTTCCTTGGTTTGAGGACATAGGCTGTTGCCCTAGACCTAGTCATCCCTGGCCAGAAAATGCTGTGGCCTATGCAGCTTTGCCACCCTATTATAAGATCAGCCTCGCTAGGTCTAGGTCTAAAATGGGCTGGTTAGGAAAATCAGAGATATCCCTTACTCCAGATATAGCAATAGTGAGAGGAACGTAAGTAACAAGGACTTCAGGCAGGATTAATGCAATGATTAAAACCTTTCTGTAGCCCTTTTCTGCGTCTGGGATGCTTTATTCCTGCCCACCTGCCTGGAATTGCAACCCCCAAGCTGAAAGTTGTCAGCCGTCTCCTGATGCTAACTCTCCCCATCAATCTGAATAGAATTCATTTTTTACATTTTCAAATTCTAGTGTTTGTGGCAGGCCTTGCAATATTGTTCGATATATTGATCAACAGATAGCGAGGTGAGATAATGAGAAAACATCTAATTGATAACTCTATAAAGCTGACAGACGGGGGAGGTGTAGAAAGGGAACGAAAAGGGAGGGATGCGTAACCATTTAAATAGCAGTTGGGTGAGCAATGCTATAGTATATTATTTGAATAATTAACAATCAAACTATGCCCCCTATTACCATATTGCCTCAGACAGTATTAGAGGTCCACCTTATCTAATGATGAAATAAATTAATTCGCCAATTAAAAAGCAGAGGATCTGTGTAACAGTAAAAGCATCAAGGAACAGGGAGAGGGCTCCAACAAGTCACAGATCAGTAGGTCGGACATGGCCGGTAGGGCTGGGACCAGACACACAGCTTTACATCTGTTTTAAGAGAGGTACAATGCTTTTTCTTCTACAGAAAGCAGACGCCTGAGCTCAATCCAATGCATTCTTCTTTCCCAGAGGTGAAACAATCCAGCGGGAGACCCGGTATATAACCTACTGTTCTCCTCTTCTCATTTAGCCTTATTTCATCTTCCCTTTCCTAATTTATTCTTCTCTATCAAGTCATTCTTCCCCTTAGCTTCCAGGCTATTTCCATATTATTTTCCCCCTTACAGGTTTTCCCTCTTTCCCTCCTCACCTAGCCTTTTTATTCCATGCCCCCTACCTTGTCTGCATTTCCCGACCAGGCAGAGAGCGTCTGGTAGACTGGACCAGAGATCTGCACCTCCAATGGTATAGGTCTCGATAACAATGATCCATTGTGTTCAAGCCCTCTAGAAAATCCACTCTTTACACCATTCACATAGGTTATCATAAACAATGAGGTTAAAGTGTGTTTATATCACTATGTTATATTTAAATCTGTTATACTATGACGTTTCATTCTTAGTATTCTTACTGCTTAGTATCTTCCTTGGTTTAGTTATCCCCGATAACCTGTTTTAACCCTGTTATAACTACTCTGACGAGTTCAATGGAATCGTTCATGTGTATAATGAGCTGATTCCTAGCCCATGGAATTTCGCAGACAACCCTCCTATGTGACTGCTTATCCTCATTGGTAATCAAATATGAGTCACTCATGATATATATATATATATATATATATATATACACACACACATTTTTAAATGAAGTAATATCTAGGACAGATTCACTTACTAAAATCATTAGCATATTCTGAACGCACACGATTCACTTCATACTGCTCATAAATCTTAGAAGTAAAAAAAGAAAAATCTATGATGTCACATATAGATAGAATTTATATAAAACATTTGAATGCTGTCAGCATAAAATGCATAATTCATGAAGGAAGATCATGATATGAGTGGATTAAAGCAAAACCAAGCTGAACATAGTGATAGCCGCTTAATTTTCTCAGGCAGAGATTAACTTGGTTATAATTCAATGGCTGTCTAGATTTCACTTTCTCTTTCTTATACATATATTTCGAGCCTTTTTTGGGTTGTATTGTTATCATCGGGGGGTCAAACTGGTGAGCATACAGATATCTCTCATGGAAATGCCTAGGGTTTAGGACCCATCCCGGTAAATGTGCCCTTCAGCGTTCCTTCTAGGGTGAGTAGCCCACCACCAACATGTTATTAATGCAGCTCATATAACTTTTGCTGGTGGTCCTTTTTGCCCCGACAGGTTCTCCAAACATCATGCCCTGCGTTTCAGAACCCCTGCCTGCCTGTTTCTACCTCTATAAGGTTCACTGTAGGGGAGCAGAAATAGGTTACCCCCTAAGGCATGTATTTGTTTCTGTCACGCCTGAAAGATAACCCTGAACACTAGATCTATTTTAAAAAGTCTTATTATTAAAAAAAAATATATATATATATATATAAAACATATAATGCAGTTTTCATGGAAATACTATTCGCTAAACGCAACTGTATGTAATGTATGGAATCCTATCTTTAATGTTTCCATGTCAGACTGCTCTACTCAGAAAATAAATTGCATTATGTTACATTTTATTAACATAGCACGAGCAGATTCGATATATTTAATAACATTAAAGGAACACATGTTTAGACATACTAGTTCAGAAGGAGAAGAGGGCCCTTGCGGGCTTACAATCTATTGGAAAGAAAGCCCTGAAGCTATAAGCGCAAAAGGCAGCGTGACTATGGATCCGAACAACCTGTAGCCAGGCCGTTCAGACTATGCTAATAATCACCCATATAATCAGCTGTAACAATCATGCTTTAAATTTGAATAAATACAGATTTATCCTGGGTTTGATGAGATTGAATAGGATATCATATCGTACTTTCTTATCCTTACCCATTTGGGAATGAGTGGCTATTGCTGGGAATCAGAAGTCCTAAATCATTTCTTGGACTAATGAATTTCACTGACTTAATATTGTTTTCCCAAAAACATTTCATGTATCTGTGAATGTTACAGTTACATTTTGGATGTTTTAGCAATAACCTTTATAGATAATGTCATGGACAGTTTAGCAGTTGAGGAAAGAAGACTTTCTACTAGTTCTACATGGTGGATTTGATTGAGAGAAATTCTACTACAGCCCATTGCTAAATCATGGTATATATTGCCCTCTCCTCGTGACACAGCACTGCCAGGATGGACGGCTGGGCTTCTAGAGACTGTGACAGCCCAGGTTTATGGTTTGGAGTTTGGGGCTGCGTCTTCTCATGGGAAGAGACAGTCCTTATACTTACTGGTGAATATGAGGACATGGTGCTGCCCTCACATATTGGTACAAGCCACGAAAACATTAATTGGAGAACGTCAGTGCGTACTAGGGTGTCTCACATTGAATTAATTGTGATAATTGTAATGTGCTTAGCAAGGTCTGTGGCCATTATTATCCGCATTTCGTGTCCAAGTAGTTAAGTGCATCAATGTATCAAGTGAGTTTTGGTGGAGTATGGCCTTAAGGCCGAAGGGAAGTTGAGGATCCCATTAGTCAGGAACATTACCAAAAACATCAAAAAATATCTTGTTCAAAGTCTAATAGCTACGTATAATATGAAACATATGGATCAATTCATGATTTATCAACTATACTTTCCCCAAAACATTAAAATTCACTGTGACACTAAGACGTCTAAGTGCAGGTGAAAGGCTGCAGGAGACAAGATAGAAGGTTTTAACCTCTGATGCCAGTAATGCTTGAAATTGCATGTAGTAAATGGTCTTCTATCAAATCATCCTGGTAAAGACAGCGAAGAGTGAATAATTACTTGTAGGCCGATGTCATATGAAGGTGGTAACCCCTGTCTAGAATTGCATCAATTCTCGAGATTAATATATGACCGTGTGGCTGTCACTTTTACTACAGGATATTGAATTTGGTGGGTGGGAGTAAGGTACCAATTGATGAAGGAAGGGACCTTTAAATGGACATACAAGTCAGTGATAGGAAAACTTTCCATACAAAGACAAGTGTATCACAAGGCCTGTAAGAGTATTAATGACTAAGGGGGCAGTTTGTGACATGTCCACAACAAAGTATATTCCTACCTATCCTTGGTCTACCCTAACTTCCATGGGGCAAGGTGGGCAGCTGTGCCAGGTGCCGCAAGGTGAGGGTGAGAATGCTTAAGCCACCTGACTGCTATGCCCCTGTGCCCACTTCCAGAGGTGGATAGGACGTTAGCAAAGGGTGCTATGCTCCAGGTGCCATGAACACTAGTTATGGCTCTGGACTCACCAGCCACATGAAAATTATTAATGGTGCTCCCCAAAATAAACAATAAGACATGTGGACAGGAACCCATCTTATATTACAATTAGATTCCATTAAAATAGCCATTATCAATGTGGATATCTTTATTCATTGTGCTAAGCACCATTTATTTAATGTATTATATTGCAACAGTATCAATATAATAGCCACTCTTTGTGGCAACTCCTTTTTATATTATACAAAAAGCCATATGTTTGGTGCAACAAGGTGTCCCTGTCACTTTAATGCCAGCGGCCATCTACACCTTACGTCTAGGTGTTTAGCGATGTCGGGCAGCAGCCTACTGGTCATTTGCTTAGCGTGCCAGATGGCCAGTCTAATGACCTACAAAAGTATCCTGCCAAATGGAAATGTTTCATATATTAGTAAGTTATTCACCATGGCTATTGCATTCTACATATACAGGAAAGATCTGATTGGCTAAATTTCACCAAAAAGGAATATATCAAACCAAGAGACTTAACCTATTAAGGCAAGGAGAGATCAAAAAACTTCAGCACAATTTAGGTAATTTTTGGTTTGAATGGTATGAAGCCCTGCACCCTGATAATTCTAATAAAGGCAGCTCCACCGCCAGTGGGTAATTATAATGCTTTTTGGAAAGGCTTAGAAACCTTTATATGTTCCCAATGAATGACCGACAGGATGGGGAAGACATGATAGAAATATTCAAAGATGTCAAAAAAATCCAAGAGGGGAAGATTCTTAATACAAGTTTGGGTGGAAGTAGTATGGGTAATCACAGTAAAGTATTCAAGAAAGCTTGGGTTTTCCATGAAGATATTCTAAAGAAAAAAAAAGCATACAAAAGGGCAGACACAATGGGCCAATTGGTTCTACTCCAACAAATCTATATCTATATCGGTTTCTGTAGTAGTTCAAGGCTTTAATCCATTTAATGCCAGATGAGTGAGCTTTTCAATATAATTATGTTGCTTACTTCACAGGCACTCAAGGGATAAAAAGGAAAACATATCTGTCTTGCTTCTACCCAGTGTTTGCCCCTGATGTGTTTGCCTTGTTTTCACCTCCCATGGTGGGCAAGATGGTGCCCTCTCTGTTCCCTTCACCCAGTGTCACTTGGTGAGCTTCCCTCTTGGTAATAGAGATGAGAACTCTTGGCTCTAACGCAGCTAGCTTTCGGGGACCTAACAGGAACCACAGAGAGCTTGCTTGATTACAGTTTATTGACTTGTTCAGGGGAATTTTTAAGAGGCAAAAGCACTAGGCAGCCACTTGGAATATTGAACGCTAATAGCTGGGCATAATGAACTAGAATTCATTAAGGAAGCTTTCAAAATGTCATTTAGATTAGAAAGACAACACGTCATAGCACGAGGGTGCATTTCCCAGGCTGTCGGAACCAATTGGCTGCATGATGGTAACTTCACAATGACCATGTTACGAGTCTTGTAAATCTGATTTACTCACTAATCCTCGCTGTTCAGAACTATGTTTAGAACTATTGTTGCATATTCATTTGGAATAATGTCATTTATTCTTATATTTTCATTATTAACACACTTTATGGGGTTTAAATGCAAACAAGTTCTTAAGGATGTAGAATATTAAGAAACATTCATACCCATCAAACATTCTGAGCTCCTAGAAAAGAAGGAAATAAAGCGAGGAAGGATGGATTGAAGGATTTGATCTCCAAAGATGAACTGCCCCATATGTGGGACTGCTTGGCCCCGAGGCTTGAGGAATCACAGCTGACTACAAGGCATCTCGGGAAGTTTGATTTCCAAGTTGGTATGATTGATGTTTGGCTCTGCATCCCAGTTCCACTCATTCCCAAGACTATGTTATGGCTAGCCCTGCCTCCTCATCACATACCTGCTTGTGACACTGCACACAAAGAAGAGGAGCTCTGCTTCTACTACTCTACTACTCTACTACTCTTCTAGATTCCAAGGAATGAATGTCCCTCTTAAAGAAGGTCACTTGGGAGATGTTGTATGTATTTCATACTTTAAAGGTAGTTTACAAATAAATAAAAGCCAAAAATTAGTTCAAGCACAATGTTCTTTTGGTCACATGCACACTGTGCCCCAACTGCACGTATTTTTACAAAAACGCTCTTTAATGTACTCACTTATCAATCAGACCTCACCTAGAGTTATCTGTCCACGCACTGCTGCACACCAACGACATATGCAATCTCTCATGCTCACTTCTACCAGTCTGCTGCGTAAACCCATTAGCAGCCGCCCGCACATTCATTCGCACAAGCAGCTTTAGCATTCAAACAAGTTCAATATAATAAGTATATTTATATTATGCACATACACACAAAATAGATTTAATGTATGAACTGAACCAAGTATACACACAATGTAATACAGATATGCATAATATACAAAGAAACACACACAGGACCAAGTTCTAAGAAAGAACAAATATACCACGCATAAGACCTTGACAGGCATTAACATAGTAACGCTTGCCTATAAGTGGCCTTGATCCTGGGCCAATGGCAGTAAAGAAAACAAAGCAAACTTAAAAGAAAAGTCTTACATTGGGTATCAGGATCTTAGATCCCAGCTGTTGGTGATTTGTTGATACCCCTGCTGTTTACAAAGAACCAAGATGGTGTGATGCCTCTCCTCATGTCTCCCTTGCGCTGGTCCTGCACACCGGAGCACTAATGGTGGGTACCCTGGGGGGCATGGTCTCATCGTCCCTACGATGCACGTCAGGCTTGTTCTCACTAGATTTGTACTAAATGAGAAAAGTTTTAAAGGGGAACACATGCCAAGTTTTAATTACTGAGTGTGCACTTCCTTCTACTTATACCTATATATACACTCACTCTCCTTGTAGCCCTTGCCAATGCATCTTTAGTCTCTGGGTGTTATTCCTTGTTATTGCCTTGTCCTGAGTCCGATTACCACAAGTTATCTTAGCCTGTTGTACTGTCACCATTGGATCCTTAACTGTGTGCCAGACTTCTGCTTAGCCTTGACCTTTGTTCATGTCTTATTCCTGTGTACTGACATCAAGAGTCTTGCTCATGTATACCCCAGCCTCAGCCTGCCGTGACTACAACTCTTCCTCGTTTGCTGTGTTTTGCCCATCAGGTGATACCAGCTCTGCGGATCCTCATCCTGACACCTATAACCACATTTATATATATATATATATATATATATATATATATATATATATATATATATATATATATATATATATATAAAAAGCACTTTCAAAAGGTGGTCAGCACTCCAGGTCTTTAAATTAACAATTTCTCTTTATTCAAAGTCAAGTCGACGTTTCAGTCCATATATATATATAAATATGTAAGTCGGATAAAAGTCAGTAATGACTGAAACGTCGACTTGACCTTGAATAAAATGAAATTGTCAATTTAAAGACCTGGAGTGCTGACCATCTTTTTGAAAGTGTTTTATATATATATATATATATATATATATATATATATATATATATATATATTATCAAAGATATATATATCTTGCAAGATCATTATCATGCAAGATATATCTATATAAACCCATGCATGTCTTAATTATATAGCTGTCCCATTCATACTGTCAGCAGATACAAAAGCAATTACTATGGACAATTCACTAGATTCTTTACAAAACTAGAAAGTATAAAATAATGAACTGGATACAAAGTAATACAACCATGCAGATAATAATCATGAGCATGGTAGGATAAAATGAAGGGGAAAAAAGCTTATTAGAACCCTCTGAAATAGTAAACAAACTACCAATAGAACCACGGAATGGAAAAGTCAATGAACACTTATAAATCCCAATGGCAAACAGGAACTCATTTACTGAAACTAATATTTGTACCAATTTGAGAATCCACCACAAATATCTCAGTGACAATTTCATTTCCAGTCTCTTGGGAAAAGACTATTTCGTAGAGAGGCTTTATGTAGGCGGAATGGATCCAATGTTCATAGGCACTGGATTTTCTTACATTAGAACGTATTTCTAGATGCCACCAGAGAGCGGGGATGATGTCATATTATGGATTGCGGCACGGGGGTAGTGAGTGGGATGAGCAGAAAATCTTATCTGATTCGATGAAATGAAAAAGGGTTAGGTGCCTAATGTATGAGACCAGCGCAAATCAACTGATGTATATTATAAGACTATGATAGAAATGCAATGGGGTGGGCTGACATGTGGGCAGACATTTCCTAGTAGCCATGCCTACCTACCGACTGTGACGAAAATGGGAAACTGCATAGCATGTCTTCGAGCGAAACCCTTAAACTGTCTGTTATGGCATTATTTATATGGGACCTAAATTGGTAATTCAGTATTAGAGCTGCGTCGAAGGTTTGATGCTTCTAAGATCAAGTGTGTGAATTTCTTCTGATCTGAACCATAGACCTATTAGGCACATCAGCCTTAATTAAGTGTAAAAAAAATAATGGCACCAATTACCTAATAATCTGGGATATGGATCACATTGATTAAACTCTTTCTGGCTAAACTAGAATCATGTCTAGTATATGAGATCCAGTAAGCTGGACTGGAGGTCTAGAGTATATGATCTACTTGTATACCGTATGCATTATGTACCTAAATTGTCTACTTGGCTTTCTGTTACACAAAGAAAACTTGTTATACTGTTATACATCTGTGATTATGCTGACGCTACTTCTAATTTCACATCTCAGATTTTCCTATGCATTTTATTCATGTCTGTGCTAGAAAAGTCTTCCCATTTGCAGCAGCGCTGGTCCCACGGTGGTCCACATTGGGCGGTCAATGTAATAAGAGGCAATAGTGGAGGGGGGGGGTAAATCCATTAACACCTCTATTGGAAGTTTAGCAGATTTCACTGTTGAGGGCGAGCTTTCATGTCACATACATGCCCAATACAATCTTAAACACATAAGCACGGTTCAGGCGATTCTATTCCCTAGAGCCCCAAATAAAATTGTGCAGAAATGAGCTATGATTACTGAAGTCACCTAGTGATCCCCACGATTGCCCTGTTACTTATAAACACTGTGTGCCATGTCACCACAGCCCCATAGGTGATCACTCATCTGGACATGGGGGAGGAAGACGGGAAAGAAACTCTACCTGACACCTCTCTCTAAGACTAAAAGAGCTAAAATAGAGCCAAGCTTACCCCTGTATGAAGGACAAGGACTTCGTATCCTCCATATATACTCACATCGTAACCCCTGTCTCTAACCTACACATATAACAGAGATATCAGGACATATACATATCAGCTCCTTCTTATACACAAACACCAGGACACATACCTCTCACTCCTACTTAATACAAAGATATCGGCAAATATACTTCTCACCACCTCCTAATACAAAGTCATCAGGTTGTCTACCTGTTACCTCCTCTTCCTACTATGCAGACATCAGGACACATATTTCTTACCTAATATAGAGACACCAAGACTCCTCTTTCTAATATAAACAGATTGGTAAACATAGCTTTCACCGCCCCCAATACCCATAATTCCGGACACCTATCTGTTACCTGTTTTGTCATTTTTAGACTTCATGGCACCTACCTCTCGCCTCCTAATACACAGACATCAGGACACAGACCTCTCACCCCCTTTTAATACACAGACATCAGCACACCTGCCCCTCACCCCTCCTAATACACAGACATCAGGACACCTACCTCTCACCCCTCCTAATACACAGGCATCAGCACACCTACCTCTCACCTCCTCCTAATACACAGACATCAGGACACCTACCCCTCACCTCTCCTAATACACAGACATCAGGACACCTACCCCTCACCTCTCCTAATACACAGACATCAGCACACCTACCTCTCACCCCTCCTAATACACAGACATCAGCACACCTACCTCTCACCCCTCCTAATACACAGACATCAGGACACCTACATCTCACCTCCTAATACACAGACATCAGGACACCTACCTCTCACCCCTCCTAATACACAGACATCAGGACACCTACCTCTCCTCTCCTCCTAATACACAGACATCAGGACACCTACTTCTCACCAACATTAACAAGCAGACATAAGAAAGCACATCGGCTTAACAGCATGTATATTATGAGACAGTCTTTCTCATCTATTTTGAGTTCGCTGACATCATTACCCACTGGCCCCTCCTAATACAAAGACATCAGGGACCCCTAGCGCTCTCACTTTTCGAGTCAATTCTTTACAACAGCCTCTCAGCATACAAGGATCGTTAATAATAACGATACACTATTAACGGATTTAATAATTCAGAGTTCTTTTCACGTGTTATGTTGGGACACGGAAGGAGGGGTCCACTAGGGATTTTTATAACCGAGGTGCAGGTACAGAAAAGGGTTAAGGTTCTTGGCCCCGGGACATTCTGCACTAAAGTGGTTATTTTGCTTCCTTGTCAGGAAGCAGGAAAGTGATTATGGCTGCGGGGAAATTTCACTGGCTGATAAATGAGATTGTGAGTTTTTTCTGAAACCAGAACAAAAACATTGCGCATCTTGGAGTCTGGCAGCATAATGAAAGGGAGCCCGGCCAGCAAACACTGGCTGCACGACTCCTCGAGTGCTCGCCGTCCGCAAGAACCACAAAACCTACACTGTTTACCTTCCAGAGCACAGAACGATAATCAGCGGACCAGCAATCACGTGCAGAACAAAACATACATTTTTTATTTGTCACATGATAAGAATCTTCATCTCAACTGGATGGATACTTGGAAAAACATAATATTTGGGGATATAATCTTTAATTTTGGGGTCAAGAAGGAATTTTTTTCCCTGGTTAGTGCAAAATTGGAAAGAGCCAAACGGAGGTTTTTTTGCCTTCTTTTGGATCAACAGCAACAAATTAACCGATATAGGAAAGGCTGAACTTGATGGACGCATGTCTTTTTTCAGCCTATATAACTATGTAACTATGTAACCATGTAACCTCGCCTATAACCATTTAGTTAATAAATCCTTTTCTGCACACACATTTTATTATTTCCAGATACATTAATATACCTGTGAATTTGTTCACACACCGATCATTCTGTAGTCCGTGCAGTTCTATGACATTTTGTCTCGGATCAGTTCATGCCTGACTTGGCCATCTGACAAATGCCCGGTGGGCCAGTGCCCGATGGAGCGGGTCTTCTCCCGATTCAGAGCTCATATGTGTGCAGGACCAGTGTAAGAGGGTAGCATATACCCCAATTAGCATCATCTTGATTGTAACTTAACCATAGACTCACAGCAAACTGAAAGGGTTAAGTAAGTTATGTTAATGTTCTGGAAAATGGAGAAACCCAAAAATGTTTGCCCACACAACTAATAAACACCGGTACACTGGATAGTCCATTACGCCAGGCAGTCCCCAGAGTGAGGACCCCCCCAATCCCTTATGTCTGGCTGGCTGACTTCCTATTCCTGAGATGGCAGCATACTTTATTATAAATACTTTTTTTTGCCATTTTAATTAACAGCACAAAAGGGGGAAAAAATACAGAAATATATCAAGATGTCGTACGTCTACCAGAAAACAGAATGATGTATCAGATGTGTTCCAGAATAGCAAAAACTTGGAACATTTCAAAATTATTTTTTGAAAAGAAATTACATTTTATGAGTTTGTTCTGCTCTCACCGCTGCTGTTCCCTTGAACATTATATTTAAAAATACAAGGGACCCTCTGATTCCCTAATATTAACTAACATGGCTTGTAGATAGAAACCTGAAAAATGTAAAATGTCACATGAGTTTTTAGTTGTAAAAACTGATTATATGTATCTTACTTCTATTGAATGCCCTTTAAAACTCTCTGCCCTATCTAAATCCGTGTTGCCCTATAAATGTTTCTCATTAATGAATTGCATATTAAAAGATAATTAGCAAAAGGAAGGCGATGCATTATATAAACTGTATGATCTCGTTAGTTATGGAGATTGGAGACATCGTCTTCATGGGACATAAGAAAGGATGATGGCTTCGAAGGTTGTCACCATGAAAGTTCATGGACCAGTGTCCATAACGAGGCTTATGGAAGTCCATGGTGTGGTTGTTGCCAAAGCGAGTGACCATTGAGTGAGTACCTACCCATGGTGACCACTAAGCGAGGTGCCTCATCCTTAGATGCATGGGGGGGGACATTTATTTGGGGCTGTTTAGGTATATTGCTTAGATACACATCCCTCTCACCGCCCAACTATACTCCGACTGGTATTTCATTCTGTATCGCTCTACAGCTCAGCTGTGCCTCTAGATGTCCAGACGTCCCCTTAACTAGGAAGCCAATAAAGAAAATCATATAAAGCAATAAATCAGTCCTGCTGTTTGCGTTTCTAATAAGAACATCTGTTTATTACAAGGAACACAGACTTTTAGTTTGCATGCAGTAAAAGGCTTTAGAGCAAAATGGACTCCAACATACATTAAAATATGAAAGTTTGAGGAGAACAGTGTTCCTTTAAATTACCAAAGCTGATTTCCAACAACAGTCCGGTTTCGAGTATACATGAGTATATGTATGCATATAATATGAACGCAGAAGTTGGCACTAATGACATCCAGTGATGAACCTCTAGAGCTGCCTGGCAGTGCCCCAGTCATCTGCCCCGTGTACCGGATGGCCAGTCCTGGCCTGAGACACGGAGAATGCCCCATGAACAGTTTCCACGGGGGGCATCATTTTGCGTTCTACCACCGGTTCATGTTTTTGCTTTGCGATTTGCTTATTTTCTTGCTCTCAATGACCTAAACAGAAGGATCATTTTGTAACTGCTTTCCTAAAAAAATAAAAACAACAACAACAACAAAGAAAATGACTTTCTTAAGATCATTACCGCAACCTTTTTTTTTCCCCCATTCGGATTTCAAGCTCATCTAAATGCCTGATGCGGCGCGGACCTCGATCTGCTTAATCAGTTCTATTCTATAAGATTTGCATGTAATTAAGCCTCCACCTGAGAAGTGACATTGCCGTTAATTGAATGCAAAATGTTTGGTAAAGAATCATTTGTAAATTGGATTTGAGATTGCACGGAATTTACTAAGTCTTTTTTTTCCCACTCTGTATAATTCCTATTGTAAAGGTCTGGGGGGGATTTTTAAATATCTGGGTACACGTAAGGCAACGGTTCCATGACCACAGGGGACTGTAAATTTGTGGATCTGATAGGGTTCTCTTGCATCCAAAAGGTTAACAGCTCCGCTGACCAGAAGGGTCGGTTAATAACCCTTCCGCTGCGCAAATAACTGTTGCGTGTTTCCTTGTGCCCCTGGATAATATATTTCACACTCAGCCTGCCAAAAGCGGCGCTTGATATAAAACTTTATAGCTCTCTCTCAGATAGGTCTCCGGATAAATCAGCACATGCAGCCCGAGACCCGAGCCCACATGATAGAATGTGAACATTTTATTGGTCTTTGTCGCGAGAAATAAATTGGCTGACTATAAAACCCATTAGGGGAGAAATAACACAGGTTTTCCAACCGGATAGGAACCCATACAAAAAATGATGACTACCTTTATTATAATATGTGTGTTTAATGGTCTGACTGCCATTCACCCCTGCCTGAGTAACTATAATGTATTAGTTCTTCCTGACGAAATGTTGGTTGTTTTGCCTTCCTTTTAGATCGGTGTTCCTTGACCGTGGTGTTATTTTTTGCTGTATATGCATGCTGCCATCTTGCTGCCGTATCACATGTATTAAGCAGGCGACATGCCCTATGATATTTGTAATAACAGGTGGGGGGGGCTGGCAGATGCTGGCTTGGGGGGGCAGATAAAGCTAAGTTGCCCATTTGGCCCCCTGGATTTCCCTCTAACGTGCACACTGGCACATATATTCACACACACACATACTCATGCTTCACACACTCATGCTAATTCATGTGCACACACTCATGCTAACACATACACACATGCCAACACATACTACCTGTTCCATTTACCTGTTCCCCATGAATCTGGATTTTTGAAAGAAAGCCGCAAACTACAAAAAGAGAGGACAGTTACATTTTTATCATGCTATTAAATATTATTAACAAAGATTGAAGGCATTGTGGCCTGATGGATAGCTTATGGGTTTCATGGGTTTCTGAGGACATACCTACTGAGGACATGTTTGTTACCACACTGAGCCTTAGCGCAGTGGAGAAAATCTGAAACTCTGAGAAAAATTTGAAAAAGTAGGAAAAGACAGGACAGAGGCATTGTGGTATTTCACAAATTTTACATTTTAGCAAGAGCACACAGGACCTTTTAGAAAGATTGTTGGCTATGCCATTGACCCACCTCAAACATGAAATAATGAATATGACACACCGGGAAACTCTTGGCACTTAAGAGAATGTAATAATAATCATTTATTTTTATAGAGGATAAGAAGAACCTATTAGTGGTCAATATTTAAACTGTATACACAACGAAGAGAACATTGGCGGTAGTAATGATAAAAGTGGAAAAGACGATGATGAGGTGATTCATGAGCATCATCAGTTAGCATCATGATGCACAGGATTTAATTTGATGGGAGGACTCATCATACATAAAATACAATGTATTCTTCTTGCAGCATTTTTTCCAGACATAGGGTTTGTGTCCAGTTTTAATGCCGTCCATGTTTTCTCTAAATTGTGTTGTTGGTAATACTGCTATAGGCTAGTGTCTGTGCTTGCACTGTCTGGCTGCATTTAGCTTATTTTAGATCATGACTTGAAGATGATGATGATGACATAATAACTGTGATGATTGATGAGGATGAACTTTGGCAATGCGAACTGACAGAAAGTAAATCAATTGTCCTTATCGTTTTCATTTCCAGTATGTTACTATTGTTACCGTATTTACTCGATTCTAAGACTAGGTTTTTTTCAGAGCAAATGCTCTGAAAAATAACCATCGTCTTATATTCGAGGTCGTCTTCTAATCAGACCTTAAATAGAGGTCTGACTACAAGACTAAGATTCCGATCTCCTGCAGAGCTGCAAGGGAACCGGATCCTCCTCTCCGGCAGCCGGAAGAGGTCTGTGCGATGCGCGAAGACAACCTCCACTGCTGCCGGGGCTTCTATGACGTTACATGACCTTCCGGTGCGCATTCATAGAAGTACCGACAGCAGCGGAGGTTGTCTGTGCACATCATGAAGAGTGTATTTTGTAGGTTAGTGATGGGACAGACAAGATGTTTGTTCTACCTATCAGTCACTTATGTACCCCTTACACACTGTCCCTCTGAATCTGAATGCTGGCAGAAGCCTATGGTGGTGGGCTAGTGGTGGCAGTACCATGGATGCTTCAAACGATTAAGCTAACAGAGATGTTCTGTTGTAAAACAGCTTGAAAGCACCTAGTGGATGCGGAAGCAAAATGTGTATGAGTGTGTGTGTCACGTTTTGTATTAGGATCATTTTGGGCTTCCTCATGAACATTAGAAAGCATGATGAGCATATCACAGAACTTCGCAAGAATAGAAACTACTATGTGCCCTATTATGTTATGTAACAGTACAGTGTGATATTCTGCGTCATCGTTTTACTTGGTATTGCACTATTCTGCATTACATTATATCATACAGTAGCACGGCATTCTATATCATTTTATGCCACACTGTATTTTCATCACTTTTTCTCACGCTATATTACCCATATTACATTCATTTATATTTCTATGTAGCTCAGTTAGCATAGATCAAACACTCTCGTGTTAGACGACTCGTAATACTGTATTATGGAGCTAAGCTGTGAATAAAGTGCAGCAAAATTTGCAGAATTTGATACATTCCACCGCATTCTAAATATCACATAATTCTATTCCAATCAATTGAAATTGAGATTGGAAACAAACCTCTAAAGGAGACAAATCAGCCTGCACAGACTGAACTATAATCCATCAAGCTATGGTTTCATGTGAATCAAATGAAAGGTATCCAGACTGAGATAAGCTTCCTAGGGAAACAGTCTTACATTGAAAGATAGGTGCCAAAAAACAGGTGTCTGCAATGTTGCTAGATTGCCACCTAGTGGCAGAAATGAAAATCACGTACATCTGGAATTTACTGTACATACAACTGAATGTTTGCTTAGTATTAGTGTACCACATTGTTCTACATACATTGTACCTTGTTGTACATACAATTCATTATTCTGCTAAATACCTTACTGAATTGCACCCAATAGGAAGGAGCTGGCACCATTCAGGCCTGGGGGCAAGTCCCAATAATATAATCTCAAAACATTTGGCTACCAATTGCAAAGACAAAATGCACAATGTACACAATCCAGTCCTGTCCAATACATACAAAACAGACTACATAGAAAGTCCATAAAAGGAGCACAGAATGAAAATTCACTGGACACCCTAGGGGAGTAACTTGAAACCACAAGCACTGGTGCAAAAATTGCTCCAGGGTCCCCAAAGTCTCCAAGCAACATGTACCACCTTTGCCCCCAAACAGCTTGTGAGTACTACATTTGCCCTAAACATCTTGTAAATGCCGTCCTAACCCCCAAACAGCTTATCTGTGCCATCTTTGATCTCAAACAGCTTGTCTGTGCCATCATTGAACCTTCCCCCTCCTGCATACACACTGACACATATATAAACATACATGCTAACAGATACTCACTAACACACATGTACACAAGCATTCTAACAGACACTCCATCTCACACTTACACATACACACTCACACACTTATATTTATTTATACACATTCATTCTCTCAAACACTAATACAGACATTCATTCTTCCATATACTTATACATAGACCTTCATGCTCTCATACACTTATAGATAGACAACCATGATCACATACACTAATTCACAGGCATCCATGCCCACTTACACTTATACACAGATATCCATGCACACTTACACTTATACACAGATATCCATGCACACTTACACTTATACGCAGATATCCATGCACACCTACACGTATAAACATTCCTGGTCACATAAAAACAAACATACAAAACCTCCTCCCTCGTGTATCACCATACTTCTCCTGCAGCCTTGGTTTGACTGCAGGGTCATGTGACATAACTTCACATGACCCTGCTGTGTTCCTGTCTACCTGTGCCAGTTCACAATTGCTTAGAAAGGACCCCTTCTAAACAATTTTGAACCAGCATGAGGAGACAGGAACAAGCGGTCGCAGGAGTTATGCTCTCTGCCCCAGTGGCTGAATGTGGAACTACAAGCAAAACACACAAAACAGGCTTCTCATAGTGTTCAAATAAGTGGCATAAAGTCTTGGTAATGTCCTCTACATTAACCACATCACCTAAGACAAACATGTTTCTCTTTATCCATTTCAAATGTCTGGAGGTATGATGCCGTACTTCATAATGTTGGAAAAGTGGTATATATAAAAACAGTTTTCTTGTGGTCGTTTGTTGTTGGGGCTAGTTTTTGGTTCACAAGAGACTATTTTCCAGCTCTGTACATACCAGTTGGAAATTAATCTCCAATTCCCAGTATCATAAATTAATGGGACGAAATATCAAAAGAATTGAGGGCTCTGTGACCCTGAGAATTTGGCCAAGTATGTGCACGCGCAGCCCATACTGCATACCATATAACACATACTTGAATTGCAAGAAGAAAACAGCGAGTTAATAGGATGTTTCTCCTCCCTCTCTAGTTTAACACTAGAGTCATAATGTGCATGTTCTCGCAGTCTGTAAAAAGCTCATGGCACCGGGAGGAATTTCGTACACCGGGAGCTAGAAGTGAGCTCATAAATTCTGTCCATTACAGAGGCGGAGGTATTGCTAGAGGGCAGAAGGAGAGCAGACAGCCCAACGGCAAACCCAATTTAACAGTTTCACTTATTTATGAATGTAACACAGAATAGGAGCACACCATACCTACCTTTAACTATTTGGGGAATTAATGCGGTAATCATAGTGAAAGACTGCAAGACATGCTTTTGGATTCCTGGGCAAGATGAGTTACACGTAGCCATATCTACAATTAGAGATAGATGGTCCTGTCCCCATTTTAAATGGTCCTATTGTGCAGGCATAATAGCCCCCCCAAGCCAGGGGGCCCTGCCCCAGTATATTATTATTATTTTATTATACTGTCATTAAGTATCACTGTAAAGGAGGAGCTCGGGAGCCCCATGGAAGTCTCACAGGTGGGACCCAGCATTTTTTGTTACGCCACTCTCCCACAGCATTAGTTTCTCTAAGGTGAGTACCCAGTATGTAAAGAGTTAATATGGGAATCTTTCTGTAACATACATGGTATGGTGTTGACGAGAAGAATAAAACTTGTTTGCCAATATTTCACCAATATCACCATATTGAATTGCACAACATGCATTTCCCATCAGAAAAGATGCTAATAAGCCAATAGTGAGGCACAGCCGGGGAGTCTGACAAAGCATGACTTATCTGTCCTCTAAAGCGGGTAAACGTAACACTGCCGCAGGGGCGGCCCAAAACATTGTGCTGTCAGGGCTCAAGGATAATACCACCCCCACAATCATAAATATTGTGCTCTCTTACACTATGACTCATGCTCTCTCAAACTCTCTATGATTTTATACATACACATCCATACACACATTCATGCTCACACACACATCCACATCCATGCTCACACACATACACATTTACCCATACACACCCATCCTCACACATACACATTCATGCTCACACACCCAAACACATTCATGTTTACATACACATCCATGCATGAATACTTCCTCACTCACCCCATTACCTTAACCACATTTAACCGAGGAGTCATGTAACCTCACGTTACTTGACCTCACTACGTTCCTGGCTCCCTGACCCTCCGCAGTACGCCACTGCTCCCCATGTAAGAGCTGGCTCTGACTGCCTCAAGCCAACATAGATTAAACATGACAGGGATTTCTGCTGTTATTATTCAATTTAAAAAATATTGCTAGCTCTTGATCAATTACCTCGTAATACTTATATTCTATCAGTATTTTATACTTTCTGAGGGCTCTTATCATAAGCATTTAACAAAATACAGGAGGAAAGTTTACTTCAAATACATGTTAGAACAATAGGCCATGATCTAACACTAGAGGGTCAGAGGGTTGGTTGCAAGGAAGTTCATCTACATCAGCAAAAATGGGCTGACAAGATGGGCCGAATGGTTCTTATCTGTCATCAAATTCTATTATTGAAAGGTTTCTAAAAAAAGGCCTGGTACATCATCCAAAAAAACCGTCTTGTTAGTAATTCGTATGTGTACCTGTAGGGGGCAGGAGTAAGCCATAGTCCTACTATATATTCATAGCTGCATCATTAACTTTTGCATGATCACCTGTAATTAACCCTTCATCTAATGGGGCACACTATATGGAATCCAATAGAGATATATTTTAACTTATACGTTCATTTTAAAATATTTATTAAGTATTGTGCTATTTTTTTAATAAAAAAATATTTTTTACTCAATAGCTGTCATTCAAAGTATTCTTTCTTGTTCTGTACAAAGCAAGATCAGTGGAACTTCAAGAGCTTTGTGGTGTCGCAGGTTGTGTTTCTCATGCTTGCCTTGCGCATGCAGAATGAGAGTCTAGGTCCTAATGCAACTATTTTACCTTGTTAGCCCAAATCACACTATACATCACATCTTTTACAGGTGAAGCCATCACATGCAATTTCATACATATGATAACTGCATGGTAAGATCTTACCCCCTCCCATGTAACTAAAGCACACGCACATGCTAACAAGTAAACTAGCTTTAACAACCACTACCTCTAACACCATACACTTACACACTATCTCCTTCCTCTCTCTCACACTACAAATCCCAGTCTCACCCTTAGCACACAAAAAATACTCACACACACTCACTAACTAACACTCACACATGAATGCTAACATGAAATACTAACACACACATGCTAACACCACACACTAACATATATACACACACGAACACCTTATGCTTACACACGCTCATGATAACACCACACACTATCATACACACACTCCAATGCATGCAGTAAACCATACGCTTACACATGTGATCAATATAAAAACACCATACACTAACACACTCTACCTCTGTACAGTAACACCATCTCACACTAACAACACACACTCTCTCCAACACCATACAGTCACACCATCACTCTAACAACATACACTTACACATACATTAATATTCACACTCTCACACCATCACTTATCATCAGATTACATTATGCAGAGCCATGCCTTCACTGTAGCTCGCACTCTCTATGTGAGCCGCCACGCTGCTTCTGTGACCCAGCTTGGTGCCAGTTGGCCAGTGGTCAAGAGAGACACATATTTCTAGATATTGTTGCTCCAGTCATTTGGCGGCCACTTGCCTAGTCAGCCATACAAACAGCCCACTTATCCACAAAGAACAAAATCAATAACGTTTTCTAGAAATAAAGTATATAGATACAGATATAGATATGAAGATAAATATTTATTTCTTTGCTAGCGATTCAAACACTTTAATTCATAAGAAAGAGGTAGGTAATATTCGTATTGAGCATCATCCAGTCCAATTCTACAAACATTCATAGGAAGCCAACGAAAGGAATATAGAAATAATCCAGCCATGGTGTAACTGTTGCCTTGTTTATCTCTAGATACGCATGTAGCTATACGCAGAAGCATAAATAAGTAAATATCACAAAGACCGACGAAAATGGGCCAAAGATAGGACAGCATCCAGTACTATTACGCCCTCAATGATGCTTCATAGAAAACCCCTAATTTTTGGGAGTGCTATTCTCCATTCTTAATAGATATTTATTTCCAATTTCTTTATGCATGATCAGGGTTGTAGTCCATAACAGAGGGCGTGCTATCTTGGAGGCCACCTCGTCTTAACATGAAGGGGAACTGGCAGCAAGCGTCTGTACTTTGAATACAGAGAGAATGTTGTTAAATCCGGCCAGTTCTGATTAGATACAGTTTGCGTTTCTAAAGCTTGCAAATCGAATGGAACGACAATATCACAAAAAGCTTCTGTGTTTTAAAAAGATGCATAACTAATATATCTAATTCTTTCGTCTGATTATATCAGTTGTAAAACTAAACCGCATGTTTCCTAAACAATAAAGAGTAGAACTAATGGAAAACAGTGGATCTAGCAACCGTATCATGGGAATTGTAATGCTTAGTGTTGGTTTTGTTCAACTGGAAGTGCATTGGCTCAAAAGCCTGACCAAAAATCCAATAAATGTATTTAAGTGTTTTTATGTTATGTAAGTTAAGGAGACAACCCAGATAATTGGGCATCAGTGGCCCTCAGGTCTGGGCAGGGTATCTGGCACACAGGGCAAATGCCATGTGAGCCGTTGGCCAATGGCTCCCAATACTCAATTGATCTGTCGCTCCAGTGTAAAGTACCCTGTGTAAAGTACGCAACTTAGTCCTGTCAAAAATATATTTACAGAAACCTAAAAATACCCAAAAATAGATCCAACAATCATAGAAATACAAATACAAAACCATTCTTACTCTGTAAGCCCCGGTGGCTATATGTAGAATATCCATAAAACCCTCAGAAAAATGGTCCAAAATCTTTAATTCAGACCAGCCCTGTTGCCCCCCCTGCCAGCCCTCCCCTGGTACTATAACCATGCATTGGCCTAACTGCACATTCGTTATTTTCCATTCCCGAAAGAATAACATTCATGCGCTTTGAAAGAGTTTCCCTTTTTTTTTTTTATTTCCGTAAAGTCTTTGCCACCAATATTTTACGTGGTGTATCCAATGTTCTAATACATCTCCAAACTATGCCACACTTAACCCTTCCTCTGATAAACTAGAACCTTACTACATGAAAGAATCACACTCCGCTATTAGGGTTACAGAAAGAAGAGAGTAGGTTCTCACCCTATTGAGAGTGTGCCTTGACGTGGCGGGTGAGCTTAATTATGCTTTGGCCAATTCATATAACCAAAACCTCTCATTTATATTATGTTTATATATTTGTTGCCAACTTTATTAGGGTAAGAAGCGCAGACAGTTTTTGTTTTTTGTATACATTGTACAGCCAATACACTGTTTTTGCAGCATGCTTACACCTGTTTGGTAGGCCTCGTATTACACATTTGTATTATTTGAGCCTGTGACTAGCTTAGCGCACCGACATTTTTTCTTTACAGAAAAGAACGTTCTCCGCCTGGTCCATGCAGAGATATGAAAACAGAAAAGTTTGTTTTGGATACTTTAACTGTTTTTTTTCCAGATTCCAGAACTCGTAAGAACAATGTTATAATTAGACAAAGGTCTTACCAGTTCATTACCTAGTGACCAAAGAGTAATATAACATAACCTCACACTTTTTAAGTCCAGTATGGGCACCGTTTGGCCCTGTTAGTAGATGGTTACTTATTTTTTTATATGTTTTATAATCCTCTAGAGTTGTATTGCTCTACCGCTTATTTTGATGTTGGCTGTCTGGAGCATTGTCATCGGACCATCAACAAAATGTAGGATGCCAGCTTTTTCTCCAAACAGGTTTTAACACTAAAAACATCTACAGTCTAAGTATTTCACCAAACACTAGAAAAGAGTCAGCAGACTATTCTTCCCCGGCACGGCGGAATCTCACGGTGCGTTTCATTGTACATTGTACATGGGCCGCAGTCTCCAGTTACAGAGCTATTTCCTGTACGGTCGGCTGCAGCTGATGTTTCAGGACTAAAATATGTCACAATACATTTGTAAGACACACCGCAAGTTGTGTTTTATTTGACCCTTTCTTTCGCTGCACGCAAATCCAGATTTACGGGGTTAACCATTTTGCACAAACAATCAGTGAAGCCATTACCAAAGCTCATACAACACATAATCCTGCACTATGGCGCTAATTACATACAGCCAGTTACAAAAGACAGGATAATCTTTAAACATCACAATTTCAGCTCTAGAAAAAGGTCTAATCTAGTGGAAAAAGCCTGCCTAAAATAACTTTAACACTTTCAGTGCTTGCAAGCTATATATGCCAGATGAGGGGTAGAGGGCATACAATTCAATGATCACGAAAAAGAATGAACGTTAATAAAGTAATGTTTCCGATACCCATAAAAAATTACCAATCTTGGCTCACATTTAGTGGGAGAGACCTCTTGCTGAAGAGTATAAAGCAGAATGGGTTAATTAGCTAGAATGTCTGCCATAAATTTCAGTGACTGTTAAAGAACTCATTTTGGCAGTACTGACAAATTACCTCCTTTCCTTTTTCTGCCCATTATTAGGATAGGACCAGCAGAGAACATTAATGCCTTCGTGACACGATACGTTATCCCGGAGCTCCTCTCATCATGAAATACGTTTTCCGGATCCCCGTTTTCCGGATCCTCTTCTCATCATCTGAAATTCCCAGGTAGGGAAGACTAGACAGAGCTGATAACCGATGATACGTGAAATGTCAACGTAGAACCAAAGTTGGCCACAGAGTCACAGCATCACTAGCTTTTCTAAAGCCATCCGTACTCAGGAAAAAAATCAAATCAGTCTTTAAATGAAGTTTTGCTAAAAATAAACCTATGTTGTAATGTCTCATTTTTGTTAACATTAGTCATTTGTTCCATCCTCCACTGAAACCGACCTCATAGGAGGCTCCAGTTTTAATGGTGGTCTTTGGTCGTCTGTCCATTCTGCTCATTGGAGTAAGCTGTCAATCCAGACCATGTTCGGATGACCCACGTCCAGAGCAGAATGTGGCACCTTGACAGGAGTATTCAACAGTCCAGCCTCGTTCATTTAGATAACATCTCAGAGTCCTTCACAATGACATCTTCATCAGAATGTATGGTGATCTAGATGTTCCAAATATATTCTACAGAGTGACATCTATTGTGGAATATTAGACACAGCTCTTGATACATACCAGAGAACAATCTACCAGAGTATCCATAGTATGAATGCCCGCTATAAGGGTGAAAGGGCAGATTCTCAGGATCATACAGTTTGGAGCTGACTCCTTTCCATTCTACACGGCTACAATCAGATCTACGATTGGTGCTTTTGCCATCAGTATGTTATGGTTGATATCCCTTCTTGAATGCAGGTGAGCCAGTTATAATAATGACAAGTCAAGGTTTCCATAAGGACCAGTATTAGTGCCATTTGGTTAACACATTTAAGGAGTCACCACATAGCTTCTTCACAATGGGCCATTAAATGGTTAATATTTTAAGAGTCTCAGGGTGCGCTCTTTTAGACAGTCGCACACTCTAGATCCCATTGCTCAGTAGCTTGCGGAGGTGGAGCTAATTTATAACTGACTTTAGCCCTGAATTATTCAATGTATGGCTGGCCATATTTATCAATCACTGGAACATGTTTATGTCCCCGGGGGGGAGCAGGTGGAAAACCACCGTCATTTCAGCCCTGAAGCCAGCCTGGTGCCAAGCTTTGATGGATACCCTCATTAGAAGCAGATTAATGAGAACTGTTTTCTGTCACTAAGCAATTAGTAGCCAATGTCCCGGTGCAAACTCCTGACCCCTGGCGCTGTGCAGAATTTATTTTCTAGAACAGAACCCATCGTGTTGGGTCTAGCCTTGCTTATAACGTTACCATCCATACATTGAGGCTAGGCTCAGATCTAATGGTAAAAGAACATATGGTGGTGGGGTATAAAGAGATCGAGGAAGTTCATATGGTTACCCAGGGGCAGATATGGGCTGGTATTGTGGCAAAAATAGATGTAGGGCAGTTGCTACGGTTGCACAGCAACAGATATGGGTCATATACTGTTGTGTCAGTAATAGATGCAGGGCAGTCACTGTGGTTACACAGTAATAGGTACAGACCATACACTGTTGTGTCACTAATACATGTAATATAGTTGCTATGGTTACACATCAATAGGTATTATTATATACTGTGTCCCTAATGGGTGTAAGGCAGTTGCTATGGTTACAAAGAAATGGATATAGTCCTTATATTGTTGTGACATTCACAGATGTAGGGCTACAGATACTTACCGTATACTACTGTGTCACTGATAGCTATGCAGCAGTTGCCATGGTTACATAGCAATCTACACATACCATATACCGCTGTGTCACTAATAGATGTAGGGAAGTTGCTATAGTGCAATGCTGACGGATTCAGGGCAGTTACCATGGTGACGTAAAGACAGATGCTAGGTACTGGACACTGCAAACCAGGAACACTCATTACACAGGGGCAGCTGGCACGGAAACAAAGCAAGGCAAAAAAATTACCCTTAGGCAGTGGAGCTGCACATAAACCGATACAGAGAACCTTATTACTGACAATGGATTCTCCCATGGGTAGTCAGAGGAGTGGGTTCAAGAAACATGACCAGACAGTGGGCACGGTGGGCACCCAGACAGAAAAAGGAGAGTTGGGACACCTTTAAGGCCAGCGGCCTCCTAAAGGTGTAAGTGAGGCCAACGGCAGAACATGCGTGGTCACATGCTACATTCCTGTGCTCATGCAGTGTGCAGTCAGGTGTTTCCACCCATCGGCCACACTCATGTCATCAGGCGGCCACTGGCCTTAAAGTGCCCTGGTAAAAGCGGTACAGTATTGCGTACAAAGTATAAGGCACAGGTGAGGGACACAGAGACACGGGATTGCTGGCGCAGTAACGGCATTATTGATTGGTGGGTACGATGCAGAACAAGAAATGGATAATGGGCACAAAAACAAACGGAAAAGTCTGCCTTCTACATCATTAACGGTGAAACCGCAATAACAATACAAAGACAGGAATACAGCAGTGACCTGAAAACTAACGAGAACAGAGATGTGCATTCCTGTATGATTTATACCCACATAGTGTGACGGTACGGCAAATAACACTATTGATTACATGGTACAGACTGGCTATGAGGAGAGGGCCCTGGCACTTGAAGGCCAGCAGCCTCCTGATGACTTAGGTGCCTCCATGGTAAATTCAAACCTTGGTGCCAACCATGAAGAGTTGTATTTCAGTATGGCGAGAGAGTCCTTAACTGTGTTCTGAAATAGAGCTGTGAGCTCCTCTAGAACAGATACCACTTATCTCGCTGCTACAAGTGCCATAATAACTGAGGATTCTGGGATTCGACATCCATGGACCCTTGTTCAATGCAACTAAGGACCCTAAGAGCTTAATGGCCCGAGGCAACCAGATTTCCCCTTTAAGAGAGAGCATTAATAGAAACGATATACTGCACTGCCAACCTAAAATGTGGTCATACCAAAGTATACCACCAGGAGGGGTGCAAGGGGGTGTTTTTTAGCACTTTTTGCCCACTTACACCAGCAACTACTGCTCAATTTCCATTGTACATGGCAATAAGATGAGCCTGCCATATTCTACACCGGAATGATCCTAACTAAAATGGCTCCTACTAATACATTAATGCTCCATGATGCGATTGATGGTCCATGTAGGACCGGCATCTTCACGGGTCTTAGGGTAGACTCGTTTTGCACCCCTTGGAATTGACTTCAGCCATTAGGTTATAGAAAAATGTTACTTTGTACAATCTGTACTCTGCACTGGGCTCTGCTCTGCATTTTTGCATAGGTTTGTCTTGACCTTGTGGTTGTAAGAGGAGAAGAGGGGTAGAAAGGCAATGGAGGTGTAGCAGAGGGGGAAAAAATGGGACCAGAGTCTGGAGACTCCTGGACAAAGGGTTCAGTGTGATGTTTTAACTCTTTTTGGTTTTTCAGAGGTACAAGAGTACGGCTCACATTATACATCGTCCAACATACACCTGGCAATAAATTTGTTGGGGGAAGGCTAATGAAATTAAATCTGAAACCCTGGAGATTCCAGTCCTAAACTGAGACCGCTAACACAAGCAGGGCTGTGTTAGGCGTATGAGACGTTAAATCCCCCCCCCCGGCAGGGGTATGTATAATGCAGTGTTTTATTTCAACATGTGGCATGTTACTACCTCCAAGCGCCAGTGTGAATTTGTGAACTAATGATTGGGAACCATACACAGCTTCAGCTCTTGGCAGGTGCTCTCTGTTTACTTTGTGATTTCAAACAAATAATACATATTTCTACGCCATATTATCTAGATGACACGCTGCATGCCTAAAGCTTTCAGACAAAAGAAGTGTTTGTACCATGAACCTGGACACATTACTGCCTTCTTCTGACTTCTTCTGACCATTTAATCCAGGCCTGGTTATCAGTAACATTTCATGTCAATTTTGTATATTGTGAAATTCTTGTTTATTTTAACTCTCCCTTAGTGTAATTGCGCTACAGAATTCACTTGGGCTCTATAAATACATTGTAATATAATTGTGACTTGTATGGGAAATCATTCGTCTTGAGCTCACCACTTTTTTCATGGTGAGAGCGTGTGTGTCTGTTAGTGTATGGTGTTAGCTTGTGTGTGCGTATTAGTCTTTGATGTTAGCAAGTGTGTTAGAATGTGTATGTTGTTATGGGTTATGGTGCTATAATGAGTGTGTGTGCCAGCGTATGGCATTAGAGTGTCATGGGGTGAGGCTAGGGTTAGTGGCACCTGCAAGAAGGGAAGAAAGGAAGAGCATGTGTTTATGTATGTGTAAGTGTATGGTGTCAGAGTGTGTGTCAGCGTATGTGTTATGGGTGAGCCTAACTAGCCTATGGGTTAGTGGCATCTGGGAAAAGGGAGAGTGTATGCGTTTACATATGTTTAAATGTTCAGTGTCAGAGTAAGTGTAAGTGTGTCAGTGTACGGTGTTAGAGTGGGGGTTAGAGTAAGTTTGCGTGTTAGTATGTGTGTTTGTGTTAAAATTGACCCCAAACTGAGTGTGAGCTTTGAAATGAATGGTCAGTGAAGGGTCACTTAATGAGTAGGCTAAGGTACCCACTGATGTACTATGTCCACTATAGTCTAATGCATGCTTTGACGCACATATGAACCTCTACCAGAGTGATCAGCTATTGTTCAGCTATACCCCTTATCTGCGTGTCCTTTACAATAAACAGTCTGTCATGACCCCCCCCAGATAGATTTCAATATTTTTTTCTATAAACACTACCATAAACGTGGTAAGCTTGTAGTAAAACCCATTTTGACTCGCGTATGTAATATGGAAACACAGAAATTTGCTTGTAACATGCTTGATTTTAGAAATGTATGTGTCAGAGCAAGAGGACTTGTTTATTTCCGAGTGATATTAATAACCATGGGTGATGTAGGATTAAGCCGCAGAGAATGGGGTATGTTTTGGACCAGATCCAAGACTGTTTGGAATTGGAACGGGTATTTGGACCAGTCCCAAAATACCAAAGCGATAACAAGGGACAAGAATTTGTGTTCTTGTTTGTTCTGGAAAGTGTCGTATGATGTATGTGTTGGAGATATGCCTTAGGAAATGGATACAAGTTCAGACTAATGATCGGATAAAACGAAGCTATGTAAAGCCATCATAAGAAATGATTAACAATTACAAATCTTCACATCTAGCAGCGTTGCAGTGAACCAAATCACAGCTACTTGCTGACTTTTAAATTGTTCCGTGAGCATAAGCCTTGAATTAAAGGCCAAATGTCACCTATGCAGGTAGCCCGGAATAATAATTCCTGAGGGGTACCCAGAGATGGTCGTCATTCCAATTCCTTTAAAGGAATAAGTCGCAATGGTCCAGGAAGCTGCACAGCCCATGAGTCCAGCTGATGGAGGCAGACAGTGTGAATCAGGCATTCCTGGGCTGCTGCTGCTTATAGCCTCGCTGGTTGATCTCACTCACACAGCTTGGGTGTTCCCTGGTAAAATACACAAAAAACAGGCAGGTCCGATTGGTTGTAAAGTTTGTCGGTGGCCAGGGATTGGTTGGCAAGGTCTTACAGGGAGTTGCAGCTCTCGGTTAAAGCTCCATGAATCAGTCTGTTCTGTAGAAGATCTGGAGTAATACAAGTTAGCAATCGTATCCTGAGAGATGGAACTCAGTGCCGGAATCCAGAAGGTGAGTCGTGAGAATCTTGATCATTGACGTATCTAGAAACTTTTTCTGTGAACTGTGCAATTTTATCAGACTACCTGAAACTTTCGACCAATAGGAGCACAGGAAAAAGGAGTCATATCGGACCACAATTAAACTAGTTATGGGTTTCAGGTGGATTTTTCTCCTTCCCTGCAGGGAAATGTGTTTTACAGTCTAATTTTTTTTTCGCACTGACTTTGTCTCACCTAAATGATACATTTTACATATCATTCTTACATTCTTAGTTTGGAAACACAGTTTGCTGAATAAACAGATCCTGTTAGCTTTAACTAAATAACAAGCAAATAGAAATTTGATAATATTATTATTATTATTTATTGTTTTATATAGCACCATCGAATTCCGTAGAATATCTATCATACTGGTATTATTATTATTATTATTATTTTTATTATTATTAAGTATATAGCTCCAACAATTGAAGCAGCACTTCCTATAGTCCATGCATTAAAAAGATATGACAAAACTAGAACTGACACTAGAACAAGACGAACAGATAGATTAGGTGAAGAAGTTTATAATCTATAGGATCACTTATCACACTTTACTACTTTATGGTGATGCTGATTCTTTTTAAATTTAAATTGCTTACTAGATGGTACGGCTACCAGACAGACAAATGACAGCATACACACACACATACACACGCTCATGTTCAGCGATAAGACCTTTGTTTTAAAAAATAATAAACAGAACTTTACCCTCTGCATTTCGCCTGTACCCAAGTCAAGCCTTTGTATCCATAGATAAAGTGTACAATATAGGGATTCGAAACAAAGAATTGGCACTATATAAAGGGTTAAATTCTTGCATAGGGGTTCACTTTACTACATTATGTTTCAAAATTTTTATTGAGAGGGTGTTAGGTACATTGAATAGTCTCCCAGCAGAGGTGGTAGAGGTTAATACAGTAAGGGATCTTGAACATGTATGGGATAAGCATGTGGCTCCTGAATATGAGACAAGACCGTAGACTGATTCAGGTCTTTACAGCAAGAAAAACAGGTAGACTAGATGGGACCGAATGGTTGTTACGCTGTTTGCTTAATAGTCTTGGGTTTGCATCCATTTGTTTCCAACTTGCACAAAACTTTTGAATAAGCGGACAAACAGGATCCTGCGTGTGAACTGGGTGGTGAAACGCGACTAGAGCCGGGAGCAGGTAACCCCACCCTGTCTGTTAACTTAACCACAGCTATTCCAGTGCTTTAGATCGCCTCGGCCGTCTGCAGGTCTGTATTCGGAGCCCCGGGATACAGAGCAGTCTTGTAGACGGGTGGGTGGCTACATGTGTGATGTTTGAGAAACACGCCAGACCGGGGTGGTCATTCTGTACGTCTGTACGTCTAGAATGCTAGTTACGAGACACCGTGAGGATAGCAAGAGACCGGCCCATCCAGCGGCATACATTCTTTTCAGGATTTCTCCGTTTTAACCCTTTAAAGGCCAGAAGCAAGCAAATCATTGATTTAAGTTCCTTGTATTTCTGGTACTCAAAGGTTAATTAACGTACAGGAGGTGACTCCTAATCATTTAAGGTGATCGGAAGGATACAATTTACAAGAATTCTTTGTAGCTGTTGTAGATTTCGTCGCTTTAGAGAAAGAAAGAAGTATGACTTCACAAGAAGTGACTCTCCAAACGTTCCAATCACATGTATATAAGTCAGAAGCCTTCTCTGTTGTTATGGCAACAACAACGTTCAACCTATCAGTTTTTACAGGCTCCATCTAAGCATTTTCTGGGAAATGATGAATGAGACATAAATGAAAGATGTATTTATTTGGATGGTGCGGCAATAAAAGAAATGTAAAATAAATATTAAAGCATCCTGGGAAATGCATTCTACATAAGTGGTACCCGGATGGATCATCTCTAGTTGCTGCTCATACATGGTGGGGTCTACCTTGCCCCGGGATGAGTCAATGTGGCGGTCTCAGGGGTCCAGGCTACTTAATCTTGCGTTAGCATCATAGATAGCTTCATCCCAATCTCTCTTGGATGTGTCTCTCTGTGCTACTGTTACTGAAAGTCTATTCCGGGCATCCACTACCCTTTCTATAAAGAGTTATCTCACACCAGCCAGTCAAAGGTTCACTAAAACAAAGTTAGAACTTAAATCCATTGTTTAGCCATAAGTAAGACTGTGTGATTTAAATGTATGGATGTTTAGAGGAACGTTCCCTTAATGTGGAGCGGTTATTAAGCCACTATTGGATGCTTCATGGAGCCAACAGAGAATTCCATACCAGGCATATTCTGCAGATGAGAATGTAGATAATAAGACAAAATTTCCCAAATATGCAAAATTCTCAGAAATGCACCAAAAGTAAAGCACCATAATTGGGAAGCATTTTTCTTGGAGAATCAGGGCTGCAGTCAGTTAAAGGGCAGACTTCCCTCCCATATTATTGTCATGCAATTGATTCCAGATGCAGAATCTAAATCTTAATTTCCTTCCTAGTTAAACATGAACATATAGCTCTCGCTGAGTGCAGAACTATGCAGAACCCAGGCCATGCCAACTAAACGGCGCTGACACATACATGTAATCGCAGTGTTGCTTGTGTTTTGTATATTGTATTTAAGTCCCTGAAATATAACCAATGCATTGATTCCCCTCTGTTCTTTGTAAAAGGTATAAGACATTACATTTATTATATTTATTCATATGGCGCCAGCAGATTCTGTAGCGCTGTTACAATCAGTGGAATCATTTCAAATCACAAACAATAACAAACCGGTACAAAAGGAGAAGAGGGCCCTGCTCTTGTGAGCTTACAATCTAGTTGGTGGTTGATGGAGAAGTGAAAAAGTAGGAGAGGACGCCTTGAATGAGGATGAGTTGATAGGGTCCAGATGATCTGTAGAGGTTGTTGGTTTTTCAGATTAGGATGATGAGTGTTATGAAGAAAGGTTGTACGTGTCTCGAAAAAGGTGGGTTTTCAGAGAGTTTTTGAAAGTCGTGTACGAGGGAGAAAGTCCCTAGAAACAGAATGTGAAAGCAGAAAAGAACCAGTATAACCATCATGGCTTGTCTTCATTGTAAGACCTTTGTGAGCTTCTAGAAAATAGGTGAAGGAAAGAGGGTCAGATTTGCCTAAAAGAGGGACTGTTCTGCCAAAATAGGGACATACAGGAGTTATGCATTACTGGTATTGAGTTATAATGATGCCAAAGAACCTAGCGTGGTACTGGCTCTTAGACTGTGTTAGTATTCAGTTCTTTTCCTGACACTTGAAAATGAACATGCCGTGCAGATTAATAATAATGAGCATCTTGCCAAACTTCCAGATCCACATACCTTCCTCTCCTCTTCCATCTTAGGGAAATATAAGCGTATAGGTGACCTGATCGCAGGATGACCGTTCCTCACACTGCTTCTATGTGACCACATACCGTGTACATAAGTTCTCTATGGCGGGGCTGAAGGATCAATCATTATACCGCTTTATAATTGGTATTTATTGATTAATAAAATGCCATCATATTCTACAGTACTGTGCGATCATCTTGATGGAAAGGATTTCTTAAGACCCATCACATGCACATATGCTGCCATCCACCTTGATTTTCAATGTACTGTATGGGGTTGAAGTTCTTCGAAGTCCATAATGGACATTTAAGAAAAAGTAGTAGACAAAATAGCTATTAGGAACGGCAAGATGAACGATGTGCCTGGAGAAGGTCAGTGCACAAGTCAACACTGCTGTCAGAAGGTAGCACAAGTCAGCGCTGCAGGAGGTCATAGTCTGATCTCCAGCAAAGATGATTGACCGGAGTTCCAGGAGGCAGCTGTCTGTGCTGATGGCGCAGGCTTAACTTTGATCTCTTTAGTTATTGTTTATTTTTAAAGGGTCTTGATCCGCTTCAGATGTATCTCGGTCTTAAGCCTTGAGCTGCTGCCTGTTTCCGAAATGTGTTGACATTCATAAAGCCCTCACTCAGCACAACATCATCACCATTTCCATCTCTTCTCTACGAGGACCTGAGAAAAGCAAAAATATTTCATAGGGACAAGAATGATGACATCTTTATGATACCTTATCTCCTTCAACCTTGATTCCATGTGGCTGCTACTAATGCCACGCATTTCTTAAGCTACTACTACCTACTCCTACAAACAAACAGATAGTAGAAATCTGGTGTCCATATGCTCGTGTTTCCATATGTAACCAAACTATTAAAACAGTGTATATTAAAACAGTGTAATATTAGTGGGGCGGTAGATAAGTAGAATAGACTCCCAGCAGAAATGATAAAAGCTAATACAGTAAGGACATTTAAGATGAGACTGATTAACACTTGAGTCTTTTATCAGGAAAAATGCTCAGAATAGACTAAAAGAATAAAAGAAAAGAGGTTGTAAAAATAAATTAACACAGACTGAGCTTTTTTATTTATTTATATATATATATATATATATATATATATATATATATATTCATTATATATATAGATATTTTTTTTATATTATTTATTTACTAACAAATCCTCTGATGTTACCAGGAATTGTTGAAAAAGCGGCAAAATCCTGTTTTATTTTCAGCAATAGGTTGTCGGACATCAGCACGGCCTAGTAGCACACTGTGAGGTCCCAAGTGTGGGAACGTGAACAATGGGTAGGCATACCTGGGAACTTTTAGGCTCTGGCTACCCAGAACCCCCTCTTGTGGGATGCAGCCAGGACTATAGGTGGTCCCGCTGATGTCGGTGGGCGTTCCCACTGTGGTTGCGGGCATTCCAGGTGATGTCAGTGGGATCACACCTCCATTTAAGTGGGAAGTGGGCGGAGAGTGGGGCGTGTCAGGAGCCGGAGGCTTGGGGTGTTGAACCGGAGCTTCTCCCGGAGTCTCCGAGCGAAACCGGAGAGTTCCCAGGTATGACCGTAGGCTGTTTACATGGGTAAATTTGGAACAAAAGACACCCGTGTAAAGGTTTACATAAGATTTCCTGCTCTTCTGCTTCAAGAATAATAATAACTAGATAACCAAATGACAAAATAATTAAGCTACCCAAAAAACTAGTACAATGTGATCGACGTACCCCGACTGTATCTCTTAAGCTGCTGTAAAATCTTAAAAATCCCTTAACACATAACGTCCTAACAAAAGTGTTTACATGAGCAAGTCCTCCTAGGACAAACAGCATGAAATTAGAGATTTAGCAATTAATTATAACATGGAGAAATGGGAATTAAAAAGCCAGAGATAATCCCATTATACCATCGAGGCTGTGATTGCAAAGCATGGTAGCTGCTCGGTATTTAATTTCAATCTCTAAACCATTTCATGGTTATTGTATTAAGCACTATAACAAAATCATTGTTATTTAAGTGTGGGAATTTTAATAGAAGCAGAAGGGAAAAGCCTGCAAAGCAAAGGAGCGGATAGATAACCACTTCTAAAAAAACTTTGTGTCCATTGACAGTCATGGAAACTTTGACGACCTGGGGGCTGGAGAATGGCATTGAGTCTACACCAGGGGTGTCCAACCTGCGGCCCTCCAGCTGCTGCAGGACTACATCTCCCATAATGCTAAGGGCCTGGCTAATGAGTATGGGAGATGTAGTCCTGCAGCAGCTGGAGGGCCACAGGTTGGACACCCCTGGTCTAGACAAAGAGATTGCCTATCTTGGTAACTGAATGCAAGATAGAAGCATAAAATTTGACGGCATATAAGACACATTCAGCCCATCTAGTCGGCCCATTTCTCCTGATGTAAAGACTCAGACCTTAATCAGTCGTTGGTCTCGTCTTAGATTCAGGAGCCATATGCCTATCCCATGCATGTTTAAAGTCCTTCACTGTATTAGCCTCTACCACCTCTGATGGGAGGCTTTTTCACTTATCCACCACCTCTTAGTAAGCTATTGCATTCTGTAATGCCCTTTCATTTCTTAGCTAACAACCATGGCTATGCTTTCAGACGTGATCATAAAGCAATTCTATTGTTATTTTTCTAGTATTCATTTGTAGCAGATGTCATACTCTTGAAAATAGCTTATAGATATTAAAAGCCCTGGTTTGGTATGTTTGCATGTATCATACATACAATAATACCTTGAAATACAATTTACAGATTTTGAGAAAAGTGAACACATATTTAGATTTTATGTTTATGGTTTTAATTAAAAAAACATTATTTAAAAAAAAATAATAATAAAAAAAAAATATATATATATATATGTATATATATATATATATATATATATATGACCTTGTTTTTGGCATGAGCAGGTCCCAGGCAGCCATATTTAACCCTTGTCCCTATAGTCAGACGGGTCCCGTAGGCATTAATATATATTTTTGCATTGCTGTTTTTTTCATTGTAGGCGATGCTATCCCTTTCCCTAAAAAACATGCATTGAGTCTTTTTTCAAGTTTAAAAATATCTTCACCGGGCTGCTGAATGAGCCGCTTACTGCTGCCCCCACCTCTATCATTTCCCAAAGCCCAGAGAAAATCGGAGTTTTCTGATAAGAATGGAATGCACATTTTTTTTCTCAAGCCAGGAATTTTTATGTGAAAGGGAGAGCGCTCCGTGCGTTTCCCTCCGGCTGGGCGAAGGGCTTGTAAGGTCTCCGAGAAGCTGCCAGGACTATTTCTGTCTGCTGTGGCAGAGGTGACAGGTCCGAGGAACGCGTGTGACAGAACAGATCTCAGTTAATAGCCGGAGCCCCAGGGGGAGGCTGAAACGGGCAATCTGAGCTTTCAGCAGCCTTTGTGGAAAGAGTGCCCACAGTGCCCAAATGTCTTCCACAACACACAACCCACTCTGACAGTAGCACCTCAACGCGGAGACAGGTGAAGTGGATTAGCACATGCCTGACATGTCCACGTCACCCTACGATAAAATAGACCAGCAGTCACAATGGTCCAGCTGCTGCATTGGATATTCATTGGGTATTTTTCTTTGTTATGGTAAAACACATTTGTTTATTATTATTATTATTTATTTATTTTTTATTATGATTTTAAATGTAACTGAAATGTAACTGAAAACTTAAATGAAAGCAACATGAAAAGTTTTCGCAGCTACCATGTGCAACTTGGATTAGGACCTCCGACTCATTAGCATGGAGATTTTAGCAATTTATACCCCATTTTGCTATGATTTTCTACCTATGACGCTTCCAAAACGCATTCGGCCTGACATGAAAATCTTGGAAAATTTGGAAAAATTTGGAAATCTTGAATATAATCCACCACTAAGAAATGTTTCCATTCTAATAAGTAATCACATTTAAATCTCATTGAGATTTCCCAAAAACGGGTGTTTATGTATAAAACATGAGTCCGGTACAAAGTTAGGAAAGTGGTCTAGTCACCATAGCGACTAAATGATCTAAATATCAGATACGTTCCTTTGGTTGTTCTGGGAATAAAATACTTTTTAAAGAATAACCCAAGAATAACTTTTATACACCCTCCCATGCAATGTGCATGTATAAATCCCGCATTTATTAAAATCTAGGCACTCGTATTTAATGTATAGTGCCTTTAACAGTAATTGACTTGCATTGATTTTAATAAAACTGCAATTGATATGTGATTTGTCTTGTCAATCATTTCTATACATAGCGCAGTATTACAAATGCTGCCCATAAATCACTTGGACGCTTGGATTTTTTATACAATTTTACCTTGGCAAGACTTAAAAACATTTCTAATTTTAGTACTAAAATTGGACCAGTCAGTAAAGTTTAAAACCGCATCTGCATATTGGGGTAAAAAAGTAAAAAAAAAATTATCATTTTTAATTCTAAATTTCTCTTGATTGCTCTGGATAATTTTATGCCTGTGTGATATTAATTATGTTTAAGTGATGTTGGTTCAAGTATCCTGTCTGGCTTGTCAAAAGTGGAGATGTGTGATCCAGAACCAGCTCGCACTTCTTCGCTTTAATTTATTTTTTGTGGCCGGGTGTAGCTCAGGATCAGCCTCCGTTGGGTGAGTTTTAATTCCCTCTAAAATGTCCAGGTCCCTAAACACAAAAGCCTCGTCATTTAGATTTGTATGAGGATAAGGAACACAAGGGTATGGTCAAGATCATGTGGACCACAAGGTAGAACCAACATGTACTAATTGCATTTGAGAACCAGAACACTCCTAAAAACAAGGTTCCAGACTGGTGTTTTATTGGAATCATGAACCTTCTTCCAAACACTGCCACCCAATCCTCCTGATCTCTAAAAATGTCTCTAAAATGTAATGAAAAAAGTATGTGTTTATCCAGATTTGGGCTGTTTACTGGGTTTATAAAGATTAAAAGGTTTTTTCCCATTCCTTTCTCATTTATTTGTCTAATGCACTGGCCTCAGAAATCTTGTTTTCTTATGTTCCAGATGTCTTTGGGACAGCAGTCTACTGGAAGAGGAGCTCCGTGTATGCGGTGCAAAGGGAAATGTTCTGGATACAGGCCACATTCTTGGAGGTAACACACAAATTGCAGATGTTTAAGTCACATAAATTACAACGTTTGCTAGTTTGCGTCCAAAAAAGAAAGAACTTTACATTCATTACTAAAAGGTGGACTCAAGATGGACTTCCAAGCCTCCTACATTTTAACTTATGGTTCAAGTCCTTGAGATCTAAAATTTCAGGCTTTTAAAAATGCAACATCATGAAAATAATAGAAACTTTTTTTGCTTCTTTACGGCTTAATTTGCTTCTTTCTAATAAGCCGGCCAGTTAAGCCACTTAGCACCTGTATTCCCACTGGCATGACTGGGAACTCTCCTGGTTTGACCTGGAGTCTCCGGGCGAAGAGCTGCTTGCCTGGGTCTCCGGATCACTTCTTTCTCTGGGACTAACCATACCCCAATGTTCAAAGCTCAAAGCTACTTACGCAGAAGAGGGAGAGATTTAAGTAGCCGGTTTTGGGAAGTACCCTACTGGAGGCTGTGTTCTCCCGTCGCTCCAGTCTTTTGTCCCCATAGCTTAATAAGGCACATAATATAGAAGGATTAGGGAGAACTGTCACAGGTAGGTCACATACATAATAATAAGCATTCTTTATCACGGCCACTCTGAGAATCCACTTAGTCTTTGGTTTTAAAGGTGCTGTTCCAACTACTGAATTTAACACTTTTATCTTTAAATTCTGCATCGGAAGCACCATTCCTGGTTTGATACCCAGCCCCTTTCCCTGGAATGATTATTTAACCGTGCAAATGATTTCCTCATTCATAATTTTCCAGGAATGCTTGTCGTGCCGTTTAAAAGCAAGCAATTGTAGGCTGTTGTCATAGAAACTGAAAACGCTTCTTCTTAAAAGGTTCTGCCTTGTTTTTATGTGATTAAACCTTCAGAGGAAAGAATGAGATGACGGATCAACTAAGATTTATTTGCTTAACATGAGCGAGAGCGCAATTAGTGCTTTGTGTAAGGAGAATAGCACCTTTAAAAGGTTTTGAACTGATTTTAAATTGTTAACATGACATAACCGTTTTTTTTTTAATGTTGTAACAGTTAACCCCTTAATGACAAAGCCCGTACATGTACAGGCTCAAAATGCATTGTTTTCAATGGGTTTAGGGACCGCCCATTGTCCTTAAGGGGTTAATGTATTTTGCAGAGACGGTTAGGTTACAATTATAGTAAATTACAAGTTTATTTTAAAGCACAATACCGCACAGTAAAAAAAAAAAAAAATAGAGAATTTCAACTTTTCCTCCTATCTCCATTGCTACGGTGAAACCCGCAATTTAATTTACAAAATTGAAAAAACAATTTATAGAGATAGATGAGCTTTAAATATATTTGTCTTGATGGAAACGAAGATGGGCAAGACAATTACACTCAAGATAATTGCGAGAAAACAGGTCGGAAAAAGTCATCAAAAGTAGAAAAAAAAATACTAATAGTTACGAAAAAGACTTAATAAAAACAAGCATTGTTACGGAAGAATCAAAAGGATTGAATCAAGTGGTTGTTTGCTACACAACCAGACTCTTTGTGAATTATTAATGATGTTATGCTATAGCGATGCTACAGGAAAATTCAATTCTAACTTGAATCTGTACAATAAATGAATATTATGCATCAATCACACAGTTCAATAATGAAGCAATTTATGAAGCGTGGCCAGTATGTAAGTAATTCTAGGAATCATAAAGCATATTGACTTGTTATCTAGTCTTGTTGGTTTAATCTGTATGTTTAAGTACAGGGCCAGCTGTCTGGAAGGCTTAAGAAACGCTCCATCGAGCACCAACCCAATGAGACTCATACAAAAAAAAGAGCTAAACAAGCAATAGTGGGAATGGGAAGTGTTCACGTTGCATTAATTGAAGAAATTGGTAATTGAGTGTAAGCATGTCTTAGATTAAAACCAATTATTGGCACTCTTTGTGACATACATTGAGAAACGCAGTCTGGGCTCGGCTTTATGAATAAAATGAAGCCCCTTCTCCCCTGAAGGTACCCTAGCATCGGTCCTACGATATGGCCGTAATGCTTGTGACTGATGACCAGTGACGTTTTCTAGCAAGGAGATAGGCAGCCTCTTGGCTGCATAACAGGGAGCCTTAGCCTCCCTGCGGAACGAGCACTCAATGGGCCAATCAAAAGGGAGATCACTGATCTCCCCAACCGGCCATTAACACTATAGAAGGCTCTACCAAGTTGGTTCTTTAAATGAGGGGCGCTGGGATATGATGTCAATGCACAGAAGTCAGGAGAGTACATTTTTTTCATAAACAGCAACATATAACACTCAACATTCATTGACTTGAACCTTTGCTGATTATTGCAATTGATAACTTTTCACCCATGTAATCATCCTTATTCATTATTAACCTTTATACCCCTATATATTTGTCTTTGCTAAAAAAAAACATCTTGCTCATTTTTAAAACCATCAATTGAATTTGAATCAGAAGAAATGTTATTGGTTTCTGAGGGGCTGCCTACTCCCTGTAGTAGTAGTGAGTATCCAAACAGCACTACTTCCCCACAGCATCCCAATCACAATGATCGGGACGTAACGAAGGGCTAAAGAGCCATTAAACCATTAAAATATATTTTTCATTTCCTGTTGGAATTTTGGGGTCTATGTACCTAGTTTTTTAAAGCTATGCGACTGACATCTGATTGGCTGCAGACACCTGCTGATGATGTCAGTGCATGTTTCAGCCAATCAGCTAAGGCCGAATGCCAACTAGGCAATGTTCTCTTATTGTTCCTGTAGTGAGATACATTCATTTCGGCTCATAAATATTATGGAAACTAAATAAAAATGGGTATTTTATCAAAGTTTGATCTTTTTTTTTATTAATTGATTTTACAATGAAAGCCAAACGGAGTGTGGAATCACTTATTATGGAACCGCTCAGGTTGTAATGTTTATTCCTCCCACCTTGCTAAAATCTCGTGTGTCTTTTCTGTTAATTAAGAATCGATTAGGAAGAGGTTCATCAACCTCACTCTGACATCATATGGTGATATTTCAGCACTAAATAATGAGGTATAAGGCTTGCTGCGACAGCTCACACATTCTATGCAGGTTCTAGATAAAGAATGTCCATCTGGAATCCTTGGACTCCATAGAGCCTTCAAGATTTCTTACATTACCCTCACACCTTCTGGGAAGCTTTATGATAATAGATCATGTTTTATATTAAAGCTCAGTCCAACTAACGATGTTCTAGGGAATCCAACCATACAGAAATGTTGGACTGAAACTAACAGGATACATCAGCTTCACATTCTTCATCCTGAAAACCAAGCAATTTAAGCAGGCATTAGCAGAAATCCAAAGAGTTTTTGCTGTGATTGGAAATACATTTTGAAAATTAAAAAGCAGTAGACCTCAGATTATTGCAATTGTTGCCATCTGTTTAAAATTTCAGTTATATTGGATGACTCGATGGTTTTGTAATTGCAAGCGTCCGTTGTTTAACGAATGTGGGACCCATTTGTTCCTTTGTGTCTGTCAACTGCTGACGGCAGAGTAAGTGACTCGGGCCGGATTATTTAGAATAACTCTAAAAGCTCTGGGTATAAGCCTGAATCTAGCCGTGCATAGCTTTTAAACAATGGAGAAGACCATTGTTCGTCATACTCATTGGCAGAGATGGAAAGGGATAAAGTATCTAATTCCTTTTGATAAAGTTTGGAGATAAATAAAAGGTCATTGTGTGTATCTGTTTATCACACTGCTAGGTAGGAGGTCACTGGAATCTGGATCCCAGAACAATGCTTCTCTGTCATACACCAAAAATCTGGGTCCACGGCCATGAATGGGACGCGTGTTTGTGGAATAAAATGTCAGCAGCATTCGTCTCACTCCCCCAGGAACCCGACTATTAATGTAATGTAACAGCAGCTCTATAACCCAGTCTCTTCTTGGGGAAAGCTTGGCAAGGGTTACAGCTCAAGGATATCACTTCTTCTAGCCACCCTTTTATAAATCCATGTGTTGATGATAGGGTTACCCATGATCGTGTGACACTAAGTGATGGCTGGGTATAATGTTTGGTTAATCTGATGGGATAATGGTATGAGGTTGATAAATTATTTCATTGCAGAAAGTCCTGTGGGTGCTGTTCCTGTCCTAGTGAAGAACATCTACTGCTGTCTGATGCCGAGGAGGATTTCCAGATTGGGCAGCTGCTCTCAGACTCTCGTTACTCGGGGCTTACGGCACGGGTGAAAGGCAGTGAAGGAGCACGCGTGTACAAGAGGAACCGTATGATCATCACTAACCCAATCACCTCCCGTAAAGACCCAACTTTCTTAACTGTGACCTATGAGTGGGCACCTCCTGGACTCAACCAAAAACTGGTATATGTTTTACTTTAGAAATGGCAGATAAAACAAAAAAAAAGGCAAACAAAAAAAAAGAAATGGTAGATACTCATCCACAGTGAAAGAACTTTTCCCATCCCAGATCAATAGAAACAATTTTCACTTACTCTGCTGAATTTAACACTTAACGTGCACTATGCTAAGATCCTTATGCAAAATTTCACTTAATATAAAGTTTTTTTTTTTTGGCAGATTCATTTTTTTGTGTCATGTAACACACAAGCAAGCACCAATTGGTTGTTGCCATTAAAATTGAAAAAAAGCCTCTTAAAGCCTCTGTGTTATTTGTTAATAGCAATTGTAATATTTTATAAGAATTACATTTTTTAGTACATATTGCTGAAAAGGTTTTATTCATTAAAAAAAAATAAGAGAAACATTGAGCTATAATAATATAGATAATATAGATAATATACGATGATATAATAAATGTATAAAAATCTTTTATGAGATTTTCCTGTCCCTTTAACAATATATATGTTTTTAGGCCATGAGGTACATGGAGCTGATCCCCAAGAAGATGCAGCCTGTTGCTGGCACAGAAGGGTCCCAGTATCGTCGTATGCAGCTAATGAGGCAGCTGCCGTCCTATGACCACGATCCAGAGAAGTGCCAGGGGCTGTCGCAGCAAGAACGGTCAGCCATGGAAGAATTTGTAAGGAAGTACAAGGAGAATGCCCTGGGGGTGGCAGAAGTGGCCCTTCCTTGTAGTGCTAAGCAGCAGCAGGCGGAGAAAGAAGGAAACAAAACCAAGGCAACAAATGGCACAGAGGCTGCAGAGAAGACTGAATATGTGAGTCTGATAAGTAATCATTAATATAAAACTTAATTGTGAGGGCACGACCATGCCCTGGCCAAACCTGAATCTCCAAAACAAAGGGTGCCACCGTCTCCCCAATTTAGGGGCACCGCTCATTATCGAGCAGGTAAAGGTACCCATCTGCTCACTCAGGTCTTTAGTTTAGGGTGCAGGGAAAGACGACGGGGTACAAAATTGTAACACTTAGCCAAGTTGTCCACCAATGGGACCAGGTTGTCAACCTTCCATGGCCGTGCTGAAAATCAAACTTAATGTATTTTATGGAAAATATTTGGTGGCAAAAATAAAACCATATTTCATTTAGTGGAAAAACATGAACCCCTGCCCTTATATATATATATATATATAATATTCAATCTGTAAACACCATTACACGGGTTTATTAAGTACGGTGAACTGTAAAACATAGGATTTGGGAAAGCAGCAGATCTACTGTAATTAAAAAATAATTTTATGAAACATCTTTAAGACTAGTTAACCGTTTAGGAAACATCTAATGCAGTTAATATAAAGTTTAATGAGATGTGCTGGATGAAGTCATTACCACTGATAAAAGTTTGAACCGGAATATCTGTCCATATGATAAATGTTCTTCATTTCTTTCTTTGTAGTTTTGTGAATTCTGCCAGCAGCCTATGCCCGGCGATGCCCCGGCCATATACGCCGAGCGCGCGGGTTATGATACGCAGTGGCACCCGGCTTGCTTTGAATGCTGTCAGTGCAGACAGCCCCTGGCAAACCTCATCTACTTCTGGAAAAACAATCGACTGTGGTGTGGGAGACATTACTGTGAGAGCGAGCGGCCACGGTGTACAGGGTGCGATGAGGTAAGTGTGGCTTAGAATACGCCCTCCATCCCACCACCAACAAGAATACCCTTGTCATATACTCACCATCTCACATTCAACCTACAGAAGGGAGCCCCTTTATTGAGATGTTATAGGGGTACAGGTCAGAAAGGCGTTGACCTTCATCAGGCCCTCTGTAATGGAGAGTCTATATATAATGTTTTTTTTGGGTTTCCTTAAAGAACTACGGAGAGGTTTATGTCCTTTTGTCTCAAAGCCATGAATTTCCAGTACTGGCCACCCGGAGCTTTGCTGTGTAGATCTTCATAGGGGGAAACAGGGTTTCAGTGAGATGGGCCTTCACACCAATATACAGAAAAAATAAAAGTTGAGTGGCAAGTTTGGGGCAGGGAGTTCACCGGGCAAAATACCATTTTCTCCACCGCAAGGCTGCCCCAGAGGCTCGATAATCAGCTGTGATTCCCGGAGCCTCCAGCCAAACCCAGATATGCCCTAAGCATTATCCGAAAAAGATGGATTCTTCTTAGTATATAAATGTTTATTTTCTTTTTTTTTTCCAATAATGCCGTATGTTCCTGTTTAATGCATCAAGCACTTTATCTCTTGTGTCAATACAATCGTTAGGTTACAGGAAAGTGTCAAGTGCATTTTAGGGAGTTAAAACGTGGGTAACCAATGTGGTTGCTAGCACAGGTAGAGATGTAACCCCTCCGACTACTGTTTGTTTGCTCTGATTCCTCAGATAATATTCTCGCAAGACTACAAACAGCTTGAAGGCAGCTACTGGCACAATGACCACTTTTCCTGCGTGGCCTGTGAGCAGATGTTGAATGGAAAATCCTACGTACTGGATGACGCGCGACTCCTGTGTGTCGACTGCAGCAAGGCCAAGTCAAGCCGCTAGTGCCAATGTTACCAGGCGATTCTCTGGGTACCAAACTAATAAATCCTGCATCAAGAGCTTCACATTAAAAACCATGCAAAGTAAGCCTAATGTGGTGCCATGGAGAGGTAGCCACGGTCATCATGTAACTTGGCCGGTCAACAGTGGTTCTTTATCAGATCTCCGGTGAAGCTTCAATGACATATAGAACCAAGTTGGCAGATAGAATTGTTTGTTGTTTAGAAACTGGCACAGGGATGGCTATTCTATAACATACCGGTAACCAATGAACTTAAAAATAGACAACATGCTCCTGCCATCTTGCCAGCATGATCTTCTTAAGAGACCTAACAAAGCAATGCATGCGCCTAGGGATCCTGTCCTATGTATAATACATAATGAAGTGGCAGGCGTGAAAGCCTACCTGCTACACTATAAAAGGTGTTAGAGCTAATAGCCCAGAGGAATTGTTCATCAAATTACTGGAATACTAACAAATAAGTCTATATAAATAATTTATTTTTGTATGTTTTTTTGGTGTAATGCGTAAATCGACCTGTGTCTGACGTATATGTAAATTAATCTGCGATTACCGTGGGGTGATTGATACAATCAGCTGCAATGGATGTTATTGGGCTGTCCCTTTAAATCGGCATACATTTAATTGCATATTACCATCTGCATTTCCTAAAAGGAAAACAGCATGAAAAATCTATTTAATCAGTGTTTTATTGACAACTATATGTAAATAAGACACAAAAATGACACGTGTAGTTTTCCCGAAAATAGCCCATGAAATCAACCATTTTTTTGTTCCATAGTGGAATTATTTTTGAATATATTTTTAATTAGACTTTATTTCAATTTATTACACTTCATTCAATAAAAAAAAAAAAAAATGTTTCTGCATGAAGACCTGGAAAGCCCAGATTGGACCCCCAGCCTGGCTCACCAACTCCCAAGTCAATGGTCCACAGAGTTGGGCTGCTGCCCAATAGGGATTCAAAAAGTTAATAAATAATATATACAGTATATACTTTTAGTCATTTTTTATGAGGCCCTATATCATTTCTAGCTTTCCCCGATATTCCTGGTGATTTACATGTAGGCGCAGATTATTTTTTGTCTTTTATGTGTCTAATGATGAATAATTATGAAAATATGTTCATGACAAAGCATTAAATAAGATGATGCTTCAATAAAAAAAACATTAAAAATGGTAACATGCATTATTAAAACTGCCTATATTTTGTGATTGTTGCTTTTCAATTGTTGTTATTTTGGATTTAGAAATTTCATTTAAGAGACTACCTCGCCTCAAGAAACACAATGCAGTTAAACAACCATAATGTATTAAATTAAGAAATAATAATATTGTCCATCAGCTCTCTCTCTTCTCCACACCCCATCCCTACAAAGTCTGCCTGAACCAATCAACAGCAATCAGCCGCTTACATATAGGGGAGAGTAGGGCCTAGTTAAACGTATTTTCTGAATCCAATATGATAATTATGACAATTTACTCTAAACCAACCAATTTGGAAATTTTAAATTGGCCCCTAACCATACGCTCAGCCCAAACACTCTAACACCCTATAGCTGACACACAAACTCACAATAACATCATACACTAACACCAATTACTAACACACATACACTCATACAGTAACATACTTACACTATACACTCATGTGCAGGCATGCTAGCCTCATACACCAATACACACACTCTAAAACTAATACTATATACATATACATACTTATCCAAATGCCATACAGTAACACACACGCTAACACTAAACTCTTATATACATGCACACACTATCCAACAACACACACTAACACATGCCAGGGCCCCAAGTTCCTCATGTACACACAATAACATACATATACACACACTAACATTTTAATAATACATAATTACACACACTGAGTAAAATGCACACACTAACATACAACCACATTAACATATGTAGTTACACATACACACTAACATACACACATGCCAACATACTTACACATACACAGTAACATACTGACATTCTTACACACACACATAGTATATCATATTTATACACTGACAGTAACATAGTTACACTTATAATCAGGAGGGAATAGGTCAGTACCAACTATTCTCCTCCCTCAAGGTCCTCAGTCCTCGCATTATATCTGAGCAACGGAAAAAAGCGTTATATTCCAGCACTCAAACTCAGCTTGTTGGGCCTGAGGAAGCGTTTATGTAGGTTTTGGGGAAAATGACAGATTTGCAGGGAATTGGAAACAGGAAACCACCAAAAGTGTCAATTATGAGTGCAAAAGGATCGGACAGATTTGCGGGACCATATGACCCACACCAAGGCGGCCCCTCGCCATTTTCAATCATTTCTATGAATCAGAGCACATAAAGCTGGCAGGATATTTCCCACGAGTAATGAAAACGTCTCATGCCTCCAGTCCCTCATGCAGCTCGCCGTGTTCAAAACTAATCTCTCCTGAGAATCGTTGTTCGCATCCATAATAATCTTATCAAGTCATAATTCCCAATATATACAACAATATTGGGAAAACCATAAAAATTAAATGAATTAGCGTACGCTTGATGTTTTATGAAATATTGCCATAATAGCTTAATTACTCAATATGTCTAAAAATAAATATTCGGATCAAACTAGACTCATAGAAACATGGAATCTCGTGGCAAACAAGAGACATTCGGCCAATCAAGTCTGCCCATTTTTCCTGATGTGAAGATGCAAGGCCTAATCAGTCCTTGAGCCTGTGTTAGATTCAGGAGCCATGTGCCTTTCCTATGCATGTCTATTAGCCACTAACTTCTGCTGGGAGGCTGTTCCACATATCTACCACCCTTCCTTGACCTACATCTATTTTGAGTGGTGCATCAGTACTCCATGTTATACACGTACACATCCTTTCCCTTTCCTTTCAGTAAACAATTACTTTTAAGTTGTCAAGCATTCATAGTACTAAAAAAGAAGAAAAAAATATGCACCTGATATGTCTGGCTAACAAGCAAATAAGTACTTCCAGCTTAAGAATTTTAACAAAGAGTATCAACACGTGTATGTCTGAAACGGCAAGAAAGTCCAGCTGTTAATAAAGCCTGCCTTGTATGCAGCTTGACATTGCGGAGCTGTGTGCTGATGCTCTATATGAATGTTCTACATGCTATCCAGGGATAACTTGCCAATATCGTAATATATACGGTGTAATTGCCAGACAGCTGTTTTAAGAGTCTGCAGGAAATATGTGATTCAGTGATCTCCAAGAGAAGTATCTTCAAGTCACTGTGTACATTAGAGGGGAGCTACGGAATCTGCTGGTGCTTAAGTAAAATTTAAAAATAAGTAAAATTTAATAGTAACGCTGTTTCTGTATTATTAGGCTGGACTGGCAATGAAAAGGTGGCCCTGGCACTTTAACGCCAGCAGCCTCCTGATGTCATGACCACGGCCAATGTCTCGATATGTTTTTACGGTCACATAGCATGCGGCCCGGCATATCCAGCTGGTGTCCGCACACTGCAGCACCCGATCTGCTGCCCTAGTAAAGAGGCAAAGCACCGGGAGAGCTTCTCCCTCATTCATCCAATAGGGGGAGAGGTTGTCTCTGGTATGTGTGCCAAGGCTCCGCCCTGTTGCGGAAGCGCTCCAGAAGGCCTGGTTAACGGAGCAGATGGTGGGCCGAAGGAGAGAAAGAAAGAAGAGGCAAGACAAGAAGTGGAGACAATAGGGAAGGTAGGGAGACATTGAGAGAGAGTGTGTGAGAGTGTAAGTAAGAGTGAAACAAAAAAAACACAAAAAATGCAAATGAATATAAGAAGCTCTCTACTTCAGGGTCCCTCCTTGTTTCGAGACAAATCTAAGAGACAGGCCCCGATAAACTAGATATAATGGCAGCTATCTCCAAGAACATGAACTCATACGTATCGTTCTGGAGGTTGACATATTAATATTTTGGTTGACGTTATCTCTAAATTCCAGGTTTCTCTATCACATACCATTGTTATCCCAAGAGATTAATCAATCAAACTAAACAAACTTATAAAAATGAAGCCACTTACATCTCCATAGTTTCCCCGGCCTCCTGTAAGTCTAGTTTTCTTTACAAAAATAATTTATCAGTTTGAGTTTAGAAGCTCTTGATGGTCATACCGGTTATTAGATCTCGTCTGCCATTCTGTGTCCCCCAGATACAGAAAATACCATTGTGACTCAATTGAGTCAATTTCTGGCTCGGTTCCCGAGTGAACTACTCATATGGTTTCTATGCAGATTTAATACAAGTTCAAATTTGGGACCGTTTGATTGAATTTTCTAAGAAATGGAAGGCGTATTCAAAGATCTATTAAATCACCATGATGCTCGTCTCGGGCTCGAAATAAAAAGGAATGTTATTTCCAAAACAATTTCAAGGTGGAGGCTTCGATATGCCGGAATGTCTGGAAAAAATCACAATCTTTTCAAAATCAGACCTTATTTAATTTCCCTTGTTACCTTCCAATAACAAACAGATTTCATTATGAAAATTGCTATCGGTACAGAAAACGATTAGTAGGTAAGACTGTCAGGACTGCATTGTTAGCCACATGTTCAATACTTACCCTTGAAAGTGGCATCTTTTATCTAGGCGCATCAAAATATGAATTTAATAATAACAAGCGCCGGCTTAAAAAAGAACAAATTCAAAAAGCGGATTGTGAACAACATATAAAAACTAAAAAAAGGAATGATCTGTGAGGATCTGAGCGTTTTATAGTCTTTCTCAGAGCATACAGAGCATCTCTTCTAGAAATAAGAACAGAATAACAAAACTGGAGATCACAAAATCTATTTTGGTTGCATATATGAAGATGTATAGGCTTTTAATATATAGGCTTTTTTTTTTTTTACCACATTTCTGATAAGGCGTATACATGCGTGCCATGTGCTTCTTGGCTTGTATCAAGATAATATTAAGTAAATAAGAGTAAAAAAAAAAAAAGCTAAAACATGCATTTTTAATTAACCCCTTAAGGACAATGGGTGGTCCCTAAACCCATTGAAAACAATGCATTTTGAGCCCGTTTGGGCTTTGTCATTAAGGGGTTAAAAAAAACAACCTTATAAAACTAAAATCTGGAGGTTAGGGCTTATTCACTAAAGAGAGACTTGGTAGGAGAGTTTATGGGAGAGTTGTGGTTTTAACTCCTTGATGTCATCATACATTATGAAGGTCCAACTCCAGTGAGTGTCTGCTGCAGGAAGGGCTTGGTTGGTCCTGTATGATGTAGAAATAAATGAGTGAGGTTTTTGACAACTCTCCCTTTAGTGAATGGACCCCAAATTGTGCTAAGATTTTTGCTGTTCCATTTATAGGATATTTCCCATAAACATTAGTCTAATGAACAGTCTTACAGTCTCTATTGCCGTATAACTTAATTTTCCCCCCTTATTTCTTTCTTGTACATAGAACTCCATGTGTAAGAAATGTGGAAGGTGTTTACCATATGATCGGCTCAGGGGTTAAGCCACCAGTGGCCTTCCTGCAAATCTTGTTTTAATCTTGTTCAAAGGACCTAATTTCTGGATTTTTGGGTTCTCTGGATACTCCTTACTCCCCCACCACACACACACACATATACACACACATTTCCAGGGCAATTGTTGTTTACAGGGTTAAATCCTAAGAAATGGGCGATTAAGAAGCAGCTTATATTTCAGGAACAACAAAGCCTCTCACAAAAGAAAAGGCAGCCGATCCAGATTCCAATATGCGCAACATACTGCCAAGCCGTGTCCTCTGGGAACTTAAGAGCTGAAAAGGGGCCCAAACATCAGAGAGCAATAAGGATAAAAAATATCAGCTGTGAACTTCAATATCACACATTAAACGCAGGCCCCCCTTGGGTCTGCCCCACTCCGGCGCTCAGGGGAGAAACATCTCTTCTGCTTGTGTTTTTGTCTAGGAGTGGATTATAGTGCATACACTGCCGCGAAACACTGAATTTCTTCAACCAGATAAGAATTTCCTGACCTGTCCAACCCATCCTTCTTTTAGCTACTTTAACCCTTTCAATAGATAATGGGTAACCAATGTATTTCTCTACATTAACCCAAATTGCCACAAAAAGATCCAAAGGATTAGCAACATAAGGTGCTCACGCATTAAAAGCATTCCTTACCCCTCCAAAAAAAATGATATACCTATGCGTACTCCCATACGCCATAGAGCGTACTCCCATACATAGAGGTAGAGACACGAGACCTGAAGTATGCTATTTAAACTTGCTGTGTAAATGTTTCATTGTGGTAAGGTTACAATGTTGTTTAGGATGTGGCTTTTTTTAGGACAAAATGTCAAGTCAAGTCTGTCTCAGCTCCTACGTCACTCGCCAAGCTGAGCCTGGGGTCCTGCTAGGCTTTGGCTCTGCTAGTTCACTTTCAATTTCCTTTGGCAATGCCCTGGACCAAGGGTCGTGTGGTTCCTGAAGATGTTATGGCATATTGGTCGCCGGCAGGGGGCTCCTCTGGCATCAACCAATGAAGGGCAGCTACTCTTCATAGGTTGGTGCCAAATGAGACCTCTGCCGGCGACCAATAGAGTTGATTTTACAGACCTTTAACTCCTGGTGAAATCCTACAGACTCCCGTTAACCCCTATACTGCTATACTATGAAGACTTAAGAGAGGCTAGAGGCAGTTACTTGAATGGGGGAAAGAGCCAAGAAGATTAGCTAGAAGATATTTACGAAGACGAACACAAAGAAACAAATATTCTTTGTTTTGTTCTCCTTTGTCTTTCTTGTTTATCAGCCGCCATATTGGTTAATTCGGTATATGATTTGAACAACAAAAACGCAACATTCATGTTCGTTTTCATGTTCTCCCGAATACGAATGCAAAAGTCTAATAAGAACTAGAAAAAACTTTTTATATTGTAAGGGGTCAGTTTAAAAACTGGAAAAAAACATTTTTTTTTGGTGATTGGTTGCGCCTCAACGATGACGCCATTTTGTTAATGCTAGGTTGGCTTTTTAAGACTTTCAGGAGAAAATAAAAGGCTCAGAAAATCACAGAGAATTATGAGGTGCTGAAAAACATTTTCATCACTTGGATAACCCGCGGGAGGTTTCATCTGAACACAGGAGAAAAGTTGGCTTGACTTGAAAGATCTTCCATATTTCTTGGTGTAACATCATAAAACAAGATGTTCTTGTAAAAAACAATAACTTGTAAAAACTAACAATTCTCAAAGGTTGATTCCTGAGCTCAGGCTGAAAGCACTTTTTGCAAGAGAGAGCACAGCTGGATTCCAGCAGTGGAGTGTACGCTTCATTGGAAACACAATGCACACAGGATTATGTTTGTATATAACCAGGCTCGTGCACTCCCTCTTCCCTGGAGTGTTTTACGAGATATGTTTAGATGTTTCAGTATCATAACAGGTTATGTCAGGTTATAGGGAACTTATAAATTACTACGTATGGGTACAGTTCAAAAAGACCTGATGTATATAAATTGTTTAATTTAAACGTTCTGATATTAGAGGGATGGCTCATCCAGATCAAGCACTACATAGGTTTATATAGCAAAGACAGCCATAAACTTCTTTATTTTATACACTGAACTGTATATGATTTATCTGGGAATGTTTTACCCCAATATTCTTCCACAAATCCACTAAATGAAATGATTAACAGGGGTTCTTAGGTAGCTGGGCATCTACCACCCAGAAACCCGTTCAACAAACAATTTCACTATTCCGTTTAATAGATAGAAGAATCCGAACTCTCTGTTAACAACCATGACAGCTTGGTTGTCTTTATACCTGCAAATGACCTCTGTGAAGATTCTTCCCTTCTCTTAGGGGCCTTTATTGGCATAAATCTACATATATAATTTTTCTTTCAAGGCGGAGGATACAAAGCCATCCGCTAGGAAGACGTTTCCTCTGTTGTACCTTTGTAGGGTGACTTCTGTGTAAAGGGGATCTGACATGCAAGACTCGAAGTACAGTCATGGGATTTTCCTTTTAATCTGATACCCTTTATTTAAAGTACCTTTTCTCATACATTTTCATGTGATCTCCCTATGTGGTAGGGTCAGGGCTGGCCCCACCATACAGGAGATCAAGGTGGCTGTCATTTTTCTAAGTCTGTAAGCAATTTCATAAAGGATGAGGAGCTGAAGACATTAGAAACTCCACGACCAGATGCCTCGGATATTCCTCTAGTGGCAGTTTTCACTATTTGGTTTTATTTGATGCCTCTGGTAAATTGATGATTGTGGCTGTTCACGCTCATCTGATCTACTATACAATAAATAATTTAACAAATCATGTCCTTGTGCAATTTTATGCCATCTGCTGGAAATTATTTGCTTCCATGGATGTCATTTGGGTGAGTCTGGGCATAGGAGCTGAGCTGGACATAACACAGAAACAGGAGGAGAGATGTCTTGAGCAACAAAAACAGACGTAGAGAAAAACACCTAAAGCGAGGATGGGAATGAACAGACTCGGCTTTGGCTCATACTCTTCTTTTCATGATTCAGACCATGGCCAGGATTTGGGCTGGAGTCAATCGCAAGCCAACACCAGCATGCCCAGGTGTACATAGCCCAAAGCCAACCAGAGATCCATGGATGTCCCTCATTTATACTCATTGAAAGATTTCCCTGAAAGACTGCAAGTTCTTTGACGACCATTGGACAACATTTCTGACCTGGTTGGAAGTCTAGAATATGAAGATTAGCAACTTGGTGCACCAGTAGAGACGTTTCTCCAGACCCCATTAATACTCCAATATAATGCTGTTTCTACTTCTTGTTACTTAAACATTCAGACTTTGTTCTGTCAGTAAATATTATGAATACTAAATAAACAATGAGTTAACCTTGTTTGTCTGTCAGCACGGGTACGGAGGGTGAGAGGGCGTTCCTTTAAGCAAAGACGCTTGGACTTCATTCAGCTGCCTGCAGGATGATGTCATTAACATTTGGTTAAGTAAAAACAACAACAACATAAAAAGGCAGAATCACACAAATCCATTTATGGAAATAAACGTAGAATAGAATTTGTCCTAAAATGAATTTTCTTGCTTTTCGTAACCATATTCATATGATTGACAAATCCGCAGGCTGATATTCAAAACCAGTCCTGGCACCCATTCCAAATCCTTCACATTCATTTACTTCCTGCCCTGATGGAAGCAGCTCACAAGAAACAAAGGAGGAACAACGAGGGGAGGGAGAGAGGAGGTTTATTCAAAATACAGTGTCAAGGATTTGGAAGAGAGTGAGGGGACAAATCTGAATAAGCACCATAAGGGGGTTAACAGCAAGGAGAACTAGGCTAGTTATTATGACCCCTCAAGTTCCTACCCAGGGCGATTGCAAAGACCATATGGTCTTCATACTGAATGTGTCCCTGTGAATAAAATGAAAAGGTGTGATTATTATAGCGCTGCCTAATTTGGCATAACATTTTAGTTTGCCTCTGCAGACCATGAACAAAATAGTTCATATCTCCGTCTTTGGGTCCCCGATCCTCTATCCAATAGCTTCCTTGAAGACCCTCTTTACCAGGAGCTCAGAATGTTTGCTGGGTACGAGGGTATCACAGTGTTCTACAGCCCTACACGTCACAATAATGTGTATGAAAAGAGCAGACGTTAAGGCATCTTTATATGCCATCAGAGCACATTTTATGCAGCTGACGATTCAGCGTTCCTCTCATCCCTGCAGAACTGACCAAGATGCTGGCTAATAGCAGGTTTCTCAATTACATTTGGCACTTCCAGACATCAAAACAGCAACTGTTTCCAGTGATTGCCTCTATCACGGCCATCTTCTACCTAACTGCAATCTTTCAAATTGGATATTTTCTTTTTTCTACATATCACAATTTAGTGTCATACACAAACACCTATTACATCATATTGAGCCAAAGGAAGAACAAATATTCCAAGATGTGTAAACAGAGATGGAATCTTAAAGCTGGTCCTTCTGAGAAACAACCAGCATCGCCTCGTGAACAGCTGTCGCCCCCATTTGTAGGGATGCAGGGTTGACATCCCTTAATGTCCCACCAATTAAAACTACATTATCATTTTGCTACTGTTACTCATTTATCTGCTCATTCTTCCACTTAGACACAAGTTTGACACAAGAAGCACAGTAATCAAAAAAATCTGGTTGACGCTTGCGTGTTTTGTGGTGAAACGGCTCTGTCTTCATTAAAAGATATCTTCGGAATTCTTGTGAACTATTCCTGTGGAGTGCCAACAACCTCAGCTACTGTGTCCCGGCTGCGTGGACGGGGAGGGGATGTCTCCGTGTAGGAGTATCTGTCTCGGCCAAAAGCGATGTATAACTGTCCAGTGCCAGTGAAACACTGAATGTAGAAAGAATGTGTAAACCTATTATATACCTGTTACGTATGCGTCTGCTCCGTGAACTTTTAGCGAAGCATATCCACCCTCCCTAGAATTTTAGGAGCATTAAGTAAAATTTAGTAAAATCTAATCAGACCATTTTACTACCTTATTAGGACCTCGGGGTTAGATCCCGGTCGGGACGTCTTTAAGCTTACGCCTAGTGGTAGAGAATAATTCAGTATAGGAATTTAAACATGCATGGGATAGATATAAGGATATGCGGGATATAAGAAAAGACCAAATAAGGTTTTTTGAACAGGAAAAAATTGGACCAACTACATGGAGTTAAGAACATGCCGAGACTGGCCATTGAGTAAACTGGACAAGTGCTTAATGGGTAGGGTGCCCAAAAGCGCCTCTTACCCTCTCCCATACCTATTGACGCTCTTGAGGCTGGTCTAGCTCCTTATTATCCGGTGGTCGGGAGCTGCACATACTTTATTATAGCGTCCGTTGGCCTTAAAGTGCCAATAAAGATCTTTAGCCCCAAACTATCCCTGAAATTATGTTTTGGAGACTTAAGTATGCTGATTATTTTCATTTTAGCAACTATATTTTCTCATAATAATAATTGTTAGAGTTTTTCAATAATCAATAATCTCCAGACGTGGCTTAACTAGAGGTCCTCCAACTGTAGAACAACTCCCATCACCTTAAAGCAATCTCTATTAGTTTGCCTACATACCTATTTTAATGTTGCCTTGGAAATATTTAACCATTTGGAGTCCATTACACATTACAAAGTAAAATAATACCAACATCTTCTATTTTTAGAAGAAAACATAATATAAGGGTTTTAACTATTTGTTTGCTACAGTTATATTCAGGCAACCTTTATGCAAAATGGTTTTGCTTGTTGTCAACATGACCATAGCCCCTCTGGTAGAAAAGGGGTTAAAGAAACAGAAATGAAAGCCCTATTTTCAAGAATTAAAAACAAGAAGAGTTTCTGATCTACAGTTTATTAATTTTTTTTTTTTTTGTACATTGCAAATACGGTTACTATCCTCGTATTATTACATACTTCATTATCTTAGTTGCCAAATCCTACCTGATCTCATGTAATTGGATTTCCGTGATGCATCGCTCAACGGAAAGCCTCACCCAACTCAGCAGGAAAATGATTTACTCGTGCCAAACTTAAGGTCGCTCTTCCGCAGTCTTCTTAAATTGTTAGTTTTCCATGGTTTTGGTTTCATTTCAATATTTGTTGTGCTCTTTCGTATTTACAATTAGATTGTAAGCTCTTTCTGTCAAATCTTTAATGAAGAGAACTACTAAAGAAACAACCACCCATAAAAAAAGCAAATCTAGTTATTTAAAATGTGTTCAGTTATGAATCCTGTGCTATCCTGAACAGTGCTGACCCCCAAAACACTTAATGGGTGCCATCTTTGCGTCATATCCTTTGTAATGCATCCTTTGGAGGCTGTGCCAGGTTCATCCAGCTTCCATCATGCAAATGGGCTTGACTCCCTTATAACCAGTTCGTTGAGTAGTAGTTGAGGGGTAGATCACCAAAGAGACTTCATGACGAGGGGACGGCCACCCCCTGGACCCTCAGATACATTGTTGCATATATGTCATGTGTGTTGTGAAGTATATGTCATGTGTAGCACATACATGATGTTTTAGGATCCTTCCTGCAATGAAAACCATAAAAACCCGGGACATAACACAGTGCGGGGGGGGGGCACAGATCTTAGCCCCCCCCAAGGCTTCTTGGCAACAAAGTGGGACTTTTGAAAATATTCTATTAATGTACTTTATTTTATCGCTAAGCATACGTATGGTGTTGGTATACATGCATGGGAAGGGGCTCCTCAACTTGCAGGGGGCCCCAAGATTTTGTGTTACGCCGACATTAAAAACATCAGCTCTCAAAACACATACACAGAACCGATTGCCGGATACGCCGCGCCGAAATTCATCAAAACAGCTGAACACGAGCAAACGAAGATCACACGGCTTCTACAACCGCTGAACTAAACAGAGAAAATTCTATCTTCATTCCATACTTGACATGACCTCATAGTTTATATTGATTTTTTTTTGTAATTCATTTAAAAAGAACGCTTCATATTTCATTCACAATCTATCATCTCGTCAGTCACAGCCAACCACATTTTTTTTTTTGTGATGCTGTTGCTTTTAAGGGTAGTTAATGTATATTTTCCTGCCATTAGGCATGTACATTCAGTGTAGGGTAAAAGCTTTTCACAGAGCTTCTCCCGGGTAAATCATGACGCTGACAATCATTAGGCTTAACAATGTCACTGCTGGAACAAAGCAACACAGAACTCACCCCTAGAAAAGTATCTAGACAATTTCTCACGATAACCCACAAAAACCTTTTTAGAATCCAGAATATCCCCTCCTTATTTCGTACTCCGTCGTGTTAATTATTTTCTACCCATACAACGTGGAATTTCCATGTTCATGTTTTAGCTCGCGTCTTAAGGGTTTCTACTTTCTACAAACATTGTTAAGTGGCTTGATGTGTAACCTTTTGGTGAGCTTCCAAAGCACTGAAGCTCAGTCCTGTATGACGTTTGAATAATTCCGTCTTTTAGAGGCATCCTGGGTGATTATGTTCCTCGCAGTCAAGGAAACGTTCATTTTATGGTGGTTTCGTAGCATAGGTGGGCTGAATCTAGCGTCAGGTTTAGGAAAACCCACCTCGTGAAGGGAAAGGTAGTTACATTTGCCACCCCAAGGAATCAGAATCCAAAAAAGTTACCCTTGTTCATATAATATCTTTTTATTGATTTTACAATATATGGTCATAACATCATGATGGTCAAAAATGTCGGCAATGCCGGAGCGGGCGGACGCTTTGGCGAGGCGTAGAAGAGTCCTCTTTCTTCAATAAGACCATCGCCATCTATTATTACTTACAATCCCTGTTATGCAACTTGGCCTCCTGGACCAGCAGCCCCAAGCCTAGCTGTCCTAGATCACTACATGTAACTGTACCTTCCAACTCGAAATGTATAGATGTCAAGACCCTGCCTTTTTAACCCTTATTATTTTCACTGTCTGGCCATCACTGGTCATAATGAAACCTTTCTAGCATAATGTATGTTTTCTTTTCCACTAAAGCATCTTGACGTGGTTACATGATCAGATCTGATACAAAACATTTTGTCACGGTTTTCGCTGTATCTTTGTAATTTATTTTACTCGAATCCCAACTTTACTTTAGTTACATTTAAATTCTGTGATTTTCCTCTTCTTCCTTAAACTGTGCTGTAAAATTTTAATTTACAGAAATATCACACGCCAAATTTGTGGCATAGCCGGGCTTGCTGAAAGCCGTGACCATTTCATCTGAAGCTAATTCATTCGAATACATTTTTCATTCATAGAATTCACAGAACGATGAATTCACAGCCATAGCTAATTCACACGCATTCAGACAGTATTTTCAATAACAGTGCCAAACACACACTGACGCCCAGCTTTGATTAATAAATCACACCAAAACCAGTGAAAGTTTGTGCAGGACCATGGCAGCACCACACACAGAGATGCTTCTAGTTCAGACAAATACAGTATAATCATCATAATCTGTTTATTATTTAAACAAAGAAAACTGTATTATCTGCACCTTATTCTTAGAAATATAGGCATCACAAGATTGTCATAGGCGCCAATATTCTTGGTGTTTTGCCTTCAAAGAGCATTTCTCCAGCCCACCATTTAAAACAGTGGAGAAGACCCCAGAAGATCTAGCTTGAAAGGAAGGAAACTAGGAACTGGAAGTGAATCAAGAACAAAGGAAATAAAACAAATTGGGAGTAAATATGAGATAAACTGAATGGAGAGACAAAAAAAGATGGAAATAGGTAAAATATCTACCAATTCAACTTTTCCTACCCTTGTAGTAGCTCATGTTATATAACTCATCTCAGGCGGGTGACCTAATGGAAAATACAATAAAATCCCCCAAACCGTCACACGTTCCAAGAGCCTGGAGGAACCATAAATGTAATGGCATTTGCGCTGACAGTTAAAACACATTTAATTAAGTCATTATTTCATACTCATGATTGTTACTGAAGTGTGATTCATCTGCTTGAAGGTTCTGAGCAGGTAACACCCAAGTACAAGTAGCATAAACAACGCACTACAAGGTCTGAGGGTACGGAAAGTAGACGTCAAGCGGTGACCTGTAAACAGCGCCATTGTCTTAGCCACAGGGGATGATAGCTGCCGGGCTATAGCAAAAATTGTCTGGCCAAGGATGAAGAAGCCCTGTACCCTCAACCTCATTATAAGATCCTCACTTAATGTTGGTTGTGTTGCTATTGGGTTTTTCTCTAGAGTAATCTATAGGTGAGGAGGAATAGTTCTACTCATATGCTGGGATCAATGGTACCAGACACCAGTGTATGAGTATCTTAACGAAGAGCATGAGAAGATGATTTGCCTTGGGTGGGAAAGGCATGGACCTCAAACAGGAGATATTTCATGATTTGGTAGAGAAAGCCAGGCATCTGGGTGTTTTACAAGGGTGCCTCTTCTTCTGGTTTACTGAAGTTATTTGGTTTGGAGCAGGAGGAGTTGCATGTTAATTTTCTGGACCTACGGGCAATATTACTATTAATACTGATTAATACTGCAGTACACATTGTGCTTGACCGGGACATCTCAGAATGCCCTGGTCTTGAGTTTTTTGTTGCGTCCTATATCTTGTAGATGATCATCAAACTGTCACAAACATCATATGGAAAATGTAAGTAACTGAAATCCGAAGGAAACGGAGTGTCAAAAGTTATTTACTTCTCTTTAATGATACTTCTTTTGGCCATATTTTTACTGATACACTTGGGCCATATAGCATCATGATAAGCATGGTCGCAGTGGCCACTTTGAACCGGGGCAGTAATAAAAGCTGCATCATCCCATATATTTCCCACAAATAGTGGATAGGCTACCCAATAATTATACCAAATTAATTCTCTACACTTACTACGTACAATTACACCCCGTCGCAAGGATAAAAGTTTATTATTTGCATAATAGCTTCTATTTTGGAGAAGGGTATCGTAGACACCAGGGGTTATCAGCTTGGCAGACAATGCATTCTAACATCTGAGCTCCCTAAATCCTGACTGCAATAGGACCCCCATGTTAATATGTAGAGCGGCTTTAAATTGAGTATTTGTCTTGATAATTAAGTTACATTAGTAACAGTTTAGCAGCTGCGATAGTTAAGAGCGGTATCTACAATCTCTTGGCCGCGTAATACGGCAACCAGAGCAGAAGAAATTGCCCCGGATTTATTGCAGGGAATGAATAGTGCGGCTCTCGGTGGGGCTGTTTGTTCCAATTACTGCACTGTTGGAAAGTATCGTCTCCTGCTGTTGGCTCCTCCGTTTACACCTGTTTGCACCTGGGATCCAGATCGAAACTTCCTGTCTGTAATAGCGGTTTTCAGATATTTGTTTTCCAGGCCTCAAGTTATTTTGCTGCGATTCAACAAAAAAAAAATGATTGTTTTTTTATTTTTTTATTTTTTTATTCTTGGCAAACAGCAGAACATGCAGAGGGCGGGGGAGGGAGAAGGTTTCAAGAAACTCGGAGATCAAGGGAACCAGACCAGTGGAAGAAAAAATCCTTTTATTATTTGCAATTGTTTGAAAGTTAACTTTCTGAAATTAAAGGGACGTCGTCAACCAAAACTGAAGCGTTATTAATCTTTAATTTCACTCTATATTGTTGAGGTTATGTTTTATGTATTCTACTATGGTTAGGCTTTAATACCACACTGAAATATTCTAATCTATGTTGTCGGTGGTATCCTGTTAAGTTGTGTTAGATGACAATATCACATTGTGTTTGTGTGGCGCTGTTATGGAAATTGTATACTGCAGGGCACATTCTACATCATGCTACTCTGTGTATCACACATAGGGGTTTATTGACTAAACTAGGAGTTGGCAGTGACGTTGCTATTCACCAACTTCACCATGCATCATGAAGGACCCCTCATCAGAAGTTTCTCACAGCTGGCCCTCCATAATGTGCGGTGACATCACTCCCGTGACTCAATAAACCCAACATTTTTTAACGCTCTTTATGGTATTTTTTATAGATTTCCCATTCTCTGCAATGTTTCAAATGCAAACCAACATAGCAATGGAGACCATACATCAGTAGACTTATTAGGCTTATTTTCACATTGCGTTTTGTCCATTATTTTTCAGGTTCATATTTTTAATGCCTTGACATCCACACAAAAAACACACAGCCAGGGCATTTCATAAAAATGGACTTTTATATCTCATTCATCCCATATTGAACGTTATATGTTCTTTCTGAGTCCTCATGTTGTTTTATCAGCCTCTAAAGCCAGACATTGCTGTCAACTGTGCGGCCCTCTTCAAAGGAGAACCAAGAAGATACTTTTTGTGGTTTTTCTGAGAAGGGAAGGGGAATACATATCTCTTTGGGGAGGTTTGGATCCCAGTGTTCCTCTGTGGCGTTTTCACCATCTTCACCGGCATGGTGACAGCGCGGTGCGACCTCCGGGCTTTTAACTTAAATGACCTTTGCTAATTCTTTATTGCAAATATCTTAAACCTTGATGCACCAACAGCATGACAGCTCTCTCATAGACCACCATGGAACATAATACAGGTATTTTTTCTACTAAAACCTACATTAAAAGGAAAAAAATCATTATTAATGGGAGAGATATACAGTAGCTGTAAGGATCAGGGAGGTATGACTGTTCCCGTTACACTTGACACACGGCTTGCATGGTGACTTCCATTCTAGTGCTGCGCCATAAAGAGTTAATTTAATACTCATCAGTTATACAAAAGGTATGGCCGACGAGGGCCCGGCGCTTTACATCTTTCTGCACTGAAAAGGAGAGATTTGCTTCGGTGCTCAAGGTACTGCTCCCTTCCTCGCACACCAACCCCTCTCATTCCTGCCACGAGCACCATATGTGAGCAATTTACATTCCTCTCTAACATGGATTTCATAGGAAACCAAAATTAGCAACCAAAGTGAAGTTAGAATCTGAGGTTTTCTGTTTATTTAGAGATTGCGATAAATACGCTTTTTTTATATTGAGCGATGAAGGAACGTTGTCTGTCTCTGTGCTGTGTCACCAGGAGAATTATGCTCTGGGGTAGAGGCTGCTGAAGTCACGAGGGGGACAGTTTGAAGCCACTGGTCATCGTATTCTTTCTCCGTGGCTTACTGTCTCATCCTGAAGTATGTGCTGAGCAGCAGCGCCATCTAGTGGCCATTTAGGGGCAATGTAACTGTAGGGACAATTAACAATAGATTCTTCTTCTAAATGCCTTACACCCATGCTAACATACTTACGCACACTCAACCCTCCTACCATTGTTGTCCACTGGCCAGTAAGAGCTCTTCTGCACCCTCATGGTCTTCACGTGCTGTCTATGTCTGAGTGGCAGGGAAGGACATCATATGCCAGCGCTCATACTTAGTGTGCTTGGACTGAGTAAAGGTGGCTTTCCTGGCTTGAGGAATGCAGGGCGTGGGGTAGGGTGAGGTACTAAGTACTAAGGCAAGCCCAAGTACTGATTAAGGTCTCTAAATCAGAACAAATAGCCAGGCTAGATGGGCTGATTGGGTCTTATCTCTCGTCAAATTCTATGTTTCTCTGTTTAACTCTACAGTGATCTTTAGATATTTATACCTTAATAATAAATAACTGAAACTACTTGGAAGCTTTTATTGAATGCAATAGTTTTGATCTAATTAGACTAAAGAAGTGGTAGTCGGATATATCACTGTTAAAAAAAATTCGCAAGCCAGGGAGACAACAACTATTGAAAATGACATTATAGGAAGCTATTCATTTTTAAAATGCAGCCGTCAAAACATACAATTATATGCAAATAGACACTAACACGATACAGATTTCTAATTAAACACGCCGCTTTAAACAGTGCTGAAATGAAGATATCATTATACAAAACATTAATAATAGCTTCTCCTTACCAATAATTACACACTAGTCAAAAAATATACAATGAGCTCTGGCAGGTGTATGAATCAGAAACCCCTTTATTGTTACTCTGTATCAGAACACTCAACCGGTTGACCTGAACTACAACCCCTGGGATATCTAAAGGCCTGGCCCAGGACTTAAGCTATGTGTCCACTGTTTTGTGGGCTGAGACAAGATGTCACATCCTAGCCCTCTGCCGCTGAAGGAAGCATGGCGCAGACGATGAGTTCTATCAGCGGCTGCACAGATGGGCAACTTACAAGATCTTCGATCTTTTCAGCCAGCCCATATAGCATGCAATGCCCCATGGAGGTTTATCACCCAACGAGGAGATCTGGACCTAGTTATGAGGTCAACACCAAGGATTTAGCGCAAAACTAAGGTAAACACATCCAAACTTGGAACAGTCCAAGCCATGGGATCCAATTACTAACTCAACTCCCTTAGATGGCATAACGGTATATACCGTGGTTAATTCATGGACAGTCAATGACTTGTATAAAATAAAGCGCATGAACTATATTTAATACATACCAGGTCTCTGAAAACTAAAGCGAACAGATTTGTAAAACAGAAGTTTCAGTAAATATTTATTTTCTAGGCAGAGTCATGTTTATTCTATAAAAACCCACAGAGCTCACACTCCCTTTGAATAGCCGGACATGTAAGGTCAACAGATGCAGGTAGTTATTTAGTTTCAGAGACCAGGTGAAAAGGCAGCCATGTCTTTAACAATGAGAGGGAGACTACGCAGTGAAGAATCATCAGTGGGGTTGGCTGTATTTAATATGAATGGCAATATGAGTAAAACTTGTTTTTTTTCTATATCCACTTACCAGCCTTTTATGATTGTTTCGGGTTGTAAAACAAAACTGTGTTTACTTTCCATCTTTATAGAATACCTGCAGAGTAGGTTAGAGCGGGGGGGGGTGAGTTAATTAATGCTATATATAATTTGTTGTTATTGTCAGCAGTATTCCAATGGTGCCAAGATGTCCTGGGGGTGTTATAGGGAGCGGGGAAGTACCCTCCTTGGTCAACATTGACATTCCTGTTGGTTCAGAGGAACTAAGGTTAATGTTAGGTGTTATACTGTATGTATTATAACACCGAGTTTGAGCCAAAGGTTCCACAGCTAATCAATGGTCCTCTGGGTTATATTTCTTTTCATGAGTGAGGAAGTGGAAGTTGGGTCTACCTTCTCCCTGTCCCTTTATTATTACTGTAACCCACAAGGATAAGGGAAGGGAGAGCTGCTAGTCAACCAGCCAATTCATAATCTGAATAAAAAATAACTAATTATTTCTAATTATAAAGAAGAAATTAAGTGTCCGAGAAGGATTTTAAATTAGAGCGGAGATTTGAGTAGTGCCAGTATGGCAGCACGCGACTCAGATGAGTTGGGAATGGCCACCAGGAGCACAGCAGGCTGGATACACACGGCAGCTCGCTGTGATAGTGTAAGAGCATAGAGTGTGGCCGTGTGTATGTAGTAGACAGCTGCACATAGCTCATTTATCAACCCCTAGCTTAAAGTTTCAGGGTCGTTTTTAATCTCAATTTGGCTTGACCCACATCCAGATGTCTACCCCAAATTGCTGGTCCTCAATGTTTCTCAGCATACATATAGTTTAAAAAATTAAAAATAAATGCATAATACAAATGATCCACAAGGTGTCACTACTTTACAGGCAGATCGACAGCGCATAGTTGCCATGCTATCACACTAACATTCCTAGAATTTAATGCGGGCATTGTAAAAAAAAAAAAAAAAAAAAAAAAAAAAAAGTTTTCAAGTTAGGGTTGTCAGACTATCACGGATACATAATTAAAATCAATATGACAACAAATATCAATATAAAATAAACACTTGTGTAAAGTATTAAAGATCACAATGAGGTTTATCAAAACAAGATTTAATAAGTCATTTATTGCATATTTTATTTTGTAAACTTTGCTCTGAAGTCAAAGTCTTCCAAAAGTAACCCAAGAAATATCAGTCCCAAGTAACACCAAGGTAATTGGATACACAGGATAGAATATATTTGTTATTTACATTAATTCGATCATCTCTATAAATACTATGAAAACGCAACTCAATTTTGTAATGTATCATTTTATAATTGAACTACCTTCTCAAAGAGAGATCTGAGTATTTTCAAATAACATAGCAGTACATATTCAAATAGCAATGTATTTAGTGAATAAATATTAAATATATAAATACGAAATTATAATTTATGAAAGCAACACAAAGAGAGAAAAGTCAAGACACCCAATCGTATTTTAGAGAATTCCTCCAAAACGCTCCAGAAAGCTGTAGACAGTGGTGTGAGTAACATCCCAACTATCACAAGAAAGTATATCACTTCTCATCTACAAGTGCAAGGAACAATCAAAAGGTGAGGTCTACATAAAGTACAAGAATTTATTGGTTCATGGACTCTATCACATGACATAAAACCAACATTCAGCAGGTCATGTGGCTTCACTGCACCTTCAATCCGGGCCGGTCACATTAACCTACAGCAACACCCGATTGGATAGGAAGCCGTATGAACTTGGTTGTCTTTTCCATATACAAAGTAGCTGAAGTCTTTCTCTTTCCAGGTGTAATCCACCTTGACAAGAGGCATCCACTCAATGGTTTGTCTCTAAAAAGGATGAAATACAACAAAAATAACTGTAATAACAGAAATACTGTAGACGATGCTGGTAACAATTATGGAATGGCAACATGATATTCAAAGTTGTTGCTTGGAGTAGATGGCTCTGTTAAGGAAACAATGTACTACTAGACACCGGTCAAGCAATGGAACAAAATCCTACTCAGGATATGTATAGCCGTAACCGACGTGCTGACGATAGTAGTCGTGACTTACATACACGTCAAAACCCTCATGGTGAACTGGCTGGGTTCCATGAACCCATCATTCAAGAGGAAGGTCGAGTAATCCTAGCATCTCTTGAAATATAACGCGGGACTTAATAAAATAAAAAATGTTTGCCTGATGCTTTAGGCTACGTGACCACATACCTGTTTCAGTACACGGTGAGAGGAAGATAATTCGGTATGATGCTGCTGCAAAGCCATCTGTGAAACGGTATTAATGGTGGACACTTGAGCATTTTGCAGAGGAGCCAGCTAAGGGTAGAGATATACAAACGTTATTATACAACTATTTTCTGATGATCAATTTAGAACAGTAAAAAAAAAAAATTATTTAGAGAGCTGCTGTAGACATCTACAATACCCTATGGCAGGGGCGTCCAAACTGCGGCCCTCCAGCTGCTGCAGGACTACATCTCCCATACTCCTCAGCCGGCCCCTTAGCTGAAAGAGCGTTATGGGAGATGTGGCCCTGCAGCAGCTGGAGGGCCGCAGGTTGGACACCCTTGCCCTATGGTCACCTAGTCGACCTATGCTAGGGCTGAACTCTAGGCATAGCTAATGACTTTAGTAGAGGACCCAAAACACCTTGGCAGGGACAGTTTCCATGCATACGCTTCTAAAAAGTGTGTGATTCAAGAATGAAGCATTCCACCCAGTCTTTCAACCATATTGGTAGCTGTTTATAAAGGATATTTAGTTGCTTTAACAGGATCATTAGTTTGTTTTCTCGCAATATTTATATAACTAGCCATAAAACAAAAGCCATCATCTCACAAGTTCCATGGGCCATTCTTAGCTTAAAAAGTGGTGTGTGTTCAGATTAAGAGATATCTATGTCATTTTTGTCCATTCTACTCTTATTAATAGTGTGATGAGCCCCCACTAGCTGGAATACATTGTAAAGATCAGTCAGACACTACGGATTGGGGATTCTGTAGTGGAAACACAAACCAGATAATACTATGAGAAAATCTTACCGCTTCTTGCTCATCCCCATAGATGTTCTCTCCCGCAGCTTTCTTGAAAAGCTCATTTGGAAAATCTGAGTAATGTTCATCAATAAACTCACAGACGTTGTTCGTCCTCAAGAGAAGAGTAAACAAATCCAACACTAAACAATATATATTTCAAATGGTCCCTGCCAGGATGGGTACCGTCCCCTTACACAGAGAAATCTTGTACGCATGAATGAGAAGTATAAATAAGAGCGGAGGAAGCATTCATGAAGGATTGCATGGGTATGATAGAGACCAACTAAGACATAGTTATAGTAGTTGAGATGGGAGATGAAGACGGCATGAACAAGAGCTTTAGTTGCATCCTGCATTAGGAATGGGCAAATTCGGACAATATTTTTATTGTGTAGACTACAGTTTTTTGAGACTAGGCTGATGTGCAGGGCGAGTGAAAAGTCAGAGGTGACACCAAGGCAGTGAGGGTATGGGGACAGGGTGACAATTGCACCATTAACATTGAGGGATAATGTTGAAGAAACGTTAAAATTGGAAGGAGAGAAACTAAGACGTTCTGTTGTAGAGAGATTGAGTTTTAGGAATCCAGGCACCCTCTATAAGGGAGAAAGATTGGGGGAGGATAGGTAGATCTGAGTGTCATCAGCATTCAGGTGGTATTGAATCGAAGAATGAAATTAGTTTGCCAAGGGAGGTAGTGAGAAGTGGATGTCAACATAATTATGTGCTTTCCGTATTCCAGATTGTCCCAAGCACGTTACCCAACATAGAAGGGACTTTGAAACACTTTGGCAAACATAATAATATATGTAAAACAAACCAGATTCCATGAACATGTTACATGCGCTTACCATTTGACGGTTAGTTGAATGTAGGACAACATCTTTCCATTCCCAGAGCAGCCGATGCATGGCGTATTATTTTGCTGGCACATGCTACAACTGTTTGAAATAAAGTTATAATTACAAACTACGATACTTTATACACTTTATCTTGAAGCAACACGAGAACCTGAGCTGAACTCTAATTATTCGCGGAAGGAAAAGCTCAGATTTCAGACTTTAACTTCAAATAATTAAGTAAAGATTGTAATTAGGTATTTTAAAAACACAACATGAACAACAATTATAGCAGACTGCAATTAAACTAAAGTATCATTCAAAATAAAGTGACTTGTAAGAAGCTGAGATTACTGCCCGGTGCCTCTGGATCGATAGATTGGGGCAAAGTGTGACGCTGTTGGCCAGTGTCCTACAGGGCATTTGCCTGGTATGACCGACGGCCACCCCGGGCCTGCATGAATTTACATTAAACAGGCAAGTCATATTTTATTTTGTGTGCCCCTGCTTCCCTTAAACACATTAATATGGGCTAGAGAGTAATTGTAAGAACCTTGGCACCATACAGAACAATACTTACCTTTCTGCTCCGTTTCCATAGCAATTTTGGCACATCTCCATCTGCATACGTCGCCCAGTCCCGTTACACACCAAGCATGGCACCTGTGCATTCCACGTGGGAAAGAAGAATTAGAATGTGACACTAAACGGTGACCATTTGGTTGTTTTAAAACACACAATAAACTGAAAACCTTAAATACAGATTATTAAAAAAATAAAAAATAAAATAATGGATAATTATCAATACAAAAAAGGGCAGCTTACACCTCATCTACGAGGTTGGCATTTAATTACCCCTGGTGATGATTTTCTTGCTTCTTTAGCAGTGATAACATAGTTAGATATGGCAACAGCCGTTGGATAAGGATGTCAAGATATCCTTATCGATCAAGATAGGTTTCTTCTTAAGGGGGACAACATTAATACACAGTGAGCAATGGCCGTTGGACACGGAGGTGACTTACTGCGAGCTTTTGAGGAATACATTGACCTCATTAAGATATCCCCCCCCTCTGCTCTGTCTTAAGGATGCCATGTTTTTTCAGCCAAAAACCATCCTGTTTCAGATATATTCCACTCAGAGCCACCACAAGTCAAGCTCCTAACCCTCCTAAGATTGCAGAGTGCGCATGACACCAAGAATGTTTCATCATATCTATCCAGTAAGGCATTTTCCTAAACCCTTCTACTTACTCTACTGGTTCCATGACATTTCAGACACAAATCTCTGCCAAGGCCCATGCACTTCTGACACGTCTGTGAGAGAAAGAGGCGAAAGGTTTTACCGAAACAGCTGGTTCCGAAACATCTAATTCTCTGAATTTCTCGTATGTGTGCTCTCCTGTGCGTGTATTTTTACCTGTACGGACGCTGTATGAGGAACCTTTACTATGTGAGTCCCATCTTTGAACAGAGATGGAGCATGCGCTGGTATGTCCCAGGGTTGAGGGGCCGTTCCATAGGATGAAGAATCTACCAATTGCCCTGCACACAAAACAGTGCAATATCGTATACACAATCGTTACACAGAACGGGAACCCATATTTCTAGGATGTACGATACTAGAGTCCTGTCTATATTGACACCATTACTGACCTGCATAGCTTTCAGTCACCCATTTACAGGCACGCGACTCAGTGAAGGTTTCAAGACGATACTGCAAAGAAAAATAAATGCAAATCATAATACATAGCTTACAGAATATACACTCACACCATGAGTGTAAGAGTTTAGAGTGCAGCCTCATGTACGTCATCTATCGGATGCTGGCCTTAAAGAGCCAGCGACGATTTAAATTCCTAGTCCGGCAACAGTGGGTGGAATCCTACAGTTTCCACCTTCTTTGGCAATTCGAATTATTATTTAAGGAAACTATAAATTATTACAGACAGACGGCTTCTGTTGCCTAGGAAACTAAACATCACAAAAAAAAGACATCAAAAGCTGTAGAGGGTTCTTTGAACAAAAAGGCATGGTTTCAAGTTAGAAGGTAAAAACCCAAGGAGAAATCTCGGTAAACAATCAGTAAAATCTTGGAATAAAATTCAAGGATGCATGTGCATAAAGCTACACCATATTAGAGTTATATTTATTATATATATATATATATATATATATATATATATATATATATATATATATATATATATATATTATTATTATTTTTATCTAGACACAGTCACAGCGGGATGAAATGTTCTAGGAATTATATGCCTTTTCCTTAGAACGCAGAGCTTCGTTAAGGTATAAGTAAATCCCAGCCACATACCCTATAAATATTAAAGGGCTTAAACTCCCGGACGGTCATCTCCCTTGCTGGAGCTTTCGGATAACAGCATTTGCTGTTGGCGTATTTTAGAAAAGCCTCCTTCGCCACAGCTTCGGTGATCGGTTGGAAGCTGCCAAGAAAGGAGATAGCAGTTAAAAAGTTATACAAATATCTGCATGGGCTACATGAATTACAAAGCTGTCACAGCAAACACTTTTATAGTTATGGTTTCACATGAACCCACCATAGACGATTAAAGAGATCCCAAAATGAATCATGGAGTCGGCTGACATCTAGCTACTTGATGTTTAATGAAGATTCAGAAATAAAAAGTGTAAGAAAGTGTTTTTTATGAGCAGCTGTCCTGAATTGCCGGATATCGCATTTAAAAGATGTCTGAGAAGCTTACGTCCACTTTGTGTCCACAGGTATTGGTTTTGAAGTAGGAATCGGGGTTGGTCGTGCTGGAGGGGGCACGAGTTTCTCATCTATAAAATCAGATCATATGCGAGATTAGAGAAGCCGATTCAAATTGGGATGCAGGTAGATAAACAGGCCAGCTGAATCAATCCGTTGTTTGCTTTAAGTGTTAATACAAAATCTAAGGCAAATAGGCAGCTTACCCATGGCTAAGTAAGAAAGACTGCCCATTTCTCTTACCTCCATCCAGACTGTTTATGCCTTCATACGCAGATGCAGTGCCCACAACTGCAGGTACCGAGGACGTCTGATAGACAACGCCAGCTGATTGATGTGGAAGAGTCGCTGCAGAAGAGTATGTGTTGGATTGAACGTAAGAGGTTGGAGCCGAAGTTGGATTGGAAATGGACGGATTAGTCAAGTGAGCGGTTGTGGTTCGCGCATTGGTTGTGTTGGTTGATGGAGCTATAAGAGCATTTGCGTTCACAGGTGCAACAGAAGGACCTGCTAAAGAAGCATCTGGCTCCGCAGAAGTAGGAAGATGGGCTACAGCCATGTTTGCACCTACAGAGGGGACACAAGGAGCCATAGCCACCTCTGCCACTGCGGCAGGTCGAGGAGAACTCAAAGGAATATCTGTGAAGTTCGACTGATTAGACGATGGAGCCAAAGTTGTGGATTCCTCCCCAGCTGAGAAAATATAGGCACATAAATTAGTTTTAATATTACTATTAATGCAACTGTAAAACACCATTTAATCTGCCTAAACAGTAAAGCTACACAACAATAATAATAACAAACAAAAATGCCATAGACAATGTGTAAAAAATGTAGCAATCATGAAAAATGCTAGAATTCTTAAGCCACTCTTTGGAAGACATGTTTTCAAACCAAAGACAGTCAAGGGCAAGATCGGAGGCCAAATCATTCTTCCTGCCATCTAGTTTTAATCAAGATACATAGCGAACCCTATTTGTAAGATCTAACAAAAAACTAATTCCAGAAATAAAGGTGCGGTCCTAGTTATAACTGAGCTCAAACATTGAATGGTGGCAAATAAAAACTTACCAGTTGAGTTGGGTATCATATTTTGGCCAACCTGGCACTGTTCAGCCAATGCAACAGAATTTGCCGATTCCATGGCTGGAGGGCAAAAGACAGGATAAAGAACACAAACAATTAACACGATTAGGTGAAATCTCAGAGAAAATATCCATTCCTACCTTCTTGCTAGGTTGGAAAGCACTTGCCTATTTCTACTCAATTAACCTTTACCGGACTCCTCCTCACCTGTTCTCCACACTGGGGAAATCTATCATATCACGGTTGAATATATTATAGCCACCATTCATTTATTCTGCTTCTTTGTTGACAGACAAGTTCTAACATACCCAAAAGAGGAATAATTATGTAAGATTAGCTACAAAATCACAAAGAGGTCCAATGTCAATCTCTAACAAACATAAAGCTGAAAATTATTACTATGTTCAAAATAACAACAACGATGGGTTCAGGCACAAACAAAAAGACTTTAAAACATATAGACTATAAAGAGCTTGAACAACCAACTAAAGATGGGATAATCACCCAGAAGGCATCATGATATGGACATAATAAAAATACACAATATGCATGAACTGAACCAACACACTATGTGTGAGCAGCCATCTTAACCTGTTCCCTGGAAATGCATGATCAATCATTTGTATTACCTTATTACTCCTTTTTGGTGGCCCTTAAAGCCCTCCTAAGGTTGAGGACTAAAGTCTTAACGGTTGTGAAGGAGACAGTGGCCCTTTTATATAACGCCCAAGCTCTTTTGTGGTTTTTAATAAAGGATATTTACCTTGTGGTTTAGAGGAAGGAATAAAACAATCTTCCTATAGTTATTCGGTATCTTTTCAAGTTAGCATAACCAGTAAGATTCATCCGTAGATCCGCCTCTACTAATTAAAGGTCAACAAGCTTGAGAAGATCCTGAGAACCTGCACTAGGGTCCTTTGGAAGTGGCACCAGGGACCAAGGTTCTCCTCAATGAGGCTGCTCTTATAACAGTCATATAAACCTCTACCTGCAGACCTGTAAGCAAGGCATTCAACAATCATCATCCAAAAGTCCGTAAGAGTTTTGATTTTTAATTGCTTAATCTTAAACCATGCAAATGCATCCATAATAAACTTTCAGCAAAGTTGAACACAGGCAGATGAAGCATTAAGATGAAGAAGGTATATTACTGTCATATATACATTAATACATTTATTGAATAATTAGATCTGGTTTTATAATACAAAGCAATAGAGGCACTCACTTTACTCTGGAGGTATGTGCAAACACCTGGCTACCTGCATTAATGAAGCAGGTAATTGCAGCCACCTAGATTTGCAATGCATGGTGGGAAAATTGAACATAAAGGGATTTTTTCTCCCACCAATCAGCCTTCACATTTGGAAATACAAACCAGGGATTGCTGAAAAATTATAATCTAAAGGAAAGCGAGGGTTTATAACATTTATTTATGCCTTTTAGTAAATATTTTGTAAATTGTACACATCAGTGGCACTCAGTGGGTTAATGTATCATTTTCATACTTATCAACCTTTAAAATGAGTTGGACTTTGGAACTTTTAACAATACGAGTGGTCTTGTATTTTATTTGAAGGTATTCTTAGTAACATGGAGCAATCAGTGATGCATTTGCTAATTCCATAGCTTGCAGTTCTACAGCATGTTGGTGGTTTTGATACGTCTACAAAACAAGGGACGGATTTTTAATCCGAACCACTATAATCAGTAATTCTAAATAAATGTTAAAACAACCACATTTCAGGGTAAGACAGCGAGCACCAGGTCCTCTATATCTATATAAAGGTTTTCGCTTCTACCTTTGTCAGACCCTTTAAATGTATGGAGCGTAATAGGCGCTGCGGATATTGTAGGCGCCGCGGATATTGTAGGCGCCATATAAATAAAATATAATAATTATACATTAACAATTTGTGTGTTTTTTGCCTTTTTTTAAAAAAAAAATAATATGAGATGACTTTTGTTGTATTGTTCACATTGTGGTATGAGAGGTACCATTCTGCTCCTGCGTGAAGGTAGATTTGCATGAAATGTCTTGGCTATGTCATTGATAAATATCGGAAAAGGAAATCATAAACATGATCAACTTAAAGGTGAAGTCTTTGTGTTTTAAGAAAACAGTGCTATATACAGTAACGTAGGTCTGCATTGGCACAAAACCGGGTTTTATCTCATTTTCTTCCAATAAACCCCCTTTATCTGCAGACCTGGAGGGTGCCATTGTTGTCAGCGGTGACATTTTGGCTGACTTTTCCTGTTTGAACACCACACTGAGGTGATGCTTTATGGCAATGCTGATGAAGTCCATTTCTTCCTTCAACTGTCATAAGTCAGAGTGTTCAGCTGGGTGTTTAAGTCTGAGCCATTCTATTGTTTACCATAGGCTGTATGATAAGGAGTTGGGGTGTTTGTCTAGTACAGGGGTAGGCACTCTTCAGCTCTCCTGGTGTTGTGGACTACATCTCCCATGATGCTCTTACAGTCATAATGCTGGCAAAGCATCAGGGGAAATGTAGTTCACAACATCTGGAGAGCCGCAGATTGCCTACCCCTGATCTAGTAGATTGGGCTCAGATAACAGAGCGAGAACTCCATACAAATGGCTAATATGAATATCTAGAAACGTTTAAACCATTATCCATTCCATCATTGCTGGGCCTTGGGCATGGCCAGGAATGGATCACGGATTAAAATCAGCTAAACTTGTACAATTGTGTAGCGTGCAGCCAGCAGGATTTGCTCAGTTATTGAATTTGCCGGTTCATGGCGGATCTTGGTGTAGCCTGAAACAGCCGTTGAATAGAAGGAAGTAGTTGGGGTTCGCGTTTATCCACATTTTATATTCTCATGAGCAGTTTTTCATATGTAGTACACTGTATTCATAAGGTAGCATAATTTAATTAAATCCGTGTGTCTTCTGCCAGGCGTGTAAAGTTCACATGTATCTTTAAATGGCTAATCTGGCAGCCCTGTTTGCAGGGTGCCAAAGAACCCCATAGATCTTGGCAACTGCCTGATGTGTCTCATTGGAAACCAGACCTTTTTCACTTCTGTTGGTACAAAGACGATCCCTTCAATAAATACCAGTGATAATCTATAATGGTCTGGGCATATGTATGTAAACGCACCATAGTGCCAGGGGAATTATGTATCACAAATACACAAATACACAACAAGAGTGGAACTGCCAGGGAGCCATCAGAACAGTTTAGGGGGATCCCCTGAATAGAGTCATATCTTCACACTCTCCCTGTGAAACGGAAGAAACCCCCCCCCCCAAGCTACTATCCTAAATTTGGTTTTATGGATTGCATTAACCCTTAGTAACATAAAAAAAGATGTGATTTGTAAAGGAATGTATGAATTCCAGCACTTACTTTAATTCATACACATTCTCTATTTTATGCCATCCTTTGGTATGCTTAGAACAGCTCAGAGATGTCATGTGAAGTAGGGGAAATTGAGTGGATACAGTGTAACATTGTCACAGAACATTTTTTTACATGTGTCTGTATTTGAAAATATCTACAAAGCTGTAGCACGATTAAGTGTCCATCCACAAACGGATGTCAGAACTAGTAGAAGACCGACTCAACAATGTTGGTGGGACTAGACACAGATATATTTCACCTTTATCAGAAATGTTTACCAGGCTGGACACTCTAGTCATAACCCTTAGTTTGAAGTTTATATTAAGATGAATGCAAATAAAAGTGCGGGGAGGAATGGGAGAACTGAACAAAATTTATCACACAACCCTTCTGAGCTGCTGTCTATTCTCAAGCCTCCCATTCACTTTTGCCAGTGTGTACAGAATACATATTGAATGTTGTCGAGAGACTACAGCACTCAAAAAGGTTGAGTTTACACAAAAGTTGTTTAACCTACTGGATTTTATGAGCGTTTGACCAGTTCTGGGCCTCTTTGCTGGTTTAGAAGGACCCACTTTGTTTTGTTGAGTTAAAGCTCCTCTTCAACCACACATCCAAGCGGACTTTCTTCGAACAGTGGAGTTGCTGCAATTGACTCGTAAAACTAAGCAAGTTGAAATCTATCCATGGGGTTGACGCGTTGTAGCACAAATAAACACACGTTGCCTGTTCAACAAGGAGCCCCCCCCAACATCACAGAGCCCCACCCATGGACCTAAGTTATGCCCCCGATTACATAAAAAAAGAAAAGAAAAAAAACACCACAATGCTCTAAAAAAAAAAAAATGCCTTTATTGGAAATACAAATTCCATCGTTATAACAAAAGAGTTACACTAGTAAAAATAAAATTCTACAATAAAATGTTTTAAAACGAATACGATTATCTATTCAACTTTTAATTGTAATGTTTAACACCTCGTTGGTACATAAGGTGCCAATCCACATATTTCTCAAACTCGGGCAAACTAACGTTTTAGGGATTTTTTTTTTCTTTGCATTGATTGGTTGGTTGTTTGGAGCCAGTTACAGAATTACACAGCAGCATGTTTGTGCATACTTTTCAGTATAGACTTTTTTCTCTTTTCCATATACAAAATAGTTGTAGGGTTTTTCTTTCCAGGTGTATTCCACCTTGGTGAGTGGCAGCCATTCGATGGAATGTCTCTGTTAGGAGAGAGGAGAGATTGTTATATGTGTCATGATAATTAGGGTTCCCATGACCAAGTAGGTTGATGTTGGCTCTCCTAATTTATCCAGCAAGAATACCAATATATATAATTATATAACCCAGGAACTTTCATACTAGTTGCATACCTGTCTGAGCACCCTGCACGTTGTGAAATACTGATTACGATGATCCTGCACGCAGTTCTGAGAAGCCTGATTAATGGAGGCTTCCGGAAAGTTCACCAGAGGAGGCACCTAGAAGTAAAAACAATTCAATTAGATGTCTATGTGTTCATCATTGTATTGGGTAGGGATCCTACTTAAAACAGACTGACCAATAGACCATGAGGGTAAATCACAGGCAGTTTTATCTAATTAGGTGCCCCACAGGCAATTACACGGTGTTGGATTGGTCTCACCAGTAGGCCACGTTGCATACTACTCATACTTGCCACACGGTGGAGGAAGCCGATTGGGTCTAACCACTTGTGTAAAGATGGTGGAAGAGAAATGGATAGGATTCCAGGAAACCAATTTTAAAACAAATATCTATAAAACCACTTTCATGCGAATATCATATGCTAAAATCTGAGAAGATGACAGTTCCACTTTGAGACGCTATGACCTCATCTGTGGGCATGTTAAGTCATTTACAAAATGATCAATCATCTGATTTCCAGCTTGGGTGGCAGAAGTTAAATTCCACCAGATAGTCCAACGTTATTTGGGGTATACAGTGTACTAGCTTGCAATTCTTATTTATATACAGGGCAAGTCTTTAATCATGTAGACAAGGCTGATATCATCTATAACAAACAAAATCTACAACTAGTCAGAGTTTAAGATGACTGGAACAAAACAAAATGAAGGGAGGGTTCCATAACAGCTTCATAAACAGACCATGCAAAAGATTTATACTGAATGTTCTTCTTACCATCATCTGTTCGTCTGTGAAGATTTTGTCTCCTTTAACTTCTTTGAATTTGTCAATAGGAAAGTCAGAGTTGTGGTCGGGTATATACTCAGAAACATTATTTTTCCTGCAAGGTAAAATACTTTTTAAGAAACGCGCCGGAGACCTACAGAGCAGACATCAGCTGTGAACTCAATTCCCTGGACAGAGCCCCAGCTTGTGCTAGATCCTTACCATGTAACAGTCAGTTCGATGAAGCTCACAACTTGTCCTTTTCCGTTGCAGGTTGTGCACGTCTGTACGTTATTGTTGTTACATGAACTGCAGCTGCGTACAAATAAAAATGTCACTTTATTGTCTAAAATGTGTCCATTAGACGTGTGTCCCAACGCTGGCCTTCAAGTTAGGTTCCTCAAACGCTCCAAACACACTCTGGGCTTTTAGTGACTTCAGATAGAATGGAACACCACTTTATATTAGAAATACCGTATAATATTAGATTTCCTCAACTCATTTTTTATGAATAAAACTCTTAGCTTCACATGGATCTATATATCCATCCTTCTCAGAATGAACAATTACAGTTACAATAAAAAATACTCATATACCAATAAGAACTGGAACATAAGGACAGAGAGTATGTAACTTTCTAGTTTCAGCTGTTTGTAGCTTAAGAGCATGCCAAAAAGTTTGAAGGTGTAGGAGGATTCATGACGATTTCACCAGCAGATACATTTCATAAGGATCGGGTCAACATTCTCAATAAATTACTTTTTTTCCGTCAAATGAGTCTCCAAAAACTATAATAATACGCATAAATAATGGTCATTTGTTAGGTTATTTAAAATTTAGATCAAGTACAGATCAACAATGCAGCTCATTATGAAACCAGCCCAGAATTGGTTGGTCGATACGGATTCGGTATGGCCATACTCAGGATGTTCAGTTTGTACGTTTCTATACTATCCGCTCACCAATGCTGCCATGCAAGTTGGGTTGGTGAAGACTGGGGGGGGGGGGCATAAAAAGCTACTTACTTTTCTTTTCCATCTCCATCGCATCTATGACACTTCTCCTTTTCACTGTTCTCCCCTTTCCCATTGCAGGATGAACACTGCCCCTGTAACAGGCGGAGGAGAGATTGTCACAAGTAGCAGGTCTATGAAGTTGACCTCCATTCACATTATCTATTAACCGTCCTATAGAAGTAGACCATACTTTAGCCAAACAGAGTAGTTCCCACTTACCCTGGATCCGTGACATTTCTGGCACACGATTTTGCCAATCCCATTGCACAGTGGGCATTGCTGAAATGATAAATCAAGAAGACAATGAGCCCCCAATACGATAACGATGCGAACGTTTGCCATTGGGGTTATGGAAGAGTTATTGATTGTAGAATTAGTGGCCATAATCTAAAACTAGAGGCTCAGAGGTTTAGATGTAATGTAAGAAAGTTTTCCTTTACAGAAAAGGTGGTCGAAAAATGGATCAGCATCCCAGCAGAAGTGATTGAGCCCAATACAGTGAGGGAATTTAATCACTCGTCGGGCAGGCATACAAAGCTATCCTGAATCCGAGACAAGATGGAGGACTAATTAAGGTTTGAGTTTTTATATCAGGAATAATGGGCAGACTAGATGGGCCGAATGTTTCTCATCTGATGTCAAGTTTTGTGTTTCTATATTTTGTAGGAATGTTTAACACATAAGGGCTCAGCTACTAAAATAAAATAGAGAGCAGAGGTCATGTTTATTGTTACCTTCACAGAAGACGTGTGAGGAACCGGCGTCTTCTTCGTCTCGTCCTTAAACAGAGGTGGAGCCGTCACTGGGATCTGCCACGGTAGAGGAGCGGGACCGTTGGCTGGAGAATCCAAAGTTTGGCCTGTCAAAACAGAGGAGAAACAGGTAAGCCCCACCCACTTAAGCCTAAAACTATATATATTTGTAATTTTTTTTTTTTTTTTTTTAAAACGTATATGGTTTTTTTTTTTTTTTTTTTACTTTATGATGGATCAGGAGACGGTTTCAATATTAGGACAAGCAGCAGAAAGGAGATTCTATTACATTCCTCACGCCTGCCTAATTATATGTCTTAGCCCTCGTTCCCAACAATTTTATGTCCCCAAATGGCCTGTCATAGTAAAATATTATGTTTTTAAATACATGGTGTTATATTAACAAAAATACCAACACAATAAGCAAGGTTATTAGCTCATTTTGTCTGTTGTATCTGAACACTGTTCTGTATGTAACCAGATGTTTAATTTTACCTTATAAAATGCATTTTTAATAAGACTTTACGGTCACCCTACTATACATATGGTGCGATTAATTAGAATGTCTGAAAAACAAAACAACCCCGAGTTTTATGAAAGCGTCATCGAAAGAGCTCTGAGTTTTTGATCATCGCTGGCTGTCATCCTACAAGGATTAATTAATACTGCGCGGACAGAGAAGACAACTCATACTTTTAAAAACAACCCTTTATTGCTCAATTTCTTTTCGAAACAATGTTATGATTGAAAGAAGAAGCTGTCCTGCCTCTGACACACTTAGCATGAAAAAAAGGGAACATGGGCTTACAGCTAAATAAATAAATGAAAATCCAAGGGGCTGCTACATCAAGAAGAGAAACTGTCTAAATAAGCATTTAAAAAAAAAAAAACAAGTGAGGGATGACAACAGATCCCGAATTTAAGACAAGACCAAGGACTGATTAAGATCTGAGTCTTTATATCAAGAAAATTCGGCAGACTAGTTGGGTCGAATAATTCTTAGATGCTGTCAAATTTATCCCAATTAACAGAAAATAAAATAATAATAATAATGATAAAAAGAGAAATATTTTAGAACCTTGTATCACCCCCAACAAAACAGATTAGGCAACCAAAAATAAGTTAGAGATGAAAAATCAGGACAAACACACAATGCTAGAATGCTTACCAGTATACGGCGTAGTTGTCCAGTCACAGGTACGCGCCTCCGTAAAGGTTTCCAGGCGATACTGTCAATCAAACAATACAAGATAGCTAAATTAAAAAACATACGCAGCACAAACTCCATTAATGACAGTTATATACTTTATATTATAAAGTACCATTCACCGGACATTTAAACTCGCCTGCATATCTACGTAATAAGATCGAGAATGTTTCTCCGACAATCAAAGAGCTCGCGTTCCTTGACTATTAGAGGATAGTTGAAATTTTTAGCTTCAAATTCTCGGCTAACGGTGAAACCAAGAAAGAATACCCGGGACTAAATAACATTAGGTCTGCAAAGTGAACCCCTTTTCTTATTAAGGCTTTTAAACTGTGGGGTGTCTAAGATATAGGTTGTCCTACCCAGGAAGTTCTAGAATATGCAAATGTACAAATGGGGATGGGAAAGACACATACCCGATATGTATTATACGGCTTAAGGGCTTGGATCGCCATCTCATTTACTGGAGTTGTTCCATAGCAGCATTCTCCATTGACATATTCCAATAAAGCGTCTTTGGCATCTTCATTTGAGATAGATGGGACTCTGCGTAAATCAAAGGAAAAACTCTGGAGATTTAATTTATTTATTTTTTCTGGAAAGTGAGACTTTTCTACAATATTAATAATAATATATCGAAGGCATGAATTGGTTTATGAGACTCATATATATTAGAAACGGAATCTAAATCTGGGGTTTTATTGTTTTCCCTATTTTGGTGCATGTTATTTAAAAGAAAATATAATTTTGCAACTCAAACTGCAGATTTATGGGTAAAAAATAATGCAGTTAATAAAATATATTTTATAAAGACATGGTTATGTTTATCTAGCTGCTCCTGAACGGCTTCTATCTAAATCCATTTAATTATGCAGTATAATGTTTCAGAGAGTATAAAGTCACATTTTTCACTATACAGAAAGTGAATTTTGAATGATAGACTATATTCTTTGAAATAAAACGGGTTAAAGGAGGCCATCTTACTGCCAGCTGGAGTCTGCAGAAGAAGGAACGGGAGCAGGACCTGGTCCCATATCTGGCGGAGGAGGTAGGAATTTTCCACCTGCAAAAAAAAGATAATTTTTAAGTGATAAGGAGAGAACTACGTGGATTCCAATAAACAATCTCAGTTTATTCATGCCAACTACTGGTTGTTGCGTGACAATCTAAGAACCTGGCTCCTGATGTGTCAGGTTGTTGGAAGAACAAGTATTATTTTCATTTGGTCTTTGAACATAGATAACGCCAAATACGCATTTCAGATATTTACTTACCGTTATCACCACCGAATATGCTTTCATATCCAGGCAAAGGACCAGGGAACTCAGCGGGAGGAGCAGTCGCGGCCGCGGCAGGAAAACCTTGGGCAGGTGAAGGAAATCCGGCATTGTTGACCGGTGGGTAGTATGCCGGAGCCATAGCAGGATTCATACCAGCCGGTGGAACAGGAGGCTGAGCAAACCCTAGAGTGCCAAAAACAATGACAAAGTAAGAAAGTTTACAAAAGAGACATCGACCAAACCACAAGGAACCGAGAGAGATTGATGGAAACCAAATATTAACATTCATTTAATAAATGTGAAATGTTTGTGGTTCCTGTAGGTTCTCAATTTAGGTCATCGCATTCTGAAACATACAGCATGTTTTAGAGTTTGCAGGGGAACATCCAGTGTTCCCTGAGGCTAAGGGCAGTAAGGCACCTTTGAGTTCCTATTTGTGTTATGTCCTCCTATGGAGTAGAAAGCTACTCTCCTGCATAATCCAATAATAACAATTAAAGGTCATGCTCCACTGCATTTAAAATATTTGTTACTAAAAACAGCATTAGAAACATCATTTCGTATATTCTTGAATGCCCAAAGTCTTCATAGGAATTATTATTTATTATTTTGTCTTGTTTTGATTTTTGCCAGGAACACATAATTGTCTTGTGACACAAAGGCAGGCACTGATCCACGATACTTTGTGTGATTAAACTTATCTGACTCTTACCGCCATGATTCATGGGGTACCCAGGTTGGAAGGCCTGTCCAGGAGGGGCTCCATAATTGAATGTATCCATAACTCTGGAAAACACAATAAATGCAACATAATTTAGAAAAAAGGCAGCCCCCCCATCCCCTTTTTTTTTATTATTATAATTTTTTTTATTTCAAGTTCAAAGTACTGGTACACGGGGGGCCGATACGCATTCGGAAAAGGGAAACTACCGCCCAACACGGATTAGATTGTATGTCAACAATGTGAAATGGGAAAGAAAAGAATGAATGGAGACCAGTGAAAACCAGTTGTAACTCGAGAGTAATTAGGGGACTTGATAGATCATGGCTAGTGAAGGTATTTATCCTGGAGGTCTTTATATTTAAAGAAATCCTCCCGTCTCCAGCCTGAAGTCGTTAATCTGCATCAGATCTCCCCAGCTAACAATACATAGTAAAGCTTTTTCTTATCTGCAATCGGCAAACAGGCCATAAACCCAAATTACAGGAAGTGTCAAATCCCACAAAACCTTGAAAAAAAGAAACCCCTGAGGTAACGGCAGAATAATTAACCCAACCCCACCTTTATAACACAGAATATTACGCTTTGATTTTTAAATTTACCTAATGTGGGCCTCGTCTTAGTCTAGAAGTTCTAATTTTGTCAGATTTTTTTGAATGTATGGATGGTATGAAAATTGTTGGCGATAATCTATAAGAATAAAAACCAGTGATGCGGTAAAAAAAAAAAAAAAAAAAAAAAATATGTTTTTGGTTATACGACTCCTACAAGTTCCTGAAAAGAATCATACGTTGCGATTAGCGGAATGGCAAATAAACGTATCCATGATGTATCCCTCCCTTTGAATTTACTTTTTGGGTGTGGGAACAATTGACTGTGGAATTTCCAAATATTGCTTCACAACTTATTGTGTCACGACTTTTATTTTCACTTTGCCAAAGTCAAAAGATAAACACATATAGAAAGGGACACCAAATAACCCCTGTTAATGAATAATAGAGATATTTTGGTATAATCATAATAATTTCAAGTAGAATTCTGATGCTACTTGAATGAAGGGTATGCAAGATCTGGCTGTTGGACTACAGCACCCATCATCCCTGTTCAATAGGTTTTACATAATAAGGGTTATATTCTGCCAAAATATCTGGGTAAAGCCTTTTCAGCTAATATTGCATATCTACAGCTTTAACCCCTCACCCTGTCCCTGTCATTATCTAATCTTCTTTGGTATGCAGACATCTAGATCTTCCTGATAAAGCCCGTCTGTGTGGGTATGTGAAGTTTGTGAACCATACAGACGTTCCACCAGCCCACCCAACGCCACACTATTAGAAATAGTTGTTTTATTTATCATGATATTTTATTTGCCTTCACAATTCCCCTCTTTGGCTGGGGGTTAGGGCAAGAAGATCCAGTCTTCCTGATGGAGTAGGGGTTGAAGCTCATCTCAAGTAGGGGACCTTCAGAAAATGAAGACTGGGGAACGTGGTCCTTAATGTGGCCGTAACCTCTTATTTATTTTTAACTCAGAGACTAAGCGACTCAGAACCCCCAGAGTCAGAAAGACCACTATTAAGACCATTTGGCGAGTTAATGCAACCCAATCATAGTGATTTATTATTTAGAGGGTTCCCAGGTTTAATGAGTAAGCTACACATTTAGTACTTGCTTCGGTAACCCAACAGTCTAAGTAGTGGCTTATGGAAAATGCATACTGCAGGTCTGTATCAACATACTAGCTCCCTGGCATGAATAATTATGTCTTGTTAAAAGAAACATATTGTCATTGCAACATGGCTCCTTCTCCAATAGTATAGTATGTGCGAGATACAACACATCGATCATTCCAGGAATTCAAGGGTTAAACAAGCCCTTATTACCTATCCAACATAAATCATGCATACGTTTCAACTGCTTAGGAAAACTGCAATTCTTACATAGACACATATTCTGTCCCAAAGAGCTTACGATCAGTCCAGGCATACACTATTATACCTAAATACACATGCATACCAAATAAATAGCTTGTAAAAATTGAACTAGATTATGGAGCAAACGCTAGGTTTTGCACAAAAAGAAGCCAGAGAGCTTGTCCATTGTTGGAAATCTCATTAGCCACACATGTTTTTAGAGCGCATTAGGTGTCTCTGAGACCCAACACTGTACGTTACAGCCCTGCATAATAAAACATTTCAGACGATGTGGCTTTTAGGATTGTCCATACCTGTTTTGGTGGTCGCAGGAAGAAGTGATCCAGCCCTCTGCCTCTTTCAATTCCTCTAGACTTCCAGGAATTGTTGTGCTTTATCTAATCAATACCATAAGGGAGGGAGGCTATCCCGGCCCCTAATGCCCCGAGCCGCACAGCAGGGAGCGGCCGCATAGTCCACAGTGTGAAAAAAAAGACCAGATTTCTCAAATGAAACCCAGGGACATTTTTCATGTTTTAGTGATATGATTCAAGTTATCGACTACCAAGCACAGGTGTGTGAAAGGATCCGTAAAAGGATGCGTCTTCGGAAAAGGGTGGTGGATTTTATTGAGAGAGGGTTGCTAGGTGGAACAGTCTCCCAGCAGAAATGGTAGGGGCTAATACAGTTAGGGTATTTAAACATGCATGGAATGCATTTCCAGAAATGTGTTTTGTCTTGGCGATTACTATAAGAAACAAAGCAGTTTGCTAAATGAGATCTGGTCTGGTGGGGTGTTTGCAAAGCCATTGGTTACTTTTAATGATATTTAGACAGACGTTATAGGGTTTCTCAGGATAACGCGATGGATAAATAGAAATCATGGCCGAAGGCTTAATCAGGCGACTGTCCCTTTAAAACAAGGACATCTGGCCATCAAAACCCATAAAATGTTTTAAAATATTGATACTTAAAATAGACAATTATAATTTACAAACACACTTTGTGCAGTTTATAAACACAACATTGTAACATGTATTGCTGTAGAACCAGTAAACATTCTGAGCAGAGGTCCTCGTAAGATGGTCTTCTTCTACATTTAACGGTTCATTTTAATTTATTTATTTACTTAGTTCCTCTGCAGAGAGTCTAACAGGTAAAGATGACCATTAAAATCTCACACACAGAGCATGGTATAACAGAAACCCTTCTCCTCCACTAAATACCCCCTCCCCCGAATGCCAGATAAGTATGGTGCTCTTCCCTAACTGGTGCAGCACATAAAGGTATGTTAAATATTTCCAAAGAAATATACATCACTGAGAACATCCAAGGGCTTTACCCTCAGAGTTCTCCTTGTCCTGCTCCTTAATGCAGGAAAGAGTGAGTGGAGCAGGCCTCGTTTGACCATCTCTCCACTGCTCCGCTCCAGAAGGGGATCGGGTCCTACACTGCGTGGACATATAATAACATACGGACATGCGCATCCGCACGTATGTCATTTGGCAGCCATTGACTTTACACTGCCACTTAAATAATCCCCAAGTCCAGCCCTGGAGTTCGGTCTAGTCGGGGAGGTGGGTGGGGAAAGATGTGCAAAAGGGGTGGAGCTATTCTCTAATTGGTTAAAAAAAGGGGGGCAGGAAATGTGTGGGCTCTAACAGCATTTCCTCCGCCCGGTGACCAAAAGACCAGCAGAGTTCTGTAATCGGCTGTTATTCCTGGACAGCACCCATGTATGCAAATTAATCTGTTACTGTAAGGCGTAGGTTTAATGCAATCGATTATATGCAGGCCTGACACGTAGAGACACATTCATTAGGTACGCCGAGTGCTCTACGGTCTAAATGTAATCATCAAAGATACATCTACTGCAACTGTGACAAGATCCCAAACAGTGATCATCTTCCCCCTTCAAGCATCTTTTTCCTCCCTGCGCAAACTGCTAGCAAATACGTGGACTTTAGTAATAAGTTTATATCCGCCGCTGTACTTTGTGGGAGAAGGATATGCATCAAATAACCCACCTTTTGCTACGAAATTAAAAAATAAAATAAAAAAATAAAAAAGCGGTTAATGGGCCTATTACAAAGAATTTGCACAAATCTAAGCGGCTTCGTATAAACGAGCAAAACAAAATAATATTTAAAAAAACAAAAAGTTTCCTACTTAAGAGTTTTGTGAATCTATATACCAGATAATATCTAATAAGCAGTGATAACAGCAACTCTCATCATTCCAGGCAGTTACTGTCTGGCTAAGAGTAATGGTGTTTGCTGTGTAACAATAGCTGCCGGAATCGAATTGCCGGTCGTAATCCTCAATCTGTTTGTTATTCGAGGCGCCAAACCTTGGTGTTTTCGCCACATTTTTTTTGCTTATGAATGCTGCACCCACCTTCCGGAGCCAAACTCAGGTATTTCTTTTTGTTCTAGCGTCAGCCGTGCGGAACCAGCCTGGCCCTGTGCACACGTAACCCGCATCTCACGTCTCAACAAAAGTATCCCAAAAGTAGCCCAAGTACAAGCCCTACTTAATTACAAGACACATGCACAGCAGATCATTGAGGATTCATGAGCCATATGCCTATCCCAATGATTGTTTAAATTAGCTCAGTGTTAACCTCTACCACCTCTGCTGGGAGATTCCAGCACATATCTACTGCTCTCTCAGTAAAGTGAAATATCCTTACATAACCTCAATGCCTTTCACCCTCTAGTTTTAGGTTATCATCTCCTGTTTCTCCTCATTGGAAACATACATCACGACTACCCATGTCAAGGTTTCTTCTTTAGTGCTTCCTTGGTTTACATGCCGATGCAGTTTAGTAAGCCGGACCGCGTGCGTTTATTATGACCACATTTCTTGTTTAATGCATCATGGAGGACAGAACTCCTTTTAACATTATTTTACATATTACATCATTTCTAAGTAAAACCAGACAAAAAAAAGTCCCATAAATGTAACTTTACGGTCTACAACACCCACTGTGTCCCCTCCAATTTATATATACATACACACTGTGTCCCCTATATACAATATATATATATATACACACACACACACCCACTGTGTCCCCTCCAACTTATATATATACATACCCACTGTGTCCCCTATATACCATATATACACCTACTGAGCCCTCAACTTATATATACATACCAACTGTGTCCCCTATATACTAATATATATATATATATATATATATATATATATATATATATATATATATATATATATATAATATACCCACTGTGCCCCCTTTAACATATATTAACATACGCATCACGCCCCTTCTGTACTGCAAATTAAATGTAAACACACAGCTGAAGGGGCTTCTGGTTTCCTTCCCTTGGAGCCTCTTGGAATTTTGCTGATCATTCAGAGTCAGGCTAAACAGCTCACACATTTAACTGATTAAATATAAACAGCCAAGTCATATTTAAGAAATATTAGCTAAATACGCCATCAAATGTTGGGTTTGCAGGTGTGAAGAACTACAACTCCCATCATCCTCATAACTGCAGAACTTTAACTCCTACAACTGCAGCCCAAGGAGGTCTGAAATGAACGCATTCTATATATTTAGAGAATTAGTATATTCATTAAATGTACAAAACACTCTCAAAACAGAGAAGATGAAAGGTAAACTTTACCTATAGACGCTGACTCGGCTCAGTGCTTGGCGCTATATATAGGAGTTTATATATATCTCATCTCCCCAATTCAGAGTGTTAGTTATATGTCACAGAGTCCAGCTCCAGAGCTGTGAGTGTGAGCGCCTGTTCTCAGTTCTCCTTCTCCAGTTCCCTGGGAAGAATGTCAGAGGAGGGACAGGGGAAGGACATTTCAATCATTTCTCTGAAATCCGACCCCTGCATTTACTTCGATTTAAAGGGAGACCACGACTATAACAATGCTACGGTTATACCCTAAAAATACATTTTAATGGACTCAAATTACACTAAAAAGGGTATTCTTTTACTGCAACACTCATTTCTCTTACCTCTACGCTACTGGACTAAGACGGCTAGCTCAAACTATATATAAATATATATATATATATATATATATATATCCATACTTCCCAACCATCTTGTTTTCCGCCAGACAGTCCCGATTCTACAATTATCTACAATAAATGCTCTAAAAAATATGCTTTTCTTTCTTCTGAGTTAAGTTTTATCAAAGCTATCCATGCGCCTTGCCAAACTCTTTCATAATTACTTATCTCTATAAACCTAAACGAAACAGAACATACAAAAAAGTAACAATTTAATGATATACCTTTTATTGCTTATAAATAACAAGTTACAGACGGGATAAAAAAACAAAAAACAATCACGTTGTAACCCGATATTATAAACGTCCTTTAGTGCTATCGAAACAGGATCTTGAGAAAACTTGGCAGGAAATCTCTTTTCTTAACGGCAAGGGTTAAAAACACCGCTTCCGTTGTGAAACAGCTCAGCCCCCGCCATACGTATAACGGTTATTTCGGCCTAATATGCCCTAGGTTAGAATATATGTCATAAACCCAAATTACCGTCAAAGTGATGGGAATCTCAGTTTGCAACAAGTTATAACAGGAATATCCGACGGAATAAGCCGTTTAGCAGACGCTGCCTTCATACGCTTGAGTTAGGGGGGATTGCTAACGGCATCAACGCAGCCAGCGAGACTGTTCTTGTTTTGTGCATCTCCCTAATGTGTTAAAATCTTCAACTTTTGAGCAAACTCCCAGTTTAGTGAATTAATGCTGACGTCAGTTTGTTATTTTACAGTATTAACCACATTGGCCCAGGAGTCATATGATTTTCGCAGGTCGGTACAGTGCTGCCCCCTGCAGTATGTGGAATGTATAACGGGAGACCTGGGTATTCGATTATCCCGCACAGTTTAAATGTCCCGGTCAGCAATACGTGAAAATGATATTTGGTCTAGAAAGCATGGCTGATGTACAAGCAGTGCCTTCCTCGTCGGATCTCTCACTGCTAGGAGTCATAAATGCAATCATTCGTCTCGCATGCTTTCCAAAATCCCCAGTGCCTTCTCGGAAGAAAATAGGGGAAGAAGTGCTGATAATTTCAGTTAATGTAGAAACAAGAACTGTTTGTGGGCAAGTGGGTTCCCCCGGCAAGGCTGACTAAATACATACTAGTAAGATCATGGAACGCAAGAGAAAGGCATAATGGTATCTGCCTGCCGCCACCTATATCAGCTGGTCCTGCTACAATCCCGCTGAACATATCTCATGTACAAGCACAGACGGGTCATCTGGGATATCAGTCACATAACTGGAGTGCGGGTGGCCAGTAAGGCCACATAATTACCAACACAGTCGCCCCCGCAGCAAGTCCTGCAGTGTGTGGAGAATACGTTCAGCTGCACACATGTTATGTGGAAGATCAAATACACAATCAGTGTGAGACGACGGATGACTAAGCGGTCTTGCACTTGAAGACTAGCAGGTGCCAAATTACGTACGTGCGGCCACCGGCTGGATACCAATGGAAACACAATGACTGCGTGTATGTGACTGTGTGCGTCTATTTGTGTGACTGTGTGCGTTATGTCTGGAAATAGAGGGGTTCAATTGTCCCCAAACAGCGTATCTGTGCCATTTTGCCCCCACACAGTTTGTATGTGTCATCCATGCTCCCAAATAGCTTGTCTGTACCCTTTTTGCCTATACTATCTTTGCTCAAGCTTGTCTGTGCCATCTTTGTACCTAAACAGCTTGTCTGTGCCATCTTTGCCCCCAAATATCTTGTTTTCTGGCCTGTGCCATCTTGCCCCCAAACACCTGCCTGTGCCATCCAAAAAATATGAGGGCCATCGGGGGGGGCAGACCATTTGTTCTGTAAGGGACTTTAGAATTTCTAACCGCGCTGCTGCTGTCCAACCCGGCTCCCATGCGGCCATCTCATCATGCACTGGCACTGAAAGGAAGCATTAAGATTAATGATAGAAAATGTAGTTTGTTGACCTTTCTGTTCGACGTTATTTATATACCGGTGCGTTACCACACTCACTGAGTCACACATTGTAAGCTGTCCTCGTGTGCTTTTTTGTTTGTGTGTTTCCTTTTGGAAGGATTCCTCACACTGACTGTCGGTGGAGAAACATTGTGGGAACGCACACATAAACTCCATATAACTCGTTTATTTGCAGAAGGCAATCGAAGCGAAACCGGCGTTCCTATAAACACATTCACATTTTTACAATCTAGGTGATATAATAAAATGAAATTGTGAAACTATAATTATTAGCACGCCATTTTATCGCCAGACCAACAGTTTATTAAAAATGGAAAACGCGAATATGAAATGAGCGCAGGGACTTTCCAGAAGATGTCCACTTTTCCCTCCACTAACTCTGTAAAACCTCTGGCTGATGAATACTGTGGTCGTCGGCATTGAGCGCTTTGGGGTGGGCACCATCATACCCAAGAAACTCCTAGAAAAGGGGGGACATCAGCGGAGGAAAAAGGGACAGTGGCCTTTGGATCCAAACAAATGGTCAGTCCTTCCTAGATGGGGACACTTTGGAGGTGTGGGAATGTCACCATAGTACACACTGCAAACCTGTGATAAGGAAGTTAAGGGAAAGAATTAATTGTTGAAAAAAGTACATGGGTGTGCAGAGGTGAGAGTGTGTATGTTTGCTTTTGGGTCACATTAAAATCTGCCTTTTTAACATGATTTACAGAAACAAGGAAGCAGAGAGGAGTTATAAGAGGACAGCATTCCGAAGATGATCTGTTGGTCAGAAGAGAACATTCATTCACCTGTACGCAGCATGTGAGTAGAAGGTATATCATTAGGGTGATTTAGAGAAAGGTAGAATGCGCTCTCTGTAGAATAGTATATCCGCTATAGAGGGTGTTCCTTGGGGCGAGTTGGGGACGTTGTTATAGAAACATAGACACGTAGAATTTGTCCATTTTTTCCCGATGTAAAGACCCCGATCTCAATCAGTCGTTGGTCTTGTCTTGGACTCAGGAGCCATATGCTTATCCCATGCATGTTTAATTTCCCTCACTCTATTACCCTCTACCACTTCTGTAAAGAGACAGTTCCACATATCTACCCCCCTCCCAGTAAAGTACAGTAAATCTTCCTTACATTATGACCTGTGGTTTTTCTTTATGACCTCTTGGTGTTAGGTAACAGAGTAACTTCTCTGTTGTTTCGTGTGGTTCCTGTAAATGACTGATATTTCTCTAGGTTTGTATCCTCGGGTCAACTGTGTTGCTTCTCGTGTATGTTCACATCAGAATTCTAGGAAACATTTGTTTCCATCTCTAGTGATTGTTCCGTTTTTTTGTTTATTTAATTTTGTAATTGCATTATATTTTCCTGAAAAAAATTAATTCATTAATTCATTAATTAATTAAAGATTTGAGAAGCCAAGCGATGGATTCGAGGATTGTAATGAACCCAAATCTGCTTCCCCGTCCTCCTGGTGAGTTTTATTACCATTGGGTTGCAGGCAGGTCGAGAGAGCTGGATTGTTTGTAAGACAAGCACTTGCCATGGATCTGTCTTGAGGCTGAACCGGACGCTGGCCACTGTTGTGTGTCTGGTTACTCTAACCTTCTTTAGGCTAGGTTTCCACTTGTTTTTTTTTTGCTAAAAACGTCCATAAAAACGCTGATTCAGCCACATGGCGTTTTTTTAGTGAAAAAACGCTGCAGCCAGATGTTAGCTGTTCTTCAATAGGAAATCGCACAATGCCATATCCACTTGGCGTTTTTTTGTTTGGCGTTTTTTCAGTCCTCTTTGGCGTTTTTCTGCTTTTTTGGGCTCTGTGGCAGTTTTTCAGAATCGCAGCATGTTGACACTCTGGCGTTTTTTGCAAGGAAATCTTGGCGTTTTTCTCCAATAGAAGTCTATGGGAGAGAAAAAACGCCATGAAAAAGCGGGTTTTTTGCCTTGGCGTTTTTTATGGCGTTTTTTTCCACAGTTACAATGCAGAGGATGGACCCAGTATCTGTGTGTCCTACGAGAAATAGGCTGAAAACAAACAGTTTCACACAAAACAAAGTTCATATTGAATTTTACACCATTTGGAACAAACATGCCATTACAAACAAACCAACTGGATCCTGCGTGCCAAAAGCAACAGCAAACAATTTGCACCATCATTTGGGGCCAATCTTCCTAGAGGAGCAGACATTCGGAATAAAGCATGCCTTACAAACCACAGAAAAGAGACAAAAGGGTCTACCAAGTAAATGACATCAGGAGAGGGCAGATACTTGCCATTTATCCTAATCCCTTTGAGCTGGGTGAAACTTCTAACTTGTAAAGGCTGGAAAAACTGCCTAAGGTCAAAAAAAGCAATTTCCACAGAAAGGCTAAAACACCAGGAAAAACTCCAGAAAAAAATGCCAAAACGCAGTGGCAGTTTTCTTGGCGTTTTTCATCAAGAAAAAAAAACGCAGGACAAAAACCCAAGTGGAAACCTAGCCTTAAGGGGATAACTTAAACTATACCTTTTTTTAAGCATGGTTATGTCTATAGTACCCAACACACCTGAAACTTGCAAGCAGGACCCTCTTTCCTTTATGTTTATTGACCAGCTGCGGAAATTGCTGGTGCTATATATTTCGATATTTAGTCCCTGATGATGTCATAGCAGTTTTGGAGAATTACTGGAGAGCGGATTGAAGGATAGACGCGGGAAATCAGCACTGGCAGACAGACAGACATGTCCTCACGATGAAACGTACATAGGATTTATTTCCTTATCCCCTTAAAACCTTTTCTTCTATTGAAGTTACAGAGTTAGAGTATTAAAAAGTGGCATTAAATGTAATACATAATATTAAATTCTATAAATTCAATATTTATATATAATTTTAATATTAATATATATTTATTTTACAGTTAAACTTTTCATATAATGTATTCATTGCACTGGGTTTTTTAGTTTAGCTGCACCTTAGATAACGATGTTTCTGGATTAAAAACTAATTAAAAAAATGAATTCTTCAGCAATCAATGAATCCGCTACTTCGGCTTCTGAAGCTGCTCCGTCCTGTGACGTCGTGGACACTTTACCTGGATATGAAGATCTGGCCGTTCCTTCTGACAGTAGGTTCATGGAAATTATCATTGATATAGACATAGAGAATTTGATGGCAAATAAGAACCTTTCCACCCATTTAGTCTGCCCGTGTAAAGAGTCAGTCCTTAACCGGTCCTCAGTCTTGTCATAGATTCATGATGGCATTTATGCCTTTCCCTTTACATGTTTAAATTCCCTCACTGTATTAGTCTCTACCAGTTCTGCTGGAAGGCTGTTCCATGTATCCACCACACTCTCTGTATAGTAAAACTTTCATTACAAACTGAGTTGCAATCTCATATAACAAAGTTCTAACTTGGTCGAAAAAAATTAACAGCCAGAAGGATTCAAAGAAATCTAAAAGGCTTACAGAATAATTAAATTAAATTCCTTCAATAAAACTACCCATAAAATGCTGTTTTACAAAATGGCAAAGTGTACCAGATTTGTTAAATATACTCCGATTTACTCTGAATAAAATAAATAAATGAAAAGGATAGCTGTGTATTTTAGTTGCCGCGTTCTTGTACTTACAGATAAAATATTCTGTCCTCCTCCAACGTATTCGGCCCTACCGCCTGTCGAGCCATTGATGGAAAACTTCAACTGGACGTAAGATGATAGCTTGAGTACCAAAAAACCGTTTTGGAGGCCGTCAGCCATTTGATTGTGTTCTCGCTCTGTAGCCCAATCTACTATACATACAATCTGGCTCCTTACCATACTGCCTGTGGTTAACAATGGAATGACTCAGTCTTAATGACCCATCCGGACACTCTGACTAATTAAAGTCCATTAAGGAACAGACTTCATTAGCATTGCCATAAAGCATCAGCTCAGTGCGGCGTTTGAGCAGGGAAAGTCACCCAAAATATCCAATGACTGAGCCTCAAGGTTTGCAGATATAGAACATTTATGGAACAAAATGTGATAAAACCAATTACCAAGGTTTTTCCCCATGAAAATTCCCCTTTAAGGTGTGTGAAGGGGGGGGTACATTTGCTAGACATGTAAGTATGAAAAGTATGGAACGCTGTGGTGGTGGAGTAAGGCGGAACAGGGAGACTGGAGGTTGGGGTCCTTGGGGCACCTTAAAGAAGACAGGACACATTATCTGCAGGTGTAGGGGAATTTTTTGTACTGTTATGAAATGTTTCAAGAATTGTCCTCTCTCTTCTTCAGAATGCCGTCCATCTCCGAAGATGTCGCAAAGCAAGCATTTATTGAATATGCCTCCAAAAAGTGCTGCTATGCGACTGCTCCAGCAAAAAACCTGATCCTTAAAGACCTCAAAGCCTTCAACACCTACAGGGCATGTACCTCTCTTCTAGTTTCGTGTTTGTCTATTTACTAAGACAACTTCACTTCACACAGCAAACCAAATACTAATGACTGAATTGGTATTCAAAATGAGCGGCGGAACAGGTTCTTTCTTGCAGATGTCACCTTGGTTCCTCTATACACAAGTCGAAAATGAAAGCACCGCACCCTGCTTCATGAATAGGAAATACAGAACAAAAGGGTTGCTGAACTCTGAATTTAACCTCATGCCCTCTTTCATCAACTCAACAGCGCCTGAATTGTAGCGAATTCCATCATCACTTCATCATATGAATAGTTGTTGTCTTGTAATTTATCGGCGTTTTGCTCGCTTTTCTATCTATTTATGTGCACAAGTATCTATCTGTTTCAAGCTTCATTAGTAGAATCCTGCCAATTATTGAAATTATAAGTATGTCTTGTGTTTGTCCGCAGTACTGCCTGGAAACCTTCACGGAGTCACGGACGTGGAAATGGAAATCTGTGCCATATACCGGTAAGGGACATCCTCAAGGCTTTAATCAATGTTTTCAACTCTATCACACATGAGAACCTCAAGCAACCACAACAGACAAGATATCGTCTCATTGTAACACTATTATATACTTTCCTCTCTCTTGAGTGTTGGGCTCCTTGGGGCTTCCTTGGAGCTCTTTTTCTGTCCTACTCTATCCCTTTGCTCTACTGGTGGAGACCTGCGCCGAATACCCCATGTATAATCTCATTAAGTGTTTTTGTCTTGATTTTATTAATTTTCTTTGCCACATCACCATGGCAGTTAATGGTATCTCAAAATGATATAATGTTAAAATAAACGTGTGGGTGCGGAGCTTAATATATATTATATATATCCAGGTCAGGTGGTGGACTCTCCAGATAACGGGCCAGTTCCTGATGCCAGGGATGTACAAGTGGTTCCTCCAGTTCTTTTTAAGAAAAATAAGGTCAAGATACCTATTCCTCACACATCTATAGTAAAGGTAATACAGGAAAACATGTTATGATGCTAATGACGATGGTGCAGGATTAGCTCCTACTAGACATTTGATTGTATATTCTCTCTGTTAGACTTGTGAACAATGCTCTGGAAGACGCAGGCAGATATGTCTAAGCTGTTTTGGGAGTGGACGTGTGAGTATTAACCGCGTTTTCTTTGAACATACTTTAGTTTACCCTTAAAGCTATCACTGATTCACACCCAATGTGTTCCCTGTTGCTGTCATATATTACGCTTATCTTTAGTAATTCTCCAAAGCATCGTACTTTCTACTCTAAGTTCTTTTATCTTATGGCACACACAGGTGTTTTGTGGTGGATGTGGTGGATCTGGAAGAAATTTTCAGAGTGAGAGATGTTTGGTCTGTGCTGGATCAGGCAGATCGACGTAAGTACATGGGATCTGGAGCATGGGATCTGGAGCATGGGATCTGGAGCGTGGGATCTGGAGCTTTTAATGATAATCATAAAAGCCGCGATATGATGGTTTCGATTTGGTGGTAAAATTAAAAGGTAATCATTATTTGGTGATATAGTATGTAAATGTATTACGTTAAAAAAAAATGTTTTTTAGCAGGCAGTAAGTCTTATTGTTCATTAAGAGCCCCAAATACCCTTCCAGCCTGCGTTATATATATATATATGCATTATCTGAAGAATAGTATCATGGCTATGAGTTGGTTTCTTCTTTACATCCTTTTGTCTATAGCTGTTTTGGATGTGGTGGAAGTGGTTCCATCATCTGTTTAAAGTGTGCTGGTCAAGGGAAGGTAATGAACTACAAAGAACTGACTGTTAAATGGTGAGTTTAACTCGATATGTTTTTGGTTCATACAACAAGACCTCTTGATTATGCATAATATGTCTCCTTCACCGGCCTAAGAGGCTTTAGGACACGGTGAAGCTCTTTTTCACAAGTAAGGAGATACGGAGCGCTATGTGGAGCGATGTAGCAGGACAGCCGAATTCTGTACTCATAATCGCTTTAAGGACAGGCTGATATGTCTATCCAGAACACAAATGAATGGCTTAAGCCAGAACAGTGCCGTATATGAGTAAAAAGGAAGAGACAATGTTAGCTGGCGGCCATCTTGTATTGAGGTCACCTTGCCAGGTTTACAGCTGGATCTATGGGGTAGGGAGATATACATCAACAGTATGTGAGCGGCGTGTCTGTGTGATGGGTTGGCGAGGATGGACGTCTCATCAAAACATAATGAGAACTTAACTTTATACAGGAGGAATAATGATTTTGAATTTGTGGCTGATCATAATTCAGAATTTCCTACAAAACGTTTCAAGAAGGTGACCGGAAAAAAAGTTTTTTCAGATGAACAAGTATTGGTGAGAACATTTTCAGATCCTAGCTTTGCCTCCAGTGTTTGTTCTGAGGAAATTGTTAGCCCAAAATTAACAAATGTTATACATCACCACAGCTACGCCACACTATATCTTATTTCTGGATTATTTTGCACTTGTTACTCTTGACAATTGAGATAACCCAGGATGTAAATACATTCTTATAGAAGTTAACACAACATGGCCAAACACCATGGTATATTCGGCAACGATGCCTGGTAACTTATTCCTTTCTACACACAGTTGGCGCCTGTGGTGAATTTCCCGGTGTCTGCCATTAGCCAGGCTTCACAAACTGCTTTGCAACAACATAAAGATCAATTCTCTTCTTCCGGCCGCATTTTAAGACAGGTATGGAATGCTCCAATGATGTAGTCATGTACAGTTTGTTTAATTATATTATGTATTGTATGTATTGTTCTGGTTTTGCGCGTTTTTGCTATAATTCATGTTTACCTGGCATTTAGTTAAATGTATGTTTTTAAAATTTGGTTTTATGGTAGAAAGTAGGTGAGGCTATACCTTCCAAAAAATACTAAAAAAAAAGGCACTGGAGTGCTTAGTGAGTATTGAGAAATGGTCCGCCATGGGTAACTCTCCATCTGTTCCTGATATCTGGCCATTGGGTGAAGATTATGGGTTCAACCAGTTGGAAAGTACTATTTAGACTAAACCCACCATTATACAGACTACATACTGTAGCCTGATTGGCATTGGATATCAATGTAGCTTGGAAGTGATGAAGATCTGTGGAACTCAATAAATAAATACCACATTCAAATAAAACTGCGATCGTTCTGGTGTCTTATTTATTCTTAATGCATCATATAACAAGACACAGAGCCAGACAGGCTTAACGTGCTTCAAAGAATAAATAATTACAAATAAAACATAGTAACGGTCTAATTCACTAGTGTAAAGGAATAAAATATATTCCAAAAAACTATGTTGAGGACTGAAGATACAGTTGTCGGCCAAGGAAACTTAGCGTAGTAGATGAAAGACACATCGTGCTTAATTTCCTGGGAATTTGAAAGGTGTCTACAAGAGCCATCAGCTCAGCATTAGCAGAAAACTACTGTCCACAGAAGTCTGGTCAAAAGTGGTTTTCATGGAAAACTTGCGACCAAAAAGCCATATCTCTGATGTATAAACAAGGCCAAGCAACGCAACTATTCACCAAAAGACTGGAACTGGGGTGCAGCAGAATGGCAGCAGGTGCTCCGGACTGAAGAGTCAAAATTTTAAATATTTGGCTGCAGCAGAAGGCAGTTTGTTTGCCAAGTGGCTGGAGAGCAGAACAAGAATGAGTGTTTGCAGGCAACAGTGAAGCATTACCGAGGTTCCTTGCAAGTTTGGAGATTCATTTCTGCAAAGGGAGTTGGGAATTTGGTCAGAACGAATGGTCCCATCAATACTGAGGAGTACACGCAGATGCTTATCCATCATACAATACCATCAGGGATCCAAAGTAATTAACAACTATCTTCAGCGTAAAGAAGAACAGTCCTGGAAGTGATGGTGTGGCCTCCATAGAGCCCTGATCTCAACAAGGATTACATGAAGAGAGAGAGAAGCAGCTGGTGTGCCTAAATCCACAGAAGAACGATGGCTGGTTCTCCAAGATGTCGGGAATAACCTGCCTGCAGACGTCCTTAAAAGCTGTGTATATTTTTGAAAGCATTCTGCCTAAACCTTTTGCACAGTATTGTATGTATTTGTATTTATATAATAAAATGATCCCTTGCTGGCTCTGTGACTTGTTATTTGATGCACTAAGAATAAATAGGACACTAGTTTGTGGACTTTATTTGATGGGGTGTTTGTTTATTGAGTTCCATAGTCTTGAATGTTGGGTCTGAATCTGGCCCTCAATCTGCAGAGTACCGACTTGTATCCCCATGGAGTATGAAACTAGTCCAGGGTTAAGACGTCTGGCTTCTATATGGTTTTTATTGTACTGATGGCCATTGTGGCAAGACATGCTATTAATACACAAAGCTCCTTTGGCCAGAAGCGAAGCACAGTAGTGTTTGAATAATATCTAGCACGGACATGGACACCATTAAGTGTGGTGGCAGCTTGCATCAGATGGTCACTAATGCAATCATCTTTCTCTATCCCTAGAGACACACCATTGAATGGTTGCCTCTCACCAAGGTGGATTACGTTTGGAAAGAGAAAGAATTCAGCTACTTTGTGTATGGACAAGAAAACAAGGTCTATACAAACAACTATCCTCAAAAGTGCTGCTGCGTACTCCAATAGATGGACCCCATACTGGATACTTTGACGAACGATGTAATTAACTACGTAAATGTAGATTATTCTAAAAGCAGTATCGCAATGTATATTTTATGATGATTATGTTAATGTTTGATATTTGCACAATTAAAATGTTTGATTTTTAAATATTAATGCATGTTGGTACATGACAGGTTATGGTTTCAATGAGCAGTCATGTTGGATGTAAATGTCTGTCTACCACTTGGAATGGAAAGGGAGCAGCCCAGAAAAAGTGATAAAAAGCAATTGGTTCATATTTAGCCAATGGAAAAGGTCTATCAAAAACTCCAAAATGTACCTAATACAAGTAAAAATAAGAGAACATTTATAAAACCATACCAAACAGCAGGAGATTGAAACACTGCCCCTGGTTGTGCAGAAACCCCTATATACTCCAGTGTAAGCAGTGCCTTCTAGTGGCTGAACTTTGAATTGCATTTTCTATGTTATACTATAATAAACACATATCAGTGGAATGACCTTTATGAATCTCTGTACCCCTGAGTCATGCATTTGTTTTACATCTTATCCAAGCAAGCATACAATTAGTCTTATGTGACAATAGACTTGTAATATCAATTAAAAGAATGTATAAAAAGCACTACAGCACCGCAGTTCAGCACCTTGTTCCCTAATGGATTGTCCGTCCCTTACCGATAATGAGCAGGCCTGTTAGAGGAATTGCAATACTCAGACAGAATGTTGAGGCAACAGAAGTCTCTGTCAGCTGTAGGATCGCTGAGGAACCTTTAATTGGAATAATCTTTGGAAAACCTAATGGATTTCTCGGTGAAGTAATACTTTGGATATCAGTATACCTTCTTGGAAGACGTGTGTGGGACTGGTATGTTGAGCTCCTCGAACACTTCACCGGGATCTCCCATGGCTGAGGAGCAGGACCATTGGCTGGAGAGTCCACCACCTGCTCTATATGTAGATGGACAGAATAAGCTATTAGATTCCCCAAAATAAGTGCTTTTGAAGTGTTCTCTCACCCCACCTTCTCTTTAGCTGTATGTACGCCTGTTATTGTTCCACTAGGACACTTACGTTTATAAGGTTCCAATTAATGTGTTCCATTTACAAACCCGGGACTCTGTATACGTTTCCAAGCGATACTGCAAATAAACACAACATGACATATAAACTTTAAACCAGGTCCAAGTCCATCTACTGTCCAAGAGGGTCTCAAAAAGAAAAGATCTTCATTCAAGTGATGTGCACAGCTCTATCTTACTGTTTACTATAGAGAAACACTCAAACCCAAGACACAATTGGATAGATTGAGAACCAAGCTCATCAAGGTCATCAAGTAGTACATTCACCAATAAATAACACTTATATATACATAGCAACCAACATCTTTAGAATAGTGAGTATAATATTGTTTTCTTATACAACTTGGGTTGCAGGTTATCCAACATACTTATTATACAAAGATCTCATTAAATGGGTTAATGTACGGTTATTAGCCGCTCTCTTTTTGTTCTGGTTGCAGAATTATTGTTCATTTGATCGCGTGAGCATTTGGACAGTGACATTATTTAGGCAAAGAAGAATTTGCCGTAGGAGCGTATGGAGAAATATCCATCCAGGAACCCAAATATGAGCCAACCACCCTCCATTTATTTTGGGAAATATTGTTAGAACCTTTAGATTTCTTTACATAGCTTACCGAATTAGTACTAAAGCGTTGCGACCATTGGTAAGGTAGAAATTCACCAACGTTGTGTTAGCGTTTACTGCTTCCGCTAAATAAAACAGGTAATGGAACTCATAATCTTTTGGGGTTTAGGAAATTCTCTGCCTCCATGAGATCTTTCATAGTTAAACAGCGGAGATGGAGAACCCCAAAAATGATTAGAAAGCATTTTGCGTGTTAGTAACATCTGTCCTAGGCTAAAGTAACTTGATGTTCTATATTGAATGTATTACTGCAAATAAACAATTATTTAAAGTGTGCATGCATACTTTAATTGCGTATCTGAAAAATGGTAATTATTCATAATGCATGCACAGATCTGGTAGGTTTAAATTAAGTTATATTCATTATAGAGTTTGCCTAAATGGCAAGATGAAATAAATAAAACTTACAAGGTGCACTAATAACCATGTCTGGTTTTATCTGCTCTTCAGCACCCTGTTCTTCATTAGTGGTTCCATCATGGTTTGGTAATGACATGTTGTGGCTTGGGGTAAAAAAAAAAACAAAAGTTCAGAATAATACTCAAAATAGATGATTCAACACAAAAGGTGACTATTTTGTTTTATCTTGCCATCCGCATTATTAATAGGTACGGAGTTGCAATTATGCCCTGAATATCCCTGGCTAAGCATGTTTGGAGTTGTAGTCCACAGTAACAAAGTTTCTAGATGCTCCCTATGGACTCAAGACAACTCTGTATTTACTTTTCCATCATTACCAGTTCCAGAAGACTTTCCTAGACCTCTTTCTCAGTACTGCCATCTAGTGGCCTTAGGGGGAACTGCTCCATTTTTTATGCACCCTTCATGCACCTTGTAACAATTTACTACAAAATGGTATGTTGAGCCGCAGTTAAAAAAAATATGATGTCTCCTTGCGGGTCATATATCTTACCACCAAATTACATGTTTGTAAGTTTCTAAGTCAAACCATGGGCCCAGTTTTCCAAATCCAATTTTCCCTTGGAGCTTATAACCTAGTATGTGTTAATAAAATTATTAAGTCTTATTAAGCGTGAATAGTGTCTTAGGTATGGCTTTATGTAACAATGGAAATACTTTGTATGGTCATGTCAGGAAAGCTTCTTACTTAGATTTTTCGAGAGGCGATTCTTTATCCGTATTTGAGGCCGCAATTGGACCAGGAATCTGGATCATCTTATCTGCACAAAAAATAAATTATGAGATCAAAGAACTAATTCCTAATAACTCTGAAATCATCCATCTCCTTTTATACTTATCTATTCCACAAATGTATTTATCCTTTTATTAAATATGTGATCGTAGATTGCAATATAAAGAAATGGAATTAATGCGGATATGGTGCATTTTATCTGTTATAAGAGATATTTTAGACTGAAAACTTGCACAGGAAGCATCCCTTTCATCTTTTATTCTATTTAAATATGTAAATTCTCCAGCTCAGAAGAATATGCGGGCGCTATAGCCAATCATTTCTGATAAGCCGCTTTTGTAAGTTATGGAATGTATAAATTGGTGTTGCTGATTATGGCTATAATCATAGAAGGAATAATAGGCATTATTAATTGTTTATTTATTGTTGTATAAACTTGAATCAAGTAAAACAAACTTGTATTATATTATTCATTATATAAATAAAGTATAGCTCTTTGCGGATTAACACACAACGTTATGTTAACAGTTTGTGGAACAGGAGTGGTGATTGCTTGCACCAAACCTCAAGGAGATAATCTGACACCTGGATCTAGTTTTATAGTGCTGTAAACCCCTGCTCCTTCCCTACCCATCATTGGGAAGATTAGACGATAAGACGTAAAGCTCATAACCTCCAGCTCTTCTTTCTCTTAGTAGTCAAAAAATCTCTCAACATTTACATCCTGAAGGAAAACCAAAACATATTAAACTAGAACTCATCCTACGTTCCAATAATGGTGTTTCGTAGTTCTTCGATTTTTAGCTATAGCACCATCCATCCCTCCTCCATGCCTTGAGTTTCTCGTGATCCTCTTTTACACTACATTTTTAGCAGGTCCCTCTTTACTTAATCTTTCGGACTCTAAAATATTGCAGAATGTGAGTGGTTATTTCAAATAATTTTCTGCGGGCCACACAACATGTCGTCAATGTACCAAATCTCATGGTGGGTCCTACATGTCAGTATGAACTTCCGAAAACAGAATAAACTAGGTCTAGAATTAACTTATGGTGGCTAGAAATAGGTTGAAATAGATATTAATAATGCTAAAAAAATTAAAATAAGTAGTCACAGCAATGGTCAATGACTATTCATTCATTCATTCATTCACTTTGTCGGAGCTGTATGTTTCATGTTGCGTTCTAGAATAGAAATAAAACAGAGACAATACATTTACTTAGAAAGGAAAGAACATTTTTCCTTTACTTACTGCTATCAGCGATGGCTTTTCCATCACCTGTAGTGACTTGTGATGTAGAGGAGGGAGCTGACAAATCAATGACATTATCTGCAGCGAGACAGACATAAAGGTACTTAACAATGAGCTATGATGATACGTAAACAATAGATCAAAACAACCGGAGGAATCGGTTTTCGGCAACACTTCTCTAGTAGCTAAGAAGTGATAACTCACAAGGAGACCCAATCACCATATCCTGATCTGTTAAATATGAAGACCTCTGTACGTCATCCCTTTTCCTGTCTTTTGATTTCTTCATGTTCCTGGGGTAATCAAAATATTTCGATGTAAGATGGGTTGTGTACTGTGGTTAAAAACAAATTAGAATACAAAATTTCATTAAAGACGCCTTCTTTGCTGGTGCTGGCTCTCATGGCAAGGTTTTTTAATAACATTTGTAATTATTTATTACCAGGTATGTGCAAGGTGTCTTATTGATAGGTAGATAGATAGATAGATAGACAGACAGACAGACAGACAGACAGATAGATAGATAGATAGATAGATAGATAGATCCATAAAATAAAAGCACATAAGTAACTTGTAATTTCACACATGGCAAGCTATGTTTCCGAAGCCCCTCTCCTGCATGCACTTGCATGGACCTCATGAAAGTTCCCCCTACCAGCTCCGCACCGTAGGCAGCTGCTTAGTTTGCCCATATAGTAGGGGTCTACCCTTCATGAGAGTTAGTATGCCTTCATAACAATATTTGCTGCATAACTTGCTTTGGCTTTCATCCTAGAAATATTCCTTCTAGAGCAGTGGGAGAGTCTAGACTCGGGACCTTGAGGGTTGCAAACAGGCCATGGCTTTTGGGAATCCCAACTTGAGCACAGACATTGCAATAAAAATAATAAGACTACTTGTTCTTGGTCAAGGACACAGATTTCCTGACCTGTTTGTGGTCCTCAAAGCCTGGAGTTGAAATGTATTGTTGTTGGATCCTCTAGCAGTAATCCTCACCTCCTTTTCTTCTGGTCTTCTCTCTCTAACCTCTCTGGTTCAGCTCTTTCTTCAGTCAGTCTTGTTTGCAGTCAAATTGACATATTTGCAAAGTCCTCTTACAATTACAAAATTACAAGCACTTACTTGTTGCAACATTCCTCTGTTTCCTCATCTACGCAGTTTCACAATTGACCTCATATCCTTGAGTATGGTACACGGCACTGACACAACCACGTCTCCATTATAAAGATCTCCTTATCATCATTCTACCATCCCTAAATCTTTTTAATATTCACCAGGAATGTAACGTTCAAGAGAAGTACAAATTACTCATTTTATTGTTTAATCGCCTTAAAAAAGCATTTTGCTAGTCCAGAAGAATAACTAAGTGATGAGTGGACTTCTGTCTCGTATATACAAATATGCAAAGTTAACACAGCATTTAGAAAACATACAAAAGATACCAAAAATATGAGTCATTCGGTTCGCCCGGTGCGTCCATTTTCTTAACTGTTTTATGTTAACAAAGGCTTTTTTGTGTTGAAAAAAAAGTCTGGGTTATTTTTTTTGAATTTATACAATTTTTATTGCACCAGGAGTTGGGGTAGCAGATCTATAGTGAGTTAAAGTGCAGCTTTCCTGCAAAGTCCTGCTTTAGATTCTAAGCTCTTTCATCAGGGCCCTCCTCGCCTGTTGTTCTGTAAGTCAAATTGTTATATACTACTTTGTACAGCGCTATGGACATGGGCGTAGGAACCCCTAAAAATCTGGAGGGGACAGCATTTCCCCCCATCAGATCCCCACTTTCTCCCCATCTCTCACACTATCTATCCCCTCTCCCCCTTCTCACACTAAGCCCTCTCACACTATCTAAGCCCTCTCACACTATCTACCCCCTCTCCTCCTTCTCACACTATCTACCCCCTCTCCCCCTTCTCACACTATCTACCCCCTCCCTACCTCCCTTCTCACACTATCTACCCCCTCCCTACCCTCCCTTCTCACACTATCTACCCCCTCCCTACCCTCCCTTCTCACACTATCTACCCCCTCCCTTCTTACACTATCTACCCTCTCCCTACCGCCCCTTCTCACTAGCTTCCCTCTCCCTACCGCCCCCTTCTCACTAGCTACCCTCTCCCTACCCCCCCGTTCTCACTAGCTACCCTCTCCCTACCGCCCTTTGTAGTTCACTTACCGCGCAGTCCTGCGCTGGGGGCGCGAGGCCTCTGTCTTGCTGCTCTTCCACGATACGTGGGGCTTCACTGCTGAGTGCCGGCATATGACGTCATATACTGGCGCTCAGTGTGAAGCGCCGGCACTGAGACAGATGCCTCACGCTCCCACCACTGCAGTCGGGGCAGCGCTGAGGCAGGCGGCGGCGACAGAGGAGACAGAAGGACGCCGAGCGGTTGCTAAAAACAACCGCTCTGCACCCCTCTCTCAACTCCTGCGGCGTTTCTATTGGGAGGGGTTCCGATGGCCCTGGGGGGATTTCTTCATTATCGGTCCCCCCACATGAGTTACTGGGGGGCTCTGTCTCCCCGGTTCCTACGCCCATGGCTATGGAATATGATATAAAACAATAAATAACGAAAAGAATAATAAACCTCCATATGTTTAGGAGAGCAGTCTGTGTAATATTACAGCTACCCAGCAGATGGCAGCAGCTCCCCATATATATATATATATATATATATATATAAATATATATATATCTTCACCACTAGCTGCTTTTGCAAAATTGTTTGACATTCACTATTTTGTATTTTATATATAAATATTTTATATAACGCTCACATGGTGTTGACTACCTTTTTGGTTTTAATTAGCAGTGTTTGTTGTTACAAATCAATTTAAATTGAAAGTTTAAATCAATTCTGGGAATGCCGCAGCTGCTCCCCTGTTATTCTGAATTCTGCAAACTTCCAAAGGCAGATTTTGTTCTTTTCTGGGACTAAGAAGCGGTGAATATTTATACAGCCCGGGAGATGTATCCCGGGGGGGGGGGGGTAAAGCGTTATAGGAACCTCTCTTCCACATCAGGGACCCCGTGTCGCTCCTGCTCGCTTTGTCAAAGTCTTATTACAGACAAGGAAATACAATTACAATTAAATTATATTTAAAGTCATTTATGAACTCCTGGAGGACCAAAGGGTTGGTTCGTTGACCACTTTGTTCAAGCCTAGAACAAACCTAGAACAAGTTCAGAATATTACTCTACTCGTACTTGCCATGTGCTTTACGGCAGCTCTTCGGCCTCCAGATTTCCTGAAACATGTAATAAACTATATTATTACAAAATATGTTTAGTTATCACTTCTGTACTTCAAGCTACCTTGGAAGCCAAGAGGAGCAAACAGAACAGTCTTCTCGTAGGAAGACCTATCAGAGACATCATTTTCAACAACGTAAACTAGACTTAAGTACAAAAAGAAAAACAAATATTAACAACACTTTAACTCTTTACGGCTTTCTTTGAATACTACAACATACAGTAGGCGTGACTGATTCTTAACCCCTTAATGACAAAGCCCGTACATGTACGGGCTCAAAATGCATTGTTTTCAATGGGGTTTTGGGATCGCCCGTTGTCCTTAAGGGGTTAATAATTGTTCTATTTATTAGAATCCCAGCATTTATTAGAATTTCTCATCCTACTCTGGAACACGTTCTCACAATAGGCAAAATTTTAGGAAAATTTCTGTTCATAGAAAGAAAAAGAAAAAAATTCTATGAACAGTCCCAGCTGTATATTTTTATTGGAGGATATAATAGAAAGTTTATTATTCTTTGGGGTCTTTTAAAGCACTTTTTAGTGGTTCGGTTTATGCCGTGAAGTAATTTAGCTTTGAGCACATTTTAAATAAATCCATAAAAAAAAATCTCAGTGGTAAGAACGTTATGTCCTCTTACTGAGTCTGGACTTTTGTTAATCCCGTGCATTTGGGGATTTACACATATTTGGTATGCATCTAATCACGTGTTGAAAGACTATCTGCTATATCTGGGGAGGGTCATCTGTTAAAAAAAAAAAATGTCTGCCAAATTTTAAGCGATTCGGGTGTTTGAGAGTCTGAGAAAATATATGCTTTTTTTTTTAATCGGAATCACGAAACACAAAAATCTCTGGCTGGAAAATGTTATACGGATAGACACGCAAACCAGTATTAACTTATTTTTCCTGTGCCTCCAGTATAATGAGAAATTACACGGAAATAATAATTAAAGAAAAACGTAATTTTATGTCAAGTTTTTAATATTTGGGATTACTTCGCTGTGTAAATCATTAAACTTTTAATTTCAGTAAAAAACAGAACCATTCTGTTAGAATGCGTGGATCCACCCCATGGCTGTACATTTTTTTGGACCAGAACTACAGTAAGTAGACCACGGTTCTGGCAACAGGCCGCTAGCCATTGCTTGGTTTGCCAGAAGGCTAGTGGAACGGGTGGCCAGTGGTGGAACGGCCTGGAGTCCAGATGCAGGAGTAGTGGCAGGGCCGGCCCTGGAGCAGAGTGGGGCAATTACTCCAGGCGGCACTTTTGAAGGGGCGCCCCAAGCCCTTTTTTTTTTTTTTTGGAAGCGGAGGAGAGAGAGAGGGGCGCCGAGTGGTTTTCGCTTACCAAGTTGTCAGTACCCGCTCGGCAGCCCCTCTCTCTCCTCTGCGAGCCCTCTTGCTCGGTCTCAGTTTGTAATGCAGAGCGCCGGAAGATGACATAATTTCCGGCGCTCAGCATTACAAGCCGGCACTGAGACCGAGCAGGGAGACTCGCCACAGGACTGCTGAAAGGTAAGTACAAAGGGGGGGGGGGGGGTAGATAATAGGGAGGGAGAGGAAGGGTAGATAATAGGGAGGGAGGGAGAGGAAGGGTAGATAATAGGGAGGGAGAGGAAGGGTAGATAATAAGGAGGGAGGGAGAGGAAGGGTAGATAATAGGGAGGGAGAGGAAGGGTAGATAATAGGGAGGTAGAGGAAGGGTAGATAATGGGGGGGCAGAGGAAGGGTAGATAATGGGGGGGCTGCATTTTAAACTTCGCCCCAGGCGGCATTATGTCTTGGCCCGGCCCTGGGTAGTGGGTGACTTAAAGCCCCGGGCAAGGTGAGCCCCAGACTTTGATCACCTGCAAGCAGCTCATAGCCAGGCAGAAGGGTAGTAATAACAGGGGCAACAGGCAATAAAACCTGCAGGCGGCGTCCAGAACAGGAGCACGCACCAGCAAACCCACAAATCCCAGGGATCATGAGAGCCAGTCCCGGCTTGCCCATCGGCCTCCCTTTTGCCTTGTTAGATCTTCGATGGGTCATGTATGCAAAATTACACATCGCAGGACAACTGAGACTCATATAACAAAAATGTAGTAGAAATGGTTGAAATGTTGTATGCGTATGCTAAAAATGGCAATTCTTTATCAAAAAGGTGTGGATTCCTTATTTATGAGTCTTCGTTTAAATCAATAAGAGCCCAACTTTGGGCATCTGTGGAAACTCAGAATGGTTCTAAATCAAGGCAGTAAAGGAATTTACCCTCTGGTGTATTTATGTAACTGCAAATTATAATAATCCAAACACTTAAAACTAAAAATAGGGATTATTTCACCATATCACCTATAGAAACGTCAAGTAAATACCAAAAACACATACTTAGAAAACCTTGTGTCAGAAAATATGGTATAGATTGCAGCTATATCATTAAATGTCCTTTAAGAATCTTGACATTATAAACATTCTGTCCTATGTCAGATTCCACATTAGCTTGAAACCTCTCTCTCGCTGTGACCTTTCCTTCAGCAAAAAGGTCCAGAGGAATGTGTATATGTGAGTTTACGTAATTCCTCCAAGTGATGTTTCCGAGTCAATGTATATGGTGAATGTCCCTGACATGCGGGTGGGTTTATCATGCTAACAGCACGGATGTGTCTCGGAAACCTCACGAAAACTGGCCAGTCTTCTTCTGTCCAGGAGAACTAACAATAGAAGATGCTTCATTAATGGTCATCTAGAAGACACTTCACACTAGATATTGTCATGGTTCAGACGTCCAAGCGGTAAATAAGAATTTCTGCTTTAGTTCCTTAAACTAAAAACCTCATATTTAGTATAAATGAGTTATTTGTCTCTCTTTGTTGCTGTATGTTACACATCTTCTTTGTGACATGAATGTTTCAATATCCATTACAGGTGTTGTAATACACATGAGATCTGATCTATCCCATTTGTTTTAATTTGTGTAGACGCATGCTTTATGTACAAAAACCTACCATGTGAATGAACATATGTCAGTAATAGAACCGAGACAATGTATATGAATGAAATGGCTAATGAGACCGTTACCTTTTCAGCCATAATCTTCCAGCCTACCTCAGAATGCTTCGGGATCTCTTTAGATGAGCCTTTCATCTGTGATCATTTCGAGAAGATACTGCACATAAGACTTATCTCAGTGGAAGAATGCAAGGAACGGACTTGACTTAAAAAATATGTAAGGAATGAAAGTAAATAATCTAGAATGAGCCCTCCTGTAAACTGTTCAATACCATTTAGCAATCTTGTAACTCATCACATAAGTATCTCCTTGAAACCAATAATTCTGTTCTTCTTCATATGGTGCTTTAAAGAAAAGTAATATATATATTATATATATATATATTTATGTTCTATACCCTGGTGATATGTTACAGTTCTACACCATAAAACCTGCAGGAAGAATGTATGACTGAGGAGATGCATGACTGTTCCGACTGTTACTGTGGTGGAATAAATCCAGATTGTTATAAGATTAATGTTCTTCTCGTGTAAATAAACAGACACAGAGGAACAACTCTCCCGGCACACAGTCAAAGCAGAGCCACAGACCGATATAATCTCAGATTTAGGTTTATGATTTAAAGAGAAAAACTGTTTTTTTGTTATTGGCACTTTTTAGTGTTGCCAAGACATCTGGACTGTTTAATGTTTTCAGTTTACCTCCCTTGGGCCTTTCTTTGGAACCCACATTCCTCTTTACCTCTCTCTCTTTCCAAAGTCCAAAGACAGATTTATAATATGCCCATAAATGCCAAATTTTGCTGGACCAAAATAGATGTAACTAATATTCATTATGTGATTCCGATGAATGTGTTTTTTGTTTTTTTTTCTTTCAACAGGTTTGTTGTCTACGGAGAGATAAAACAGAACATATGAGAACGTTTCTTAGATTCGATTGTTTATAGTCAGGTGTCTCCGACACCTACGTCCTCCCGAGGCTTTGGATCCTCAATCTCCAGTTAATAATCAGTTATGGCAGAAGGTGGCAGCTGATTTCTTTTATATATTGCAAGATGAAGATGCTGAAGTTATGATGAAAAGTAGTAAACTCAGAATGGATACTTTAATATGAACATTCACTACAGAGTTGGCCAATAAAATGATGGAAGTAGATTTCTTACCTAAAACTACACATTTTCGGACGTGTTTGCGTATAGTAATTGGGCCAAGATGTTTTGTATGACAATTACCCAATTACGTAGAAACTTATTTATTCAATGTGAATGTAAAAATGAGGGTTAATGTGAATGATATAAACCGGTATGGGTCAGTGTTACCTCGTAACAGCTTAATTTAAGATGTCTTTTGTAGAAGGCTTATTATATTCTGATATGTCCTATTTTGTGGATATATGGAGACAGGGCCGGCCCTACCATGAAGCGGAGTGGGGCTTTTTTTAAAGCGGAGGAGAAAGAGAGGGGCGCCGAGTGGTCTTCCCTTACCAAGTTGTCAGTACCCGATCGGCCCCTCTCTCTCCTCTGCGAGCCCTCTAGCCTGGTCTCGGTGCCGGCTTGTAATGCTGGGCGCCGGAAGATGACGTCATTTCCGGTGCTCAGCATTACAAGCCGGCACCGAGATCGAGCAGGGAGACTCACTGCAGGACTGCTGAAAGGTAAGTACAAAGGATGGGGGGATAGTAAGGGTAGATAATGGGGGGGCGGCAGAGGAAGGGAAGATAATGGGGGGGGTTTAAACTTTGCCCCAGGAGGCAACATATCTTGGGCTGTCCCTGTATGGAGATATTGAAACCTAGGAGTGATGACTATAAAGAAAATGAATACCCTATCTCCCTAAAGTATTAGAAAGGTAAATTAAGATAAAACATAAGCAATAATAAAGGTTATATTTTAATTTGGTTTTCTGCTTATGGAGATAAGGTGTTATTTTCTTTATAATCTGTTGTAGAAGGGTCCTTGGACTCCTGGCACCAATCTCACTGCCCATCTTCGTCATGTAGCTTTGCTTTATTTAATATAGCTGTGTATTTTTTTCTATGTCTCTTTTTCTTTTCTTTCAAAATGTTTCCACCACTCTTACGCGTGTCTCTGAACCGATGACTTAATCCCCATCTATTAAAACCTTTCTCCTCCATTAAGTGTTGGCCAGCATACCTTACTGTGACACTTTAATTTAGCGTAGTAGATTTATGGTGTTCTTTAAGGAAAACACTTCTTATGCTAAGTTCTATTTAAAGAGCAAATAGACATGTTGCTTTTCCATCTACACATCCAGTTTCGCGCAGCGCCTGCTAGGATTCTGAGCAGGACCGGTACCCATCCCAAACTAAAAACCTTGTGGACCCATCAAGGACCCTAATATTACGCTTTGCGAGCTCCTTAATCCAAACTGTAAAATAAAAAAAAATATTTAAATTCCTTTTCCTAAACATTTACAATAGTTTCAAAAAAATACTCTTCCATCGTTCAAAGTCTCCTTAACATCTCCTGCAACCCCAGGAGCTGAAGGCCACAGTGCATGGGTGGGCTCTGGATGTCTGGAGGGTTCCTTTAGCAATTTTATATTTTTTTGACCTCTTTGGGACAGAATTGAATAGAAAATCCCTTTTTTTCGGAACCACCAGTTGTTGGGTGAATTTGATATTGATGGTGTGTATCTTTTCAGTTTCATTACAAGACTCATATGGCATGACATTAACTAATGACAAAACTATGTAGCCATGCAATAATACTAATAACAATTATATAGATTTGTATGAATTCAGTCTACTTTTATTGTATTGTCTGTTATGTGTCTCTGCTAAGGGTAGTAGAAACCAGACAAGAGGATTCAATACCTCTACGTGATGTTCAGGAAAGAACCACAAGAATCTTGGTTCATAAAGTTGAAAAAAGACCAAATTCCATCAAGTTCAACCTATAACCATCATTTCATATATTGCTTTCCATCTAGCAGACTGTAAGCACTTTAATCACTGCTGTTTATTCCAGTCTAGACAGCAAATAACCAGTATCAAGAAATGGGTTGTCGAGCGGTTTAAAAAAAAAAAGATAATTTAAGAGATGTAGATTTAAGACAGAATCTTATAAGTACCTGAGTCGTGTCATCTGTACATAATAGAAAGCACAAAGATGTCTGAATGGATTTGAAGTATAACATGTGTCTTTGAGATTGACGTATACATTATTGGTTTCCCTTAAAAACTTGTACAAAATGCATAATAATACTGATTTTAAAATTGTTGGGATGAGCTCTACATACTGTATTTAATCAAAGATGAAAAACGCCAACTTTCTTCTGCTGATGCACTGGACGGCTGTGAAGCAATTCGTAGAATTCCATCTCTGTGATGTAATGTAGGAGAATGGGCACTTTTATAACTGTTTTAAAACAAATACAACATTTAAAGATAATATTTTTCAATAGTTTCACTTATTCTAAAATAAACTAGCACTTGGACAATTAGCAACAATCAAGCTCACTTTTTTGTCAATCAATGGCAAATGAAGAAAATGAGAAAACAGTTAACAGTATAATTAAGGATTGTTAAAATAAGTGCAGTCATATAATAAATAATGGTATAGTAGGTCACATAGTAATGTCTACAGATATTTTGATCGGTGTTTCAATAGGTATAAATATATCATGTGCCCTATAAATCTTACAAACTAATAGTGAAACAAAAAAACCTGTCAATACTGTTCTTTTTATTAAGTGGGACTATTTTTAATGGTGTTAGTTCTCTTTAAATGAATGAGAACGGAGCGTGCATTTAGCTTGACCTACAGTAAGTGGCTCACTTGTACCACTACAGAAGAAAAATCAGTATTTCAGTCTGATGTACATTTCTTACAAAAGATCTATGGACAAAGTATGTACAAAGACATTGAATGTCCACGCGTGGACTACAAACCTCCAGCACGGGTCTAATCAGTTGGCCCTTATTGACCTCAGCATCAAAGCACTCACTCGAAGCACAGACGCTAAGTCAAAGTGTGACAAGTCTGCGTTTTTGTGACATGCACCGTTCCAAGTTGTAGTGCCTAATATTAGCATCATTCCAAGAGCCTTTAATCCCGGCAGATAATATTACACAGGGCATCTCTCAGCCTTACAGCATATACCAGGCATATCTATTTAAATGCCTCCTAACGTTTTAAATAGCTATAACGGGATACTTGAGTTTGGTTTGTGTTAAGAGATATAACTTGGTAAAATGCATTAGCTCGGCTTTTAATTCACAGGGTCTGGTCAGGGGCATTATTAGCTTTTCAATGACACTTTGAGCTACAAATGTAACATTATATGTTTACAGGGAAAAGTATGTATTTTGTTTAATAAACACATTATAAGGGCATTTCTTGTCTTTATACTTGTTATTGTATTGTTGGGAACTTGCTGGGTTTGGCCGTGAGTCTCTGGGTGAAGCCCTGGGTCATCGAGTCAAGCCCACTCCCCAACCAGCCATGGCTCTATGGGCCAGACCCATCACATGCATGCAGTGGCGGAACTACCAGGGTCGTGACTGCGACCGGGCCCTGGAGTTCTGCCAGTCAGGGGGGCCCAAGGGGTGCCGAGCGGTTGCTGAAAACGACTGCTCGGCACCTCTTGGCCCCCCCTGACTGACAGAACTCCAGGACCCGGTCCCAGTCGCGACCCCGGTAGTTCCACCACTGCATGCATGTGATGGGTAGAGAGGGGTTAGGGATGGAGAGGGTAGATAGTGAGAAGGGGGGTAAGGGAGGGAGAGAGTAGATAGTGAGAAGGGGGTTGGGGAGGGAGAGGGTAGATAGTGAGAAGGGGGTTGGGGAGGGAGAGGGTAGATAGTGAGAAGGGGGTTAGGGAGGGAGAGGGTAGATAGTGAGAAGGGGGGGTAGGGAGGGAGAGGGCAGATAGTGAGAAGGGAGGGTAGGGAACGGGTAGATAGTGAGAAGGGGGTAGGGAGAGGGTAGATAGTGAGAAGGGGGTAGATGGGTTGGGGTGGGGGGGGCCCTTAACAGATTCTCGCACAGGGGCCCTGAGGTTTCTAGTTATGCCCCTGCATGCATGGATATCACCACTTCATGTACAGCTACCCATTCCCGTAGAGGAGGGAATTAGAGTGAAATTATGTTATGCACTACTTGTTGTCGCATTATACAGGGTTGCGGAATATGATGGCACTACATGAAACTATTAATAATAATATTCCGTCTGTGAATGTTGAGCCAAACCACAACAGAAACATTGTACTCATTACTTTATTCCTATACTCACTCTTTTGTTCAGGGAGGTATACTTATGAGCTCCACTAATGAAGTTCGGAACTATTTGACCCAATCAACCTGAACAAATTTGATTGATAATAATTGCAGATTTATACTGAAACAAACCTTGTGGTTTGTTTAAGCCGCTGTAAAATCATTTACTTTTAGTCTTTTTTCAGGGTCTCGAGAGGCTGTTCTCTAAGGAATAATGGAAATCCTTCACTCTCTGTTGGCAATATTTCAACAATCATGGCCAAAGGTTCCAAGGCCGGTTTGTCGCTGAATTCTCTCAATCTGTTGATCCTCTAAGCAGTTTGGGGAATTCTAAGATGATTATTTACATTAAAAAATATAATTTTATAAATCTGAGTGGTAAAAAACAGACCACCCTTGAGATGCAAATCAGAAAGCAAACATTTTTATAAAGTATTTTTAATGACACAAATCTAGAGTAAATATGACCTTCTTATCTATTTGATAATATATATATATATATATATATAAAAAGCAAAAACACTTATTCAGCCATTAATCATGTCCTAGTTTATTTTATGTGGCTTTCATTGATGTCGGCTACTAAGAATGACCCTGTACTTAACACCAGTGAGTAAGTGAGTAATTTTTATTATGGACCCTATGCATAATGTTTCAGAAATGAATTATTACATAAAAATAATCTAGAATCCAGAGGTCGAAACATGTGATCAAGGCCTAAGGAGAGTTGATGTAACCCACTAAAGAAAATATCTTAAACACTCCCCATATTAATTTGCATCGTAGTTTAATTTGTAGTAGACTAAGCACTTGCGACACTAGAAGGATTTATGACGCTGTCACCTTGAATTGTTTATTCAGGGACATTGGGATTAATGACTACAGGGGAACTGGGCCACGTTCAGAAATGTTTCTAACCCTGTAGGGCCTGGTTGTGTTCAATCAGTATGGTACTCCACAAGATACTCTAAACCCTACACCATTGTTTGTTGAAGAACCATTATTTCTCGGTGTCAAACTACTGCAGCCATTTTTAATGACGACCTCCTGCTAGTTTTTGATTCCTTCAATGGCCTTCACTCTCAGTTTATGCCCCAAATCGGTCAGATTAAGACTTTAAAGGATGGAATGAAGGTATGAAGGTCAAGTGAAGCTTGCTGTAGCCCACTCCGGCGGCGTCACAGCCCACTACACTACACTACCTTGCCTTTGTGGCTATCATTACACTGAAACACTCCCTTATTGCCTGGTCAAGAGAAATAAAATATCCATATGTTACTTCATTGCTTCCTTGTTCATTATTCATGAAGTTCATATATTGTATCAAACATATTAAAGTTCAGTAAACACAAGAAGCAAATCCTAAAACATGTCTACAAAAGTGATTCTATTCCCAAGATGGTGTACAATCTTGGCTTCCTCTCTTTGAAACATTATATCTCCTTAAGCTCTGCATAAAGGGTAATTTCATAAAAAATAAAGAATTGAACAATTCAAGCTAATAAATTCCTTCCTAATTTACTTCCCATGGGAGTCACAAAAACTGGCATTCTAAGAAAATCTCCCATTCACTATTATTAATATAATTATTAATTTTTATAGTATGGTGGCATTAAATGCATAAGAATCTCACGTGGTGAGATGGAATAAAGTCTCTCATGTAGACCCTAGGGCTTCAAGGGACATAGTGGCAAGTGGAGTCTCCGGCGCCCCCTGCATGCGCTTGTATGCTAACACGACAACCTGGGTGCAGTGCGCTGACCAGCTCAGGTCTACGGCCAAGTTGCCTAGACCCCTCATATAATATATAAAAATATCTTCGGAATACTTGGACTTACTAAGAAATAAATCTAATAAAATACAACTACTGCCACTTCTTGGGCACATATCTCAGTGACTGACAGTAGGGGATCCCCTACCTTTTAAATACTTTAATGGGCTTCGCTCAGTGTGCTCCTTAGGCAGAGCCTTTTCTCTTAAGCCTAGATTAAGGACATTTACAGGTGAGAAGGTAGAAATACAGTTACACAACCTCTACATGTTCTGCTATAACATATCCTGAAGTTTTCTAGTGAATGGCTCTAGATTTGGTTCCTCCTCGTCGAGGAAAAAAAAAAGTGCTTTTGAGAGAATTTAGTGGCACCTTGCCCCACGATTTTCTAACGTTACAAACTGCTCACAAAAATAATGTACAGAGGCAAATTGATCTACACTGAGAGTAAAATGGAACAATCAACAAGAAATTGTGAGTTTTGGCTTTCATGCAAAGATGTCAGAGGGGCCATTACTCATTTCATGAAGCAATGCATGCAACATGTGCAAAATTCTCCATCTCTTCAAAAAGTATTTAATACAGAAACAGAGAAACTCTGAATGGAGCTTCAGTTTAGGATAAAAGACCCTACTGTCCAAGCCGTGATGAAAGGATTTTAATTACCAAGACGTTTACCATAGTCTTTCGTTGTGATGTGCCACACTGATGAAAAGGATCGATCCCTCATTCATCTCTCTGACATTATAGGGAAACTAGTATGAATGAAGCCTGACTGTTGATTATCCAGTTGTTTGCCTTAAAAGGGAAATATACAAGCAATCAATTACTTGGATTCCTTAAGAAAAAGGTAATTTCCTCTGCTGAAATGTTTGTAATGTTTAGTATTTTTTTTCTTGAAGAATTAGCAATATGTGCTCTACTCTGACATCAGGGGCGTAACTAGAAAATGAAAATTGCCCCGGCCCCCCCTCTTCAACAGCTGATCTGTGCCATCATTGCCCCCAAACAACCTGTCTGTGGCTTCTTTACACTCTGGCACACATATGTAAGCACACTTACACAAATTACACACACTTACTCATACTTACTAACACAGGTACACATTAATTCTAACACACATTCATGCTCACACACACAATTACAAATCCATGCTCACACACACTCAATTATACATCAATGCTCACTCACACATACATACACTCCACCTCCTTCCCATCCCTGCTTATCTCTCACTGCTCCTACAGCTTTCTGTCTGCATACATGACGTAATGTGACCCTGATACGCTCCTGTCTCCCCAAGCCAGTTCAAAATAGTTTAGAAAGGGACCTTCAGACTTGGACCAGTCTGGTCCAGGTCTGAAGGGCCTTTTCTAAACAATTTTGACATGGTACAAATAAACGGGAACAAGAGGTTGCAGGGCTCGCACCCGGCCCCCTAGAGGCACGGGCCCCGTCGCAACTACAACCCCTGTAGTTACACGAGTGTATTATCACTCCTGTGTTCCAATGGCGTGTTGCGTTCACTAATCTAAGTTTAAGTTTGAAAGGCTAATTGATCTTTAGAAAACCCTTTTGTAATTATGTTACAGCTAGAAATGTCCTTGTTTTCCAAGTGATCTCATCTTTTTAAACAAAGGTATATATATATAATTTAATGAATGGAAAAACTGGATCTTTATGAAAACACTTTATAAGCCAAACATAAAAAGTAGCAAACTGGTATACATTAACAAAATGGCTTTGATGTATAGGACATGCTGACTGCCACACGCGTTTTGCACTTACTAAGGCAGTTAATCGTGGGCACTTAAACATAGAACATTTACATATAGAAATACCGACCTCTTTATAAAAGGATCTAATCCCATGGTAGATCTAATTTCCAGACATGATCTATGTTCATTGTATGACTTCCCGTGATGTCCATGGTCTCCGTGTATGTAAATTTAAAATGTGACACAAGCATTGTTAATCCTAACGCTACAAAACACACAAACTAGCTTTGTAGAAAAGTTTAAAGATACCTTTGAAGGAATGCAATAATGAACTTAAAATCACATAATTATCATAAAGCAGCTATACAGTAATTATGTAAAACACCTGTTCCCCTTTATTAACTTTGCATTATATTAACATTACATTAGCTAATTAGCCACAGGCAGGGTTGGAAAACTATATCGAGCCAGAGCTAGGTCTATGGAATAAAACATGAATATTTCAACTTCTGCTGTTTTTTTATATTTTGATTTATTTTTTATATCAGCCTTGTCCATAGCAATCCCTTTCACCTCAATGGTTTTATTTCCGCCAGCAGGCAGGACTTTGTGTATTCAGGATATAAGAATCAGGTCTAACCTATCACTAACTTTTGTATTTATGCAAAATTTTTTGGAGGACAATGAGGATTCAGAGCATTTTTTAACCTGAAGCCTTGTGAGGATTTAATGCAAGTGATGGAATGGGGCTGAAAGTCATTTCTCACAGTATCGTCACCCTTGGATGCCTTTCCAAGCAGCCTTTAGACATGATGAAGATGTTCCAGCCCCAGGGGGTATGGGAAAGCATGGATGCCCAGATAAGAAGGTAAATCAATAATTAGAAGTCACGCCATAGTTCTGACAAGATACACAGCACTGTGCAGACATGACAAGCACTGCTAACCCAAAACAATGTGGGTCCTTAATTCAATATATTAAAAAAGTGTTGTTCTCTTTTCAGATGTGAGAAAATAATAAGTATAGTTCTTATGGGTAATGGTTCCATGACAGTTTTTAACATTACATTTATTTATTAAAAAGAAACCCCAGTGCTTGTGTTTTCTATTCTTCCTTTGGAGTTATTGTTTTAAATATTTGGACTCAAAACATATGGTGTCAAAAGTGGCATTTTCTGTCCCGGATTTGTATTTTGTGTTCTGATATTATCTCGCGTTCTCCTCCTACACCCTGCTTCTGTAACAAATCAGCTTCCAAGAAATAATGGCAGTAAATTAAGAAAAGGGCATAAATGGTTAATGGGGATGAAAAATGAAGTTGAGATAATTACTCCCAGATGTATTCACAAAATCTTACAGTTTTGTAGTTTTGTCCCTACATCCACAAATGCACTCACGTGAGTCAGTGGGGGCAAACCGCTGATTGTTGGGTGGTCCCACCTATAGATCAATTTCACAATAGAAGATGCCTTTGAATGGCTCGCCAAAGCGAGTGTCCGACATGTTGAAATGATCATCAGGATACAATACTTAGACTATTTAGAAGTTCACAATAAAGCAGAGGTGTCATACCCTCTGTGTTCTGGAGCCTTAAGCTGTATAATTTTTTTATCTTTTTTTGCATTTTTTGAGAAGATCCAAACATCCAAATAAATTGTCCGCTGGCTACTAATTTCTAGAAAGTGGGCTGTTGACTAGTACTGTTCAGGCTTGAGGACATTGGTTTCTTATTGGTGCCTCTGGCACAGGCAGGCTGTTTAGGGGCAAAAATGGCACCGGCAGGCAGTTTGGGGGCACAGACAAGCTGCTTGGGTGAACAAATGGCACAGATATGCTGTTTGGTAGCAAAGGAAGCAGGGGTTGAAGTCAGGGGGTCAGGGTTCTTTTCCCCCAGGTACTTATTCTGGCCTTTTAACCCTTTCCGTTTTTTGAATAATACTAATGTGATGTTCTGTTATCATTATGAACAATTTAATATCATTTTAAAAATAATTAGGGCTATTTGGATGGCAAATTGTGTGACACAAGAGCCCAACCACATGATACAATATATGGGGCTAGTCTCCAAATATTTCCAGGGCTGATTTTTCCCCCAGTCTACTATATCAGGGAATGGGGAAGGGTTCCATTATTCTATACCGTCTGTCTTAAAATCTTTTCTTTTTTTCCCCACGTTATTTATAATGCTAAATGAACAGATCTTCGCACATGCTAAGTAACAAAGAAAAAGTTGCAATTCACTATAAACAGTGGAACACAAGCTAGCAGAAAAATAAACAATTGGTTTTGGATAAATAAAGATTTTATCTTTGCAAGTTCCAGCTGGCCTTTTTTCCGTCGTGGTTATGAAGGCGTTACAGTGAATTCTATTGTGAGTTCTTTGCTGATATATTGTTATAAACCGATGGATACATGTGTATCACGTGGCTCCTCAGTTGCTTCGTCGAGTGTTTATTTTTGTGCATACTGGTGTTGCTCAGCACTGAGTTTTACTAGATTACTATTCCTGTCGTTGTGTGATAATCCAATTCTGCTCCGAGGAGATCATTTCTGGAATCCTTTATTCATCCAACATATCAATAACAAAATCAAAAATCCAATACGCTTTATCTATATTGCACTCAGAAGGCTTTGCTCTTTAGGAATCGATATCTGATGTATTTAATTGCATATACACTTGTATTCTATGATATAGGTGATTTATAACTCATTTTCAGATTTTGTGCTTGCTTTCCATTAGTGCTACAACTGCGGTCAGCGAGTAGCTTTCTGATAGACCAGTCAATCAATCTTTATAGGGGCCGGGATGTAATATATTTCTTGATTCCTCCATAAATTTTAGAGTTTTATTCTTACTGTAATCCTAAAAATATAATAGTATAAACTCATTCGGGTCTTCTACACAAGGTGAGTGCGAATTACTCCACAGTATCTAGTGTGCACTTTCCATATGAGAAAGCAAATTATACCTTAGACAAGTTATAAGAAAATAGTTCTCTTTTCCATTAAGAATCTCTGGATTTGATGTTTGCCCCCCCGTCCCCCGTCCCCAGTCCCACTACAGAATTTATCGAAGCTACAGAAACATTTGTATCCAGGATCATATTCTGTACATAGAATGCTTAAGCCCATTTAATTGTACTCTCTCCGCTAATTCCCTTTTACTGTCTGATGAGTAAGCAGCTGTTCAGCCATAAAATATGACTAGCTGTTTATGTTGGAAGGAAAGTATTTTAAGGAAAAGACTAGTTAGTCAATTCGATTTCTAAATCATCACATAATCATCACATAAAATTGAAACAAGCAGCCCCATACACTAGTGCACACATGTCTAATTGCATGAAATAAAATAGTCTTGATTAAAATGTTATGTTTATTGTATGTTTTACAAACTCTAGTTGTCATCACCTTTTTAAGGCTGGATACATTCCAACATAGAGTAAAGAATTGGTGCAGTTTCTCCCCGATTTTAACACTCAAAGAATGAAATCATACAGTGGATCTGTGGACCATTTGTCTGTTATAGTGATATTCCTACATTCCATAGTGATTTTGGAAGCCATTAAATAGAAGTATGATGACATGAGCTACATGACCTAGAGTGATCTTGGGGACTTATTTCAGTGCGGCCATAGATATGACACCAAGCTTAGTTTAGCCACGCAAGGCAGCTGTCTTATGGAATCCGGAGAAGGCTTCTGTGTCAGATACAAATTACAGAGCCCCAGTGCTGGCCAAGAAAACTCTTCAATCAGATACCAGTCCGAAACACGGGACTTACAATCATTTAACGGCCAAAGAGGTGGTTTTTTTGTGTCTTTTAAAGACATGGCAGAAGAGCAGTCTTATTATGAAGACCGGATCGGCAAAGAGCTGCTCACAAAGGAGATCGACCTTGTAGACCGAGATCCTAGGAGGATTAATGAAGACATAGTGAAGGTCTGAGTTACTCTCACATGGTCCTGGTTCACTTATGTATGCAGTGAAAGATTTATTTGATGCGCCAGCATTTTATTTTCCAATTTTCTACTTGTGGTTGGAGTTATTAATCAAAACATATGGTGATGGTGAGATTGACAATTGGGCTGAGAGTGCAAATATATCACTATAACTTGTAAAGGCTACAGATTCCTCAGTTATTTTAATATATATATATATATACATATATATATATATATATATAGTGTGTGTGTATGCATGTGTATACTTAAACGCTGTATAGATGTTGAAGCTGGTCAGTTATACAGACCGAAATACCTGGTATTGTTTCTATTGACCAATAATACCGATGGTGGTTATTACATTTTTAAATAATTGGTTTATCTCGGGAGGTTTTGTTTTTCATGCCTTTATAGCCACAAACAGCTGAGGATTTTTTTGACATTCTAGCTCGAGTAGAGGCAGTTCAACCTGTAGTAGCTTCACATTACTTAACTCGCCCAGGTTGCTGAATTCTTGGTCTTGCGTTGTTAGTAGTAGCTTTGTTTTAAAAGGGAGTTTATTTGAGAATAAACTTGACCAGCCTAAAATTGTTAATTTTTTTCTAAGTGCAGAACTAAAGCGATTCAAAATTTACCTTTTTACACATTCCATGTGTTCCTAGAAAAATGATCATTAGATTCCCCTCACCCCACCCCAGGGTATGTAAAAAGAGTGCATCCTGCTGGGCAGGTTTTAATGCATTTTCCGTATGTATCACCCTAGTTAAAATGAAAATTAAATCCTTCAACACTAAAAATAATTGCATCTTAACTCTTATTTTGGACTGGAAATATTGATAAACTGGTTTCATTCTGATCACTGGTATTAACACAGACAATGTTACCCAACTGCCTAGAGTACCTATTTTTATGTGGGACTTAATCCATTTCTTGCTTACAGTGCACATGCGCAGGATACACATTGCCAGGCAACTTCTACCCTAGATATTTTCTTGTCATCAGAAATGATTTCACCCATGTGTCTAATGACATCAGCACTATGTACATCTAACCTCCTGGTCTTCTTTTTCATTGAAATGAGATGAAACAATTTCATTGGGATCTGTTCATAGGAGAGTTGTATCTTCAAAACTCAACTCCAGGGGGGGTGTATGTTTGCATGTTTGCATGTATGTGAGCATGAGTGTGTATGTATAAGTGTATGTGAGCATGGATGTCTATGAATAAGTGTATGTCAGCATGAATGTCTATGGATAACAGGTATGTGAGCGTAAATCTGTATGTTGAATCATTTGTATGTACAAGCACAAATGTGTAAGTGTTTGTGTGTCAGTATAGATGTGTGTGAGCATAGATGTGTGAGTGGTATGAGATGTAGTGTGTGTTAGCATGTATGAGTTTTGTTTGTGTGTGAGCATGAATGTGTATATATATTTGTGGCGTGAGAGGGAGTGTGTGTGAGCATGGCTGTGTAAGTGAGGTGAGATGGAATACGTATTAGTATGAGTGTGAACATGTGTGTTAGTGATTATGAATAAGTATATGTGTAAGCATGTGTATGTGTGTTAGAATGTGTAATTGTGTGCAAGTGTGTTTACGTATGTGTGCCAGAGTATATGTTGCAAGAGGCAACGATGGTACATGATGGCACAGAGCAGCTGTTTGGGGGAATAGGTGGCATTTTGTGACATATTGCTTGGTGATGTTGGGGGGCCCCAGGGCAATTTTTGCAGCAGGGCCCTGTGGTCTCTAGTTACACCTCTGCACGAGATGGAGGAGTTAAAAACAGATTTAAAAAAATATTAGGGGAGGCAGGATCCCTACTGATCCCTAACTTCTGGAAATGGGATAATGAGATAACACATTTAAAATTGCAGTGAATTAGTAAATTGCCTGCATTTTGTGTATTTTGAAAAAATATTACTTTTAAGCCAATTACTGCATATTGTGCAAACGACTCAAGAACTGTTTGATGTTGTGGTCCAGATCATCACAAGGAGACTATGGAGCTGGTGAACAAAATAAATAATGCTGGAATCGATCCATCATGCCTTTTCTTATTTTTGTAACTTTCAACTATTTTATAAATCGTATTTATTATTTTTTTAAAACAATTATCTGTCGGCTCAATGTCTTTGTTTTCTGTAATCAGAAAATTACATTGGAATCAAAAATAATTTTTTCACGTTTTTGGTCATTGCTCAAGGAACCACAAAGCATGCTGGGAATGAATACAGAAAGCAGAATAGGAACATTCCCCAGTTTTTATTATCTATGTCAGTCCATTACGTAATAGTATCCAAACATAACTGCAGCTATAGTAGCGATAAGTATGTTAATCATTAATGAAAGAAGATTTAAACACAGTAAGCAGTGATTGCTGATCTCAGCACAATATAAATCTACCAACCATTTCATCTATTTTTAGTCTATTGTAATTTATAAAATGGGTATAATTATTATTGACTTTGTAATATATTTAAATAGGGAGCATTTTAGAAGTTATTAACCGTGAGCATCAAATAACAAGCCATAAGATGATTAACTTCAGCTGTATTCTGGTCCCTACTGATGTGAAAAAGAAAATAAAAATAGTAACAGAACAGAAAATTCATGAAAAATAGCAAAAAATTGCTTGACGTCTAATCCACTTCTGCACATAGTTATCTCAAAAGCTTTTTGGTTAAATAAGTATATTTATGTATCAAGTTAATTTACCTTCCCTCTGCAAGGCTAATCGCTACACAATACATCTGTACCAGGTTTCAAAAAGGAATAAATGTACATTATGGCTGTAATATCGGTCCTCAAAGAAACCTTGACTTGTTGCTATTTAAGGATACACATAATTGAGTCACCTGCATCGAAGCAGCGATATCAACCATAGCATACTGTTAGCAAAAGCACCAATTGGGAGTCTTATGTATGATCACAGCAGGGTATAATAGGAAGGCGTCAGCTCCAGACTGTGCGATTCTGAGAATCTGCCCCTTCACACTGAGATTGGGGCAAAAACCCTGAGACCTGGGGCAAATAATGAGCGTTTCCAGGTATGCAGATCAGTCAGAAAACATACCTTTAATCTACCATATAATCATAGTCATTCTCCTGAACTTTACCATGCTTTAGGACCAACCCTAGAGACCTTCTTCTCCAAGAAGGACTGAGCCAGTCTTGCAGCAACTTTCAAGAAGCCTCATGCACGACGTTATGTTTAATCCTAGGACTGCTCTGCCATTCTTAAAGGAGAAGCTCATAGAGGTTGGTCCTTAGTTATGCATAGTGAACACGACCTTGTAGAGTGACGACCTTGTATAGTGACGACCTTGTATAGTGACTATGAGCTTTCAAGGCCTGACCCAAGTGTCATGGTTTTCTATTCCTAAAGAAAATGGGAATGGTCATAATATGAGGCTTACACAGTGCTTCATCATTCTAGATATGCCAGGGACATCCATCATGGTGGGGTACATTGAGACGTTCATCTATGGTGACTGCAACAGGAGGAAGCAGTGGTGGAATATCTATTTATCGTTATTTTAATTCTGATGACTCTAGCTAGACCACAGCCGTGACATTGTAGTTAAATATCATATGGCACTTTTATTTCTGTTTTTTTATTACTGAAGTCAAATTTTGCTCTTATGTAATTGAAAATTACATAACAAAGACCAGAGGGACTTAATGCCCATTTATCAGCAAATGTATCACACTTCGGAGAGATCTGTGTCAGTCTGCTACAACCGCGGCTGTACCCCTAGTTTTGCCAATTCAATTACCCCCAAGGAGAGGGTAGATAAGAAAAACAGAGAGAACGATGCCATTCTTAGTTTAATGGATGAACTATGACCACTTGCTTTCTACAAAGTGACATTCGTATTTTGCAAATGTGACCTCACAATATCATTTCCTTCAACGAAATTCGAGACCAACTTCCTGGCAGAAATTCACATCACGGACTTTCTAATCACATTTTGGATTTAAAGGGCTATTCTAGACTTTAAAAGCGGAAATGCAATGCCTGAAGCTGGCTGACGAGGAGCATAAGTGAATAAGGAATGCATTTCTATATAGTTACACGCAAAAAAATACATTAATGTAAAGGTGACCCTCAGCTATCACATGCACATGACGGATGGAGCGCCCCTTTCAGAATGAATGGATAAGAGATTTGTAGGGCAATGCGTTATGATTTGAGTTATGATTATTCAACATAACTCATCAAGAAATACATTGTAACCTAGCATTAACCCTCTATTTATCAAGGGAATATCGGTAATATATGCAACAGATAAATAAAATCTAACAGCAGAGGGTTAAAATATCAGCACTGAGCGAGGCGTGGAAGAGACCAGACGCTGTGTGTTACATTTCATCTGCAGAGGAAACTCTTTCATGTTGTACAGACATAAAAATAAGGCCCCCTCATGCTTGTTTTTATGTCTTAATTCATAATATAAGATTGCCCTGATGGGTACAATCATTGCGGACCATGGCTGATCCTCTACTTGTCTTGACCCCTCTATGAAGTTGGCTTCTGCTTGATTCCCTTAGTATAGGGTGCACTGATGGATACTTTACAAACACTTGTAATTTTCTCTGGGACAGCCCATCACAGGGCAAAACGTTGTCACTTTTCCGGCACGATGTGAGAGATGGATGTGGGAATCCAGATAATCAGAGCTTGCATGTACATCTGCTGGGTACTCATGCGCTACATTAAAAAAATAGACCATGGTCCAATATCTGGCACCTCAAGGTCCACACTGCAGTGGTGGCTTTAATTCTACATGCTTTATGAATGACAAGTAGATTCTGTAGGATTTCTTCTTATGTAAGAGGGACTGATTGAACTTCCTGGGTTGAAGATCAGGAGGTCCTGAAAACCTACACTTTTGGCAAGCATTTAAGCCTCTGAGATAGGGATTGTTGGAGTGGATTAATGCAGGAAAGGGAATTGCCAACCAGGAGCCAAAGAACTTTCTAAACTATCATTAATGAGCATCATGGACAAGAAACCCACTCAGAGGTGAACATCCCTCTGTGTTGTTTTCTTTATTTTTGTGCCTAATTGCAATGGGTATCCATATGGTAACAAAGAACATACCGTGCCTTTCCCTGATCCTTCATGGGTTTTGTAATGAATGCCTTGGATAGGATTGGATAGTGTGTCATCGGCCATGTGTGCATTGGCTTGCTGTAATGATCTGGTAGAGTTTTCCTCCTGGGATTACTATTGGGCTTGGACAATGTCCTCCCTCACAAGATTCCCATGACACTAATACATCTCTTATTCCCCTTCCCGTTGCAGGTGGATTTTGAAGATGTGATAGCAGAACCGCATGGGACTCACAGTTTTGATGGCGTTTGGAAAGCGAGCTACACCACTTTCACCCTGACGAAGTACTGGTGCTACCGCATCCTCTCCGCTCTCGTTGGGATTCCTCTCTCCATCATTTGGGGTGTCCTCTTTGCTCTGCTATCATTCTGCCATATCTGGGCAGTGATGCCCTGTGTAAAGAGCTACATGATAGAGATTCAGTGTGTGAGCAGGACATTCTCACTGTGTATCCACACCTTCTGCGACCCACTCTTTGAGGCATTGGGGAAGATCTTCGGCGCTATCCGGGTCACCATGCAAAAACATGTCTAAAATGCTTTCCTGATTCCAGCCTGATACTCATGTTTCGTGACAAACTCCTCGTATGTTAGGCACGGGAGAAATGATGGATGGAAACGCCACATACTTTATAAAAATGGAACCAACACTAGACAGAAATACAGAATTCGCATTAAATAAATCTGGTGTATTTTTGGACCACTTAGGTAAAATACAACTATATCTTCTCCCTTTTCTATTGATGTCCGTTACCTGTGTATTAGTCTAAAATATGTGAGAATGAAAACTTGCATTTTTCTGTTTAACAATTATTATTATTATTATTATTATTATTATTATTATTATTATCTTAATTTATATAACACCAACAGTTTACGCAGCAATTAAAATGATATTAGGGCCAAGGAATCCATTGTTTAACTTAACCAATGATAGGTTTCTAGAAGCATTTTTCATGGAACAATAAATGCAATTTTAGGCAATTTTTCGAGTTACATGGTCCAATGAAGAGTCTTATAAAGAGGGGTTAAGAGGACTGAGAATTCTCTAAGTGCATACTGTTCATAAAGGTTTTCATTTGTCTTGATGCCCGCTTCGGGTTTTTAAATATTGTTTCAGTTTATGTCAATAATATATCTGACAACAGCAGACAGATGGAATAGTTATCTGTTACGCGGTGCTGTGGAGGAACACGCTGGATGGCCAGGAGACACTGTTACCAAAGCAAACTTACAAATACTTTGGAACGCGTCCCCCGCTGAGCTGCCAAATGGTTCCATGAATACTTTGAAGTAGCTGCAGTTCACTGTTGATGATTACAGATATCATTACTTTCTGTTACCAGCCAGAGTATCAAATAAACCGTAGTAGACAGAGCCCAACAGCCTGTAATTATGAGAAATATTACCGACAAACAGCAGCAAACGGATGGAGCCAAAGCTTAACCAACCGCTCAGAAATCATTTCCGCTCCTAAACATTCAACATTTGGATTTACAGACTTTTTTTTCTGGTTCAATAGCGAGCTCTTATGAATCAATTTCTTATAGCTTATAGTTGGTTCTTATTGCCTGCCCTACTTATCCACATGTTGCTATCCTTTTATACAAGCAATGGTGGAAAAACCATGCCTGTAAAATGAATAAGGGAATACCCGTCACCTGTACTAGTTCTTCTTATACGTGGCGAAGGATGCAATGAGGAATAAGGACTCCTTGCCAAAGATAAGGTGAGGATGAAGTCCTCTTTTGGCCGTGATACTTTTAGGACCAGCACCAAAGCTAGAGCAGGTAACCTCCTACCCATAGTACAGTGCGGAGCAGAGCACCTCTTACAATGATATCAGTAGGTATATAATTCCTTCCAGGTTGTAAGGGTTAATAGTAATACAGGGAGGGTATATAGGGATGCAAGGGATAGACATATGGCTGTCTTGAGAATAACACTAGGGAGCAACTAAGTTTTAGAAGAACAGGTTGGCTAGATATCTCAAATGGTTCTTATCTGCTGACAAATTCTTTAACTAATTAAATGATGGCCCAGGGACCTATCCTAATGGTACCTACTCCTGTTTGTAGCAGCATCACTGTATAAAGTCAAATGCTGAGGCTACCCAAAAATGATTTCCTTGGAGTTACACTTTTATGAGTGCTGGTAGTAAAATGCCAGTAAATGATTACATGTATTGGTCTGTAACTTATTTGTATCGGTGTGCTTTCTGTTGTATTGTTATAGGTGTTGGTTTTTATTTTATTTCATTCTGGATGTCCATTCTCAATTTGTCATCCTGTTTTAAAATTATTTCAGGTCATAAATTAAGATCACATATTTCCTTTAAAAGTAAGGAGTCATTTTACCCTGGAGAAATTGATATTGGAGGTTAAATACAGCATATTAGTCTGTTCCGTGTTTTGAAAATACTCTCCTTCTTCTTCTTCTTCTTACCCCACCTGTACAAAGGATGCCATAACTCCTAAATACCATAAATATTAATTTATAATAATATTTGCATAACATTTGCATATCCCATGCACTGGGCTAGACTGTCCATAAAACAAATTAGAACATCAGTGGTGTAATCTGGCCAAGGTCAACTAGGTCAAGGGGACAGTTCTAGCGAGGTGGCATCCCCTCTTTGCATAAGCAGTAGATTACATACTACTTGTTATGTCCTGTCTACCCATTGTACAGCGCTACGGAATTTGATGGCGCTATATAAAACAATAAATAATAATAATTACCCTATTGACCCATCAGGCCCATATACGCTATTGACCCATCAGGCCTTGTCAGCAAATCCTCCAGAGCAAACTTACTCAACAAGTAAGAAACTTACTCAACAAAGTATCCCTATGCTCAACACAGAGGACAGCGGGCGCAGAAGTGGGTCATGTGGGGCAGTTAAAGGCAGCCAAAATACGTCACTGTAGAGCACTTCTTTCTTGAGGTGCCATGAAAGGAAAAGGTAGAGGAGCTTTATGGTCCCTTTGTGGAGTCATGTCTATACCCCTGTTTTACATGGTCCTGGACATGCAGTGGAATGGACTCGGTTGTATGTCATCAAGTTTAGCTTTTTTTCACCAATGTATTATTAGGTTTATCCCCAAATCTGGCTCTTTTCTAGCTTTTCCTCTATTTTTTCTAAATTTTACTCATCCTATCCTATTTCTATTAATGGTTTAGTAAACACAAAATATACACACCCAAAAAATTAGCACACCGAGTCTGATAGAGCTGGATTTATTAAAGATCTTTATCATAAATTTTAATTTTTATTAATAAGAACAAAAAAAAAAAAAAATATTAACGTCTCCGAATAAATCACATATCTTTGAATTCTGACGTAAACGTGTTTTTTTATAAAAAAAAATATTTACAGTGCGTGGATAACTAAGTGGGACCCAAAGATCTTTGGAAGCAAAACCATTTATACCAGATGTAAGACGGGCATTGGCTTAATGTTAAACTAGCCCCAGTCACATTGCTGAGGGGTTAAGATAGAGGCTATTTTGGTTTGAAAAGGGTAAAATAAAACAAACTATCCCCAAAGTGATTCTGCCATCAATTCTGTGTACAGTTTTCGAGCCGTCTGTTCCATTTAAATAGAAAATAAACACACAATTTTATATACATACATATAGAAAGCATTTTTTTTTACAAACACTCTATTTTGTAGGTTTTTTTGTACATAGGATAACACAAACACAATTTGCCCCATTAGTGTGCAGATGGTACAAGGTGCCCACCTACCCATCAAGGTCCACCAGATGCATTGTAGTAATCAAGCCTTAGTTTTCCACCATGTGTCAAAAAAAAAACCCTCATAAATCATAGGTAGCATGAAATATTTACTTCTCCTAAACCAACCTAGAACTAGACACAATGCATGCATGATTTTTTCTAAAAATAATAACCCCAAATCTCCCTTCAAGACATGCCGCCAGTTCAGATTGTGTATCCTATCCCAAATGAAATACCATTGGGGTAATCGCTAAAGCCTGATCGTTTGGTCTCTTGGAGAACTTAATGGGAGACGTCTGCTCTAAAAATGATGGATTGTGGTGGGTTCTTGCTCTCTATGTTTGAACAGCTTGAAACGTTGTACCATGAAGTCTTAGTGGGGTCAGATATCTCTTGTACGTTCAACTCTAAAATACAGTTCTGCGGCACATGCTAAATAATTAGCTCCCATGAACCCAAGTACATTTTATCTTGAGTATCACCACTGAGTCTGAAAAGGTTGTCTTTTAAAAGGGTAGTCGACCATGTGGGGATATTTTCCAGACCATTGCTTCCAATGTAGCTTTCCAGACCAACCATTGCGAACAGTTCTACCCTCTTTTGTCCAGATGAAGCTGTCCTTCCTTCTCCTTGGACCAAGTAACCACCAAGATACAATGTAGCAAAGGACCCCTTCTTACCCAGCCTAGTCTGTGAAATTATGTATCAAGCACCTGCCATTTGAGGGCCTTGTCTGGGCGCCATGATTTGCTTTCAGAAGATCACATTAGACCCCGATGATGCATGTGAAATCTCATAGAGAGATCCCTGAGCCTCAAAGCTAATTGTGTGCATTTTTAGTTTCTAGTTGCGCTTTAACAGTGAATTATACAGCGTGAAAAGCGAAGATGTCCTGCAAATAACCCAGCATTTACCCTTCTCCTGTGGGATCTTGTATGTCCCCCGATGTCTATCTCGTAAGACTAGGCCAGCAGATTTCTCATCGTGGCAGATTTTGGTAAGAGGCGCTAAATAGAGGCACACATATTAATCTAGCACCTTGAAGAACCAAGGAACATCACCTGCTGCAAAACGCTACTCAATCAGAACTATCAACCTGATTTTTCAGTTCATCGTGGCACCCCACTTCCAAAATTCTTGCCTGCCCTGATTAGCTACATGCCATACATGCCAGATAGGCTATACCGTGTGTGCTGCATACAGAATCGTGTGTGTAAATATACCACATATGAAGCTAAGGTGCCTGGGTGCTACATGTGTATTTTACATTCAAATAATGGACAATAGAAACGTGTTCATTCATATAAGTCAATCAGTTTCCATACAGTGAGTGATTATACATATAGGTGGTTCTTTCTTGTTTATCTGGTATACATCTAATTTTGCTCCAAAGACGTTTCCTAGACCCCCTTGGTTTGAAATGTATGTGTTCCTACCATAATAATGACATTTTTGAATGATCCGGCCTTTGTTTGAAGGTTTTAGTAACAGCCCTTAGTGTCCAATGGCGTGTTGGTTTATTTATCTTTTCCTCTTTAATTTTTATTAAACCCCCTAACAACAGAGCCCCTAGGGAACAAGAGACAAATCCTTGTCGTGTATTAGACTGAGCTATAGACTGAGGTTGCGTGTGCATGTGGAACAGTCCATGTATTCCTCTATAGATCACAGGTGTACCCAACCCTGTTATATGTGAAGGGTGGTCTCGCCGGCTGGGAGGCTCATGCAATGGTGGGCTGCGTAATGCTCTTCTGGCTGGAACTCTTGCGGCTCAGTACGAAGGTCGAGGAGTTGCTCTTCCTGCTTGCACTCAGGTCGCTTCCCTGCTGTCTGGACTTCAGGTATCGGGCAGAACAGCACAGAAAACGCTGCAATAAGTCGTGGAAAAGGTGGCCGGTAAATAACATGTAGATCCAGGGGTTGCAGCAGCTGTTAAGGTTTCCCAAGAGCATGGCGATGACAAACATGGAGGCTGCAGCGGAGAGAGAGGAACAAGGAGAAACCACATTAGTAACTCAGCATTGTATAGCAGGCCAGGGTCAGCTGTGGGCCAGATGGTGCCTAGGGGCTCCATGATAGTTTATGAGAGTAGCAGAGAGGTTTATTCAGTTGCTGAATCACTCTCCTAATTGTGGATTACGTAGGACCGACACTGACCCTTTAACAGTTTGTCATGCGTAGCCCTGCATTATGTATAATCCAAACTCAAGAAAAGTCAGACCCTGGCACAGTTAATGCATTTTGTATTTTAAAGGATTTTGCTATTTATTGAACAAGCCCCGTATAGTGGAAAGCTGGCATTTTGGAATAGAATAGCCGCGTGGTGTTATGTTGAATACAGGCAGGTTTGCAGAGTGATTCATTCACGGAGGATGTTATATCTGCGCGTGGATTAACAGGCAGAGTATTTCATCTTTACTCAAGGATTTACAGAGCTGTGTCACAGAGATGGAGAGCGTGGTCAGACAGAGGAGGCCGCGGCCTCTTTAAGGACACGCGCCGTATTATGTCTCCGGACAGAACAAGAGAAATTATTCACTTACAGTCCAAAACCTATTCTGCATGAGTCATATTGGCTGGGAAGGAGGAATGAGAGGGGTTTATTGGGTCTGCCATGTATTTCCATGGTGACAGCATGCCATCATACCCCAAAACAGCTGCCTGGCAGCACTGAGCCGCCACGGCCCCCCGGGAGACTATGTGATCCCCTCTGTCCTGTATACGGCACGTGTATCTCTGGAAATCTGGAGATTAAGCCATTGGTGTCAACTTGAATATTTATGGAGTGCCTGTCTAGTCTGCAGAACAGCGTCTTCAAGATGGTTTTCAGGTCCAAGACATTGTACAAAACAATGAAGAATCTTACTTTACCGAGAAGTGTGGTAGATAAAAAGGGCAGCCTCCCAGCAGAAGTGGTAGAGGCTAATACAGAGAGAATTTAAACATGAATGGGACAGGCATATGGCTCCTTAATCTCAGATGAGGACAACGACTGATTAAGGTCTGAGTCTTCACATCAGGAAAATGGGCAGACGAGACGGGCCGAAGGGGTCTGATCTGCTAGATGTTTCTAATGCTTTTATAATTTAGTTTCGCGAATCCATTAATAGAGAACTCAGAGAGCCACAAATATAACTTCCACCGTGTAGATCATTGCGCTGTCTGTTCCATCGGATGCATTTAATTAACTTGCACCTTATGGTAGAAGAAGGAACTGGCACTTTCTATAATTAGGAACAGCCTTTAAAAGTATAAGCTAAGTGCCGCTGGCCAAAGCTGGGAATAAACCCAACTAAGTGCCGTGTGTGTCAGTTAAAACATGATATACAAAGAAAAATAACGATACTCGACAATGTCTTTTGATCTGAAAGCGACGTCCAGTCCAATCTGCTATCCATTACTGAGAAATGTGTTGCACGTTTATCTGGAAATGAACAATAACTTCCTTTTATAAAATTAAAGGGGACCGTGGTGTATGAGACGTGAGACTAATGGATAGAGGCATGTGTATTTAGGCCAATTATTCATGGCAGTCCCTTTCCTTCATTTGCCCATTTTCCTCATTCTATGCATTTGTTTCTACTTTACTGAGAAATTGGGATCAGCTTCCCAGCAGAAACGGTAGGGGTTAAAACAGTGAGGGAATTTAAATAGGCACGGGATAAGTATATGGTTAGCCTGAATCTAAGACGAGACTGGGTGAAATAATGGGTCAATAAACAATACTAATGGGTCAATAAATAATAATACAGTACAGGGCCTCCAACTAAAAACTAATTTGCTAACTCTGTCCCATGCATGCCACTGACCTGGTACACAGATGCCCAAGATCATGGAAGGGGTGATGAGATGCTCCGCAGAAGCACCCTGGCTGAACTTGGGGGACATTTTTTTAGGAAAACAAAATAGTCATCAAAAACCTTTTGCTACAACTGCTCCATTAAAGAAAAGTAATGTAAAAATGTGGTGCCCCCTCTTTATACCCAGAAGACATGACTTTCTGCGTAAACTCGGGGTAAGTGATAGAGCTGTCAAAAAATGTGCTTTCTCACGCTGCCGCTGCTATGAATTATTTCCCACGATACTCACCAAGCTGCTTGTCTAGACATTCAATAAGGGACTTATAGTTTACATCACCCTCATAGAGGGTTAAGATGGCTTTGAGAATTTGGAAGGGTTAAAACACGCTAATCCCTTCACGGCCTGCAGGTGGCAGCAGGCTTCTTTCTACAGGTCGGTTTTCCACGCTATTGTGCATCAGAGTGCGGGGGACTCGTTAAACCACAAACCAGAAAATATATAGTAAGGATCTGCAGGAAAATGGATGCATGATATTGGGAGGCTGAGCGCTTAGAAACCCACAATCTATTTAGATCTTAATGAGACCAAGAAAAACAAAACTGCTTCACATTATTTTTGGCTACTGGTCCAACAATTCCTACAAACAATCCTGACAGTCTACTTATAAATATAAACCATCAAGGTTCACATTCTCTAATCCTGATACAATTAGTGGCTTGGTACTTCTACCCATCTCCTGGACCAAGCATGGCTGCATTATGAGGCTTCTCACAATACAAAATAAAAGACCTCCATCTAGTCTGCCTGTTTTTTCTGCTGTAAATACATTAATACATTAATATGATAGGTAGAGAGAATCCCTTCAATCTGTGTTAACCTGGGAACCCATCGGTCCACAATCTGCATCCCTCATGTGCAGGGGCGTAACTAGAAACCACAGGGCCCTGGTGTGAAAATTTCCCCGGGGCCCCCCAACTTTACAACTTGTCAGTGCCTTCTTTGCCCCTTGCCTCCCCCCTCCTTCCAACATACACTCGGGCACACATATGCAAGCGCACTTACACATATTTCACACACTTACTCATAATCACTAACACACACATACACATTCATTCTAACACACAACCCATCTCACCCACTTACACATACATGCTTACACAAACACCTAGACATCCATGCTCACACATACACACACCTAGACATCCATGCATGCACACACTTACACATCCATGCTCACACACACACACATCCATGCTCACACATACACACACCTACACATCCATGCTTACACAAACACCTACACATCCATGTTCACACACACAATTATACAGCTTCCTGTTCGGCTGCTTACGGGACACGTGAAGCAGTGCGGTCCAGGTCGGAAGGGCCCTTTCATGACTATTTTGAGACAGGAGCAAGGGGTTGCACCGCTGCAGCCCCTGTAGTTATGCCAGCGCTCATGTCACAACCTGATAGCGGATAAAAGTTCAGTGTGACCATTAAAATCGTGATGAGGCTAGTCTGCGACAAAAGCTGCACAGAATTTTATATAACACTGGATTCGGTTTTGCCAAATGTGTAAATTGTACATAAGATGAGCCATGTCACAACCTATCCTGCATGATGCAATATTTATATTTGTCCAGTTTTAAATTAGCAATCCTGTCAATCATAGCTAACATCCATGAATAAACCACCAGCGACCTGGATCATATGGACAATCTCAACTTTTCCAGATTATTACTTTGGAGTTTAAAGAGAAACTATCATCTTCAACATTTTTAGAATAACTAAATTAAGCTCTTCTATCTGTGTAATTAATTTGGAGATGATCAGTTTAAATGTACCTTCTTCTCATTCTGCTATACAAATGTTGAATAAACCACTTTCAATGAATTAAATACAGATAATGGGGAAATAAATTATTTTATGGGGAGGACCCTGGGAACAGAAATTTAAAGGCACAGTTTACGGTTCCTGACTGTTCCAATAAAGAATAATGCACCTAAAAAGTACTCTGTGTACACTGTGTTCTTCAAAAATGGACAAAAATGAAATAAAAACTAACCGGAGGTAGAAGCTGCAGCCCTACAGCAGCCCTCCTCCACTGTAGTCCAATGATTCTTGCCCTTGATTGGTTGCTTGAAGCAGCCAATCAGTGGATGGAAGCACTTTCCCACATGTGCACAGTGTCTTAACCCTTGCAGTGGTTGCAAAGCCAGCACTGGAGTTGAGTGGCTTCTACAGAATCCCCAAAAACACGAGCAAGGGAGACACCATGAAGAGTTAAAGCATTCCTACACCTATCGTATCCATTAAAGGACATATGATGGCTGGAGCATCCCTTTAATATGGTCCCTATTATGTCATACACACAAGAAGGTCCTAATAGTATAACCTGTTGTTTCTGTAAGTCAAATTGTTACTGTAATCAGTAAAATAATATTTTGGGAATTCAGGTCAAAGGAATACTTAGTCACGAGACAGATCGTGTGGTTCCATATGTTTCTAGTATATTTATGTAGAATGTTTCAATATGAAACAGTGTTGCAGAACTTAAATTCTACTCCAATAAGAAAATCTATTGGTTCCACCTTGTCTTCTATACGTGCTGCGTTGCTCCCTAATCATTTCCTTGGCTTCAGGAACTTAGTTGTTTCCCTGATTTGTCTTGCTAGTCCCAGGAGTCAAACAAAAAACCAACCAACAATATGGAATAAAGATGATTTATCCATAAGATCAATTCGATAAGAACAGAGGTTAACAGCCGCAAAATGCACTGTGAACATATAGACAAAAGGCTGCACCTTAAGGCTAAGAAAAGGTTCCTTTCTAATCATAGAAATATCTCACTGTTCCCAGCTCCTAAAGGATGTCAGATGTGATAATCAGAACAATAACTGGAGGCGACCGGTGGCTGATAACTGAATGATAAGGACTGGCGCCACCAAAATGCTATTGCATGTATAGCTTAAATGGTCTTAAATAAACCGCTGGAGACAAGCCATGTTTAGACCTTCGTATTAAAAGTTGTCAATCAAGAGTGAAGCTAGAAACTTCATAATAATTCCTAAAACGAACCAGGCAATAAATCCCCTACCTGCTCCTTATTGAGTATTATTTGTTTAAGTTTCACACTAGAAAATAATGTTTATAAATAATGTGGATTAACGATGCTGTGACTTTCAGTGTTCAGAGTTAATTGGGAACTTTAATTATATATTATAAATAATTATATATAATTATAATATCCAGCAGTAGCTGCCGTATAAATTAATGGTGTGATTTAGCACTTTGTCCATGTTATTAAATGAAATGCAGTAATGCACTGGTATATTATTTACGTGACGTCTCTGCTTACTCTACGGTCTGATGTTACGGTTCCAGTGTGATGTAAGGGGCTGCACACGACAGGCAGGTCTCATTGAATTTATAAATCATATTTCTGCAGCCCCCCCTGTTATCCCAAGGACCCCCTGCCTGGCCAGACCTCCCACAGATATAATCCTTTGAGATATATGCAGTAAATGTATTAATAAGCATGCATGATGATAAGAGAGGAAGCCTTGATGACCCCAGTATTGACCAGGGAGGTGGAGAGGCTGCAAGTGGAGCATATGACTTTCCATTAGGATTTTTACAAAGGTCATAGTGAGACGATGACGCTGCATTAAGTGGATGAGGGCTTAATGACTTTTCTTAACCAACATTAAGGGTTAGTTTAAGGGCAGTCTGTTAGTAGGCTTTCTGCTCCACTCTGGTCAATGTCCTAGTCTTCTCCACCAGCCAGATCCGCTACAGTTAAATAAGAACTATTGTTATAAAGGTCACCACTACTTTAGGGTGTATTTTCCCCAAGGACCATGCTAACTCAAATGCACCCTTAAGGTGAAAAAAGCATCTCTTTCTTCATGACGATCACCTGTATTCGGAAAACCACTCAACAGAGTTCACCAAGACCAGTTTCATAGCAGATTTCGAATGGCTATTTGGGGTGAATTTTGCGGAATATGACCACTTAGCGTAAACTCTACTTTCAATGGGGTTAGCAAATGAGTCAGTGGTTGGTCATCTGTACCCTAAAGTTTGTCAGACATCCGCATATGCCTATTATAAGGAGTGGCAATGATAGAAAGAAGAGATCAATGTACCATGGAATCGACGATAAAAATACAGCATGACACAATCAGTATAAAATCATAGACAACCTACACATTTGTATGCGTTACAATAGGTTCCCACTGCATTGCCGTACTCCTTTCACTATCGCCATTAAGCGCAGATTTGCCAGTAAAGAGATGCAGCTGCAGCCTAATATCTGCAGAACAACGTGCCAGCATGCAGATTGCTCGCAAAGTGACAGCATCTGAAGAGGATGATCTTCTCTTCCCCTCTAGGTGGGCAGCAGATGTCACCCACAGAGGTTCCCCAATCACGTTTGTCCTCATTACCCATGCTGGCTACCACTAAAGCTATCGATCTGATGGCACAGAGCTGGCTGAAAACACTGATCATCCACGGGAAATAACAATCGCCGGCGAGTAAAATGCATTTGTATGCAACGCACCGTGAGCAGGACCTACCGTGACCTTGGTTTGAGACTGAGCAGAAACGCAGAAGATTGCATACACAACAAGACCATCCCGAAATACTAAATGAGCCATGATTACAAATACAATCCTTCACACTTAGGAGTGAGAAAGGATGCTTGGGATAAATAATTGCCTTATTCTATAGAAGGAGTATAATAATCTAGAGACCAATCAATTATTTGACAATAATGGTCCTGAAATCAAAATTATGTTTGGGATTCCGATTCGAAATAATTGAGGGGCGTTTGTTCAGATCAACACAAAACGTTTAGCCCATGAATGAATACAGCAGCATTCAGAAGGAAATCCAGAAGAAAGAAATTCCCCATTACAATTTTAATGTCCCTGTTATAAAAAGGGGTCTATTGGCATACAGTTGGTTGTCAATCATGCCTTCCTTTTTACAGTCCCCAACGTGACATGTTTCGTCCTCAACCTATGGCCAAGACCTTCAATACCTATCCAGGGGGGAAGAGAAGGACAACATTTAATGATGAAGCAGTTAGGTAAGTAGTGACCAACTAGTATTTTAAGGGCTTCTCCATGGCTTTTATGACAAATCAATATGTCAGCTGGCAGCATGTACGATTTATGACCACTGCGGGGAAAAAATTGGACAAGACCATGGATGATAATAGTTTCAATGCTGCCTTGTAAAATAACTTTCAACACTACCTTCTCTCTTCTCATATGCATCAATTAGAATAAAGAGCTCACAAATGCCAGCTCTCCAAAGAACATCCAGGACAAGCTCTAACTTGGCGGGAAATGGTAAGACCCTTGGAAAGAAGGAGGGATTTCTGTTTACATTTACTCGTTAGTTCATAGATATAACGGACACCAGATAATATCTCTGACTGTAAGAGAACGATGTATAAAAGCTGCAGTAAAAAGCCAAGACTTTGGCCACTGTGCCAAATGGTAGATGCCAAGGGACCACTGACCAGGGTCAAATGCTGCTCCTCCACCTGGAGATTAAACACACTGACCCAAAAACCTTGTCATCAAGCCTGATTTCCAGAGCCTCCGTGTGAAATTCCATCTCCTCAACTCAATATTTAGTGAATTCATGCCTGGGGTCTCAGTTACAAAGATGTTTCCTCTCCATCCAATAGATTTAGGAATTCCATGAAATTCTAAATTAATTTGTTTTTTTGGTATTGCTATTAACGCCCTTGTTCTTATTAAATATTTTGCATATTGACACAATGGGGTTGTCAGCAAAGTGATGCTATCACCATAGCAACCAATGGTATTTGTCTGATGATTGCGCCAATTAAACCATATGCAACATTTCCCGGGTGTAAACTTCAACATTTAGTTGGCAGGAAACTCCTGCTGATGATTGTTCCACATATAGAAAGTCGCTTCCCATCCCTCTTGCTGAATAGTAAGCCCGTGGACCCTTTGCAGCTGTTTGTAAAATCATTATTTGGAGACATTGGCACTTTTAACGCAGCGCAAAAGTATTTTAATTGAAAGCTGCTGATGGATTGCACAATGTGGTGGTTTGATCTGGATGGAAAGCAAAGAGCCGACCTATTAGGGAAATGTTATTTTTGGGAGGTGCACACAAGGCCAGTGAGTGGGGAGAAGTTATTCCTCACACTGATGTATTTGAGCTGAGCAAGTCTCGGACGGGGATGATCAATAACTCTGTTCATGACTTTGTGAAAGAAGCACTTCTGTTTTGGGAGTCCTGGCTGTGACTTTACACATCCCAAATAATGCAGGGTTCCCAATGACATGGGTTGACTCAGAGTTTTTTCCATATAGATTTTACATGTTGAAGGCCACTAGTTGTGGCGGGGATCCGTTCTAGGATGGGGAGTCCCTCTTTGGGGCATAAATCCCTCTCTTTTCCGCCATGTATTACTCTTAGAACTTTTACATGAATTAATTAGTGTCCCTTTAACTTGGACATGCCGCTTTTCTGCCTTCCCTATAAGCATACTTGTGAAGTGCCGCTTCTCTGGTTCTCCGGGTCACAGGAGCGAGGTCTTGCGAGGCCCCACTTCTCGCCTAGTCCATTGACGTCGACTGTAACGCTGACTGACGTCGGCAGTCCTGGCCGCATCCAGCATGGGTAAGCTCCGGGTAGTCGAGCCCAAAAGTTCCCAGGTATGCATATAAGGAACAGGAGAGGGAGACCCCAGGTGTGCACATATACAATTCATGTGTTACTGACCTTCGCTGGCCTGCAGTAAGTGGGATGTATAAACGAGTAACTGGTTCCATCTGTGACTTTACACAGCCCACATAATGCAAGGGGCAGCACTTTGTCGGTCAGGAATCTGTACAATGTATATGTGTAGCGCTCCACTGGTTGCTATGGTGATAAACCCATTTTTTTGAAACTTTTTAGATTGGCTAATCAGTCCCTAAAATACGGTGCAGCCGGTGAAGTTGAGGCTCATTCATTTTAAAAATCTTTACGCTATCAGTGTTTCATTTTACTCTAAAATTTCAGTGTCAGCCACCCCCAGGTGCTCGTCAAATAAGATGTATTAATTCTCTAAGATGTGCCAATAATATATTCTGCTTGTAATAAAGATTAGCCAACACCTCATTAAATGGCAGAAGAGCTTTGTACTGTTCACTCAGAAGTTCCTTTCATTAACAATGACTCCAGGGGTAAACCACTCAACGCGTGGACGCCTTACACGCCAGGATTTCTTAATTTCCCTGCCTGATCACAGGTAGGCTGATGACTGTCTGGGTATGTTGGTGGGTGGGTTATGTGGATGGGTAGGTATCTGGGTTATGTTGGTTGGTTGGTTGGTGGGTGGGTGGTATTTGTGGGTTATGTGGGTGGGTGTCTGGGTTTGTTGGTGGGTTATGTGGATGTGTAGGTATCTGGGTTATGTTGGTTGGTGGGTTTGTGGGTTATGTGAGTGGTTTGTGGGTTATGTGGATGGGTAGGTATCTGGGTTATGTTGGTTGGTTGGTTGGTGGGTGGGTGGTATTTGTGGGTTATGTGGGTGGGTGTCTGGGTTTGTTGGTGGGTGGGTTATGTGGATGGGTGAGTGTCTGGGTGAGTGTCTGGGTATGGTGGTGGGTGGGTTATGTGAGTGGTTTGTGGGTTATGTGGATGGGTAGGTATCTGGGTTATGTTGGTTGGTTGGTGGGTGGGTGGTATTTGTGGGTTATGTGGGTGGGTGTCTGGGTTTGTTGGTGGGTGGGTTATGTGGATGGGTGGGTGTCCGGGTATGGTGGTGGGTGGGTTATGTGGGTAGGTATCTGGGGGATGTTGGTTGGTGGGTGGATTTGTGGGTTGTGTATGGGTGTCTGGGTTATGTTGGTGGGTGGGTGTCAGGGTGATATGGGGGGGTGTCTGGTTTATGTGTGTTGGGGGGTTGTGTGTTTTTTGGGGTATGCCTGCCCCCTCCTGAGGTGTGGCTCTGGATCTGCCCCTAGCTGATCGCTCATTAGTGATAGTATGTGAGATGAAGGCAAAAATGCCAGATATTTAGGGAATGTGATCTGTGTTTCACATCTGATGGGGCATCAAAAAAAACTTTGCAAATTGTGTATACAAAACACACAACACAGTGATGTCAGATAAGGATCGCACATGATGCCAGCAAAAGCATGTTCGACTGAAAGTAAAATGTTTTAGTTATAAACATATTTCCTGCTGTTTCTACGCAAAATATTGGGGCTTTTAGGGCTGTAGAACCCTGTGCACAGCTGTTTTGGGGTTTTGCGCAAGGTGAGTATGGTGTTAGAGTGAGCGAGTGTGTCGTTATTAGTAAACTTTGCGTGTTAGTGTGTGTGTTATTGGTGGGGCTGATTAAATCCCACACCCAAGGGCCAGCGATGCTAGTCTCACCCCTGCATAGAGGGACTGGTCCTAATGAAAAGGGACATTTGGGAGGTCTGTGTCCATGAATACATATAACTGTACATGTAGTATGTCGAATAAATGTTAAGTTAGGACCGGTTAAAATGCCCGATGACATTGTTCTGGTTGCAGTAGGAACCTGGTCACCCTGCCTTAGGCTTTACCTGAAGTCTGTGAATCACTTACTGTGTCCCGACTGAAAGTGGGAAGTATTTTCAAATCAAACAAGCAGATTGTCCCGCTTATTGTATTATAAAGTGAGTGGTAATCAGAGTGTTTTTCTTAAAATGCAGGCAAACCGGTGTAATCAGCAGAGCTTAGAAGAACTCGAGAAAATCTTGCTTTTGAGAAATGCTTCTCATGAGGATAATTTTGATAAATACAACCTTTTATGTTCCCCCTTATCTCATGGGAGTGGAATCTGTCCAATAGATCAGCTTGGCTACTATCCAGCACATGATTAACGCTTTTTAAATGTTTGGACGTTGTGGCTTGAGTAGAAAACCAAACGCTTCCCTTATATCCAAAGTATTCAGCGGAACAGTGGAAATATTTCAATCCTCAACTCTAAAACTCCAAATTTTAGTCTCTTTTGAAATAAAGGGGTATCCCAGTGTCCCAGGCTGCCCTCACACTATGAGTGGATCTGAGAAATGCATTTTGGGGGAGTTCTGGAGAATCCCTTGAAATTGCAAGTTGCATATTTTAACGGAATCACTCGGCTATCGCATGTTAAACTACACTCGATCTTCGGCTTTTATTGAAGTGCCATTTATATACCCGCTTTAAATTCTTTCCAAGCGACTCAATGCTGCGCACACGTGGCTAGCCTGTGGCAAGCCGACCCTGGAAATTGTTTGAAAATGTTGACAAGAACGCTTTCATCACAAGTAGCAGATTCCAGGTCGGAGAAGCTGTTTCTATAAACTGAAACCGGCTCAGTAATGGACCAATATCATACCAAAACCTGCCTTTCCAGACACACTTCTCTAATAAATAATGTATTGGAGAACCACGTTTGGGTGCAAACAGATCAAAGAGACCTTGTCATATCCACAGAGCCGTCAACTTTTACAGAAATACTACAAATTCCACTGGAACTGTCTGAAATATTCTGTCTCGACTAAATTGAACTCGCTTTTCAGACAGCTGGCTTACCACACTTCCGCCGTTTACCTGGGCAGGTAAATGAAATCATTTGAGGTTTATTCCGAGGCTAATTTTACCGATTTAATTTTATTTAAGGTGCCATGCTGTCAAGAATCAGCCCGCAAGTTCAACACCTGCTTTGATCTCTGCATAGATTTTCACCCCTTAAGAGGGTAAAAAATAAAACCACTTCTGCCTTCTCAGTCATAAGCAATAGCTGAAGATGTTTTGTTGATTTTCCTGGCGTTCTGGAGATGAAGCTGCCGTTTTGAAGTAGTCTTAATTATGTGCAAATGAAATGAATTTTCCATCAGTTTTTCAATAGATGAGGGTGCATAGAGGGTTGAGTCGGATGAAGGAAGGAACGTTTTAACTAGAGAAGGGAGAAGTGTAGCTATGGGGGATGGAAAGTTTGGCTGCCTCATTATCTCCCCCATAATGGAACATTTTTTGTTTTATAGAATCTATTTAATAAAAACTGATCATCTCTACCAAACCTACTAAACAACCTCTCCAGATGCTGGTGGAAACCATAGTAGCTGGAGTGCCAGGGGTTGTCTATCTTTGGTGGCCAGCAGGAGACCAGCAAAGACTGGACAGGAAAGCGTCTCAACTTCTATAATCATAAGGCGGTCTGTGCTCATCAAAACTCCTGCCGGAAATTATGAAAGCTATAACAACTGCCATAAAGCTACCTTTTGGCAATCGATTATTGTCAATATGACACATTTATTGGTCTGTTAAAAATGTGTTTGTTCTGTTGAGGAAATGATGATGTTGACATGTTTCTGCAGGCCAACACAACCCACCATCACAGATATAAGTGAGTCTGTAACATCATGATCCATATCTATGCAATGAAATAAGAATCTCTGAGCTGGGAGCCCCCAAGTCTAGGCTCATACTGATTATGCAGCGCGACGTTCTTGAAAATGTTTAAAAATAGCATGTTTCAGCATACAAAACTTATGAACTGAGTTAGCCGGTACCCCTTCATGCTTTAGATGCATGTATACTGTATGTTGCTGGGATTTTAAGTGGTATATAAATTAAACATTGTGTTGTGTGCAATTGCATTAAATTATCTTGTTTTTCGGTACTAAGGCGCATCCCTTGGAATGATCACGCTGGGACCCTGATTCATAAAATCTCCAAATTTGTATATCTTATTTTGCAATATTACAATACAATGTTTATCCTCACACATTCCAGCCATAGAGTGTTACTGCAGCGATTTGGCATTGCTAGGAATCATGCACCAATCCTATTTACACACAACAGACAAGAATGTTTTTGGGTTTTTTTGCTGCAGAAAAAAATAATGTAATAAAATGTATCAAAACCTGGAGCTACAGAGAAAAACAAGCTAGCCACACAACTTCGTTAAAGGGGTCGCAGGGGACTTATTGGTGAGAAACATTTTTTACAGGAGCTGTTCCTTAGGAAGGTGTTCACAAAAATGAACAATATTAATCCGAAGGAAGAAGAACTGTAGTGGAGCTCTCAAAAAAAAGAGATTGTGGCTTTATTATGGCTGGTGAGGTGTAAGACTGGGCATGAACAACTTCTCAGGTAGAGGGTCTTCAACGGTGACTTGAATGCTCAAGGAACCACGTTATGGACCAATCCACTAGTTAGGACATCACAATGTCTCCATGATAAGGAACTTCTGGTATCTCCAGCTTTATCTAAATGTATGAAGATGTTGGTTGTTTAGATTTGTGTTGATTGCGCTACTGGAGAATCCATCAGATTAATTTATTGTACAGGATTTTTATGGACTTTCTGTCAAGTCATCTCCCTAGGCGTAGACTCTTAGAGCTTCAAACCTAATAACCCTTCTATCCTCAGAACTTTGGGAAAAACTGTACACACAAAATGTAAGTTTTATTTTGCAGGTCAGAGTATCACATTGGTTTCTAGGGTCATTGTTACACAATTATCACAGAATTTCCTCTTATATATATATATATATATATATATATATATATATATATATATATATATATATATATACACTTTAATCTTGACAAGAACTTGGCTGCCCTCAACAGGTTTGGGGGCAATTGAATAATAGTTAATATTGAATAATCAAACAATATTTCCAAATATAATATAATGTAAGGTTCTAGTAAATAATGTTTGTTAATTTGTGAGACAACATTCCGTGTGTTTATTTGTAGTAATTTACTACACCAAGCAAGCCTAGAGACACAAAACCGGTAATGCAAGGGATTTGGGGTAGATCTATGCCAAACAGCTTAAAGATCACCTCTTTTGTACTAATCTGTAATATGTAGAATTTTCAATAAATGCCTTTTTGACCTGAGAAAACCATTTTTGCCATATTGATTTACTGCTCAATTATTATTATTATTATAATTGTTTTATTATTTTATTTTTTAAGTGCCAACAAATTATGTAGGGCTGTACAGCATCTAGTAATGTTTGAGAACAGGTGTTTGTGCATTTTGTGTTATAAACAGAGCTATTTGATCATTAATAATAGATATACCGACCCATCATTAACTTGAACAGAAATAAGATCTAGAGCATCCTACCTTCTTTTGGAGCTTCAGGATCCCATACCGACCACATCTGGGCAAAGAAGAAAGGGGTCCAGCAGATGATGTAGGCTAAGACTATGATGAAGGTCATTTTGACTGTCCGGATCTTGGCCTTGGAGATAAGCCTGACACTACTCACTCTTGAGATTGTAGCCCTCCGGCTTGAGCTCAGCCTGACGTTGCTTTCACAAACGGTCTTCAAGCGGATATTCTGCCAAATCTTGAAGCTGATGAGCCCATAGCAAATGCTGAGGATTATGACAGGGATGATGTACACAGATAGTGTTATCCATGTGATGTAGGCTTTGGGTCCCCAGGGCATGATAAAATCCGATTTGCAGTCATAAACCCCGTTACCAACGTCCTGTAGGGAAAAGATGAAGGTCTGGGGTATGCTGAGCAGAAAGCTGACAACCCAAGTTAGAACCACATAGACACAGTCAGCTCTCCTGTGCAAAGATCTCAAAGGTTGGCAGATGGCAAGGCACCTGTCCAGGGACATCAGCAGGAGCATGTAGGTGGAAGCAAACATTCCCACCACTTGCAGGTAGGTGACCAATCTGCAGAGGAAGTCAGGGGCATAGAACCTGAAGGTGATGTCCCATATGAGCTGGGGCAACACTTGGAATAAAGCGACCACCAAGTCAGCAATGCTTAGGTGCTTCATGAAGAAGTACATGCGGGAGTGTTTGTGTCTGTTGATGTGGATCCCGATTAGGACACAGATATTGCCAACTAGAGCCAGGAACAGGATCAGAGCCAACACTGCCACCTCCACCTTGGCCACATCTTCATTCCTCTTCAGAGGGTCCCTGCTGGAGGTGTTATCTTGAGTCCTGTTGTCCTGGCTAAAGTTGCCCCATGGTGAGTTGACCTCCGCACTAGAACAGTTAAGGCACAGGTCCTCCATGTCCAGTTGATTAGAGGCTGAAGACCAGGTGTTTACTTATCAGGCTTGTGTATCATCCCATACAGTAAAACATCTCCCCCTCTACACCCACCTACCCCTGGGCAGAGGGTTAAGTTGTGGGTATTGCTCTTGGTGCTTACGCCTAATATCCCTTGACAAGCTCTACTCCCTTCAAGAGGCAGAGGTGGTATTTTTCAGCCCCTCCCTCCTCTTCGGGATTTCGGACCCCCTCCTTAAATTAATGAAATATGGTTGGGGGGGGGGAGTGTATTAATGTCCATTCATCTTTAGAAGCGCAATTACCTGTTAGCAGTCCAGGGAAACATATGCGTCAATTGCACTCTTTTTCTTCTGTAGGAAGCCTGATGAAAATCCAACGTCCAGGAGCATATTTTAAACCCTTTCAGCCAATGCCAGGACCATTAACCCCTTCTTTACCTCTCTTCACTTTGTCCCCTTGTAGGTCCTAAAGATTGTACCCTCACAAGCTGCTGTATCCCTCTTATTACCTTGTCCAGAACTGAAGGTAGTCTACCCACACGACCAGTACCCAGTACAGCGCACTCTCCTCCTCCTCCCAAGCCCCAGTTTGGAGAGAGATTCTCACCTCTGTGAGATGTTTGAGTAGATCCCTCCCTCCAAATGCCTGGCTCCATTCATGCCCAGTATGAGTCTGCTGTTATGAGGAGCCTCTTGCCTGGCAGCATCCTCTCTGCTCCACGCTTTGCTTGTAGACTGGGAGAAAGTGGAGCCAGCAGCAGTCATAGAGAAGCCACATAGGAATTAATATATACATCGGGCAGGAGGTGAGAAGATCAGCGGCAGTAATTACATGATGGCCACTAGATGGCGCCTCAGGACACGATTTTTCCGCAGCTTTTTGCAGTCGGGTCGGGGTGAATCGCTGCAGCTGACTGTCAGTATGGTGCTGATGCATACACTAGGTAGGTTTACTGTCACACTATGACAACAGACACTTGGGGAGGGGTATTTACACATGTCAGACAGCTCCCTCCCCCAAAATGTGATTTGTTAGTCAAAATGCCATTGGAAACATATTTGTAAGCTTTGATTCATAAATTCACTTATGATAGATGAAGTGGGTTTTTCCCCAATGACCCCTCAGCTTTTGCGCTTTAGCCATAATTCATTCACTTTTTCACCTGCCCCCAATCCCCAAGTGTCATCTGTGGAAGTGTTTTGCCATGTGTAGTGTTGATTTATGTACTATAGTTTGTGCCAGTGTGTCAGTATAGTGCCACACATGTGTGACTGATGTCTTAGGTGTACAGTTTTTATTATTGACTGTACATGCACAGTACTATACAAACACTTAATGTAAAACTCAAAATAGACATGTTAATGTTTTTTTGTTATTATAGTTTAACAAAAGCCAAAATGAGTTAACAAAAGAAAATCAAACCTGCTTGCCTCCAAAACAGCAGAAATCTTTCTAGGTCCGCTCACACAAATGCAGGTATTTTTTAGGATATAGTTAGGTGTATGATTAAACAATTATGCCAAATAGGTGCCAATGACCATCAATGTAATATGTAGGTTGAAACACAATCATTAACAGAAACAGAAACAGCTGTGTAGGAGGAATACCGTATTGGCTCGAATATAGGCCGCACTTTTTTCCCCCACTTTAAGTTTTTAAAGTGGGGGTGCGGCCTATATTCAGGGTCTAGCGCCCGCAGGCAGCGGGGTTAGGATACAGATCCGTATCCTACTCCCCGATACGCTCAGACAGCCTCCCCTGCCAGCACTTCCCACGGGGGGGGGTGCCGGCACGGGAGGGTGTCTAAGCGTTTTACCTCTGCCCACCCCCGACTTACCGGAGCAGACTCCCGGGTGTCTTGCGGGGCCCGCGGGAGACATCTACGCAATACGCGTATGCAACTTCCGGTACCGGTACCGGAAGTTGCATACGCGTATTGCATAGATGTCCCTCGCCGGCCCCGCAAGACACCCGGGAGTCTGCTCCGGTAAGTTGAGGAGGGGGGGCAGAGGAGGATAGTGGCAGCATATCTCGGGGGGGGGGACAGTGGTATCATATCGGGGGGGGACAGTGGTATCATATCGGGGGGGGACAGTGGTAGCATATTGGGGGGGGGACAGTGGTAGCATATCGCGGGGGGGGCAGTGGTAGCATATCGGGGGGGGAGGACAGTGGTAGCATATCTCGGGGAGGGAGGACAGTGGCAGCATGTTTTTTTTGGTGCTTTTTTAAAGAAAAAAACTTTTTCTTTAAAAAAGCACCAAACTTTTAGGGTGCGGCCTATATACGGGGGCGGCCTATATCCGAGTCAATACGGTACAACAGAGTGAGGAACAGCCAAACCCGCTAAGGTGAGGTTGCAAAGAAGACAGTTTAGTATCAAAAGTCATACACCACGTCAAGATTGGGCACAGCAACAAGACACAAGGTAGTTATACTACATCAGCAAGTTCTCTTCCAGGCAGAAAGACAGGGATTTCCAGATGTTCTGTCCAAGCACAAAGAAACGAGCAATGTTGAGGACGGTAGACACAGTCAGTGGTTACATAGTTACATTGTACAGGTTGAAAAAAGTCCTAAGTCCATCAAGTTCACCCTTCTACCTATGTGCTCCGTGCTGCTCCACAGTATACGTTATATATAATATGAATGGCTTGTCTTAGGCTAAACTCAATGAAGTTGTTTGAATCCCAGAATTCTGCTGGGTTACAAATGCTTTTCCTTGGGATACATCTCATAAAGTGATTTTTGTAGCAGAAGAGGCATATTGTCACACCAGTGGTGGCTGTCCCCTGCGTGAGCCTGTGTTCCAAACACCCTGTATGAATGTAGCAAGGTCTATGATGTTACTGGTGTCCCCTGCTGTCAGGGGCATCCACAGAAGGGGGCACCTGCTCCTCCATAGAAATCCCTTGGCAATGCCTGTGACAATTTGCCAACGCTTGGACAAGGCTAAATTAGACACGTGTGGTTGGGCTGAGGTTGGTCAGCTGGGTATTATTAGTCATATTTAGTGGCTTTCTGACTTGTTACATAACTTGTTCTGAAAAAAGTAACTGATTTGTAACAAGACAGTTGTGTTTTGTTTCATCAAACATTTGCTGTGTGTCATGCAACATAATTACATTTGTGGAGCGCTGTGACACATTCCAACTCATTAAACATTCTGAGCTCCTAGAAAAGAGAAACTTCAGAGGAGGAAAGGAGGATAGAGAAGTTTTTGGACCCACAAAAAGGGATGCATGGGAGGTATGCATAAAACAGAATATTGAATTGGGACCTTTCTAACTGTTGGCTCAGGAGTTTACAATTCCCTAATCCAGGGGCGTCCAACGTGCGGCCCTCCAGCTGCTGCAGGACTACATCTCCCATAATGCTCTTTCAGCTAAGGGGCTGGCTGAGGAGTATGGGAGATGCAGTCATGCAACAGCTGGAGGGCCGCACGTTGGACACCACTGCCCTAATCCGTCCCATGCTGAAAAGCCTTTCTTGGGGTGCGTTGTACACAACAAATATAGAAGAAAAGTATGATACGTAGACAGTTATGGCAAGCAAAAGGAAGTCTGGAGATTAATGGGGAATTTACATGGATGCAATCATTGCGTGTGTCTTCTGTTTTGAAGTTTTTGAACAGAAGCCAAAATTTTAAACCATATGTACTTTCTTCGGCCAGCAGCATCGTGTTTAACCCCTTAAGGACAATGGGTGGTCCCTAAACCCATTGAAAACAATGCATTTTGAGCCCGTACATGTACGGGCTTTGTCATTAAGGGGTTAATAAGCACTCAGTTCTAAACTCTATTAAATATTTTGGGATTTGGCATTTTTCTCCTGGCCCTTATCTGTCATCAGCCACAATCTTTGGGTGCGGGTATTCATGGTGCTTACACACCTCTCGGTTTCAAACAAGCGCTCATTATTCACAGAACACATTATGGTATCAGATTAAGTAAAAAAGACTCTACTTAACCTTCGGAGAGTTTACCCAGACATAGATATGATAAGCATGTAAGTTTAGTTAGTAACCCCATCGATAACTGGAGCGGCACCATGTAGATTAACCTCATAAACTTCAAGGCTGCTGTCTCGGGCCCCTGGAAAATTGGGGCCCCTTAACATGATGAATTAAAAACATTTGTACAACCAAGGGGCATCCTGATTTTGATTCCTTCGGGGACATTTGGCTCTTCATCTGGTTTTGTAGTCACCAACATCAAGGGGTTTTTGCGAAGATGATTTATGAAACCTAAAATTTACATTGCTGTCCAACTGCTTTCCAATAATCCTCATGTTTTGAGGATTCAAAGGTTTAATGTCTGTTTAAATTGGAAAAAGCATGTTTTACTGTATTTCATAATATCTTTAACAGGGCTGGGAACCAGGTGCATGAATCTGAATGATGCACAAACTATAGCGTTAAGAGTTGAAAAGCACTGACCAATGTACCCCTTTAGTGTGCGCCGGTCTTAAAGTGACAGTGCTGCTTTTCAGTCTCAGTTTGGACCCCCCCCCCAGCGTCTCACTCCCATTGTGCTCCATCTGGGGTGAGGAAAGCATTATTAACTGGTTTCTTGTGGTGCCTGGGATTGGGACCAGTGATTGCAGATTATCCCAACGAAGTGAAAGCATTGAAAGCTTGTAGTTGCAGATGGAGGATGGAGTTTGAGGGTCCCAACAAATATCAAGTGCCCCTGGGCTCTACATCCCCTCTTGGATCCACTTTTCAATCCTTTTGTTGATGTGAACAAAGGGTTATATTTATTGGACAAAATAGTCAATATTCCATTCATTGTGATTGTTGTGTTTCTTTCTCTGGTTGTTACTTTACGTAATCATTTGATTTTCTGAGTATGAGAGAATTCCTAGCAAAAGTCCCACAACTTCTCTACCTCCTTCCTACCGAAGCCCCCCCCCCCCGTGTCATATGAGGTCATATCACACTATAAAAAAAACCACATACGTCGGTTGTAAATTCCTAAATGTATACTGTAGATATGTAAAACAGGAACCAAATCCCGCTGACCCCTATAACTCTATTATTCTCCGATGACACATATCACTACCTATTACCATCAAACTCACGGTGGGGTTAACCATATGCGTTTCAACGCCAGACAGCAGATTGACACATTTGCGAGGGCAAACATTCAGCAACTTCCAACAAGCAAAGAGGGGGAACCTTCGTGCTCTCGATACCTATAAAGACATGAAGCAAATACACATGAGGTTATCGTGGGGTACATGGAGTAAAAACCAAACCTAGAAGCTCTGGCACTCAAAGGGTTAAGATTCTTAGGACTGCATGTAAGGATTAGCTAATTTTACTAATTATTGTGACTTTTAATGTAACCTCTATGCTGTAAAGAACTGATCCAACGGCACCCATTCTCAAAGAGTTGGAGTGAATGAAGAAGATGGAGCCGATAAAGGAGACGTGTTTGATTTTTGTTGGATATTTTGCTCATATAGCTATGATATGGATAAATACACCATGTCTGTTCTTGTTGCATACGGTGAATGTTTAAATATGACTGTCTTCTAAAGCACCTGGGGCCATGATGCTGTTTTGAGACAGGGCTCTTAACATTTCAATAAAATCTTCAGGGTAGGCTTGGACTGGCCATCGAGTGGTTATATTCCCGGCTGGCTGGTGTGTCCTATGGCCACATGTTTAATCAGCCATTGGCCTTAATTTTAAATGATTTTCTTCCCCACTCTGTTCCTGGTTAGGTGACCAAACACTTCCAAAAGCCTTGTCATGGACACTGGTGCCTTTCAACATCTCCGGCCTCTTTATCCCAACCCAGAAGCCACCGCTAAGCTATCATACGGCTCCATGACCCATCAGCAAGAGGGTGGTGTGCAGGACCTATTGGGTAGCAGCTGCCTGGGGTGTCTTGCCAGAAATCCCTCCAAAAAATGCCACGTTTTGTCTGACACCGGACAGGGGTGCAACAAAATCCCCAGCAATGCATGGGAGACATGCCCATGAAATCCGTGCGTGCGGCTTCTTGTCTGTGGCGCCATTTGTTTGAAGAACGGCCCTGGGACCTTTTGCCCGAAGTTCAAAGAATCTGACTCTTTTTGATATGTTTTATTGATGTGTTTACACGTAGAGAATAAATGAAAACATGCTCTTGTATAATTTGAAATTCATTTATTTCATTTTTTTGCTGGCTTTCTTTCAGGATCTCTTTAAATTAGCATGGTACAGCTCGACTAATGAATCAAAGGCTTGAAATTAGCAAACTTCTTTTCTTTTACGTCAAAACCTTTCAGACCAAATACACAAATAGAATCGTGAGTGTATGTGATTACTGGCATGAACATTGTTGGAAGTCGTCTTCTGCCTCAAAGGTGGTAGGAAACTGTTCCATATGTGAGGCATGATCTGGTCTTTGTTCCTGGGCTTACATGAAAAGGAAATTCATGTTATCAAACAAAGTTAGCTAACGAACCGGTCTTGTGCATGCAACAAGGGTTAGGACATGCATAAATATGGATCACGAAGGGGCAATTTTGGGATTAGAGCGCACAAAGGAGTATCAGATAGAACGTGAACTCAGTTGGAAGTGTAGAGCAGTCGCACTTAAGAGGTTAAGAGTTGAGCGTCCAAGGATCTGGAAGAATATGGTCTTCAAAGACATCATAATAGGGTACAGCGCCAACATCAAGGGAATAGAAGTCTTTGCTCTTCCAGTAGACATCTCTGCGTTGCTCCTTACCGTGCCGTGACATCAATGTGCAGCCATCTGAGGGCACGAGTCTTAAGACATCTGCTTTTCCTCCTGGATATATATAACTCTCACATGCTGTTTAAAAGCACATGTAGAATTTTGTCCGGCTGTATGCTCGATGTATATTCCCATAGATGGGAATTATTTAAGTCGTCGTAAGGGTTCTAATAAGATCTCCGCTGTGAGTCATTAATTGATTTCTCTCTGTGAACACATGGACATGATATCATGCCAAGCAGTGCTTTACATGTGCCGGTCGGCAGCACGTGAAATTTTATGTGCCCAGGAAAAATTATATATATATCTCACAGACAGAAAGAGTTGGATGCTTTTAGTCTTCATCTAAAGCATCTCATCTATTAGATTTGGTAATGAATCCTTTGAGAAAACTAAGTTTAAGGGTTAAGATTTTTTCTCCAACCTTGGCTGATCTTCTAAGCATTCAACTAAAAACACCCCAGAAGTGCTGTTGGCCCTCTGTTTGGGAACGCATAATATCACGTGTTGTACTGAAGCTAACAAAAAAAGGTAGGAGGTCCACAAAACAAACAAGTCATTTGAATCAAATATAATATTTATTCCAAAAGTAATATAGAAGTTCAAAAGAAGCTTATTTTTCCTATTTTCTTTTTCATTTATTTTATTTATTTATGTTTGGCTTACTTTTTTTTTTTTACTTTTTTTACTTTTTTTTATATTTTTTTTTTACTTATTATGTTAAGTATGTGGTTTTTTATTTTAATATTACTTTTGAAATAAATATTTTATTTTATCCAAATGACTTGTTTGTTTTGCTTACTTTTTTGTTCGCTGCATTTGCTTTCCTGTTGGAGCGCTGCTCTGTTTAACACAATTTTTTATATCGGTTATGAAACCTATATAAATGTGCCCGACTTTAATTTATTTTCTGTTGAACTGAAGCTCCTAGAATCCTGTGTTGAAGCTTGCCATTCTAAAAATAATGCTGATTCCATTCTTGGACCGTCCGTCTCGTTAAGTCAATCTCTCCATTGTTTTCTGCTTTTTTAGCCCTAAATCAACAAAATATATGTTATTGGGGAGAAAGATGACACTCGTAGAACGCAATAACATATGTCCTTACATTTAAGCCAGGGGCCAGCATGCATGTTCGTGGTCTCAGGCATCTGCAGACATGGCAAACGGCGTTAACTTGTATTACCTACTGAGCTGTCCCAAAAATATTCCGTTTAATAAATAGTGTCGTATTACTGCGGTCACCCTGTCTGCACCCAGACACTTTTATTATGCTGTGGATAAATTGGCAAAACATGCCTCTGTTTTACATCTGCTGCATTCTAGAGCTTGGAAATCTTTCCATAATAACTACGGTCCAGAAAGAAATGGTCGGGAACCCTTCTGCATGCTTCAGAGGACAGGTCATTTGCAATGAGTTAGCGGGTGAACACTAGCGTCCGAGGAAGGGGGTAGGAGATTAATCAGAGAAGTTCTAGACATGGCCTACAATAGAGAACTAGAAGCAAAAACACATGCACGGAACTAGGCATAGTAGATAGGTATCGTCACTTTGGGTCAACCAGCCCTGTTGAGCTTCTCATCCAAGGAAGGATCGGTCGTACCCTCAGGTTAAAAACAAATTCCACAAATGAGGTGTGAGTATGTCCTTAATGTCATGCTGTGGCTCATCGTAAGGTCTACCAACTTCCAGGGTCCTCAAGTGGTACTGTAGTCTTGGTTCTTTGTTTAGGTTACTTCCAGGCACCAGGCGTTCCGGCCAGCCTGAAGGGATAGATATATATTAGTTTAGAGATAATGGTTCCTTTAAACTAATGAGGAAGCTTTCCTCCTGTCTGATTCTAATAGCTTCTAACGGTAAGATTGTTTTTTTTTTCCTTTATTGCCACATTGAGCAATTTTGAAACAAAGTACCTCTGGAGGTTAATTGGTTAAATGGCCCGGAGACTGTGTAATAAGCCATAGTTAGCCTGTTCGACTCCAGCTGTTATTTAAACATGACATGTATCAGGATGCAGCAGGCGGACGGGTTTTCTGAATGGAGCTCATTTCTTCGGCCCAAAGAGCCAACAATCGATGCACAGAAAGCAGAATTCCAGTTGTACGGCTAATGATAGGTGGGACACCATCCTCAAGTTGACAGGAGGACTCGGATGGTTGATGGTCGGGGGAAATTGTTGTCCCTGTCGGAGTAGTGAAGGAATAGGACCTCTATCTATCTGTCGATACCAAACTTTTCCAGCACAGGTCTCTCATGGTATGTGGTCCATCATGGCGGAGACTGCAGGAGACAGGACTGGAGTAAACACAAAACACAAAGGGCAAATGTCTGGTGGGCAACCAAACCACCACTTTTTTGGGCCTAATACCTGTGAAGGTCCAAATGTGGGATCCAAAAAGTGAAAGCCACCCCACTACGATCTCTACAGAAAGCCATCTTGTTATTTCTTTTTTAATACAACTAACAAGATTTTTTTTACATACAAATGTATAGAAGAACTATACTTTCTTGTAACTACAGGGTTCCGTACAAAGAGTTGGTTGAAATTCCACATATTCCGCTCAGCATTATTCTTTATACAGAGCCCATGTTGTTTGTGAGATGTTCCATAAACAGGAATATTCTGAATGATGTTAATAATCTCCCAGTTTATATAAAACTTTGCTTATGCTATTATTATCTCATTTCACAGGACATGGAAATAAACAATAAGAATCCTTGTTCGGATATTCCGAAAAAAATATTTAAAGGGATAGTACAGCAAAGTTTATTTTAATATTCTGTGTATACAGCCTTTAAATATTTGAAATGCTTTGTTGTTGATATTTTTGTGATATATATTTTATACTTAGAAGATGCGTTACATTTATATCATCACTATGTCTCAATCTAATTCACAGTCCTGTAAATGCTTTGCCATTATGCAGTGACCTCTGTGTTAAAAATCTACAAAATACTTGCCATAAACCTTCATATACTTTTTTTAATAGCTTCTTGAATGTATTGAATGACAATAACACTACAAATATGTCCAGACTACATTGATAGAAACAGGAGAAGATACGTGTCCAAAGACTGTTTCATTTAGTCGATGAGTCAAAACTCTGTAGAGTCGAAGCCATAAAGAGAAAAATGAGCCACTGTTTCTAGCAGAGAGGAAGCAGACTCAAGCATATGGTCCCATAGAAAACATATGTATAATATAATAACACAGACCGTTTGTTTTTATAATATTAAGATATCTTGCGCAATAGGACCCAACAGTTACACAAACATTTTTTCAACTTTTTATTCCATAGACTTTACTGCATTTTTGAAACCATGATAGAAAAAAAGAATATATGAAGAAATCCATCTCTGGGTGGACTCTAGTGCTGGGATGGCCAGTGGGGTATGCGAATTGCAGAGCCCCCTTTCCTCTTCTCTTTGAACCCTTTGGGACCTCTCCACCCACCACTCATCGGACGCCTAGGAAACATCCGTAGAGTACTTGGTGTTTAGTGGACTTGTTGTCTTCGAGTAAGCTAAGCCAAGTACTGCTCAGGACCTTAAACCGGAGAAGAAGTGAAACTTGTTATTGTGGACAATTTGGGGAGAAAGCATGGCAAAGGGTTACACCAAGGTACCATTCTAGAGGGATCTGATCTGTTGAGAATACAGAGAAGTCCAAGGTCAAACACAAAATAATCCCAAAAGAACATCAACGGCAAACTCAAAGTTACAGCAGACCTGGCTCTGCCATTTGGTGCCATACTGGTTTGGGGCTATTGAAAGGATGTCCAAGTGATATGGAGGCCCAAAAGAACATTATGAACAGAAGTGATAACCCTCAGACTAGGGTACTAGCTGCCTTCTGGGTACTGTCATCAAGCCGTCATTTGAATCAAACAAAAAAACAAAACAAAACTCAAACACTACTCTATTGAGGTTGTTTGTTTTCTTTTTTTCTCTTGTTTTTGTCCTGTGTCATGGAAAAATGACTACTCTTATATTTGAAATTAGAAATAAAAGGTAAAATAGTTTTTAATTTTACGTACAGGGTCTTTCTCACTGTTCTTAACAGCAACAAAATTTCAGAGGTTTACGATGTCTTATAAAAAAAAGCCAAATCCAAATAAATGACACGGCTATTGATGCGGTAAATTAAGATGATGAGTAGGATTTTATCCCAGAAATCAGTGTGGTATTGTTAATTCGCTTGCTTATATATGCATAGGTACTTATAATAATGTCCTTATTCCTTTAATAATTATGATGAGTTGTTTAGCTTTTTTGTGTAGCACATTTCTGTATTGTAGTCATTAGTACAAATGTTTCATTTCGCAATTTCAGCATGGAAAGCGAGTGAATGCTAAGCACTTAAAACTTATTACAACCACACATCACCATCTGAGTATTTGTGTGGGCTACACATTTTGATGAAGAAGAATATAGCCCCAAGGATGACACCATCTGTATTGCAAAAAAAGATTGTAGAAGTTATGGACGTACCTGGAAATTTCCCAGGGCAGGCAGAGCAATGGCTCCAAAGGGTTAGCTATGAGAGGGACAATAGCGAGACCTGTTATATTAAAGAATAAAGGTGAATTAAGTGGGCAGTGGGCGTGGCTAAATGCTTCTCCCCTCCCCAGAGGAAAAAGAGGCTGACTCAGAGACCCAGGAAGCAGCTCTCCACCCGAAGACCCCAGGTCAAACCCAGAGTTCCCAGGTATGGTTATTAGGACAACCTATGGTTTGAAATGATTCTGTTGCACCATTCAAAAAATGGTGTCACCATAGCAACCAATGGAGTGTTCCAATCAGCAAGTACATTTCTTTGGTTGCTTCTTATGATAATAAAACTTCTCAAGCCCCCCCACACACACACACTTAATCCTTCCAACCTCCTATTACATTCTGGAGGATTGATAGTGTGCTGGGGTGGGCTGGCAAATTGGTATTTTCACCAGTATTTATCAGAAGCTATTTTGTACATTTCCCTTGCAATTCAGTCTATATCCTTCAAAGAACTATGGCAGCAGCCACGTTAACTTCACAAGATCACCCCCCCCTTTACATAATTCCTGTCCTGTTGTAAACTGACCCTTTCCTTTTGCTAGAAGCCTATCGGTTCTGACAACGTTTGTAAGGTGAGTTAGAAGAAACAGGAAAAACTAATTTTCTAAAACTGCATTTAAACCCAAAATTAACTCTAAAAAGCTAAAAGTTGTGTAGGCGCCCATTCCCTTTTAAAAGGTTTACCTTGGGCCCACCGCTGTCTTGCCCAATATGGGACACTTCACCTGGTATAGGTGATGATCGTAAAGGATTTAGGCAGTCGAATGGAAAGGGAGCTGAGAAAACTGGTGGCCTCCATAGAGTCAGTAAAAGTGAGGGTTTATCCTTAAATCCCCTGGCATTCAGCTGTAATTCTTGCGTTTTAGGAGGTGTATAAATGAAGGGCTGTATGGGGTACTTGAGGACATGATTACAAAACATTGATCAAAAAAACAGAAGAACACAGACCTCAGAGGAAACCGTCTATAATTCATTCCCAACAATCAAAATAAACTAGTTTCTTAAAGTCCGTTGTTACCTGCCTAGCAATTATTCTGAGACTTTTTCCCTCTTAAGTCAGCGTCTGTCAGATGGGCTGGAAAAAGAAGAATGGGAACTGCATTAGGTTATTACTCTTTATCTGCCAAAGAGATGATAACTTTTTTCCTGATTTAATACAGTATTAAAGAAAAGAAATGTCGCTGGCCATTGGTGACCAGAGTTAGCTGTCCTTTAAAGAAAATTGCTATTTTTTGAAATATTGAGTTTCACTTTAATATAATTCAGCCGAATTGCTTCTTCTGCTTAGAACTGTGCATGGGCGATGCCCGTTTCATGCAGCCTCCTGGTCTAATAAGTGTGCAGAATGCATGAAGGACACTGCCTGTGGTCAGACAATATCCCCAAATTCATGCGCCTTTACCTCTCTTTTGATTTCAATCGCAGTGCTTTCGTGCATAGTGATAACTGTAACAAGCAGCCCAAACTGGTGGGGAATATTAAGATGCAAAGGGGAGTTTTGCAGTTGGAAGGATAAATCAAGGTAAGTGATTCAATTGTAAAGTAAATAATGCACAAAGCTTGACCCAGGAGAGAGCCCCTTGCACCATTACCCCTGCACTGCCGGTCTCTCTCTTGTGTTCTGGGATATGACATCATATCTTGGTTTCTACCTCTTAAGCATGTGTGATGTAGATATAAAATTATTTGTATGGTGCGCCGGCAAGACGTCAGGGGCATGCTAAGGCAGATGCCGCCGGTGCATGTCACCCAGGCACTCCAATAACCAAGGCATGCCCATAATTACATAACACATTATGTGACCCCATGGTATAAGGGCAGAAGCATCGTAGCAGCTCATAGGGAGGTTGAGAGTTGCACTGAAGACAGGGCTTGGTTCGAGGTAAGAAGAGCTGTATTGATGATGGGAGAGGGTGTGTGTGTATGTATGATTGTTTAAGTGTATGGTGTTACAGTAAGTGTGGGTTAGTGTATGGTGTTAGCGTGTGTGTGTGTGAGCGTATGATGCTGTGTGTTACTATAAGGCTTTAAGGTGTGCATATGTTAGTATAGTCCTACCACATGTGAATCTATGAGGTTAGCATGTCTATGTATGCACATATGGTGTTAGTATGAGTGTGCTTGTGTCAGCATATGGTGTTACAATGTGTGTATGAGAGTGTGTGGTGTTAGCATGAATGTGCTAACATTTGGTGTCAGCATGTGTATGTGGGTCTTACTGTATGGTGTTTACATGTGTGTGTGTGTCAGTGTATAGTGGCAGGGGTGAGCCTTGGGTTAGTGTTGCAAGAGAGCGGAAGGAGGTAGTGTGTGTATGCATATGTAGGTGTTTAGTGTGATAGTAAGTGGGTGTTAATAGATATTGTGTGAGTGGGGTTTAGTTACAAGTTCAGACACTGACCAGCCTATTGAGTAGCAGTGCACAGGGAGCCTAATCTCTCATTTGGGTGATCTGCCCCTAGACCTGCCACCCTAGATAGTCTAGTTCCGAATATGCCACTGACTTTTAAACCAAACCTTTTAAAACAATGCCACATCCTGACAATAAAATATTATTTTTGGGGAGGCACTGTTGGCCTTTGCTTACATTTTGTTCACATTTTACAAAGCCTTTTTATATCGGGTATTTCAATGTCGCTAAATGTAATCTCTGCGAAGAGAGTAACGTCGTAATGAGATGTTTGAACTGCAAACATTTTGGCAGGAGAGCAGCCAGCCAAATGGTTTGGGGTAAGATGATAATCCCTGTGCACAGTGCGCTGGGAGGAGAATCTGTCCCGGAGAGGATTAGCACCTCGTTTACTGGCAGATTCTCCGCTTCCCTTACATCTTACAAAGCTCGGCACATCAGCAAATGTCAGAACGCGCTCCAGAGTGTGTGGGAAAGCCTGCGCAGGCTGCACGGGATCTCGTTCTAAGCGCGCACTCTCCTGGTGGCTCTGCTGGTCACTAGTGGTTGTTGGACCACACGTTTATTCTCTGACATTTCCAGATGTTGGCTGGGGAAAATGGGAGTTGCAGTTACACTGAACCGAGGAACCCATCTGCTCCCAAACAGTCCCCGTATCAAGAATAAAACTAAACTAATCCTCTCTTTCCATCAGTAGTCAGAAGCAATCGCCCTTATTATATGGGATAATGAACATAAACCCTGAAACGCGTTTCCCCGCTCACCAACGCGGCTTCGTCAGGGGAACTTGCAGCTTGTGCATATTTATTATTTGGGACAGACTAATTCACGATATTCTATTTTTTATTCTATGTACATCAGAGAGCCCCTTTACAACAATGCTTTCTCCTTCAGACCTATTCATCGTAGGTAGTAATCCATTATATTAAAAAAAGTGTTGAAATCCACGCTTTTAGGATTAGACTCACATTAAAAAAAAGGGAAAAAGAGGAACAAGCGGTCAATTCTGAGGTTAAACCATTCTAAGGCAGGAACAGACATCTCGTAATCTAATGTAATTCATCACATGCATTTGTAGAGAAAACGTGGCTGATCTTCTACTGAATGATGAGCGGATGTAATCCTAGAACCACTTTCAACCCACGTGACAGCGTTCTGGCAGAACGAACTGCAGCTCCTGGATAAAGAGTCGTATTTTTCTCCAGGAATAGCCAAAAAGTATTTCTCCATCTGTTGCAGATTCCATAATGCCCCGAATGCCCTCGGCTGGCTCTTTCAGTGTTTGTGATAACGGGGAGAACGTAGGTTTCTGGTTGACGGTTTGTTTTATGTTACTGGCTTTTTCCCAAAAGGGTTATTGACTTTTTTCATGTTCAAAGATAGCTTGATGATTGACAGCGTACAATCAGTAATCTCTTTTTTTTTATAGAAAAATGGCATTTATCGAACCTCAAAACAAATAAAACCAGATCTATTGACAGTGGATACGATGTAAGGGTCAGTTACGCTTTGAACGAGTGTCACCGTATGGGCCAGGTCTGAAGGGACCAGTGCAGTCAACACACAGTGTATCCTGATACAACATCTGGAAAAGTGCTCTTATCGCCATAGTAACAGGAACTATTGGTTGCCATGATGATATACAGCAACATATTCAGGCCTAGTGCAGCAGGTCCAGGGGTCAGTGGTCTAACTGCTGCAAAACTGTAGGCCAGTTCATCGTCTTAGAAGGGAGATCTCCGATCTGCGCAGCTTTAAGGCACAGGGCCCCAGGATATGACCTGCACTCCTCTGTGAGTGATTGCCCATAGAGGGGGCATCTGGGGTGTAAATATGCCTCTGGTCATAAGGTGACTTTTAAAACTGCATCAGAATCACTTTTTTTCTGCACAACCTCCGATGTGTCATCTGTCAGAAAGAAAGAGAAGCGATGAAAGCGAATCCTGTCTGTTGTAACAAGACTCCGTTAACGCGCCCGTTGCTTAGGTCTGGATATCTTTATATCTCCAGCAACGGAAAACAGAGCCGAACAAAAGTGCATTAAAAAAGCCAACAGCTGCAGCTGGATCAAATCCTGCGACCTACAATCTCTTTTTGTGTTGATTGTAGCAGAAGATGATATGATATTGGCTAAATAGTTACAGTTTGCTGTTGTGTATCCTCTGGGTTTGTTTCATTTGGCTGCTTAGGTTTCTGTCCAGCTCTATAGCAGAGGGGGATTGGCAAGGAGAAAGGGAAGACAGTTGCCCCATGGGCCTTTCTACTTTTAATATTTTGAGCCACGGCCAGAATAGTCTTTGTTGTGCTTTGCTTCTGGTTGAACGTGGTCTAGTTTAGAGTAACATGCATTTTATGCAGCAACTTCACCATGTCTGGATCCATTCTTTCCTCTTATTATAGAACCTTATTCTATGCAGCCCCCTTTGAATGTATTTTAGGCTGAAGTGGACATTGGATTGCATCCCAAAAAATGTTCTAATCTGCTGTGTTAAATGGTCCCTTGGCTGGGTCTCCCCCCAGGGTGAATGATGCTCTCCCCTACTCCCAATGTCTGTAATTAATTATGGCTGATGGATTGTAAAGACCCAATCATGTAGACGAATTCCTAAGCAAAAGAAATGCTAAAAATGTAGGTAGGTGAACAAATGCCCAGTGGGCTGCTGGCCACGGGCTCTACATCCTGGCCCAATCTGCCGCTCCAGTTTAAGGTGCTGCAGTGTACGGCCACCGGCTGGAAATAGATTGTAAGCTTGCGAGCCGGGCTCTCTCCACCTAATGTATCGGTTTGTCTTAGTCTGTCAATTCTCGTCTTGTCAGGCCCCTTGAATTTATGTATTGTATTAAGCGCTGCGTAAACTGTTGGCGCTATATAAATAAAATCAAATTAAAACACAATACCCAGACCTGCCATAAAATAGTTAATTCCACGCTGCTGCTTTTAATCACAGCACCGGTTTAATGTCTGCGATTTTATAGTAATTGCATGGCGATGGTTTTATTGTTCTCCGCTTGTGTCTGCTTTCGCGTTCCCCAGCGAAATTATTTATATTGCTTGTTTCAATATTCGTTTATTCATTAGCTTCTCGCACAATTGCCTGAGTCCCTTAGAAATACATATTTCCATCAAACAGAAATGGCTAAAAATAATATATATATTGTGTTTTTTATACTAGCTGGAATGGATATCCTCTATTTACTTGCTTTGTGTAATTGATCACAGAGAAGACAATGCTTAATACTGGGACGGCGGGAGAGAACACATAGGAGAAAGACATTTATTAGGAAATAGATATGAGATTATGACATGATGGGGATTAGAATGGAAATTCAATAATGGTCATCATAAACCAGCATCTGCTTATTATTAAAGGGGACTGATACCTTCGGAGCTTTTAGCATAACTCGGTTCATTAAAATACCCTCGGCTTATGGCTTTTGCTCTTCATTTAGAGAAATTGAGAGAGATTTGGTTTAAGAGTAATGGATTATTTTACTTTATGGAAGCGGATTTGTTGGAAAATCTTGTAGAATGAACCAGCCGCCCTGGAGCTCTCCTGTCTCTTCATTCACCTTCTATCGGGCTACTAAATCCGTCGCCAACAAGGAAGGAACTTAGAAATCACTGGATGGGGAGGAATAATCACGGAGAGCCAGAGAACGGGAAGTTAAGATGGTTGTTTCAAGACTCCTAATATATTTCTGCTTATTTTAATCTGTAAAGATAACTTTTTGGGTTTATTTAGTGTACCGAATTGTAAGATGTAATATTTAGGGTAAGTGATGGATCCAATTTAAGGTTGGTCTTCAGGATACATTCACATGCGCGTAGATGCTTGTTCATTATCATATATGGACTTATCACAAGGATTAATCAATAGACTTATTGATTTATTTGTTTTTGCCCTAAGTTATTATCAGGTCAGGATGACCCTTTGCTGTGATTGATTGGAATTACTCAGAATATTAATCCTTACACTGGAAGGAGGCAACCAGTTAATATAAAAAGGTTCCCTTTTGAGACATTATTGACTGTTAGAACCTGCTAATAATAGCAGGTCATGACATCATCAGAGAATGCCTTATTCCTAACGAGAAGAGAAGAGACAAGACAGGGTCTTTTAACACTTTATTGCATTTTTTATCCCGAATATCTGTTTATTGAGATATCATTACATTTAACCTTCACAACTTAACAATAAATGAAGGAACGTTCACAAATCACACAGCGTCCCGAGTAAAAGCTTGATCCAATCCCCATTCCTAAACTGCATAAATCCATTTTTTTTTTACAAATTTTGATTGATTGATCATGGAAGGGGAAGAAAAACAGGCCCAGCTGCATCCCTGCTTTTAGCATAACTAACTTCATTAATTGTAACTACTGGAAGTGTGTGTTCTGTTTGTCAGTAAGTGTTTTAAGGTTATTAGTTTAAAAATTCACATAATGGAAACTAATATGGGTGGCAGCCTGGGGCAGGTCCAGCATTATCTGATCAATGTCCTGTCCAGTGCTTATCACCCACCTTCAAAAAGCCTGCCTGAACCAATCAGCGGTTGAACAATAGCTGAGAAATAACACAACGGGGAAGAATAATGAAAGCTATGCCATCTTTTGCCATGGAATACACAAAAACATTTTATTATTACTTATATGTTGTATAATGGTATACAAAATGAAGATATGAAACACAACATATTGTCTTTTACAAGAGTTACTATAGATTAACTGTAGGCATCCCAAGCTGTTTAAAGCGGAAGTGAAAAATAGTTTCTTTAAGTACATAGCAGAGCCGGACTGGGGAAACGTGACATTGGCACATTAGGGCAGTGATTGCTAAATAACGCATACGCTGTCTCTGGCTGGATATACGTGGCTGCACGCAACTCTCTTACACTCTCGCAGCTTGTGGCCAGATCCCGGACTGGTACATTGCAAGCATATTTTATTATATTTGTATATTACTGTCTACTCAGTCTTAGACCGTTTCATCTACTTCTAGGGACTGGACTGCTTTAAAACAGCAGCGTCACAAGATTGGCCAGGTTATAACCTGGACCTAAATCCACAGGTATAAGTATAGGGTCTACAACAGTGTCTATAGGGCTCTGGCTGCTCTTTAACCCCAGTAATCCCTGACCTCGGTGTCTTGGGAAGGAGAAGATTTCTTGGGACATTGCCAGGATCTGACAATGCTAATCTTTTATTAAAGGTCCTTAATTACAAAGGTATTAAATTAGCAGTGTAGGTGGAACGCCACCTTTAAAAGTGCCTTAGAACTGTTTAATCATCTAAATTTGTTAACACAAATATTGATTAGGTTGTTGAGTTCTACCTTTAAGCCAAATTTGTCCTAATCAAAGGTTAGTTGCGAACGACAGTCAGAGTTTCTGAATATGTTGGTGTTTCATAAATAAATGATAATAACATTTAATTGAAGCCTGAATGGCTGGTCATCAAATATTCATGAAGCAGAATATGATTAGACTGCAAATATACTGGCGGAGTAGGATAAGCTTAGAGTGCCACATGCAGAGATATTAAAGGGCTGCTGTTTGATGTATCTGCTGTATTTTTAAGTCACTGCCAGAGTATAAATTACTTCTAATCGATGTTGTGCCCAAACAGCATTATAAAAGGTTATTATTTGGGCAACACGCTTTTCTATATCTCGCTCAGTGCCGGGCCGTCTGGCACATCCATTTGGAAAGAGTGGCCATTGCTTTGGCACTTAAAGGATGGGCTACAGTTTCATGCTGGCTCGTAAATACTTGGTGAATAATTGGTCATTATAGAGAACAAGTTTTCTAGCCGCTGTGGGCCAGTTTCAGTCCTGTCCGACAAACACGGTTCTTGATGGATGTGATTTTAAGATTTATTGGCATTGGGGCATATTCCTTACATGTGGTCATTGCAGGAGAATTTGATATTTCAATTCCTTGAAGGATCAACCCTGATGATCTTCTTTTTAAGGTAGACGGAGCAGACCCTGCATACTGCATGAGATGACTTATCAAGACACCTCTTCAAACGATATATGCTTTAGCTCAGCTCAGCTGTCTTTGCAGATGTTCTCTGGGGATGGCCCTCCATAATGAAGTGAAACCTGTAAGGTTAGATGTTCAGTTCACCTGCAAGCTTCAGAGCAAAAGGGGCAGTTGCCCCTGGCGTTATCCCTTAGCAACCACCATAGCCTGAAGGAGATTCCACATGCCACATTACCTGCTGGTGGGGACCACTTGGATGTGGCAGCATATACTGTGCCCAGCAGCAGGGGGCACACAGGCCATTAAGGAGGCAGCGTCGGTGGAGAGATCGGTGGAGAGACAGGACTGATGCCCCCTCACACCTAGGTATGAAAGAGGGGGCACGGGAGGAAAGCTTGCTCTGGGACCCTTTAGATATAAAGACCGCACTTTTGGCATATATTTGGATATTTTGGCAGGCCTTAATGTTTAGTATTTAAATACAATGTGGCTCTTATGCTTTTTTGAATTATAATGAAGCCTGGCCCCAAATGTAATGAAACAGCCATTTCTTCAATGGGTGCTGCCTGCTTAATGAAAGCATGGGATGGTTTGTTAGAAATACATTTCCGTGATACATACATGGCTGAAAAGATACAGAGAACACCCTGATCATGTGCCCATTGGGCCAGGTGCATTTGTGCCCACAAAGAGAAGAATTAGAGGACGTTATAAGGAAATTAAACTGCCCAATTATAGCTTAGTATTGCTCGCCGTCAGGGATGCAGGCAAGCACACAAGTAGTAACAATAAATAAATGGAGCCTGACTCTAGTTATTTTCAGAGTGACCGATTAAACGCGTATAAGTAAATCCAGCGTCTTTACACTGTTCACTACGTATCAGTCTTTTCATTTAATCATTCCCAGGAAGGGCCTACCTGCTAATATACAACAATAGCAGCGGTAATATCGTTAAACATCCTCTACTGCTCCTTAAAGGCAATAAAATCAGAGGAACATTTTGTCTTGCCATATCTGCTAATTGTTATTTTGGCAGGAGGAAGGATACATAAAACTATCGTTATCGCTCTAGCTGTTCGTGGCCTCCAGGGAATGCTCGCTCCTGTAGCTTCCCTATCGCTGTGGAATTTCAGAGTGGATCTGCTCACTGAACACGGGAGGGGTAGAGCCTGCAGACGGCATGTGGACGGAAATGAAATTCATTGCGCATACACTTTAGATTAGCTTCTAGGAACAAGACACCGAACACCCCCACATACCTCCATCGGGGTGCTAGTCACGTTTCTTTAAGATCTCTCACCCACTGTGATCAGTAAGCCACCAGCTTTAAGAACCCTCTCTGCAAGGAGGTCCTGAAACCATTTACCCCATTAGGACTCTTTGAAGAACCATTGGAATTCTCATGGCCATCAATTAGAGAAGGCTATGGGCAGCAGTGGTAGCTAATCACAGTCCGGTTGAGGACCAAGGGTGTTTATTTCCACAAGTGGGGTTTAGCTCTTGTTCAGAGGCTATTAATGGGATTTTTGGGGTATGAGTGGGTAGCCGGCGCAGGTGGTAGATAGAGAAGAGATGGAACATTTAATCTCGCAGAGGCTACTATGCATTATGACAAGGCAATACCTGGTCAATGTGTCAAAGAACTGACTTTTCCCTGAAGGGTGACCACATTTCCCGGATTACCTGTGCATGTAAATGGATTAAATATAGCACTGATAAGATGTTTGTAGACACCAATGGTACTAGCAATCGACAAGCTGTTTGGGGACAAGTATGGCACTAGGATGCTATTTGGGGACAAAGATTGCCTGTCTTTGGGATCAAATTGTACATTTAGTATACCTGTCAAATGACCTGTTTTTTGTGGGACTCATAAGCCTCCAGCTAACAGAAAGTAAGCCTCAACAGCCAATAATAACAATAAAATGAAATATTAAATTACATTTTTTAATGCTAAAATATACACTAAATAATTTTTTTCTCAAACAATTAGGACAATTCCCCTATTTCTTCTGTTTTGTTCCTGCTCATTGAGAAAACAATAAAGAAGAGATGTCTGACGTGTATAGAAGTATGACCTTTATGTAGCCAGTGATTGTGCAAATACTGGAAAATGCGCCGGCAGATACGTTTCCGCCAGTCCCAAGCAATAGTTTGATGCGATGTACTCGTTAAGGTTAGTGAATGGCAGTTAGGAAACGTGCTCACCGTATGCATGATGTATAATGAAATCACTGAGATGGAATTCAAAAACTCACGGGTTGCCTTTCATTATCAACTTACCTTCCGACTCAGTAACTAAACCCTGATAACACGCATTTACATGTGATTTCACTTTAAGAAACGCTAGGTTTTAATTTACAACAAATTCATTGATGTCCCCTCGGCAGAGAGATCAGCGCTTGTCCCGACCCCATTTCTCTCCTCCTGTAGGAGACTTTTATTGAAAATGGATAATTTCCATTTGATTGAAGTTTGTCCGGGACGACATTTCTTTGGTTTAAGTGTTAATTAGTCTAATTAAATCTGAAGGCTTAGAAAATGAAAACTGTATTTTATACGCGTGCTGCAAACAAACAAATACAAATGAAGGCGGCAGACAGTCGTTCCGGCTGGAGCTCTGAAACATCAAATGAGGTCCTGACGGAAAGGTCTGAAGCAGGAGACAGACACCTCCAGGCAATCATAACACATTCAAAGAGAATTTTTATCCTTTAAATATCTGCAAGCTGTTTAATGCAAGGGAGACTAAAGAAGGGAACACATGATATCCCCCTGTAACAATATTACACAGCCAGAACACACACACACTTCCTGATTTTCATATTTAACATAAATAACATTTAACTTGAACATGAGTTTGTATGTATTATGAAGCAGTAATTTGCCACTTATATCATTGAAGTTTCATTTCTTTATGTGCTTAAGTGAAATGCCTATAAGCAGAGGAGGTAAACGAAGTCCCAAATGGAATCTTAACACAAAGATTTACAAAGGGATTGTATTTATTGGAGATGACTTTCAAATATACAATCTGAAAATGATGAAAGCCCTAAATACAATCTATCATGAAAAGTTCCTGAAAGTGGAATTGTGTTGTGCTGAGCTGTTAACCATCTGGGAAGATGTCTCTGTTGCGTATTTTGTGTTGGGTGCCCTGTTTGTGTTGTGTGTCATACTTGATGGCGTATTCACTAATCCCTGGGTTTAGCGAACACTTGTTCATGGTAAGGGGGGAAGGGCGACAGTTTGTTGAGTATTATCTAGTTTCCACAAATCAGATCACAATAATTTTACACAGAAAGAGAAAAAAGTAGAATAAATCTTTAGCACGTATTTTGTGAAAACTGGCAGCCCTCTTCAGCTACTGAAGAAGTATAAAAAACACACGAAAGAAAGAATTGCGCATCTAACGGTTTATAGCACGAGAATGTTTTAAAAAAAAACAGTAAATGTTTATTTTTCATTCATGTTCTATGTCACAAAAATTGTATAAAATATCTAACTTGTTCAACAGTCCGTACTCAATCTGCGAGCAGGATAAAATGGCAGCGAGCAGCAGGGAGCAAGTTGTCGGGAGTTCTCTGACCTCATAAGATGACGGGCATGCTCTGAATGTAATGTGTAGGATTGCTCCTTAAACCCACTGTTTACAATCTGAGATGAGGCTTTATTGGCGATCTGAAGACACATCCTAACGTTGTCTTCGTAGTTTATCGGAGAAGCTGGACCTCTGCTGCCAGGTACGGTTGGTTCGGGAGAATCGTCTTAATGATTTGTAGGCCAAGGACTGTAGACTTCTTTCTCTGGCTGCAGGTACTTCTAGGTGTCGAGTGGCGGGTTGTACTTTATTTCTGATGGCGCTTGGGTCGCGATGATTCTCGTTTATCGGGTTTTGTTTTCATTCTGCTTGATTTTCTTTTTCTTTTCCTGGGCACCGCATGGTCACTGTGGACACAGAATAGAGAAAGAGTAGAATTAACTAACATTTCACTAGTTTTCCACCAACATCTATTTAATGACTACTACTCCTGCTCCTGCATTTCAGGATTGACCAACGCGTATAACCTGCGGTCCTCCCCCCATTATAACAGCAGCTCCCATCACTGTAAATGACAAGTCTCGTCCCTAAATGACTAAACCAGTCCAGCTGCTAAATTAAACTTATTTTTGTTGGACTAGTGATGATGGGAGTTATGGTTCATCAGTAGACAGGGGGTTAAATGCTGTTAAAGTCAGTCCCTGGAAATTAGCATCGCCCAATACTCTGCGAGACGCTATTATAAATGACTGTATTGTTGGGATATTGGCTTTTATACATCACAAACATAATGAGACTAATGATATTTCTACTGGAATGTCATCGGTTTAAGTAAAAACAGCCTACTGTTGTAAATTCATCCCAGGGCTCAGTAGGCTTCTGCCGCTGCATGCCAAGTATCTTAATGAGTCCCTACATGCAAACCTTCATGGAAAGGATCTGCTCAGAGGACACCCAAAAAGTCTGCTGCGGCACGTTGGCATTCAAACATTTATAGGGCGATATAAAACGGGTAGGTCTGGCTAGCAGTCCTGTAGTCTCTATAAATCCAGTAGGGTGCCAGGAGTTGAAAGGGTTCTTCTATGTTAGCATCAAACGGTTAAATAGATAAATAATAAAGTGAAATTGTGCTTATGAGTAAGCGCCAATATGGGTGCGAAACGCGTTCAGCTGCATTTGACCCGTATCCTCCTTACACAATTTCACTTTATTAAATATTTGAAGCGAAGTGAGTGTGGAGTTCTTCGCTTATTTATTTAACTCCCTTATCTATGCTCCTCAAATACGAGCCGCAAGTCTCCCAATATACCCAAAATAGTATTTTCTGTGCATGCAAACTCCTCTCATATGCATGACTGCTGCAACCCACAGCGCATAATCCCCAGGGGCAATGCAGCCCCTATAACCCCTGCACCCAATTACCCGGTGGACTAACCCATAGTGGATAGAAATCTTTAATTTAGATGGTAGTCCTGGTGATATCTCCTGTCTGTCTTATCAGTGCCTCAGAGTTTGTCTTCACAGCTTATTCGCCACAGATATTGGGGGGGGGGGTCTTCCTATTGCCATTGGGACAAATAATTACAAGCCCCCCTCTGCTTCATACCAACTTTAGCAAATGTTGCACCCTCTCACCTGAAGTCAACCTTTTTTCAAGAAGAAGATACCAGGCAGCAGCCCCAGAATTGTCCTGACACCGACATCTATGTACTCAACGCGAGGGTCTCTAGAGATTAACTAACCCCGCAAAAGGCGCTTCCAAGGCATTTGAGGACAATGCCAGCCGTTAAACATGGCTAACGCTACAGGCTATTATGTAGCTGGAATTCTATTTTTTCAGCAGTAAAAAATCTACACTGACGGGGATAAAATTTTACAAAAGAGGATTTTATTACTTTACGCTACTGTGCAATGTAAGGTGAAACAATGTGTGGTTTCTATGTCACTGAAAGTGTCGAAACAGATGAAACAGCTGCCTTTTTTCTGGCCATAGAAAGAAATTCCACGAGCAGGATGAGAATACAAATAAATAAAAAAGCTTTAAAAATAACAGACATGAGTTCAGTAGATTCTTAAAACGTTATTTCAGCCCCGGGTGAAGCAAACTATAGCAATATATCTTTGAAGCTGGTAATAGATTTGCTTCTCCGTTATGTTTCACCTGAGATTGAATACAGCTTGAGGGGCTACAGTTCTGTGTTTTAAGTGCGGGTAATGCTGTTGAGGGCAGTCGTGTTAGTCCAGTGGTACGAATGAGAGAGAAAAAAAGTATTGCAGTTTATCATATTATGTATTGAACTAATATTTTCTTTATAGTACAAGATTGAGCGTGATAAAAGCTTGTTAAAGGGGGCTTGACAGCTTTGCCGTGTGTGCACCATGGTTTGCCATACTGTACTTTGCATGTATGTTCCTGTTTCCCAATGTAATCTACAGGTGCTACATGTAGTGCTCCCTCCTGCGGACGGTACTCGCCTGAGCCGACATCGAGAATAGCCGCAAATACAGAAGCTTGCATAAGGATGTTTGATGCCATTGGCGGTATCAATATTTACATGATTACATCACACACTGTGTCATGTGTGACGCAATCGGTGGCATGTTCTAATCTCCGAGAGCTTTGCAGGTCGATAAAACGACGTCCTCAAAAGGGGATTAGAAGAAAGAGAGAGAGCTCGGATGAAACATAGAAATATTACATAATACTCCGAAACAATTAGCCGTGGAACGGGTTGGCAAACACTCCTCTCATCTTTGAAGATTGTTCTCTACAGATGTATTTGTTTTGATGGAAAATTCCCAAGAGAGAAAGGAGGACGGCAGGTGGAGAGATGGACATCGCTTAATAATAAAACTGTCTGCTGGAGCTAAACTAAAGGCTGCTTCTTAAAAACTGGCAACGGTACGCAGGCATTGACCCTTTCTCTGCTGGATGAGCTGTAAGAGAACCTAACGCAATGTACTCTGTAAAAGGGATATCTTGATAGATTGGTGGCTTAGTTGCAGTGGGTACTTGGCAGCTGTGAATTGTTTCCCAAATCCTCCAGTGTCAACATACTTAGTATATAATAAATATTCCCAGTAAAAAGTAAAATGTAATAAAAATACACCCGCTAACAAAGGTAACTATCCAAAAAACAAACCAGAAATAGGGTTACAGAAATGAAACAAAGCTTTTCCTGCCGACTTCTAATTCTTCACCTGTTACAATAAACTAAAAGTATACAGAAAAGGGGAGCACATCCTAAAAAGCATTTTACATTCAGATTCCGGGGTGCTGCTGGTATGACTAACATGTACACAGAACAAAGCATAAACTCAGCAAACACCCAGACTAAGCAATACACGGCCATATAGTCTGACGGAATCCCCAATGGCTTTTGGACAATAATTGTGCCGATTCCAACTGTCCACCAGCCATAAGATACAAAGTAACGGTTAATGTAACGGTCTTACACAACTCATTGTGTTTTCTCTGAATACAAATACCTTGTATCTATATTCCCCAGGAAACTGTTATCACTCGATACGTTGACACCAGGAGCACTGTTTTACAGCATTCAGTGTACACGATGAGTCCATTCCTAATCGGACTTACTCTAACACTATAAGTACAGAGAAGGCGAGTGGAGTTTGTTAGAAATGATCCCATTATTCCCTCCTGCAGAGCATGGGATTGCAGCTCATTTCTTTTTGGAAGCCACATTTTCCACCAGCACCACATCTAATGTCTTTTAAGACAAAATAGAGAAAACAAGAAAAACAAAAAGGACAATTTTAAGGTTCTCAAGAACCTGAATCAATTGTTTACATCAATTGTCTACTAAGAATTTCTTTTCTGTGTTGGATTAATGTTCACGTTAGTGGATGTTGACTGTTTGTAGCATCCTTTTCTGATATTGTGTTGAGGAGATAGGACTAATTGTTAAATTTGTCATCTTTTTGCCAGAGGTGAAATCACACATCCTCCACTCCTGAGACAAGTAAGAATTTGGGGTTCTACCACCTCTATTCAGAAGATCCTCGTTAACACTGAAGTTACATGAAGTTGAGATGTTCTACGAGGTTCAGTCACGCGTATTTTGTTTGTGTTTAGCCGGCAAGCATCCGGTAATGTCAACTAACTTTCTGTAAACTATTTTTATTTTTGCTGGAGGCAGCTATTTAAATCCACAGACAAAGGGAAGGATGTATGTTCTCTAAGAATAGCTTACTTCATACACCCCTCCTTTTCACATCTGAGACAAAAATACTCTCTTTCAGTGACCAGTAACGCACCTGCACCTCCACCGTGGTAACACTTAGCGTTTACTTACCCTAAAGGCATAGTAAGCAGTTTGTTTAAGAGTTCTTTGCAAGATAGTCGAATAACGCGATAAGGCAAAGACCATAAATGCTTATTCCCGAGACTGAAACGCTGTGACAGCCTTAAAGCCAAAAGTACTACTTCACACAGAATACTGACTCTCAGCAGAGTCGGACTAAGCTGGTGACTCGGTTTTTTTGACGGACAGTTAAAGGACATTATTGTGTTCCTACATTTGCTGTGTCTAACGCTACCATGCGCTGCGGATCAGAGATGCCCCTCACACCGTGTTGGAAAACCGTGGAAGCAGTGTACCAAGTCACGGCTCAGACTGGGGGGACCTCACGCCTTTCTGCTTTTCCCTGCTAAATACTAGTCTTCTAACGGGTTTCAGCTACAAAAGCTCATCAGAGTCTATTCACTAAAGAGAGAATTGACACAAGAGTTGTGTTTCAGGTCCTTGACATCACTATTTATTTCGGCGGTACAAGTTGAGCTACCTTCTGCGGCAGGAAGAACTTGGGTGGCCATGTATAATGTACAGTTAATATGTGAGATTTCCTTAGTCTCCTAACGCATTTAACTATACATTATCCAGGGCCAGCTCGGCTCTTCCAGAAACCTACCATCATTGGTGATTAAAGAATAGTAAAGCTACAGAGTTAGAAACACAACTCTCCCTTTAGTAAATAGACCCCGAGACAAAGATTTCGATGAAGTGATGCGATGGTGGACAGCACGTGCAAAAGAAGGAAATTATAGTTTTCCAAAATCGAGTTTTGTTTTGAAAGATTGTTATCCCGGTGGGTCTTTTAACAAATGATTATAGTAAAACTTAGGACTCTGGAATATAAAGTCAAACTTTGCATTGGAAAAAAATAAGAGATAATCTGTCTGCCCAGGGATGTCCTAATTGCATCAGGCTCACTGACTGGCATTCTGTTAAATTAGAAAAAATTGAAATTGAAACCAATCGCTCAATTTTGTCAAAAAAGTGTTCCATGTCGCGGCTGCACAATGCAGCAACAGCGAGGAAAAACGATCCTTGCTGTGCAGCTGACTTCTCTGTTGTGTCAATTGCCCGTGTAATTTGGCCATAACTAAATTATCTTATATTGCCGTGGGTGAGAGTGATAACTTACTATTCATCTATCCAGAGTTTCTGGACGATACACAGGAGTGTTGTATCAAGTGATAACAGTCTGACTGACGCCAAGCATAGTACCGATCAAGATATATCACCGTAAAAAGATTGTAACCCCCCAAAATAGGAGCTGTCTGGTTCAACAGAGAGACAAAAAGTGGGAATACACAGCAGCACTTATTTTGACCATCGCTAGGGCATTAACATTAAGTAGGGTTGGGTGCGATCACCGTGAAATGTGATCTAAGAAACAGCCGAATAGTAGGTCTATGGACAGCCGGTCTCTGGAGAGGGCACCTCGTGTTCACTCTGAAAATATGCTTTGGAAAAATGCATCTTTATATTAAATGTATAGATATGTTTATCTGGAATATGGCAGGTGGTGGGCACAGTTTTTAATATAAACGTAACATATAAACTATGAAAACTGAAAACCTGTACTGGAAGCTCGCAATGATCTTTGGAATGCTCAACGTGTTTTCATAATGATTTTAGTCTAAAATGGAAATAGCATATCCGAGACATTTTAAAGGAGACCTTGAGAACTTTAAAACATTTTAAAAGCCCATCTCTAATCCAGGCAGCCGATCACCATCAGCCCCACACGAATGGTAACAATTATGGTCTTTCTGGAAATCGAATTGAAGGATATCCTTGAGGCATCAGTATTAAAGCAGCCTTTCACAACGGAACGTCATGGTGAAATGGACATGAATGAGCACACGGACCACCAATCGGGGACATAAAGTGTTAAGCAAAACATGAAATAATCTCACCCAGTCTGGGGCTGAATGTATCCGGCTATTTGTCTTAAAGAGTCATGGTCAGGCCTAGACAATTCCAGCGGACGGTAAACGGCATTCAAAGGACCATACAGACAAGGAGTAATTCCGGAACAGATTCTTTATGTGGAACGATCGCCCCAGAAACCAACAGAATGACCACGCAGTAATATCGATTCATTAGGGCTGCAACTGCAATTATTTTCATAATCGATTGGTTGGTCGATTATTTTTTCGATTAATCGGTTAAAAAAATAAATTTTTCATTTATTTCAAATAATTGAGAAAAATGCATTTCTTGTTTTTATTTCCCAACCTGCGCCCCCTGTATGCCTTATACCCCCAGATATGCCACTCCGCCCTCCCCTGATATGCCTTATATACCCTATATGCCTTATACTCCCCTGATAGGCCTTATACCCCTAGATATGCCACTCCGCCCTCCCTTGATATGCCTTATTTCCCCAATGCGGGGGATATGCCACTCTAATACTCCCCTGATATGCCTTATACCACAGATATGCCACTTTGCCCCAACTATGCCTTATACCCCTTTATGCCATTATGCTCCCCTGATATTCCATATAACCCCCTCATATGCCACTGTGCCCCGCAGATATGCCTTATACCCCTTATATGCCACTCTGCAACCCCCCGACTTACCCCCCCATGCTCCAGATTCCTTGGTGTCTAGTAGGGGCAGCCGGTGAATGTCTGCGCGATCCGCGGTATTATCTCAAGAGGGGTATTTTTCAGAAAAACTAATTTGCTCTGAAAAAACCCTCATCTTATATTCGATAAAATATCAATTATCAATTCGTTGTTGCAGCCCTAATCTGTATATTTAACAGGTACTGAAGAGCCCCCTGACCCTCCCAAATCTATCATTTATATCCCTTTTTCATGAAAAGTTCAGGGGGGCGACACTGACGGCCGGTATCTGATTGCATCTTGTGCTCTCGCAGATGTACTGATAAATAAGAAGTTGACGGTGACTCTTTATTACATGAAGCAGCTGGTCTTAGTTTGTCGTAGATAATTATGGCTCGCAGATCATGTACAGATCAGCACTTGCTTTGAAGGCACCTAATTTATTGTGGCCAGACCTCCCCTCTCACAGGGGGCGCTGTGGGGCAATAGTGCACATAACATGAAGCGCCACGCTTTTATTGAGTATACGATCAATTAGCCTTTTAAACTTAAACTTGGATTAGCGAACACAAACTGCCATTGGGACACAGGAGTGATGGGAGTGATAAAGGGCCATTGGAACACAGGAGTGATGGGAGTGATAAAGGGCCATTGGAACACAGGAGTGATGGGAGTGATAAAGGGCCTCTGTAGCCTCCAGCTACAATAGTCATTTACAACATTAATCCCGTCAGTGCTGGATTTCTGACCCATTTCATGTTATTTTAATGGACAAAATGTGCTTTTCTTTCAAAAACAAGGACATTTCTAAGTGACCCCAAACTTTTAAACATTGGTGTATACAGTACATATGTTTCCAATTCCAATACACTGGAGTACAGATTACACTGGAGTACACAAGTACAGATTATATGTTTTCTTCATTTTAATGCTTCTGATAAATAAACATAATACACAGGATGCATCGTGTTATCCATTGCTTAATTGAGATGAGCTGTGTATATTAGACTATGGGTAGGGCTATATCATACCTTCCAACATATTACATTTATGATTTTGCTTTATAGGCTTTAGAATTGTTGCGGATCTTTGAATCGTCTGCAAAAAGACATAACAGACTGCACCAGTTTCAATTTTCTTTGGGCCAGAGACATGTAAAAGGAACCAATCACACAAAGGAATGGGAGACAATTAATGATTTATTCATAACTATGATGTTTGTCTCAACCTACAACCAAGAGGAGGTTCAGATGTTGTCAGGTGTTGAAGATGATAAGTTTTTCCTAACCAGTTCTTCTCACAAACTACAACCTAGATGGAGTTCAGTTGTGTTCAGGTGTTGAAGGTGATGTTAGGTTTAACGCCGTTCCCTGAGGTTCAGTGCGAGCAGGCGTGTCAAATGCTGGCACATTTGTGGCTTCCTCAGGTGTTTTAGGGGAACTTAGACGTGTGACTAAGGTTTCTAAGAACCTGAGCTCTGAAGGCCTAAGTCTAGGGGAAGTTGGACTGTTAACAATCCCTCGACTGATGTTCTGGTCGGCTGCTGGTGGTGAGAGGTGGGGTTTTTGCAGGACCTCCACTTTGTTCTTCAGGCTCATGATGACTCGATCGGCCCTTTGTAACTCCTCATGGCTGGTATTAAGCTCATTGAGGATGTCACTGAGAGCCGTCTGGGTGGCACTGAGCTCCCTGCGAAATTCAGCGTCAGCCTTCTGAGCCTTGTCCTTACACAAGCTTAACTCCTTCTCCAACTCACCCACCTTTTGCGTCAGCCCCTTCTCTAAGCTCTCCATGGCTGTCATCTTCTTTTTTAACACCTCTGCTTCATCCTTGGCAGCTTTGGCCTCTGACTGCTGCTTGCGAAATGCACTAAGCTCGTCCATAGCAGCTTTGGCCAGCATTTGCTGCATGCGAAAAGCACATTGTTGTTTGTCCAGATCAGCTTTGGCCTCCGACTGCTGCTTGTGAAAGGCACTAAGTTGCTCGTCCATAGCAGCTTTGGCCAGCATTTGCTGCATGCGAAATGCACTCCGTTCTTCTTCAATGCTGACTTTGGCTTCCAACTGCTGCTTGCAAAATTCAGTCTGTAGCTTTGCCATGGAAACTTTGGCATCCAACTGCTGCTTGCAAAATTCAGTCCGTTGTTTCTCCATGGCAGCTTCGTTCTTCAGTTGCTGCTCCTCACAGCTGTGCAGTTGTTCCTGGAGGCCTGAGCATTTTGTGTCCATATCCCTGAGCTGCCTTTGTAATGCCCATATTTCTTCGTCCTTGCTCTTGACTTTGTTGTTCATGTCAAAAGCCAGATCCATCCATTCCTCCTTCTCCATCCTGGTTGAGCGAAGTTGGGCACTCAGGCTGTTCACCTGCTCCATCAGCTGTCTAGCATCAGGGAGGGCATTCTCTCCTCTGGTGTCAAAATACAGCCTTTGAATTAGCTGTCGACCGTAGACCACTTGGGTCCGGCATTTTGGACATGGTTTTGTCCTGGCATTGCCAAACCACTGCGTAAGGCACCTATGGTGGAATGTGTGCCCGCAGTGAGTCGCTGCCACATGGCTCGAATTATCAAAAAAATCCAGACAGATACTACAGCTTCCCTGAATCGGCATGGCTGCTGTTCAGAGTCACTTCACACTGTCAAAGAAAATGTGTGCGCACTGCCCTTTTATGCCTGCTGCGAGTGTTCTAATGTGATGTCATAGAGCAAACATTCTATGTCACATGGCTTACAATGTTACAAGTCAGAACTTCTTATCGACGACTGGTCTATCGTTTGTGATGTCATAGAGTAACCATTCTATGTCACACGACTTGTGAAACTCTGAACCGCTTTTCTAAATGCTTCCTATTTATTTTTATTAAATATCATTGGTGATCATGTAGGTTCAAAGAACAATTACACTGCTGTCATTCATTATATATATATATATAGATATATATATAGATATTTATATATATATATACACACACACAGTGTTATAAGTACACACTACAGTAAAGCCAGTGCATTGTAGATACAAGCTATTTTCTTTAGAACACCATTAACAGTACTTGTATTTACTGAATTCAGCTAGTTTTGCTTATTAGCACGGCACTCATTAAGTAATAAGACTCATTCATTAATAAGGGTGGTGGTATTAATAATGTTTGTGGAAAGCTGGTACATCGAAGGTTTGAGCAATGAGAGTGACGGATACTCACATAGAAAACTGTGCCAAGGGAGCTCAATATTTAACCAAATGCGTCTGCGCTAAATACATCTGCTGTTCTTAGCATGAAGTAAAGGCTAATTAATAACTGAGGAAACCCGGGGAGGTACAAAAGAGGATTTTATTAATGCTGAAACAGTATTCTGCACCATTGGATAGCACACAATCATTGGGCTTTACAAGTCAATATAAAAATAAAAAGTAATTACAGATTCATAGATTTTGAGGTTTTTTTAAACCCCCAGTTCGGTTATTCAAAGAACAAGAATTACAAAATGGCACAACTTTTTAAATATAAAAGGTACATCTTTGCATTGCATCCGAGATTGCGTAAATGAAGGCAGCCCCCTAAACTGCGCTGTAGCCAATCCTGCCGAAAACACCTAAATAGTGTTCATTTTTTAACAATCACACAGCAACAAAATACCTTCATCACCCCATGATCTTGCAATGAGAAAAAAGGCACAAGGGTTAAAGGCATCCTCCTCCACCTCTGTTTTTACTTTAAGAACCGGGTGATGGGGGTTCTGGGGTCTGGTATTCCTGATGCTCTAGCAGAGGAGCCACTGCAGGAACCTCTAGCAGAGGACTCTGGCTGGTCCGTGAACTGTTTGGGACTCGAGAGCAGAGGTGCCTTCACATCTTTGCAACACATTTAGCACCAGACTGCTGGAGAATAGAGGTTTGTGTCAATGAAGGCCCCCATTGGACCACTAGGAATAGGGGTCAGAGTAACAGGGCCTGGTCTCATCCCCAATTATCCCCAATATACATCCCCAATTACGTCACACTGCAAGGGTTTCAGATTGTCAATGCAATGAGAACCAGTAGCCACTTGCAGTCTATAATGACTTACTACCACCAACCACACGCTTTTCCAAGTAAAAACCATATATCCATTCCATCTGGTTTTTTTTGTGTGTTTTTTTCAGGAAAACGGACCATGCCCAACTGAATCATGAAGACATCTAGAACAACTGCACATGATGTTGAGGACTAACTACGGGTTAATATTCTGCTTGGGCCGTGCTAGGAATTAATTGTGAACCATTAATAAGGAGCACCAAAAGGTGAGCGTCTTATCCCACAGCTTTGTGTGGGTGGGAAAGGCCACTTGTTAGTCACCGCTGTGTGTCTGATGTGTGAGTGCTCCGAATCGATGCACGCGCTCCTGCACCTGCTTTAGTCACTAAGTATTGGCTCCGCAATACCAGGGAAACAAAAGGAGAGACCATTAAAAGCCAAAGCCTCGCAGCGGCACGGGTATTGCCACTCTGCAATCAAACACTCATTCTGACTGCGGCTCATTAATCATTCTTTCCCTGCTCTAAGACACACTTCAAATGTCACAAAAGCAAACGACAATGAGTGGAGGGGAAAGCATTGTGTGCCCCTCGCTGCAGAGGACATCAGAGCAATGTGTGTTAAGCATTGTATCTCAATGTTCCAGACTAGAACAAAATTCCTGGCCTACGACGGCCAATGTAACCGAATCGCAGACAGAGGCACCTGAAATGAATCACCATGACTGTTCAGGTGAAGACACCATTAACACCCAGTCTCCAAAGCCCAATGTCTACCCCAACCTGCACTCACTCTCCTGTCCTCATAGTTTACCTTTAGGTGAGCAGCTGTCTAGGGCCATAGGCATTTGTCTTTGCACAGGAGCATGGAATCTGACATCAAGGATCTTGTCACCTGGTGGCCATTCATATGCACACATATATAGGTCCACAGCAACTGGTTATGATGTCATAACTAGGACTGAGAGGCAGTCACAATACAGATATGCTAACTACGGCTTAGATTTCCCCAGTACTCTATAGACCACTAGGCACTTGGGTTCCTGGCACTTACAGTGCAATTGCATGACTTGGAACATCATGTTGTTAGGGCATGGCGCTTATATCTTGGAGGATAAATGTGAGCCATGATAGACACCATTAACAATAATATCAACCCCGTCCTTACCCAGTAACTCGGTGAAACTTCTTGGCTACATGCATTATGAAGGTTGAACCTTCAAAAGGAGTTAAGTCGCAGATTTAACTACAGATTTTAGGGAACAGGAATATTTTGCGAATGTTGGATGACTGCAAGGTAGGCATAGTTATGAAGGAATCCTTGGGTCACCGCAGCTTGATACATTATCTGAGGTGCAAATCTTGACCTCTTAAGTACTAAGCAGCCATCATACCTTGGCTGTGGATATTGGCAGGGATAAGAAATGGCAGCAAAAAGGAACATTTTGTTGAGATAAAGACCAATCAATCACCATTAAGGAGTAGAAAATTATAGAGCAGAATAGTCACTGAGGGTTGGTTCTCATTGGCTATATCAACAACTGAGGTGTACACAGCACTGGACTAAATGCTAAAAAATAGCCACCCAAGCCTCAACAGTCTCAATCCCTTAGTCCTGGGGTATTGTTGTCTTTATTAAGGTATTTATTCACTATAGTGCAAATAACACTTCAGCTTCTCTTGCAATATAGCACAATAATCTTATAAAATGAGATTCTTCATTGTATGTCAACTCATTGCTTATCTACTAAACCCTTAAATCAGAGTTTGGATTGTAACCAATAGAGAACTATTACAGGGTGTCGTTTAATAGAGTGTAAGGGTGTGTGCGGCTTTAGAATGCAAGCTCTTCAGCACTTATATTACACACAAAGATGGTGTTACCCTTAATAGTTGTATCAGGGATGCGTTGATATCATTAGTGATTTAATAATGCAGACAGAGGCTTTCATTACGGTTCACAGCTGGTAATTAGAGGTCTGTGATTCATTCTCGCATTGTTCTGTATAATACCTGCGCTGCCTTCTGCATTCCACCCAAGCCTCGGCTTATCGGAGGAGACAAAGGGTCAGAGTCACAGCGAGGAGAAGAGCTCTTTATTATACAAACATATTGCCTAATGTCCTAGCTGTCAGTTATATGACTAAGATTCATAGTGCCACTTTAACTCCTTCCACCTAAAAAAAAAATGTATTGTCTCCAAAGTTAGCAATAAGAAATGCGCAAGAATATTCTTCTGGAACGCCACAGAATAATATTGTGGTTGCATTCCATGGTAATGTGTCCATAATTTCTGGGTGATATATTAAAAGCCCTTATACAGATGTAGCTCCCCTAAATGTATCTTATCAACAAGTATAATTTAACCCCTTAAGGACAATGGGCGGTCCCTAAACCCATTGAAAACAATGCATTTTGAGCCCGTACATGTATGGGCTTTGTCATTAAGGGGTTAAAGATGAACTGTCACATTCTAGATTAAACCCAATCCTAGACTTTACACCTACATGCATTGTGTTTAACGGTGCAGCAGTATACGATGCAGCTCTTTACATCAATAATATGTATTTTTTTATATATATTTTTCTGCAGTGCTGTATTTTAAATAACTTTCCAGAAGAACCACGAAGGCACCGTTTCTAGTGGTAGGGGCGCATGCGCAGAATCACCACAACCTAACAAGAGAGCAGCAAGTACTTGGGCAGTAGGGTTCTAATGCAATCTTCACTGAGGATCATGGGAAACGGAGGTGAAATTTGCATGAGAAGATTGTTGTGGAGACAGAAGTGATATCAGAGCTGGAAAATATGTCGGAATAAAAGAGAGATGTTCAAAATAAAATAAAATGTTCTCTATTTAATTGTAGTTTATCTCAGATGTGTCAGATTCGCTTTAATACATTATCTCCAAGATGGGAACATTTCTAAAACTGTCGTCATGCGCAATATTTCTGCTAATTGATTTGGTCACTCAATGATATATATTCTCAACTCAACAACATCATAAGCAATGGAAACTCCCAGGGTGTCAAATCAGAAGCCACCAGGAATAAGGAGAACTGAAAAGGACCTTTCCACAGAAATAGAAGAAGCAGCTTTGTATACATTATACATAAAGTATATATATTGTTTAAATGAATACATTTTATGGGGTTTTTATTCCAGATGGTAGGGACAGCTTTCTGTTGTCTAGAGACACACCGATGCAACCCTACAGGACAGTAGAAACATAATTGATTGAATCCCTGTCCAGATAAAATAAAATGTTTCCTTATCAATAATTTATCAGGGAACATCTAATTGTCATGTGAAACAAAAGCAGGCATTGATAGGTTACTACCATGGAGACCGACAGACATTCCCTCGTTGCTCTACTATTAAACCTTCAAAGGAGAGAATACACCTGCTAAGTGGAACAGCAGCTTTACTGGCATTTCAGCCACCCAACAAGAGAAAGTAGTAACATATAAAATCTGACAACGCATCAATGTAGCCATAGGATTTTCAAATGAAAAACACTAAATCCAGCAACTCTTTCCCAATCAACAACGCTCCTCTTTTAATGTAGAGACCCTGATAGATTTTTATCATGAGCTGGCAACTCACAGAAAGCACGCGGTCTGTCTAGGCATATAAATTAGATTTATTGTTAAATGAGCACAGCAAATGGCTTATCTTCCTTCAAACATTTCATATCCAGCCATGTGGTAAAACGTATACCATATGTCAGACACTGTGGGATCAGCGTGGCACGTGGCTCGCCGTGTGTGTTTGTGTGGTTACGGCAAAGGGCAGGTTTTCTTCTTGAAAATTCGATCCCCCCGCTTGAAAAGTAAATATAAGATCCAGGGAGCTACTGTTACAAATTAGCGCTTTCGCATTACCGTAATTTGTTGGCGAGATTCCAGATGATAGCAAAGTACACGGGGGCCACTTTTTTGGAAAAACATCTCGGATTGCATCAGATTGGAACACGAATGTCATAAGGACGAACGACACAAGACGTATAGATGTAGGGAAAGGGGCTTAGTATGGTGCAAAAGTCAAAAATAGGTCAGATTCTGCCCATTCGGAAGAATCGCAAGTGGAAAATAGGGACTATCGACTGTAAGGACAATTTTATGGAGAAAAAAATAAGAGTTTTGGTTTTCAAAGGCATTTAACTCTTTGATCGCCAGAGGCGTGGGAGATGTATTGGCGGCACCTGCTCTGGCATGCGCTGGTGCATTACATATTACTCCTGTATGTGATACTGAAAGTATCACAGCCATCACTTTTCTCATGTAGTATTTTATGGATATCCCAGCTTCCTGTTTGGGGGCAAGAAGGTAGTTTAATGGATTGCTTGCTACAAATCGTTTACATGCCGCAGTCACTAATGTGAATGAAGCGATTTCCTTTCTGATGTTTTTGTTTGATCTTTGCATTTATTCTGCACAAATATTGTTTTTTTTTGTTTGTTTGTTCTTGCTCGAAAAATATTGACAATTATACAAGTGCTTTGATTTCTGTGACCTTTTCTTGACAATCTGCCTTTTTTTTACCCAATTAAAACCCCATGCTTTATTCAGCCTTCGCTATGCGGCACAACCACTTACATGCCGTAATGCACCAGCAATGTACTTGTCTGCGTTGAACATTTTTAAGACAGCCTTTTGGCAGCGAAGAGGTGAAATTCTGGACGGGCAATGAATTGGCAGACGGCACAGACTGCTCAGCAACAAAGAGCGAATACAATGTTTAACCAGAGAATTCAACTGAAAGTCATGAAGCATAGCCGCACGCTGACCAAGTCACAATAGCCTGCGCGTCTCCTAGCAGCAGGAAGATGAATTCATCTTTAATTTATATTTTTTAAATACAGAATTGAGCTTTTAGGCAGAGGAGCTTTGATGAGCTAATAATGAGTTTACTGCTAATTCCAATAAAAACGGAGACACAATTTCATTCAGCTACAAAGGCAGGGGTGGGCAACGCCGGGCCTCGGGGGGGGCCTACAGGATGTTACTTAGAACATTCCAACGGGTCATTTGGAGTGTTCCATCTGTACTTCAGTAGGTATGTCGTTAACGCAAGGCCTCTCGGCAGCCGTTGAGGATAGACAAATCCTGACTACGGCCATAGAGCCAAAATGATAGAAAAATGGATGGTACATTGTGGTGAGAGTTTGATGGTATCTACTGTAGGACCTGTTTCTGTGCTGACGGGGAGATCTATGTTTGAGATGCACATGAACTGCGGTATGTGTTAAAAAATAAAGAAAAACAATGTAGATGGAAGATCAGTGAAGATGCCATTCCGACATGTGGAATCAGTTTGATAGCATGTGCCTCTCAGACCGGGCCATTATTAACGGGAAGCAGACTGCTTTATTTGAAGCCAAATATATTTACATTACTCCTCCCCCTAAATTAGCTTATTAAGTCTGGAAATCAACATGCCTCTTATAAGTCTAAACCCTAAGGCTAGAACCTTCCTTACAAGAGCGCTATCAAAGGGAGAAAAGCTCTACGTTCTGGGGTTTATTCACTAAACTAGAAGCTTGCAGGTGAGTTGAACATTTCAGCTTATGACATTCACTACAACTTATAACCCTTAGTGAGTATGGGGTATAACAATAAAGACATTATAAACTAGGTGCTTATAGTGTTTTCTATGAAAATCAACATTGTTCATACAGCAGTCTCAAAAAAAATAAATAAGTAAAACCCAAATCTTACTCTGATTTCTATATCTCAAGGAAAACCCCAAAGAAAAAAAATTATTTTTTGTGGCAGGTCCAGTGATCTATCCAGGCCCCGTGATCTATCCAGGCCCTCTGCTGCCAAACACGGAGGCAGATCGCTCTCTTGGGCGATCAGTCCCCCTGGGCTCAATGGCGCAGTTACAGAGGAGATCTTTGATCTTACTACCCAGTCTATACACACTATGAGGCTTTGCAGACCGAGAACAGCCTCCGCAGACTGCATTAAAGGGCGCTATGTGCTTTTGAGACACAGAGTGCCAGGATACGGTGTCATATACCGGCGCTCCGTGTCTTTAAGGCAAGGTGCTCCTTTTAATGGGGTGCTGACAAGGAGAGGGCGGCTGGGGGTAATTATGTCGCTGAGCAACACATAGAAAGCACATCTAATGTTACAACATTTTGGCTCCTTGTGTTTAAAGACGATAACTCTTCTAATAATATCCACTTCCGGGGCATGAAGGGAACGCAGAGGAGATCGCTAGGCTCTGTTCTGTTTATCTGTACCATTGTCGGATTTGTGTTGAATCTGCGTGAGGAGCCATTCATTCCCTGGCTGACCGTTTTTGGCGTTTTGACTCGTTGGCATCTCGAGAGCACACAAATAAGACACATGTGTGAGGAATTAATGCACCGTGACTAGTTAAAAGACTTCCACCTCTCGGCATCTTGTGTACGTCATGGAAGGAGACAGAGGGAAAACATCGGCCCGGCTCTAATGTAAAGGGAGTCGTGAATCACAAACACACGGACAACTGAAATGTTTTGGCACCAGGTACTGCAAAGAAATGAATAAAACCATCTTTGCTCTGCCACTCGCCGCCTGGGGAAACATGCAACAACTGCAATCACTGAACTTCCTTATCAAGATTAAACATTCCAGCCTCACAAGAACCCTTGGTGTATCGCTCTCCATAGTGATGCTGCCATACCTCTGCAATCTGATCTCTCCTGTGTTTAGATGTTGAAAAAGATAAACAACTTCCAGAGATAGGAAGCCTGGAACCTGTACATTAGTACCAAAACAGTAAAATAGCCGTACTTTTTTTTTACCATGACTCCAAAACAGAATCTTATATTTTGGATACCAAATGAAATCCAGGTGTGCACAAAAATGCATTTTATTTTGTGTTATTTTGCTTTTTATGTTTACATGGGAAACAAATACATGGATGGAAACCAGAGGTCCCAATGACCACGCTCTATAGTCAAGGTCAACAAATAGAAGCCCATTTGGAAGACATTTTGGGCTGGACCACCTAACCAGATACCTAGGCTGTTTACCTTATTGGAATACATTTCTACAGCTAGTCCTCAAGGACCAGAAATGGTTTTGGATTTAGTAAGACTGTATTCCATCAGGCATACAGGACCATTATTGGTCCTAGAAGACCGGATTGATATCCACCAGCATGGTTCACCATACATTAAGATGAAAACAACATTCACACAATAAGATTGGTGTTTTTAGCTGACTTTTCACCTCTTAGTAAAGACCCATTAATGAAAGCAGTCGCGCACAGGAACCTTTTACAGATTAAAGATGTGTGCTGACTACCCATAAGGTCAATAAGATGCAGAGCATCCCAATCTCAGTAATATTGCAAACAGAAGGAACTGTCTAATGGTGAATGATGATCTCATTCTAGCTTTCGATTGTCCAACTCGTCCTAGCCGTGCAGCCTGGTAATAACACCATCCATAAAACCCAGTGTGAGAACAGCGCTGACGCTGTAATGGGGGGCTTAATAAATCAGGAGAACTAAATAAACTAAAAAATATATTGGCATATGCCAATAAACCACTTGCCAAAATGGTGCTTAATAGGAGTTCAGCTGCAGACTTTATTAGCGCACAAAATATATGATGACAGAGAAAATACACAGCGAGGAGAAACTGATTGCTGTAAAGAGATATTTGCCCAAACAAGGCACCACTTCATCCCCCCGAAAAACAAATGATTATAGATTGATGGTCGTCAATATTTGCACTGGTCATCAATGCTGCTAAGGAACGTATGGACAAGCTGTAATTAGCAGTAAAATTAAATGTATACCTTGTGGATTAGATGGTTTATGACATGCCAAGCCTTATAAGTTGACTGAAGGTCACTTTAATTGCAAGAATAAAGTAAAAGGCAGTGATAAAGAGACCTGGGACATCAAACTGGAGAAGCCTTGCTGAAAAGCAGCTCTTGGACAGCACAGCACTCGGGGCATTCTTAGGGACTGGCAATATAATAAGTATTGTGTGATGGCAACACAAAGGCTGAGGTACACACAATTAATTGAAGCCGAGCTGCCACAGAAAACAAATGTATAGAATAGAACAAAACAATGTTTATTAGCAAATTCATTCTGTAACGGCTTAGTGATTATATTGTATTGCATTCTCATATCCCTCGGACTCTGCTTGCAATCCGGCTGCACTGTCTTGGTGGCGATGCTTGGAGGTGCTTCAAAAGAAGGGCAACAGTTAATATTAACCCTTTACACATTTTCTCACTGAAACTGGGCTTATAACTTTTCAAGTCTATGGCTATATGAAATGTTCGTACTGACAGGACATTGCCATTGCAATATGTGGCAGTTTACCATTATCATATAACAACCTTACAAAGAGGGCCCAGATTCCATTCATTTGGAATATCGTTCCATTGAGACAATATAGTAACAATGGCACAAGAAAAATAAGTTCTGCTGTGTAAACATACGCAGGGCTGTCGCACATGTTGCATGCAGCGCTCCTATCCAGCAAGGAAAGACAAACACGGAATGCTAGTTTAACCTCCTTTGTCTTCGCCCGATGTTGCTTAATGTTATTCCTGTCTCCGACGCTCTTGGAGGGATGCGAATCGAAGTGCAGCCAAGTCAGCTGTGAGCTCCACTCATCAGCGGTACAGGGTCAGGAGCCAGCCACGTGTCAAGACCCAGGTTTCTTGGCACTCAAGCAGATGTGAACACAGGCGAGTCTGAGACTTCAATGCGAATGCATCTTCGACAAACCAACAGACGGCCTATTTAGACACTGGATTCCAAGAAAATGTCTGTTTTCTTTTGGTTTTCAGCCACAGACCTGGCACTCCCCGCTGCGCATATCTTTAAGACAAGGGCTGAGAATCCCACCAAACGTCCTCAACCAAAAGGGTCATTAATCGGATCTACACATCTACCAAGTGCACCTATTGTGCCCTTGAGTGTCCTATTCTGCAGTTTGTATGATGTTTTTGAATTCTTTCACTAATATACTGGTATTTTCTTGTGTTAAAATGACTCGCAGTGTACACTGTGACTGCTTTTTAACAACTACAACTATATTCTTAAGTATTTTCTGGAATAGGTGATCTGATTTGCACATCCCACCACTCGTCATCCTTCATGCAGCAGAAATTATAAGGTAATTGCAGAGAGGTTTGCCAAGCCCTTAATACAAAGACAGGGGGTTTAAACGAACCATTCTTGTGCATATACCATCAGCCATAAAAGCTTAAAAATGCCGTTTAAGACAAGTGTTTCAGAAGTTGGTTTATATCTGTGAACCACAAAACTGGAATGACATACCATATGTCCACCTCCCCAAAGCAGATGGTAAAGCAGATCAGGACGTTAATAACTAGCCTTCTAACATTCACTATCTCATACATAACATTCTGGCACCTAATCGAGCATTCGCTTTTCCGAACCTAATGGTTGGCCTCCTAAATTTCCTCCTAGATTGTCAGTAATATATAAATACAAAATATTAATGTATGATGTCTGCACCTGCAATCCAACTCATATATATAATGCTGTCAGTATGTATACGTGAAAAATATTCCCCTGTGGTTGTGAGAGCCATTAAATGCCACTTTTACGTCACGTCTGTAGAAAAGCTAAGCAGAGCTCGTCGCTGTTTATAGCGCTGTGGGCGATTGCTGATGCTTCCTACCCAGCTCCCCGAGAAATTGATCATTTAATGAGCTATTTTGTGGAAGGAGAAATCTTGTTAGTCCCGTAGAAGGTGGAGGGATTCACACGCCGCGGCGGTGAAACATTTGAGCCTGAGGTTATTAGATATGGCGGGAGGTGGGCGCAAGGAATCTTTAACAGAGTCCAAAACTTTCGCAGAAGTATTAATTCTGTTTTATATAGTGCCGACAGGATCATCTGAACCGTACATAAAATTCACGCATCACTGCAAGGCATCGGGTCTATTTTAGGAAAGCAAATTTAATTCCCAGAGCCGGGCTCCCCACTTCAAAGAGAAAGTCATTACCCGCAAGTCGAAGCCTCGTATCCACCAATAAAACATTCCGGTTGCGGCAAAGCGTAAGACTTTGTAGTTGACGAGACAGGGAGAGGTACTTACTGTGCAGAGTTTGATTCTTCACGCACCACAACTTCCTCCAGGTCCCGTAAAATGTCTGAACTGGAACTGAAATGGTCAATGTGATAAACATAATTACAAGTCTGCTTCTCCGAAAGGTGACTGAACCTGTGAGAAGATGATGGAATGGTTTCAGTCTATACAAAATACCGCAGAGCTGCCCAACTGCCGACCCGCAGATGCATAATGTTTATTTATTATTATAACTTATTTATTATCATTATTCTTAAAAAGTTGGTCTTTAGGCATGCTTGTATTAAGATTTTCTCCTGTACAATGATATATATATATATTTATAGATATACACTTACACACACACATTTATGCTTACAGGACACACATTTTTCCCTGAGCGAAGATGGATTTGAAGGAACGGTACATTTCCCTAGGATCAGATGGGCAATTAATGGCTTCCTTGTCTGTTTCCATTTCTATGTTTTACGTTTAATGAGTGAATGAACTAGGTCAGACAGGAGAGTTGGACATGATGTCTGCACATGAGTGCAAAAGCACGCATCCGAAGCGCACATGGCAAGCTCAAAAGGCTACTTCTGCAAACAGGAAAATAACGGACCAGAGACTACATTTTTCTTATAAACGCCCCATTAATAAATATGACTATTTTTTTCTAAAAACTAGAATAGAGTTAATTTTACCAGGCGTATTCAGATCAATTACTTTAGAGCACTTGAAGTATACTGATGGTTTTAAATCCCATAATGTGCTCTGAAGAGCCTGACACATTTTTGCTGCACTTGTATAAAGCCAGTGGGGTCAAAGGACTTCAAAGAGTCCGAAGCCTTAATGGCAAGATATTTTTAATTACGCTTGTGTATTTCTGACGGACATCCGATTTCTTGTATATACACTCCTTCTAAACTAGACCTCAACGGTCAGGGTGCAAACTATTTGTCCGTATATATTTATCAGAGAATTCACAGAGCAATCTTTGCCCAGGGCCACGTCAGAAAATAGACGCAGACTACTCAACTGTCAGGGTTTGGAGGATCTCCAATGTACTATTTACAGAGCATGGATTGTAAACTGGCAACAATAGAATTGAAAATGACAATGCCCACGGACAGGAGAAGCAATTCATTGCGTTTTCAAGTATATGCCAGCAAGGAAGTGAGCAAACATTGGTTGTCTCGACAGACCCATTGACTCTGTCCAACGTCTTCTCATAGAAAGACCCTTATTATTGAGATAAGGGTTAAGGAGATGGACGAAACCCCTGACGTAACACCATACAGTCTGAGAATTCCATGCGGAAGAAAGGCTATACTAAAACAAATCTGTCAGCATGGAAATAAGGCTGTATGTACAACACAGGTAGTCAGGAGAAAGTCCTGCAACTTTTCAGAGGAGAGACATACCTCCTGGAATTCTAAATATGAAGGCTGGCGGGAATGGTGCCAACAGACTTCTCCCAGACTCCTGCCATGTCCGCATTTTCCATTCAGGAGGGTCCTCTGCTCAGATTAAGTGGTTTTGTGTCTTTTGACAAGGTTATATTTAAAGTATTTTTTCAACGCTTAATCTGACGTGCTTCAGTAACACATTTAAACACTCGCCTTTCCAACCATGTCTCCACGCTGCGCATGTATACACTTTACAAGAAGCAGGTGTCTGAGGGCGGACGGTTGAACTCTCCTGTAGCTGTGTTAAAAGAACGAACACCTGCATCCCATCATGGACGTATCGAACAGTTTATCCAACGCGATAAACATGTCAACATCACATACATGCTGTTTCATCCGCGATTAACGGCTGTACATACGGTGCTGCACACGGAAGCCCTGGTCATGGTAGGAATATAAGAGAGGGGTGTGAATGAATTGTTTATGAAGAACGGGATTTGCCAGCCTGATAACTGTAAAGCAGACAAATGCTTGAGATTTGGGGGAAGACCCCTAGTTTAATTCTGGAACTCTAGAAATAGTATACCGAAGGCGCGCTAACTCCAGAAATAGGTCAAAATTCTATGGAAAAAGGTCTGCTGGGAAATGTAGGTCTTATGACAAAACAAAGGAGTGTAAACCAGATCGTTGATAGTCATTAGCCGATATTCTATTCATATTTAGTCTGGTCCCTTGTTACTCTCTACACCCTTGGCACAGAAATCTTAAGTGTAGACGGGAATGTTTAGTATCTCGTATAAAAGATACATTAATGAAGGTTTGAAAACACTGAAAATGATTTCACCGATAATATCTTACAATTGTAACAAGATAGAGACGTCAAGGGGAAAAAAGGAGAAGCCTGAAATAGTCACTTGGCCGTTTTCTTTATAGTCCTGTACTAATGAGCGCAGCTCTCTGCCACGAGCTTGTAATTATGGTGGCCCGAACATAGCGGTTTTGGTTTCTTGCCAATGAGGGCATGTTTCCAGAACGGCCGCGGTTTGAGACAATATGCAAAAAAAAAAAAAAAAAGAAAGCAATGGTGAGGAATGGTCTGTTCAAAGGGCGCAGGTTGTGGGTCTGCTGTAACACAGTCCCTATATACATGCCTGTGTGAAAATATAAAAACCTGTACAGCTGGAAAGGTCATAAAACATAACCCTAAGGAGTTAAACGTATGTTTATTTAAGCACTTAACACTATAAAGTCACATCAACATCATATCTTCCAAGTTTCCCTGTTAGAAGAGACCCTCTTTTATCCTCCGATATCCCTTTTTTTTGATTATCTTGTTCTTTTTTTAAACAAATGACTCAATAATATAAATAAAATATTTATATTAATTTATTTACATAATTAATTTTATTTACATAAATATAAGTAGTAACGGTTGCGCAACAAGTCCGAACAATGCCCTCCCCTCTAGTCGCATCTCTAAACCCACCACAAAAATATATTCCGTGTTAGCGATGCAGACCTGAAGATGAATTTTCCGCCTCCTACAGCAGCATTTTAATATTAATTCCTCAATAAACAGCCGGCAAAGACCTCAAACGATAGCAAATAAAGTAAACTTATATGAATATGGGCATTTCTAAGACCAAGAATTATCATACAGTATGTTGCTTTTTGATTCCCAGCTGTGATACGGACCCCCTTGCTTGCGTACGCCTGTTAGGTCAGAGGTCCCCCCTCCGTACAGCAACTTCCACCTTGTTAGATCTCAACAGCGCCGGGTAAGAAGACGGCAGGAGACGCTTAAAGCAAATGCTTCTAAACGATCAATGCCTGGTCCTATGGAAGCATGGGTCCTGTAAAGATAAAACGCTCCACATGTGGCCCTTGGGGCCTTTGCTTGGATACTTTTAACCGCTCCGATTAATTGCTGTGTGGAGAACAAGCGCATGCTGCTTTATTTCATAGATAAGGGAGAAAACATGCCGTCTCCTCGTATAACAGAGTAAGGAGGTCCGTCCTAAACAGGTCCAGCCTTATTGCATTTTGGATAATTGGTCTGTAATAAGGACAGCGGCAGCCAGGTTGCTCTTTACATATCTTCCCAAAGCAATCTATGTATTAAATGCAGCATATAATGTTTTTTTTAGTAATGGCAGGAAGAAGTTTAACCTCCGCAGAGATCGAACGTAAATCTTTGCTGTGCCTTCCATCACGAAAAAAAATTAAGTATGCGCAGAAGCAGTAAAATGCAATCACACAGACAGATGGAATAACTGGTGCTGCTCAACGTATACATTTTTCTACTCTTTTTATATTCTATTTCTTATTATTAGGCCGGACTGGAAAATATATGAGATGCCAACGTCATTCTGTAATTTATTATAATCTAACTCGGTACACGAATTTACAACATGTAGAATTTACATGTGACAAAGAACTAAGCAGCGCCACGTTATTTATTAACCTGCAGTTAACTATTTATATTATTTATGGCTCTAGAGTGGATTATTTATATTATGCATGGCTCTGGATTTATAAGTCTTCAGGAGATTGCTCCCCACTATTGAAACAACACGTTGTCAGGCTTCTGCGCCTAACTTTGGCTGGCGGAGCTGAACCCGCAGCACCGGTATTTCTGCGTTGTAGAGCAGTTGTGTAACAAAAAACGCTGACCCTTCCCAAGCTGTGCTAAGGGGCTTTCTACTTCAAGGATATCCCTTCTTCAAAAATATGTAGGAGCACTTTTTGTTTTGTTTTTTTTTGCTTTTTTTATACTAACACACATACAAACATAGTTACGCATACTAACACACACTAACACACATACAGTACCACTTACACACGCTAACACAAAGTAACAGACTCACACAAACACAATGACTTACTTTTTTGTACCTCATCTCCCTGTCCTCATCCACAGCCTCTACCACTCCAGATGGGAGCCTGTTCCACTTATCTACCACCCTCTAAATAAAGGAAACCTTTCTTGCATTACATCTTGACCTCCAACCCTCTAGTTTCGGATTACGTCCTCTTGTTCTAACACAAGTTTGGAAATAAACTTTACTCCTGTACTTTGTTAAATTCCTTTAAGTATTTAAATGTTTCTTCCTAACATTCTATTCTTTTTTTGTAATTTTAAATAACACATTTGTGACTCAGTGAGGTTAACATAACATTCCCCGGCATGCACCTGATATTCTATCTCTACTTTTCTGCTCATTTTTTACCTTAAACTGTAATGGGCAGATAACTCGGAGTAAACAAGAATAAGATGCTGCCCTTAAATCACCAGACCATAAAGCGTTCCAACATCAGAAATAATATACAATCTTGTTGCACGGTGATGATTAATTCCGTGTTTTTTTGGTGGCTCAGCCACTTTAAATTTTATTAAAGACTATAAAAACGATGTTTTTTTTTCTTTCTGGTACAAATGAAGTAAGTGCTCTATAAAGCTGAAAGTGGTTGTTGACCCGGGAAAGTGAAAAGTCACGAAGGAACAATTCCCCAAAATAAACTGCAGATCCTGTTTTGTCATCTATTCCGCAAGAAGGTCAAAGA